>NC_089147.1:10637814-11328648 GCF_009819655.1 Sylvia atricapilla
TGGCCTTTACAAGTCAGCAGTCTTTATTTTCTAAGGTGGTCTTATAAAATGAAAATAATTTTCCACCCTTAGAATTTCAGAATAAACCAGAGAATGCAGATTTCATGGCACAGACACAGAGGACGAATTTATGTTGCTTTCCCACAGCTGTTTATGATTAGATAAAAACCCCAAGAATACTGAAACCCATTTAAATCAATAGTTTCTTTCCAACACTTTTACATGAAATATTTCAAAATTTTGGTACTTATTTTCCTTTAAATTATCAGCACTGAAATTCAATATTTATTGGCTCAGGATGAATAGTTTAATTATGCCTTAAATAAAATGATTCTGCAGCTTTCAAAATTGTTCATTGATTTAAAATTCAATCCTTGGTCCATTTCTAAACAGAATGTCAAAGTCCATTTCCCACCTTACCATTGTTTTTTATATGAGCCCAGACCCTAGTTTCTCTGTGTTTCACCTACTCTCCATCACTTTCCTAAAGTTGTTATCTGCTTTCCTTTCTAGGTGTTTTTCATAATATATCATGATTTTTTAGATCACAATATTTTGGAGGTTGGCACTGATTCTTTCCCTGAGCATGGATAACATCTCTTTTTAGAGGATCACAACATCCAGCCACGGCCTATCCTATAGCATACATGAAGTGATGGGATCAGGATGAATTCTTTTCTGCATCTTGTGGTGACCAGGGATGCTTTTAGTTTTGTGGTGATTAAGGCAGGCAAACTGGGTGCAAAATGGGGTCTAAACATACATTTTTGGATTCAGACTCAGAAATCTTATCAATTCCTCAGATCTTGTCTGCTTCTTTGCTGGCACATAATAAACGTAACAATTATCTTAGGAATGTGTGAGTCTCTTACTATGCCATCTTTTTTTGGATGAATGTATGGATTCTTGCTGTTTTAAGTGCTGATAGTTACTATTTAAATTGTACCGTTTTCCATCAGATAGGCATATTTTATTTGTGCAGTGCCATTTGAGATGCCCTTGGGTATTTTGCCTAATCCCTAGTAGGTATGGATATCCTGTAGGCATGTGTAACTTCCCAGCCTTTCCACATATCTTGGATACCCTGGGGAGAGGATATTAGGGTGTTTGGGAAGGCAGTCCTGGAGTGTCAGGGTATATTTGGGGATTCATGGTAAAGTAGCCAATACTGCATCTTGCTTTCCTTCTTCTGTCTGAAGCTACAGGACTGATGGACTCTAGGCCATGACCACTGTCACTGGCCCTGTGGTGCTCCAGATTACCTCAGGGAAAGCAAAAGGAAAGGCAAGTCTGGGGCTCCACACTCCGGGATCAGACCCCACAGTCTAAATGAGTCCATTAATAATGCATCTGTTTTCTTCTGTTCAAGATCTAAACAAAGGACTGGGTTTAGATTGAAATATTTTTCAGGTATCCTCCACACACTGTTTATTACGCATCCCCTTACAAGCAGCTTTGCCAAAAAGGGGAAATTGCTGCCTTCTGCCAGGCTGGCTCCTCAATGCTCACTTTTTCTCTTGTCATTAGAGTGCCAAGAGAACGTGCTGCTCTGAAGCATTCACAGGCTGGAGCACTAAATGAAGGACACTGTGGCTTCTCTTTGCAGGGAAGTTCAATAGAGATGAGGTACATATGTAAAAAGGGTCCCTTTGTACCCCTTTTTAGCTCTTTTTATATTCTTTCGTTAGCAGCACATTCCCTTTTCTGAGTGTGGAATAAAGTCCCATCTTTTGCATGTATCAGATTGCAGCTTCTACTTTTAGCATTATTGCTCTCAATGCAAACCAGATTGATAATGAGGCCTGTGGTTTTTTCTTTTCTTTTTTCCTCCCAATAAACTTCCAGTGAAACAATTACTGCTGCCATGAACTGAATATTCATCTGTAGAATATGCTTCTGGGGATGCTTTTGGGGGAACTCTTTCCTTCAATGTTCCCAACTTTCCAATGAAGATAAATAACCACATCTTGCAGCTACAGTTTTTGACTGAGTGACAGGTTAAAAGAAGTTCCATGTCAGCATTCATAACAGAAGAAGAAATTGTTCCAACAATTCTTAGCAAAATGAACAAGTCCTTTCTACACAAAACAATTTTGCTGTCCTACTGCTAAAACTGCAGCTCACACTGAGGCCCTGCTGGTTGGTTGATAACCAGAAAAGAAAAGGAGTGACCTGAAGCCAGGGTTTCACATATGAAGTGTCAGCTTCTCTTGTTTTATCTGGATTAATATTTAAATCACAAATGCAAATCAATCCAAAAAGCTGGCAGGTGTAATCTTCTAGAGATCTCAGTTCCTCAGTTTCTGTATCTGAACATCTTTACACCATGTACAAAACCGTACTTAGAGAAAGAAAGTTAAAGAGCAAATGTTTGCTGATCTCAACAGCCACTATCTAAAATCTGTGCATCAAAGAAAGCACTGAAACTGCAAGCTCTTCTGTGGAGACTACTGAGATGAAAAGCAAAGGTGACATGCTGGGTATACAGCTGTTTCTGAGCTGAGCTGTGTCTCAGCTGCTGCCTGAGAAGGACTCAAAATGCTTCAGAATCAGCCAAGAAGCTCTGCCCCCATTTCAGAGCCATGCAGCAAGATGGGAATGGAGAACTCCTGCTCTTCCAGCAGTTGTCAGTGGAAGGTTTGTGCAGATTGGACTCCTCTGAAGGTAGTTATGACACACCATTCAGAGGGCAGCACAGGCACAATGGTGAGAACTGATCCCGGAGAACACAGAGGTTTTGAGAGGGAGGGGTTGACCCAAACCAACCTCACTTTACCTTAGCCTTTCCCAAGTTTGGCTGGTGGTGAATTGTACCCCCCAACTGCCCTGAATTGCTCACAAATGCCTGTGTCCTGTGACACTCCTGTGTTACTGAGCACTGGAGGAAGGAGAGGAGCAAATTGTGTTGTTGTGAGACTGGTTATAGAGAATGGTGAAGTTCTGCATGAATAAGAAGAGGCAGAACTGGAGCTTCAATGAGGGTTTTGGGGTTTATTTCTCTAAACAATTCTGATTAATGCTGCTTCTGTAAGTATCAGTAGCTTACACCAAAAGGGAACTGCTCAACAAAATGTTTGTCCTGGAACTTCCACTGTTCAGGCTTGATTTTCTTCCTTGAAGACATGAGATTGCAAGGGGAGAAAAATGACAACAGAAAGTGTGCTTTGGTGTGTGATACAAGCAATATCAACAACAAAACATGCTGAGACACTTCTGGGTTTGGTGGTTCTAATAAAGCTGATCAAATTTCTGCTGGTGGCTGCTTGTGCTTAAGAAAACCCAGCATGTGGCCAGAACAAAAGATGGCATTGGAGACTGCAGGAGAAAGACTCACACTTTTTTTTATCTGTATGAACTCCAATCTGATTTAGCTACAAAATCCTTTTCCAAGTTTTGTCTGCTACTTCAAGGGTGATGGGGATCAAATACTCTGCTCTGCTAATGCTGCCCTGCTTTACAAGGGGAGTTCAGCACCTGAGAGCAAGGCAGCTTGGAAATGCGGTGGTAGCTTGAAAGGAGGTCATGGAGATCCTTTCTTTGGGGATCCAGAAAACTTTTAGACACAGTACTGCCTCTGGACTATCACCTGTAAGAGATTCTCAGGAGGGAAACTAAATTGGTGAGCAGTGGTGTAGGTGAGAGAGCAGGATGAAGGGATGGGGAGAGGCAGTGGCTACGACAGTCCAGTTACAGAGATAAGGGACTTGAAAATTGGATTCCAGGTGCTTGTAAAGGTGGTCAGAAAGTGGAGATGGAACAAAGCTAGGTCTGAAAGCTTTCAGGGATTCAAATTGATTAGCTTTGCTGCTTTACTCCCAGTGAGAAGTGCAACTGAAAACCAAAGAAGTCCCAGAGAAGAGTTACAGAGTTAGGCTTGACCACCAGCCACCCAGAGAGGGGACAGCAACAGGGAGCATCGTTAGAGAGAACCAAGGCAGTTTCACAGAGGCAGAAGATCAGTGCTACTTCCTTTCTTTGGAGCTTTGAGGGTCTCCCAGGCTAATTATGTGGTGATGTCCCATAGGTGTTCTCAGCTCTGGGAGGAATGATGCCATCCTTCAGAGTGAACATACCAGTCAATGCTGAGAGATGATAATTATAGCTATGATTAACTTTGAATTTCTCATTGAATGCTTGGAGACATACAGATAATGAAAAGGTAAAGCAGTGCTTTTTTTCCGCTGAGGTAGTATATCTTTTTCTTCCTGAAATTTGTAGGCATTTAAGATATGGGAGATACTGCTTACAAATGAACCCTTCACATCACTTTTACCTCCATAGAGCAAGGCATGTCCATTCTTGCATCCATTCACAATCTCCAAAAATACTCAGAAATGTATTCAATTAAAGAACGCAGTTAAAAAAAAAAAAGAGAGAGAGAAATGGAGACACTAAACACTGCTACTCTTGCAGAATGATAGAATGATTTCATGGTGAATTTTCCAAATTAATTACCTGCCCTCTCTCTCCTGCTGAGCATCAGCTATGGTACTAAAAGTCTATATTCATTCCAGCAGGCGTGAAGATAACAGGTTGGAATTGGCAATGAAGCTTATTTTGGCAGCACTCTGAGTTCTATTGTTCATCCCAAAAAGAGGCTGTTTAAGTTTTACCAGACAAAAAGAAAGTGAAAACAAGCACCAAAAACTGAAGCGGCATGGATCCAAACTGAAGTTCTGTTCCCTGTTTCTTGCTTCTGCTTACAATCCTTTTTCTGTGAATACAGTCAGGGTAGGCAGAGCAATGTCCAGCCACTTTCATGCTGCTTCAGGAACATCTTTATGCTGAGGAGACATATGGTGAGTTAAACTAGAGAAGATTCTGTTTGGCAGTGGTAAGAGGCCTAAGACACCTGTTTCTCAAAGAATGTGGGTCACCAGGTTGAAGAAATCATCCAGTCCAGATCTGTATTATTTGTAGGAATAAGTACTACAAGTACCACTTGAGCTTAGACCTGATGAGGAGGAAATAGGAATGGAGAGTTTTCTACCCAAGGTTTGTATCATTATTTGAAGATGTTACCCAACCTGGAAACCCAAGACCTCCTCTTTGAAGAACAAAAGGAGGTTATTTTTACCAGACATGCAACCTTGCAGAAATCAATGCTGATCCATGCAGCTGAGGAGGACAACTCAGGTCAATCAATCCGTTATAATGGGATTCAAGAAAACACAAAAACCCTATTTCATCCAGAGGCTACAACAGTTCCTGACATCATAGAAACAAAATTTAGACATAATATAAAAGGCAAAAAGTCACAGACTGATGTTCAGACTTCTCCAGCATTTTTCCTTTGTGATGCCAGTGTTAAGTTTCTTTCATACATGTTTGTCTCTGATCTAAGAAAGTTTTATTGAAGGTTGTAAAGGTGGATGGTGTCCAAACTTTGTGTTGGTAGCTGGATTTTCCTCTTGTCTGTTAGCAGAAAAGTTATTTGAAATGCAGAAAATAAGGGAATTTACTGACTGAAATGGACTGAGATATCCCAAAATCTCCTTTGTATAAAGGGTAGTTTAGATTTTGAGATCCATGACTGAAGAATAGTTGCTGTTATAAATGGCAATGTCTCAAAACACAACCCACCAACCCACCAAATTCCAAATTTCCCAAGCCCTTGGATGTTCATTCAATTGCTTAAATTATCTACAAAATTTAAAATCATGTAGAATATATCTTTATTCTTCAGGTAGTTCTTGGAGCAGTTCTAGGGTGGAGCAAACTGATGTTATGCATAATGTTTGCTTTTTCTGAAAGGTTATGTAAACAGATTTTTTTCTAAATTGCCAAAGTCACCTGGAAATATTTAGGCTCCAGGCTTCTTTCTGAGCACAACTCTATTGGTTTTTGCTGTAGTGTGAAACAGTAGAGCAAAATTCTCATGTTATCTGTCTCCAACAGGTTTACAATATTGCAAGATTAATTATATTAGCTGCATTTCACGACTCAGTGCATTTGTATTACCATTTCAAAAGCACAATCATTTATCAACAGCAAACTTCGGGGAATTTACTTTCCATGCCCTGGCATTGCAAACTTCAAAGTATGGGAGCTTACCTATGAGATGCAGGTGAATATGTGCTCCCTTTCTCAATGCAGCTTCAATGGTTTCCATCTCCTTCATGGGCTGGACACTATTTTCTCCATTTGGCTATGATTGGTTGGGTCAGATTCTGGTGCTCCTTTTTCACTCAGCTTTTGATTCTGCAAATTTCAAGTAATTATAATAAATAAATATAAAATAAAAAATAAATAATGACTGGCTAGATGTGATCTCTGGCTTCTTGTGGAGGTTGTCCTGAGTCACTTCATCTATCCCTCTCTCACTACAAGATTGCTTTCTGTGGTCTGTTCTCTAATCAGTTACCAAATAATCCTTTCTGAAATGAGCATCACCTAAATTTCAGCCCGTTTGAAATATATTACCTGCACTTCAACATGTTGTATATTCCTCTTTCAAATTAATTTTCTTCTTTCTGACTTGATCTCCTTCTGCACTCTGGACATACCAGTATTAGTTTTCAAGGTGCCAGAAGCTTTGACACAGATACTGCTCTGATTTTCCAATAAGCTGCTGCTGAGCTCTGGACTGTCACTGTTACAGATGGGCAGTAATTTAAAGCTACTTCAGCTACGTCCATATTACAAGGATTCTTACTGTGGCTGCAGTTAACCATGCACTGAATGTTATCCAGTTTTCTCCTTAGCTGCTCCCACTTAAAAGCCTCTAAACATTTCCTGTCCTTTCTTCAGGGCAGGGGGATGAGGGTGCTGTGTGTGCAATGCCAGAGTGCTGGCTGGCTGCTGGGAAGGAGAGCAGGTAGGAGGCTGACAAATTGCACGTTGTGTTTCTGTGTGACTGGGTCTGGCAGGGTTTGTTATGTCAATGGCAGTGCTGTGTAAATAGCAACCTGGCTCTTGAACACCTGTGTGGGAATAAGAAACCTCAAAATGGAGATCTGCTGTGGGAGGTGCCAGAACCCCCAATTCACTTCCCAGGTTCCTCTGATCTCTCTGAGTCCTGTGGGAGTTAAAGTTGCCCTGTGGCTCTTTTTAGAAAGTTATGATTTCCTTTCAGTTGTCACCTCCTTTTCTGGAGAAGGAATTATTCAAAGAGCAGACAGACAGACACTGCCTACCTTTGGATGCAAACACATGGATTGCCCATCTGCCCACCAAGCAGTCACATGCTCAGCAATTTAAATAAAAGCCACCTGGTACTGGACAAAGTGACAGTCCTATTCAACTGATGGTGGGCATAAAAAGTATTGCCTTCCCTTCTATTTTCTGCTACATTATGGTTTGCAAATTCTCATCATTCTGAACAATTCAACAACAACAAAAAGAAAGATCTGAAGCTGAAGTGGGCTGAATGCTTCAAAAAACACATAAATTAGTTCATGTTCATTTTGACAAAGAAGGTGGTTTGGGACTGCAGCGACTCATTTCTGTTGATGAAATTGGCTCACAAGAACCTCAGGCGTATCATTTTACCTTGTAGAGCATCAGATTTCAATGTAAATAATCACAGTTTCATAGCATTTAACTCCTGAGGATAATGATACTAATTTAATGGTAAATCATTTTGAAACCCTGGGGAGGGACACGTACTCTATAAACATGTTTTGAGGTAAGAGGAAAAGCTCAGCCCTGATCTCCTTTAATGGGCATGACACCACAACTTCATTTTACTTCCATTTTCATAGATGTTGACTATGTTATGAATACAGTTGTCCATATGTAATTTTCCCACACAAAAATTAAGAGACATGTATTTTGCCTATGAATGTCATCTTGGTGCCCCTGGGACAAACAATATAACAGCTCTACAGCTGTGAGTGGTGCTACATTGCTCAAGACCGGACTACCTCAGAACACAAATATTTACCTGTAACAACTCCTTAGATTGTGGTGGTCAAGAAAGGTCCTGATCTGCCCATTGGTGCACTCTGTTTCTTATATAGAAATTCAGTTCAGATTCTGGGAAAAGCAGCAATGTGCTGGTAAATGTTATCATCATGCTGGGTCCAAAGAACTAGAGATATGAGATTCCAGCTGTTCACCACCCTTACTATTACTGCAGGAAAAGCAGCTTGGATGGCATGCTCTAAGATTACTGAATCCAAAATAAAGGGTATATAAGTTTAACAACTTGTTCTGATCTGTAAGTCACTTCTTGGACAGTGCAACCTCATATAAAGGAGTTATATATTTGAAAGTCTACTAAAATGTTTTCTGTCTTAGTCTTCTCTTTTTATTAATCTCTCTCCTGTGGTGTGTTTTTGGTTGGTGGTGGTTTTTTTTTGTTTGTTTGTTTTTTTTCTATGCTATGTGAGTGTCAACATAAGGGAGCACTATAAATCACAGTAAGAAATTAATAGTCCCATGTAATCTTGCAGGGGGATTTTAAACTTTCACAACCCCTAACTTCCTATCATTCCTTCACGGACCCATTGAAAACTTGAGTAGCTTAATGTTGTGCAGGACTAAAACAGGGACTTAACTCACAGCAGATGAGGTCTAGAAAAGTCCTATGTGCCCACTTCCAGCCACTCTTCCATCTGACTTTTACCAAGTCTTTCTAATATTAATGAAAAATTGAATGACAGTTCAAGCGTGATGTTTCACTTCTGAGATCATCTGATAAAGGAATATATGTGCCATTGTAATTAAAAGGACCTTTGTGCCCATCAGCTGAGCTTAGAGGCAGCACACAGGAGCCTGTGACATATGCTGGGCAAGGGCAATCACAGAAGGCTTCAAATATACCTCACTCTTCCCTCCTACAGTCCTTTCCAACTCTCCTGTTCTCATACTACATTCCCTCTTGGGCAGAGGTTAAAACCAAAGACTATCTCTGTGCTTTCAAGAAGCTCAAAACATGAATTTTTTGGACAGTGTAAAAGCAGGAGAGAGCACCCTCGGCTTCCTGTACTCCCCAGGGTTGGTTGGAAAAGCATGCTACCTCCTTCAGGCTTCCTTTTAAGGAGTCAGGCTGGGGATGTCGGAAAAACAGTGAATTAAATTATTTTTTCCTCCCTTTTCTTCTTTTCTTATCGACCAAAATAGTGATCAGCTCAACACTGAAAGCACGAGAGTAGTAACTGCTGGGTTTTGCAAAAGCAGAACATCTTCATAAACTGCATCGGAATTTGGACACATGACTGTACCTTGCACCCATCAACCCGTGCTGAATCAAGTCACTTTTTGGAAAAAAATCCAGATTATTTTCCACTGTCTTTATTCTCTTTCAGGACCCATTACTGTGAGTGATTAATAAACTGTTGTTTATTATCAACAGTTAATAAAGGGGTTCTCTGGTGTCCTTGCTGTTCGCTTTAGATAAAATCTAGGAGAACGAATCAAGCAATTAGCCAGTTAATGTGCTGTGTGTCAGTACTTCAGCTAGATGGTTGATTGTACTCTTCCTTGCCCTGAATCACACTGGAGCCATTTCACTTATCAAGGGAGCAGAATTGCTCCCAGGAACAGCATCCTCATTCATTATTTATATACAGAGCACGCTCTTACATTGCAGCAGGTTCTGTCTAGGTCCACTGTGTGTTGTGGTACCATCTCCTTGCTGGGAGGACATAGCAGTTTGATAGACAGGGCAGTGGTTCTGGCAGCCCCAGGAGCAGTGAGAACTTCAAACACTAGGAAGAGAGAGGCTTTTGTCCCCTCATCAATGCAGAAGCTCCCACGGAGTGGGAAAAGGCAATTTGACAGGCAGTTACAATTTATCAGTTTGCATAGAAATCATAGTTGTAGTTTGGACAAAGTTCACATTCTTCAAAGCTTAGAGGTGTGCAGGACATGGGTTAGGTACAGGATTAAACTCTTTATATTTTATCTGGAGGTTCGAAGAAGAGGGTGAGGCTTTGGAGAGGAAGGGATATGAGAGGAGGTAACCAGTGAAGCTCTAAAAGGACCAGCACCTTCTCGGAGCCCCTGGCCTCCTCCAGAATGCCTGACAATTCAGCCAACACAATCCCTTCATTTCATGCTCTGGGCCTGTCAGAGCATTCCCCAAATGCTGTTGGAGACAGCCACAAAGGGCAGCATTATGTCTGGGAAGTAACTGGTGTGTAGCTGAAAGAGGAAGACAAGCGAAAGCACTTTCCCAGGGACAATGAGAGACCTTGTGTCTCAGGAAGCATTCCAGCCCATTAGCAGCTGTGGAGGACAATGGCCTTGTGTGGTGAGGAGGAGGAGAATGTGGCCTTGCTGGTGGCCCTGTCCATCACTGCTCCCAGTAGAATGGAGCCTGAAGGGGCTGATTCATGGACAAACAGCATCCCGCTGGCAGGGACAGACCATGGCAGGGGCTTGGCACTGCTGGTCTGATCCAGAGCACCTTTCTGACCTCTGGCTGTGCAGCAGCCCAGCCTAGAGTCAGTCCTTCCTGCTGGCAGGCAGATGAGGAAAGGCTCGTCCAAGGGAAACTCAGGAGTCCCCTCTGCAGCCTGAATCCTGGGAACTCTCACCCTCTATCAGGACAGGCACGACTGATGTATCATCTCCTGGGCAGCTCCTGGGGAAGGTCCACAGGCATCTTTCTCCTGGGCAGCTTTATACACAGCCTCCTACAGACCTCAGTGAATATAGGGGTTTTTTTGGAAAAGGAAGTGCCAGCATTTGCTGAACAAGAGTGGTATACACTTTGAAAGCATTGATATTTTTCCTCCATTTGTGACAGTTTCAGCTAATTTGCTGATTCTGAAAGGCACTGAAAAGCTTGGTTATGCTTTTAACAAAATAGGTGTTTGGTCCATTTTAAGCCACACTGGAGTATTCACTTTTGAAGCAAATTTAATGCACTTTACTCTAAAATCATTCACAGATCCCTCAAAATTCCACATTACAGTACAATGTAAAGTTTGTTTTTTCATCCATGAACCAGTTCCTCTGATCCAAAAATTTGTTTCTCCTTTTCAAATGGCCAATTTATTTTGTGAAATCACCACCACCACTGCACAGGAACAGGACCAAAAGCTTTCAGCTTCTCTCAGGAGGGAGAGCTTCCTTTTGAGGAGATCATGTTCTGTGGCCTTTTGTAAGCAGAACCCACACTTTGATTTTGAAGTGCTTCTGTGGAGCAATACAAAATCCTTGTCAGAAATAAGGAACAGATATACCCAAGACCTGAAACGGTAAGTTTATCTTTAGTTCCCTTTTGCAAGCACTTGAAAGTGGGATGGACTTTAGTTTTATCAGGAAAATCTCCTTTCGAGAGATAAATGGATTTGTGAACCCAAATGGCCTTTACCATTTACAGGAGGTGAAAAGAAGTGTACTTTGTTAAGAAAACATGAAGTCATGTTTACATTGCATCAGTAGGGGATCCACTGAGTGTTTGCCAATAAGGAGCTGAAATACACACTAACCCTGCCTCAGGTTCTATGCAGGGAGAGCCCATTGGGATGGGGGTACAGTAGGTGCATCTTCCAGTTTGGCAGTCTGTAGAAGAAGTCCAGAGAAGTACAACTAATAGGTTCAGTTTGCCTTCATACATTAGTTCTTATCTGATCAAATGCACAAGTTTAGCTGCGCCTGATCATAAAACACATCCATGCCCATATGCACGCTGTCTTGGATTCTAAGGTGTTTTGTGGGCAAATAGGAATATTTTATTCTTGGAGCCAGAGGGAGCAAAACCATCTAGTCTCACCATCAACATGTTTTCTTAACTTTAAATAAGGTTAAGAAAGGGAGTAATTCAACCGTGGCAACTCTAATTGGCTACAAGTATAATCCAATAACCTAATTTCACCCATATTGTTAGTTGAGTTAATTGGACCTGCACAGCCACCAGCTAAATATATTGGTGTATGCAAATGGTAAAACTAATTTCCTTCATAAACCTTTCTTCTGCCAAAGTAGGAATTAGGTAGAAGGGGTGGGGGGAAAGAAGGCTGTGCTGACGTTGCTACTTCAAAAGATCAATTCTCTTCCAATTATTTGTTCTCTTTAGATAGGCAGGACAGAAAACATCATTAATTCCCTTAAATAGAAAGGGGGAAGGGAAGTAATTTCATTTCCACTTGAAGAGACTGCAGAGCAGAAGTGATTGAGCCTTTAGCTTCTCAAATCCAAATGGAGCTTCACAGCCCTTGGGTCAGGCAGCCCTGTTTTCTTTGCAGTATTTGGAATGAGGGAAGCTGCACCAAAATGAGTTCCTGGGTATCACAAGGACTTGTATTTCCTGGAGGGAGAAGGGCAAGTTGATCTTCACTCTCAACATTGATTTCAGCAGGGTCTTTTGCAGTGGAGGCAATTTGTACTATGCTGTGTATCAGCCAAATCCATTTCCACTGTTAGCTTAAGAACTTTCCAAAACATCTCCTGGAGATGATGAGGAGACCTGACTGTGTGTCAGTTGGCTGTGTGTCCAAGTGTCCACACCTAGAGTAATGAGCAATCTGACCTGGCTGAAGGTGTCCCTGCTTATTGCCAGTGGTTAGACTAGATGACCTTTAAAGACATTTTCCAACCCAAACCATTCTAGGATTCTGTGATTATTTCTTTTTTGCCATCAAAATATGGGAGAGTGTTAGAAAGTGAAAGACTGATGTGAAGCCCAGTTACTCCAGCAAGCAAGGGCCTGATAGCAGCAAGGTTCAGGAACTCCAGTGCAAAGCTGGCATTGTGGAGGTGAGGAACAGCATCCACATCCATAAATTCTGGCTTAAAAAACATTGGCTCGAATCTTCAGGATTCCCTGTTATTATTCAGCTGATACTTTTCATTTTCTTTCTGCTGCTTTTCAGGATTCATGACTGTGTCTTTTCATGGACATCAGGTCCATGTCCCCTATCCATTTCTCTTGGCCATTTAATCTTTTCTCTTGCAGAAGAGTAGTGGGTGGATCACTTATGATGCTTCTGTACTTGCCTTGTGCTTCCCCCCACAAAGCTGGCTGCAGCCATGAGTGTGATAGCAGCAGCAGCAGCAGCATTAATCTGTTTCCATCTCTCACAGGCAGTCCCAAACAAGAGGATTTGCACATCCTTGGGTGTCTTTCAAGTGACTTTGGAGCAGGCCTGCTGTGAATTGGGACTTGCACTCTGTAGGGAAAGGAAGAGATGCTATTTGTGATTAGTATTTGAACTTGATAAGGGGATGAGAAGGAAAAGGAAAAAGGAGTTTTGAGGCAGTTAATGCTTTCCACAGTTACACTTGAATTTCAGCCCTGCTAATATTCCCAGGGAAATCACAACTCACATGCATACACACACACACACACACAGAGGTTTAATTTCAGCAGTAAATGAAGTCATAATGCAAACAGAAAGCTAACAGCAGGGAAGGCTATGCTTGGCCAGGTCTGCTCGTACTACAAGTAATACATATGCACCACTGCAAAAAACTGGCCCCAGAGAGCAGTTAAGTCTTTCTAGCAGAAACACACACTGAGAAGGCAACCGTTACTTTTAACTACAGCTTCCTACAATAGAAAGTGCTGTGGTCTTCTTTAGTATCAGAGAAGAAAGGGATGAGGGAGGGTGAAGACCTACAGAAATCAGGTTGCCAACCTGCCTGCTTTCAGGGAGCAGAGGCACTGGTGCAAGAAGACATTTACAATGAAATTGTTAAATTTACCTAGTCTGAATTTTGCACGTGTTTGTACCTGAATGTTGGAAATGGGGAAATTACTGCAGAGTGTTCAGCAGAGGGCTGTCTGGGGAAAGTCAGAGCTGAGGAGGTCATGGCATCATCTGCCTATGAAAGCTGATGTTGAGCTGACACCTGGGGGCTACCAAATGAAGGAAAGTATTTATGAATTGGCATAGTGCACCATGGGCTGGGCCAGGTCGTGCACTGGGGAAGCCAACAGTGCTCCTGTGCTGCACACAACAAGGGTAGGCTTGGTTTTGTTTTGTGAGCTTGAGAATTGTGTGATTCAAGCATGACCTACATGGGGACAATGTGTGACTGGAAATATGAGGACTAGGCAGAGTGTGAGTGGGGCATAACCTGTTCCCTGTGGAGCAGCAGTGTTGCTAAACATTTTAAACGTATTCCAGTGACAAACCATTATCCATTAACAACAATTACACATCAGGACAGCTTTAAAATTTTTTCTTTCTTTCAACTTTTCTTACTCCAGTAAGAGAGCAAGTTTTCTTATTGCAGTCTTAAGCAAACACTGTAAATATTTGGAGACCCAAATGACTAGATTAGCAGTGATGCCATCATTAACAGCAGGGACAAGAAAGTGTCAGGGTTGCAATTTTTATGTTTTTTAATTGGCCCTACATTTCTATTGTCAAAATATTTACCCAAGGGTGTGATTAATAATAATAGGTGACAGCTCCAATTATCCTCCAACTTATTAGAAAATATCAGCACTCAGATATAATCTGTAAAAGCACAGCTTAAGCTGCTTTTACAAGTTTACTGTGACAAGAATAAATACAGAGATAAAAATTTGAATTAAATCTCTGCTTATTTTAATCAGGGTTTGTTTGTTTTTTTCTTTAAGCATCATGGAACCAAAATGTTCATGTATACATCAATACTTATCTGAGGATCACCAAACAATTTGCCTGCAGTTCTACTGAGTTCTTTAAATCAGTCTCTGACACAGCCATGACATTGAGAAGCAAAGTCATCTGATGCTGTGTTAGTCATATGCAGCCCATCAGAGTTTTTGAAGGATAAAAATAAAACTGCACAACTTATAGATAAAACTGAGTGAAAACATGAGCTATCTTACACATCTGAGTCAGAGGTTTTCCTTTGCAACCAAATAAAACAAGCTTTGTGTCTCCCTATGTATAATTTCCTTCCATCTTTTCTCATGTGGTGCATGGTGGTGCATTTATTGGTTTCCTATTTGCTGTTTGCAATCAGTTCATGAACCACCTTCTCTTCTCCAAAGGAAAAGCAGCTGTTCATGGCCCCAGGAAAAAGTGAGTTAGTGACTGTGGGATTGGCTTAGGAAAGGATTTAGGAGAATTTTTGTCTCATCATTGACAAACCTTGTAGCACTATGCAATGCAGGACAAGTACTGCAAGTACCAATGGCCACAAGACACCTTCCAGAGCCAGTTCCTGATCTTTATCCAGGACATTTTCCTAGTTCTTTACA
The DNA here is from genome assembly GCF_009819655.1 of Sylvia atricapilla. Taxonomy (NCBI): domain Eukaryota; kingdom Metazoa; phylum Chordata; class Aves; order Passeriformes; family Sylviidae; genus Sylvia; species Sylvia atricapilla. The sequence goes on from NC_089147.1 coordinate 10,652,906, forward strand.
GATGAAGAATCCATATCTCCACCTGTCTTCCCTTGAAAAAATTTAAAGACTTAAATGACACTGTGAAAACAATCTTGGTACTCAACTTTTTAAACTTTTTTAAACCTTGGTCTCAATCTTGTAGTTTAAACTGAGGAGCAATATACATTTTGAAGTGACAATGACTCAGTCAGGGGAAAGAAATCTCCATTGATTTTGGGCCCTAAAAAGTTAAAAAAAAATCAGTTCTCAGACACCTAGAGTATAGCTGTGACAGGTGTGTTGTTGGCAAGAAGAACAAGGGCTTTGTTTGATCCATAAATTATTGAAAGGACCCCAGATCCAAGTGCTCCATCTGTGTTATTTTTAATTGGGATGTCTCACAGGAATAGTGACCATGCAAAAGTCATGAGCTTCCTTGAAAAAAGACAGCTAAAATCTCCTTACTTTAAGGGCCCTTGGGCAGCATCTTGCTTAAACATGTATTTATCATTCACTGAGTGACAAGTCATGCTGACACACAGGAGATTCCTAAGATACTATGAGTTGGGCAAGTGTGCAAGTGCCTTTGCCAGTTTAAGAACTGGGTCATTAAAAATGTCTCACCAATGAGCTGTGATTTGAGTTGATTTTACTGGTCATTTCTTTTTGTGTGTGTGTTGGATATTTTGTGTGTGTGTATGTGGTGGTGTGGTTTTTTTTTTTTTTTTTAATTAAGAACCAGATAGAACTTCTCTAGAGGGAGAGAGGGAGGAAGGAAGGGAGGAAGAAATGTCAAGATGTGCATGGTGGTGAGGGGTCTGAAAGGGCTCTGCACCCTAAAGTATTGCATCTAATATCCTTCTGCTGCTTATTCTGCACTTTGATGATGTGAACATCCTGTTCCCCTTTCTATACCCACTAAACTGTGCGTCTCATTGATTTCCCATGCTGTAAAGTCAATATATGCTGCTTAAAGTCTAACTTCCTTTTATATATTGTTTTAATTTTGCTGCCAGTCATTATCATTGACCATTGCTTTTGGATCATAAGGCTAAAAGAGGCAAAGCATGCAGTCTTCTGGGCTGTATATCACTTATATATTTACTAATCCCTCTCTTTTCTGTTGCTTCTCAATTTTCTTTTCACATTTTTTCTTTTTATGTGCTCACAAGTGAAAGGTAGTGGGACTTCGAGTGCATGGATGCCATCCCCCTCTCTTGGGACAGCACAGCTGACATACTCCAGTGGCACTGCAGCTCACAGGGCTCCTCAGGGTGAGGTCCTCCCCTTGCTCCACCAGCCTCCCTATGGGTGGGAAACAGTGTCCTGGCTGCAGCAGAATAGGCAGCGTATCACTCCCTAGTCATATAAATCCATGGGGCAAATGTTGTTACCTTGAAGACATTCTTTTGGGAGATGAATAGCTGAAAGATGGAAAAAAAAAAAAGGCATCGAGATGCAAAAGGTGAAAATGAACTTTTGAATATTACAGAAATTAGGAAGAAAGAATAAGAATCTCTCTAGCTGAGAAGCCTGGATGAGATTCTATCAGGCAGCTGCATTATCAATCTTATTATATTAAGCATAAGTGTAAACACTGAAAAATTCATGAAGCAGAATGAAACAGTAAAGCCTAGTTAAAACCCAGAGCTCTGGTTTGATATATGTGGTGCTGACAGGATAAAGTGAAAGGAAAGAAGGAGAAAGAGCAAGGGCAGTTTTACATGCTCTTTCCTTCACGGATTTTTTGAGATGATTTGCATTCATGGAGTTCAAGTGCTGTAAAGTCAATCTGTGCATGCTGCATAGGGCACATTTCACTGATTCGCCTTGGAAGTTCCTCTGTCTCCCCTCTTGGCTGCAGGGAGTGTTTCCTTTGGTCTGCTCAAAAGTACAGCCCTGGATAGTACAGATGAAGGCTAGACTTACCAAAAGCTAAGAGTATAAGGAGTGAATTCAGACATTAGGTGAGGGAGTCAGACTTGTCTGGGAACTCTTGGGAATGAGGCAATGGAAGTGTTAGAGTGGTGCCACTGCTGGGAATTGAACTCCCCTGTTGCAACGGGCTCTACTGGACATGTGAAGGGATTTCTGACTCAGTATCTGAAGGAATTCCCTGTTTTGTATGTTAATGTACATATTGTGTCTACCTGTGATGAGCATCACGTGGATACTGCAGTGTGAGGGGTATTCCAGCTGATGGGATCTTGGATGTACCACCCATGGGCCGTGGAGGATGACACCTCTGCAGCTCTAGGGGTGTGTGTTTGTGTCTGTGGGCACATCCATGTGCAAGAAAATTTGTCTCTGAATGATTTCACTCAGTGCATTTGCTACTGAGAGTCGATTACAAAGGTTGATAAAAACCTCCCCCTCTCTGTGGCTGTGCAGAAAATACCAATAACAAGGAGAGGGAGCTGAGCTTTGCCTCCATAGGCACAAAGGAAGCATAGAGCTTTTTGATACTGAGGCTTTGAAGAAATACCCTGCATACAAAAATGAGGTGGAAATAAAAAGAGAGAACCAGCAAAAGAGGCTGTGTGGAATAAGACAGCACACTGATGAAAATCTATGGAAACCCCAGTGAATAAACCCAGTTGGATATTGTATTTGCAGGGAAAGAGGACAAATGCAAGTTATTGGTGCTAAAGAATAGCTGAGTGTTTTTCTTATAAAGATACACTTGATGTAAAAGTAAAAACTACTTGTACAAAGTACAAGGCAAGTACAGGGGCAATTTACTTGAGTTTGGGGTGTTCAGAGAACCAGATCTCCTTTTGTGTCTCATTTTCCTTCATCTAATTTGTGCTGTACTCTGATATTGCCCTTGAGGCCCCAGTGGATGCAGCCCAGCAATCAGTTCTCTTTACTTTAGGTGGAGAGGAGGAAACAAGCCTCTGAGGCCTTTTGCCTCTCCTGCTGCCCCGTCAGGCAGGGCTCAGTCTAGGCTGCATGAATGTGGGCAGAGAGACATCCTCACACCAGGGCTTTCTTTAGGCCACTGAACATTTGAATGAAGAGATTTGGGGAAACCCAGTCCTCAGGAGTCTACTGAGGCATTGTGCTCTCATTGTCCAAATCTTCCATAAACACATAGTACTGGCACCAATTTTCCTCCTCAAGAACAATGATGTTTGCTTCCTTCATTCCCCACGGTCAGGCACTGTCATCCCCAGCTCTGCTGACCAAAGCAAACCTTCTGCACTCTAATCAATATATCTTCCTTATGAACTGCAGGATTAGGAGACGAGATACAGAACATAGTCCTGCATACGGGGAAACAACAGGATTTTCTGTCCTGGGGACAAAGGATTTTCCTTTCTTCTCAGTAAAGACACAGTGCAAGGATTTGGAGTCTGCATTAAGTCATTTAGTAGTGTGGGTGTTGACACGGGATTTGTGGCATTTAGTTTCTAATCACTGGGTCCTATCTCTGTAAGACACTGGGGCCTGAAAAATCATCTTTCTCATGTACCCTATATCAAAAATTTTGGATTGCAAAGTGGATGAGACTTGTTGAGGCAGGCAGGCAGTCAATCAATGAATCAATCATTCAATCAATCAGAGTACCTGTTGCATAAGGATGTTTCTTTTGATCTACACAGAACTGAAGTCAATCCAGACCCAGAGGCAACCACATATCAAGGCTCAAGAACAAAGTGAAAACCAGCAAAGGTTCTAAAAACTAAGCAAAGAACCAAACCAATAGCTACCTTCTCATGACAGAATTTTATTGGGTGATAAACATATGTGTGATAAACACTGACATACATGGACACAAACACATAGTTATGGACAATTTGTTTGAATAAACTGATTTATTCCCCTTAACTATTTACCTCAAAGATAATGTTAACAACTAGCAAAAGCTGACTAAGATCCTGGCAGATACTCCTTAGTTTAAGACTGATATTGATGCATTTTGATAATTTATCTTTATAAGTGGCATGATAAAGTAATGGAACTATTCAGAAGGTTCATCTGTTTTCCACCAGGTGGACTTTTGCTGCATGGCTAAGTCTTGAATTCATCTGCATAATGAGAGGTAGCTATAACCTGTAGAGACTAAATAAGAAGGAGTTAAGCTTCATTAACTTAATCTGGAATAAAAAGTTAGCAATGCTGGTACCATTTTATTATAAACAGGAGTTCTTCTGCTGTACATGTAACTCTATTTAGAGGTCTATACTAGCTCTAAAAATTCTGTGCATGTTTTTCAAGTAAAACATGAAATCTATTTACATGCTGTGACATCTTTATTTGCAACTCATCAAGAAACTTACTGATTTCAAGGCTGCAAATGTGGAATAATTGTCTCCTTAACACAGCTGACATTTGTAGACCCTTCTCAGCTTTCATTTGTCTGAAGGATAATGCCATTTTATAGGGTTAAAGACCTAATTTGATCCCTTTTGAACTTTCAGGTAGTAGGACCTCCTTTGATGAATTTTTTTAGTTATTACATTGACTATATGATGCACATAGAGCCTCCAGTGACACCATAGGCAGGAGCATCTCTGTTTTTTTCTGACATTTTTCTGTCCTTTGTCTAGAAATTTACACCTCATGTCAATTGTTAGGGTTGTTCAAAGGGAGAGCCACTTTATATCAAGGTATTTTGATAGCTTCACCATGGGAGCTTTCATCTTTACTCACATTCTTTGAAAATAACTCATTGTGGAGAAAGCCCCATGGTGAGAAGAGTGTCCTGTTTAATGCTGAATAATTGCCACACAGTTTTTTGTCAACATTTTTACTCACTGACCTAGTCCTTGCACACACACATGCACTCACAGATAAGAATATTTACTAAGTATTCTCAGTCATCTGAACAAATAAATCAGAGACAACTTTTCAGGCTCCATGATATTCATTACGGGCAGTGGAAATGTTTTCAGCCATCTCTTAGGCTGAAAAGATGAGTGAATCAAGACTCTGATCCGAGCTCCATCTGGCTGTGGGGAGAGGTGGCACATCCCTGACCTGCTTCAAGGGAGAAGAATGAGCTATGCTCTTTATGAGAGACATTCAAAATTCTTATACTGTCTTCAAAGGAGATTTAGAAAGGGGAGAACTGGTAATTTTAGTACTCGTCAGGATTTTTTCATTCAATAGACCTCTGTAATTCTTTCATTTTTGCTAGCATGAATAATTTTTAACTAACCTTTCCCTAAGAAACTGCCTTACAGTTCCAAAATCCTTGAGAAGATGTATGTTCTGGAAATACTGCTACGCTCTGTCTCCAGGCTCAGGAGTTTTGCAGTATGCACAGCAATATGCAGAGTAATTGATACTTTTCCCAGGTGATGTCATGAGTCACTGCTCTCCCAGGGATTTCTGCATCCAGGCTTGGCACAGCAAGCAACTTAAATTGAAGTTACCAACAGGAAAACATGCTGCACAACTTTGTTGTGTTCCTTACTTCTGTACAACCTCAGGAAAAAAACCCAACATTTTATTTGCCCTATTGTGGCTTAAAAAACCTTTGACAGTTGCAAACTCTCCTTCTCCCAAAAATAGATGTTCGAGAGGACTTATATATTATAAAGTGTTTGGGATAAGAATTTTTGATGCCATTATAAACAGCAACAAAGCAAATCCTTTAGTCTGCCAAATTCCAAGCCATTGCATCAGTTCTGGATTTACTCAGGCTAGTTCACCAATTATAGGGAGATAATGTGAAAGAAATTACACTGCTACTGGCCCTGGTTTTCCATTAGTCTGAAAATTGCAAACATTCTGATTTAGTTGCAGTTTATATTCACTTTGTAGGGGTGCAACATTACAGTCTCACTAGCTGGAAAGGAGATTAATCCATACCAGCCAAGAATCTGGCCCATAATGTACTTAGATGTACTTTTGGTAATGAGCAAATTGATTCTGATAATAGCAGAATCAACCCAAATAGCACAGGAAGCTCTTAAGGCCAAGTCCTTGGTAAGATTCAGAAAGAAAGATTGGACATTTACGTGGATAATAAATTTTTATGGAGTCAGTCTGTCTGCTAACCTCCACCATGCCAAACCAGCCCTCCTGTAGATTTTTGAGAGCTTTTCCAAACTCTTTTCCATTAAACTATTGGTATGAGATATTAAGAAATATGATTTGGACCCCTGGCAATTTGAGCACCATTCCAAGTGGATAAGGTGAGCTTTGATGTCTTTGAACATTACAAAAATCACTAAGCACAGGCCATGTATTAGAGACCACCAGCTCAGGTGGTGAACCCTGGAGCCTCTGTGCCCCAGGGCTCTCTCAGTTTGGGCAAGTACATTTTTCCCACTGGATCTGACAGGTTTTCTCACTCTGGCTAGGACTTTGTTCCAAGTGTTGCTGTTTCAAGAAGAGCTCAGTACCTTCCTGGGAGCCAGTGCTTTCCTGGAGACACTCTACCTACCACAGGATTGGGTTCAAAGTCACTCAGGTGTGACTGCCCTGAGTCACATCTCCATGAGAGAAAGCCAGAAAAAGGAAACTCTTGCATGTACTGTGAAGACAGCACAAAATGTGGTGCAGTAGAGTTTAACATACACTCTGTGAAGTGTTTATGGAATCTGATTTTATACTGGGCTACATTCCAGTCTGTTACTACCTTCTTTTTTAAGCAGGCATAAATTCCTTGTAAAGTCATTTTGATTTTTGCATCTGACAAGTTACTCTTGTATATCTGCTATTTTTCTGTTTCCATCCACATTTTTCTTACAACGATGCCTATCCTTTTATGCCCAGCATGATCATGCTGACAACTGCCGGTGCTTAAGTTGAGACAGGAATTACAGCTGAACACAGCAATCCACCCTTCCATTTCAGACATGATCTGGGAGTATGAGTTTGCAGCAGGACCTTAATTTCCCTTGTTAGAGCTGTAGCATTTGGGGCTGATGAAGTTCGCAGTAAACCCATCAAAAATGAACCTTACCAAATATATTATCTATCAAGGCAACATAATGAACATCTGGAGGGGATTGTGATCTGTGCACAGTGAGGCAGCAGCTATTTCACTGCAGAGCTGATGCACATCGATGTTCACTGTGTTTGTTGAGTGCAGCCACGGGAAAGGAGAATCAGACTTTCACTGAGCTTTTCCTCAGCCCATCCAGGACAGAGACCCAGCCTGCTTGTGGGTCCAAAGGGCTCTGCAGGGTGCACTGAGAAAACAATTCCTCAGCCTGCCAAGCTGCCAAGCAGCTGTACACCCTTTGCTGAATCCCTTGGGAAATAAAGGTCTACGATGAAGTAAGATCACAAACAGAATTCACTTTTGCACTCTGCCATGACAACCGATGCCAGCTGACTACAGAAAAGCTGTTTCCTTCAGACTGCAAATCATGTAGCACAATTGACAGCTGAGCCTGAATTCAGAGATGTGTGGTGTTTTGTCACCCACTGCTACGCTGACCATGACAGAGGATCTGCAGGGTACATAAGGCCTTCACTTGGAGATGCACAGTTGTTCTGACTTCCTGATGGCATGAAAACACTCAGATAATTTATGAACAACTTACGAATGCAAAAATGTTTGCACTGGGTAAAAAGAAAACAAGTGGTTTCAGGGTAAAATGTCGTAAGAATAGTGAAATCTTTGCATGGGGGGTTGGTTTATGTCACCTCTCTCTGAAGGATCTTCTAGAAAGGAGCAGAGTGAATGTCTTTCAAAGCAGATGTGGGATAATTAGTCCCTCTCTTAAGTTACTGAAGGAATGGGAAGCAGTCAGCCACTGCCCATAGCTGTGGTCTGTACAGATTAAGGCACTGAAAAGAGATGCCTCCTGCTACAGTGAATAAGGAATACAAACAGACACGGCAGCTACTCTGAATTCAAATAGACAATCAGACTCAGTCTTACAAACTCTGTGTGTGGGTTGTGTGTTTGTCTGTCTTTGTTTTCAATTCATGATAGCAATGACCCAGACCTCAGCATTACCCAGATCTCATGAAATATGAGCAATACTGTAATATGGATAGACAGGGTCTCTTGGCTTTTTATTTCCTTGGCTGTAAAGCATCTGAATAGCAGCATGAGCAACTTGGCTGATATACTCACAGGGAAGAAAAAGTTCATGCACTTGATGAACAAGTTCATGAGGTATCAATCCCTCTGTCCCTTTGCCAGGGATCGTGTTTCTCTTTAGTATTCAGTCTAATCTTACACAGATTCCTGCGTTTCCTTTCCAAGACACATCCAAGAACCTTTTTGTCAAAGATCAGACACACGGAGCTTTAAAACCTGGATTTTAAGGACTTTGTTTCCTTCAACTGAATATAGTTTTAGGGATTTTCATAAGAACTGGAGAACTGAAACTACCTCTGTAATGGAGATCACGGAGTCCAAAGGCTTGTCAGTGCCAGACCTGGAAATATGATCTGTTCTTGATTAACAGCAGGGCGGAGGGAGTTGATTTCCAGTTTCTCTTTTTTGTAATGCATCTTACTGCTGTCATTTTAAGGTGTGAGGCACATTGCCAAATATATGGGGTATGAAGGAAGGAGTTTGAAGTTTCCTTTAATTTGCTAAAGTCTGTCTTCTCCTAATCTAATAGAAAACAGATATGTGATGGGATTTATGGAGGTCCAGTGTCTGATTTGCAGACAAAGCAGGAAACAGCCAGGATGAAAATGAGCTACAGGGAATTGTGAATTCCTCAGGGAAGATGCCTGGAGAAGAGTTTATCTTCAGGTGGAGGTGGGTTATCAGAAAGAGACTTTTTCCCCAAAGATGGAGCAGGAAGGAGTTCCCGTTTTACCTCAAGGTTTGGGATTAGCTGCTAGATCAGAAACCATTCACTGGGTTAAGGAAGGCTAACAGTGCTTGCTGGACCATTACACCTCAGAAAATGAGACCATTACCATCAGTGCCGCCCATAGGCAGCACTGCTCAAACGACCTTTCTCTTTGAAACCCCAGTTTTCCCTGCTGAAACACCACTTCCCAGCAATTGCTGAATCATCAGCTCCAGTTTACTAGAAAAGCTGTTTGCTTAGCAGAAAGGACCCCGTGGCAATTTAAGTTCATGTCCTGAAAGGAGTTTTTATTCCCCCTTTTTCTCAGTTTTTTAAATAGATAGTGTTATGTCTCACATTTAAATTCTAGTAAACTGAGAGGTGGAATGGGTTTAAATGCGGGTTTGTGCACAAATCTGGATGAGGCAGAACAACCCTCTCCATTATGCCAAGCATATGTGTGACCAAACTCTATCTCATCCAAAGACATTTCCTAGATGTGGGAAATTCCAGAAGCTGACTCACAACAGCCCCTCACAGGAAAGATTTCTCCCTGAACCATGCCCCCATTCAACCCATGGCTGCATAAATACACATCCCATCCTGAGCGCACCCTCTGTTTCCTTATGACACAAGGGAATTTATCCTCTTTATAGTCAGGCAAATAAAGGGGAAAATAAAAAACTTAATTGTTCCAGAGTGAATATCTGCCTCAAGTATTCAGTTGCAAGATCAAAGATAATATAATTAATGCAGGTAATGGATGGATATGGAAAACAGATGGCTCTACAGACTCATTGTGTCGGTGGTCACTAATCAGTATTGTAGGTTATTTGTCTCCAAAGTGTCTCTCTGTCAATGAATGGCTCACTGAGGACCACTCTTCACTACAAAGTCAGATTAGTGTATCTACAGGGGCAAAGTTCTGGTACTGTAGATAGAACTTGTGCAGGCAAAATAATTCTTTTCCTGGTAGCAAAACCACTTCTCTCATTGACATAAGATCTACTGACAAAAGGGCTCTTGTTGCATCTGCATAGGGAGTTCTGACATTCAGACTGTACAAAGTTGAGTCATCCTGTTTTGACTATGAATGAACAGGGCATCTCAGTGTCAGTGCAGGGGAATCCCAATGGTACTTGTAATGCAGGAAATTTCAACTGTAAAGTTAAAGTGTCATTAAAAAAAATCTCCTTTATCTGAGTGGAAAAGTAATGATTCCTCCTTTCATGATTTTACCCTCCCCTTAAGGTATGTTTAGGGACTAGTGTGAAATGAGTTTTATTATCTCAACCCTTTTCTCCTATTTGTCTGAACCAGTGCATCACTACAGCAGTGGCAGTGTCCTTTGGCCCACGGCTGACATCACCTGCTGATTGTCTCTGGTCTGCTCTGGGCTGCCTGTGCAAGCTCCCTCATGAGTGTAAAAAGGAAATTCTGCTCCTGAATTTGAGGGCATTGAGGAACAATAGAGTTTGGTGGATCCCACTGAAATGGTTCACTCTTTCCATTGAGATGCTTGACTCCATTTTCACAGAATCATAGAAGATTCGGAGAATTCAGGTCTCAGAATTATTCTGGCCATACAGAAGTTTGAAGAAATTCTCCCTAGTCTATGTCTCTCTCTGTACCTCCTACCAGTGTAGGGTTCACAGGGGCATGGTGCCAGAAGGGCTGAAGTAGATCCACTTCTAGATCTTAAACAGAGTTCGTGCCTTGAATTAAACTTGAACCAAGCCCCACTCTAGTTGCCAGGTTCTAACAAGGGCATGATCTTTTGGCTGGTGAGACCAGAGGTGGCCAGCTGGGATACTCCTGTCCCTGGTTAAAGATGTGGTTGTTTCTTATCAACGTAGAAGAACAAAAGTCACGTAAACTTGGCTCTGAGGCAGCCACAGAGACAGTACTTACTGATCTGGTGGGACTGCCAAGATGCTGGAGTGGCCGGGAACAGATCCAAGCTCTGCTGAGCCAGAGCCCAAAACATGCTCCTTTCCACCAGTCCTGACACTTGTAAATATCACAACAGCTGCTGGATGAGGCACCTCGTACACAAAACAAGTTAATTGTATGTAAGCAATGGAGAGGCGTTACTGGCAAAGTTGACCCTTCATGTTTTTATAAAATTCACACCACAGTTCATTTGGGTTATTATTTCTGTATTAAAACTTAGTACTGTAGCTGTGCTACACCAGCACTGTGCTTTCTGCAGGTGTAGCACAAGGACTCCAGGATATTTATACCTCCAGTACTTCGAGGCAGTGGAGTATATTAAATTCCAACTCAGGGGAGATTTATTGTGTTCGAATGAACATTGCCTACAGTACAATAACTCACAGCAATATGAGGAAACATGCTACAGGTACAAGAATTTGCATTTCATAGTTTAGGATTGTAACTGCTATAGAAGGTGGTAGAAACCAGTGGCTTAGCTGTGGGACTGTGCTGAAGGTCATTTCTGCTTAGGATAGATATTGCCTGGATTGTAGAACCAGATCCAAGCTGTCGATATCTGACTCAAAAGAAACCTTTTGCAAGGACAATGGTAATACATCATATTATAAGATTTTTCAGAATGCCTAAACAACATATTATCTGTTCTGTTCAATTAATTCCACGAGATTGAACATTTAATTACCCTGTTTTGAGCAGTTGTATACTATAATAGTAATTTGGAACCCATTATCCTCAGCATTAGCTCCAGTTCACTGTTACTTCCCCGTTTTCTCTCAAAAACACAGCAGGTAAGTTGGTGCAATATCATGAGCAAGACATGAGTTCTTGACAAAAGTGTATGCAGAGCCAAATACTATGAGGAATGGAGCTAAAGTATAACACAGAAAATCACTGTAGAAAAACAAACCTGCTCGCAAGCAAGCAAACTCTTCATAGACTGCAGTTTTAAAACATGAAACACAGTCCAGAATGATGTTCTTCAGGACCACTTAAAGATTGAAAGGAAATAGGTTGACACTGATGGAAAGACTAAGTTTTGACGGTATTTGAAATTCTCTTTGCTTCAATATTTCACTATGTATCTCTCTGTTTTTCTCAGATGACAGACTTTTGGTCAAAAATAATCCTGCAAAAATAAGCCTGCAGTGTTCAGATGTGCTCACATTAGATGTTCATGAGCAGGGCTATAGCTGCTGTCCACCACAAGATTTTTTTGGAAGCCTTATATTGGTAAGTCTCAAAATAATCTTTAGTGGTAACTGGAGAAATACCACCCACCTGAATGATGTGTACTATGTTATGACTAAGAAGCTTCCTATTATATCCATCTTTAATAGTAACTGAATGTTAACTATTAGCATTTTATTCTTTATCTTGAATAGCATTTTCCTATATTTAGATTTCTTTCTGTTTCCTCTTTCTCACAGCTTCTTACTGTAGGGAACATAATTTGATAAAAATTGAAATAATTAAAGTATGATTGACCAAATCAACAAACTAAGGTGGGATTTTTTTTTCCTTAAGAAGTGGTTAGTTTACATTTTGCTGAGGGGCTAATATCTATTTCTTAGGTTTATGTCTTGTTTCTAAAGTCTGTATCTTTAATTAATCAGTTTATGCTTCTGTGAAGGGTTTAATCTATTAATGGGAAATTTCATTAAAATTAAGATTTTGTCATAATCGTTCCTATCATCATATGCATCTTCATTTTAACACCGATCTAAGATCCCAAATAGGTTAACTGACACAGACAAAATGTGTGTAGTTTTCCTGCCAATTACAATAAGGTGGAGACCTCAGCCTTCAAGGTAGGAAAGTAGTGAAGAATGCTGTGACTAATGAAATTTAATAGATTTAGATCTGACCTCAACCTTTCTTTTCTCTGTCATCTTGTCTTCTCCTGAGTCTTCATGTCAGAGATGCTGCTCCGTGTTACATCTGTCACAGTGGGATCCTTGGCCCCTTCATAGTGGCTGTCACTGAAAGGACACACTATCCGAAGGGTTGAGGGAGATTTAATCTCACTGTTGCACAGCTCAGTGATTTAGTAGGTTCAGCAATGTGACACACTGAATCAGGTCTGCCACTGACATTAGAAGTCTCTGACTATTTGGTGATTATGTGTGGTTTTGTTGAACAGGTTATGCTACAGAAAAGGAAAATATGGGCAGTCAAGTAGAGTAGAACCACTTACAGTGAAGTGTTGTGAAAATTCCAAACAGCCTTCATGTACTTCAATAAACATTTTCATCAAGCTGCATACAGTGATTCTTGTAGAAAAACTTCCTTTCAGAAGCTAAACCCTTTTGTTAGGGTCTAGATACATCAAATAACGTGTCTGCGTAGTGTTAAATAATGGGGATGATTGCCTTCTCATTTTGGACAGAAGCATAAACAGAAAAGACAAGCATGACAACTGTTGCTGCAGATTCTCTCAGCTGGAAGTATGAATCAGTTAGGCTAATTATTTTGCAGATACTTGACCTCATAGTACAAGTTATGCATTATAGCACTTGGAAACAAAACAACTTGATTTTTATGACCATGGAACCCTCTTCAAGGACTGAAGACTCCTCAGCAAGGCAAAAGCATCCTTGCCAGCTGCCTTACAAGCCAGATGAGGAGACCTTTAAACTAGGAATTACAGTGAAGAGAGATGTCAGCCTTCAGCTGAGTGAGAAAATGGCAAGCAAAATTGAGAAGCAAATGATGCAGGGTGATGTGGGGAAGACTTAATAATTAAGAAGGTGAAACATAAAAGGGAAAATACCAATGTACTCTCACAAACAAGGGAAAGCCAAGAGGATGGCATGATGGGAGAAATGTTCAGACTTTTTCTGGAACATTGGCATGAACAAGTGCCTCTCTCACCTGCCTGTGCACTAATGCATGCAGCATGGGGAACAAAGGGAGGATTACAGGTCTGCACAGAGTTACAACTTAGATATGGTGGGACATCTCACACAGCTGGAGTGCAGTGAGTGATGGGTACAGGCTCAATAAGAAGGACCAGCTGGGAAAGGAATGGGACGTTTCCCTTTGTGTGAGAGAGAAATGGGAATGAAAAAAGGTGTACCTAGGAGCAGAAAGAACTCCAGTGCTGGTAGCTGCAAATTTTTTGTTCAGCTCGAGTACTTCCATCTCAGTGGAAGTATCTTCCATCAATCTATCGCAGTGGTCAAACAGATGAGTGAGGAAAGAAAGTGAAGCAAAAGGGGCCTATCTGGAAGGTCAGTGGCTGCTTTTCTGTTAAGGTCTGGCAGCCCACCAAAGTCAACAGTTACCTCCTGCTTTCTCTTAAGATATGAAGATCATTTCTAAATACTTTGCTTCACTTGTGACATTTATCTGTAAGATAATTGCAAAGCATTTAAAAGGAGCTTGACTAGATATGGATAACTTCAGTCATCTATAGGCAGTTTTATTTTTGTGACAAGTATGTTTTTAATTTTTTATTATTTAATCACCAAATATAGTAAAACCCAAACCCTCTAACCTCTCTCCTATTCTAATTCCAAATCAGAATAGTTTGTTTACCTTTTTGTTGCCAAACTGACTTGAATCAAATGGAGAAATTTCTTGCAGATCACAGAGTTGTCTCTACAATCCTGTGATCCTTCTTGCAGAGCAAAAGAAGTAAATGGGTCAAGATAAAGACAGAAGATCCCTCAGTAATTATCATCACAGCAAAAAACCAAATCAACAAACCAAAACAACAAAAAAACCCCAAATAACCAAAACCAACCAAACAAAAAACCCAACCCAAAAACCCACAAACCTCATGAATAGGGATTAGGGGAAAATTAAGTTACTGGCAGTTCAAATAGATTTGAATAGTGACAAGAACCGAAACACCTGCACACACATACATTCTCAGTCTCAACTTCACTTTCTCATCCCTTCTACCTCTTCCCTTCCCTGAGCTATGCAAGACTGATGAGGAAAGAGGGGTTATGATCGGAGCATGACTGTTTTGAAAGGTATTTTGCCTTTCCTTAACTGTTTCTCAGGAGCATTTCCATCCTGGCTGAGGGGCCCAGCCATGCCTCTGTTTCCAACTCAGAGCAGTCCCTGTCCCTCCTCACAGGCCCTGGCCCAGGTGCACAGTACAATAATACAACATAATTAGGATAAAATGGGAGAGGAGTTTTTCCTTTTATTATTAAACTGTACTCACTAGTATGGTTTTTTTTTAATAGGCTCTCATACTTCAAAAAATATACTTTTATATTAAAACATTATGCAGTCTCTCTATGCCATTTAAAAGAAAGGATAGGTAAAACTTTTTAGCAAAAGTAACAGCAAAATGTTGGAAAGCATGTGATCCTCAGTCAGAACACATTCACTGTGTAGACTTTAACTCTTGTTGGTCTCTGGAGACTCAAATGATCACCAGCAAATTGAAGGTTGCAGGGCTTTTAATTGCTCGTTGTCAGTGCATAGAGGTTGTATTTCATGTCATGAATTTTAAGTTGCCCATCCTTCCTTTGTTTCCTAATTGTATGCATATGCACAAGAAAGGTACAGAGTTAAATCAAGTTATGAAGTTGCAGTAACATCTGTTGAATTACAGGTCATAAATTTATCTCTAGTGTTTCTCTACATAGAATTGTAGGAAGAGGATCCCAACTGTTGTCTTACACCTTCAGTCCAGATTTGTTGTTGTTTATACCAGTTCAGGAATGTACAGCCCTTTTTATGTATAGCCTTATATGTATAGACCAATCTGCAGATGTGTCTGCAGAATGGATAAAAGGTGCCCATGAGCCTCCCTTTGTTATTTGTTCCTATAATCAAACTGAGAATGTGTTTATGAAATGTAGTGGAGGCAGCAGCCAGAAACCATGAAGACAGAGCTCCTCTCGAAATGGCCCATTACAGGGACCATGAAGAAAGACACAGAACCAACAACACAACTGGACTCCCACTTGGAGAGGTGTTATTTCCTTACCTGCTGTAACTCCAGGAGAGAGAGGGCTGCAGCCTTCAGGTTACAAGCAAGAACTGAGAACTGTGTGGGGCATTCTTTTTGTCTCTATCAAGCCTCCAACTACCTCCCAGAAAGGAGGAGCCAAACCATTTCCACCTAGATAAAAAGGAGCCACAGGTAGGAGCAGACATCCAGTGCTCCCATGGGAGTGACAGGCTTGGGAGTGACAGGCATAAAAGCCAGATGCACAGGAGCCAGATGCACAGAAGTGATGAGGTAAGTCCTCTTCTCTTCAAAATAGAGACTGTGATTAAAAAGCAAGTATGTTGGAAAATTAATATTTAAAGTGGGAGGGTCAGTGTAAGGAATCTCCTGGTTTTACCAAATATCTGAGTGATGAGTGAAACAAAATAATATCTTGTTAGTCAGTTTGAGGACTAAAAAGAGATTGCCCAGATTAACTCACAGCTCATTTTAAAGTGTTGACAATCTGTAGAGATGCTAGTCTGAGTCCAGGTATTTAGAGGAGAGAATTAATCTCTGCTCAAATCAATCAAAATTTTGTCTTATCAAAGGTGGGAAGGATGTTTTAATGTTAAGTGAGTAAAGAAGACGCATCCCCCCACAAGTTCCAGAGATGGAATTATATGCAGAAAATAACCTGCAGGTGGTTTTGAATAATGAATGCATACAAGAAACTAATGATCCTTAATGGAACTAAGACTTCAACCATGGCATTCATGAGAATGTTGGTGGCATCAACACATGGAGATCAATGGATTTCACTTGACTTTATTAGCCACTGTGTTCATCACTTTTTTTAGGAAAGATATTTAAAAAAATGATTGAGGATTTTAGTAAAAGAGAAAAAAAAGACAAATCCAAAAGCCTGTGTAATTCTCACTTAAACATTTTGATTTTATTGGAATTAGATCAAAGTCCATCAAAATTAAAGTGGCCAAAGAAAAGTGTTTAAATTAAGAAAACACAGCAGATAAGGTGCAGCTTAAAGTTATCTATTAGAAATGGCAGTGCAAGATTAATATAAAATGGTGCTGAATGCCACTAGGCAGAGTAGAACCAGCATGTATCTTCTGATGTTCACACATAATTTTTTGACACATAATTTTCTTTACTGAACCTTTAGTAATCATTTCTTGCTACAACCTGAAGACACAAACACTTCTCAGATGCTTTCTGCCCCCATATCCAAGATCTGATATGAGGAGAACACAGGTTAGTCTCAGAGTAAGAAAAATCCACGGGATCCACTGAGCAAACAGACACAATTCTGTGCTTGGGAAACGCTGTGCCTTCAGCTGGGAGAGGGACAGGGCAGCCCTGTCACCAATTTGACATCATTTGACAAAAAAACTCAAAACCATTTTTTAATATCATAACTTCTGCAAGGAACCAAGGAACTCTGGCATTATCAGCACTGGATGGAGGTGACTTGTTGGACTGGAAGCTGGTGGTTGGTCAGAGAGCAGAACTCTTGGCCCCTTCCACCCACAGGAGAACACACAGAAGGTAGAAGCAGCAATTGCACTTGCAAAGAGACACACAGATAGTGCTGCAAAGAAAGCCCAGCTTCACCAGGTAAAAGGGAAATCATTAGCTGAACCATTTGGAGAGGAAGGAAAAGAAAGAAGAATGAGAAGGAAAATTGAGAGCTTTTTTAATTTTAGGAACCGACAAATCAGGAAAAACAATGGCTTTGGCTAAAACCTCATTCTAGTTTAATGTGCAAGGGAGGCAGTTAATTTTTTTTTTCCAAAGCAATTTATAGTTAACATTGAAAAAGGAAAACAGATGGCAATCAATAACCCTGGGAAATTGTGATGTGCAAAAAATGTTACGGGAGGCTACAAATATTAGAGAAAAATCCATGCTTGTAAGTCATACAGAATATTTCCTTGTCAGTTATATTAGGTATGAAAATCCCTGCAAAAGATATTACTCTTGTTGGTAGAGAGAGATAATGAAATGTTTTTTGGTGCAGAGAAAGCCAAATTTTTTCAAAGACAACTTCTGTCTGTTAGCTGGGAAAATGCAAGTGATGAGCTTATCACACAAAGATGAAGAACTTTCCAATTCATGAATAAAATGAGGATGTTAGGCAATTTCTGTTAGAGAATATTTTCTATCTGATAGCAGAGTCTAGGAGTTGAAAAAAAAAAAGAAAAATATTATAACAGAGGAGCATCTGTCTACCTGATCTTAGTGTGTAATTAACTTTAGCTGGCTAGGAAAACTGCAGACGGGAAAGAGAGTGCTAATGTTGGACTGATATTAAAAACAAAACAAAACAACCCACATCTGATGTGCTGGTAGCTGAAATGAAATAGCAGCTAAAGTTATTGGTCTGCTTAGCTAACCCCATATGGCTGACAGGTACACTGGTGGAAGGGCTACACTACATAATCAGGCAATAAATACTGAAAAAAAGAGGATTTAATTGCCCACAATGAAAGTAGTTTTGTTGCTAAACTATAGGGAGTTCCTGATGGCATGATAAGAAATAATTTTGAAGTGAAAGAATCAGGGAATAAAATCTAGCATTCTCTTTGAGTTTCATGAATAGAAATACTTGCAAGTGGATAAGAAGTCTGATAACAAAGATGCTCCTTCATCACCCCAGACAGGTCAAGATGGAACCAACATCAGAAAGTTTGAAGAAAACCTTGAGAATGGAAAGCATATTTTATTTAGACAAGAATATTGATAGTTTCAAATGCTGAAAGTTATGATTGGTGCATCAGCATCTATACTTGGAGATGTGCAGTGAATTGTTTTTTAAAAAAAGAGCAGAAAAGTTTGTGTGCTGCATGAATTTCGTCAAGATGGATACAAGCTGCAGCTGTTTAAAAGCTTTATCTGCTCTCTTCCCTGTGTTTATGAGTAGGTGGAAACTTGTTTGTGCTTTTTATAAACTGCATTCACATAGAGAAAAAATAGGAGATATTAAGAACCTCTTTTGCCTGAAGGAGAAAGGCACCACAAGAAGCAAAGGCTGAAGTTGAATTAAGACTCAAAAGAAGCTTTTCAGAATGCATAGTAATGGTGATTAACTACTGGAACAAAGTACAAGGAAAGGGATAGAGACAAAGTCTCTTCAGATTTTACAGCAAAGTCTGAGAGCTTTTATAGCAGACAAGCTTTAATCTGAGACAAAGAATGCTTTAGTTAAATACAAGTTCTTGGACTCAGGGCTGGATAATTGGGTGGCCTGAGATAGTTCAATAAGAAAATAGAGATCTCTTTTAATCTTATTATTCTGAATCTGTAAGTTGGATTCTATGTGATTCCTGCTGCAGAGTGTCACCAATTTACTGCTATACTGAGACCCGTGAGACTTTTTTAAAAAATTAATTTACAGTCAAAGGGTGTTTTTATATAGAAAAATTTCATAAAATACAAACTAGTCAGGAACTTGCTTTTTCTAGAATTGATCAGCTTATTGTAAACTTCTTGTCATCAGTTCGTTTTAGACTGTCCTCTTGCTGGTAAAAAATGTCTTATTATCCAGAAACACTCTTTGTGCTTCTCTGGAAGTATTTTGCCAGTTTTACACTTCCCTTTTTCACAGTTTTGGTGCATATTAATGGACGTTCAAGTGACAAAATAGAACTTGTCAATGGGAGCAGGAATTTTATCAGAGTATAGGCAACAAAAATAATTTCAAGGGATGCAGACTATGGCTGAAGACAAGGTGAAGGATGTAGGTTTATTCCTGTATTGAAAGCTTTGCATCATGGGAAAATTTCCTATTTTTTAGCCAAAAAAGCAAGATGAAGGCTTTGAAATGTGTTAATTCCATCCCCACTGAGAGATGCAGCAGGGGCTCCCATGTAAATGAAAGGAGCAAGGCTGGTGCGGGACACATCACAGCTTTGTATTCCAAACTGAAATATTATCCTCCTTTTTTTTCAGTTGCTTGACATCTTCTGTTCTCATTTACAGCACTGCAGAGTGCAGTGTAGGTGCAAAACAACATTAGGTCAGATTTTTCCACTCTTTTGTGTCAGCTTTAGCATCTGGCAACCTATTTATATTAGCTTTACATAGCACAAATGAGTGTGTTTATGCAACAGAAACTGCAGAGGTGCTCCCAATAAGCTTTTATTTCTTAAAAATTTGTAGAATTATCCTTAATACCATCCAGGTATGTTGAATTACCTCCTTAATATGTTTTGCTGTAGAAAATATACAATGTAGTAGTTTCTATTATCTGTAAAACAAAGTGATTGACTTTGCATCCTACACTCAATACTGTGAATATTCAGGTAGAGCTCATCTCCATCTCTTGTGACCTCACATCACCTCTGTGGACTTTGGTGGATTCACAAGCAGCACAATCTAGTCCTCTCCTTGGAACTAGGTTCCTTATGGCCTCAGATATTTGGTATATTCATAGTTATTAATATTTCCGTATTCTAGACATTTAGTATATATTTAAAAGATAATGAGGCAAAACAATTGTGCAGTGTGCTATCATGAAGTGTTCCCCTCATTCTCGTAGCCCACCCATCAGCTTGCTATAAGCTTGATCAGTTCCTTAAGAATGATGAATAGTGTTAAAATTTGCCATATTCCTTTCTGCCAGATGCTCTGAAAAGCCTGTTAAAAATCTATAAAACAAGCAAAATAAGTTCAGTTACACTCTGCACTTTTCGAGCACTGCTGCTAGCACAAAAATTGATTGATTGTGCTTTGTGCTGGTCTAAATCTAGCCTGTTCACCTGCAAAACACTGCCTTCTTGTGCCTTTTTTTTTGTTACCCTCAGCAACATTCACACAAAAAGCACGGAATGCTTTTCCTGGTACAGGGGTTTCTCTGTAAATCTGGTACTTTTCTGCCTCTTTTCTCCTCTGTGTGCTAATCCCATTAAAAGATTCCCTCCTTGCCTTAGTGGCGTGTCCCCCAGCTGCCGGCCGGCTTGCTGCTGCTTCTGTGCTGCTTTCCTGCCCAAAGCTGGAGCTTGTCACAGCCCTCCTGGCACTGGGATGTGTGTACAGACACAGGGGGTTGATGGCTCCCTCGGAATTTACCAGGAGTTCTCGCTGGCTGCATCAATGCACACTGCTCAGGGCAGTGATGTCAGGGAACACAAGGGAATAGCTCAGAGCAGAGGTACAGCCTGATCATACAGGGAAATCAAAGGCTTGCCGTGGTGGTTGGTAGAAAAAGGAAGCAACTGGGATACATACATATATATATATATATATTTTTTTTTTTTTTTTTTCAGGAAGGAACCTAAAGAATGCATTTGTCTCAGCTATAATTGCTACAAGAAGTAGGGCTTGTAAGCATGTTGAAAATTTTGAGGACAAACGATTTTCAGGAAGCATGCAATACAGAATCGTTAAACCCAAATGTGGTTTGGGCTAATGTGAAGCTAATGGGAAACCAAGGGTGGATCCTGCCACAGATGTGTAGGAATTATGGAGACAACATTTGTGCATCACTGCTGAAAAGATGAATGAATATCCAAGATATCTGGAGGAAAAGTGAAAGAGAGATTATGGTACTGTTGGAAGGCTGGCCACCAGCCACAATGAGTAAACCAAGGTATAGGACAACTGTCTGACTTCTGGTGGATGAGAGGAATGGATCTGGGGGATAAGGAAAGGAGGAATCCAGTAGTTGAATAATGGGCAATTGGACAAAGTCAAGAGAGAGGAGAGGATTGAATTAGGGTAAGAAATCTAAGGCATTTGAAGAACACAAAAATAAATTTTAATTAGTCTGCAAGAGAGCTGGTGGGGATGTTCAGATTTAAGATGTTGATAGTGAAAAATTGCAGACAAACAGGTGAGGCCCAGTAAGCAAAGCTGCAGGTTTAATGACAAAAATGTTATTCTGAAGAGCTTGTGGGGGCCTGAGTAGTCCTTGGGAAGCAGAGGAGAGAAGTGTACCAGGTGCAAGAGAGTAAACTTTAAAATTTGAAAGGTAATAAACAGCCTTTGGAAAAGAGGAAGGGTAATAGAGATTACAATGAGCCGCAGAGCTTCTGCAAGCAGACTGTGAGCATATGGTGAAGACATAAACAAGGTACTGAGCAAGATTAACCAATGTGAGCAAGTATTGCTTCCAAGAGACATGTCACATTCCTTGGAGTAGAAAACTCTGGAGTTGTTTTGCGTTTCTGGGAAAATATCTTGCATGTGCCTGGCTGTACAAATAGTAATTCAGCAAAATCACAGAATAGTTTGGTCTAGAAGTGACCTCTAAAGGCCATCTAGTCCAACCCCCTTGCCCTGAGCAGGGACATCTTCAGTTACATCAGGCTGCTCAGAGCCCTGTCCAACCTGACCTTGACTGGTTCCTGGTGCTTTCCCAGGGAAGAGTTCCCAAAATGTGGTGAAGGGCAGTTTTGCACTGCCCTGCTCCCTGTTGGCCTGTGTACTGCAGCATACAGCTGCTGGTGGATGATTTGGTGTCTCCACCTCAGTTACCCACTCCTCTTGTCACTCCTGCCCCTGCAGGCTGCTGGTTACAGGTTTTTTTTTCATTGTCAAAGAGTTTATGGTGGCGTCTGTGGGATGAGAGCCTTTGTTGAGGGGAATGACTGCTGGACAGAACACCTGCTGTGGAAGAGGTGGCGGGTTTGGGGATGAGGTTGAGGGCTGGCCTCAGGCAGGGAGCTGGCATAGGTTCTCTTAAAGACTGCCAATATAAGTAACACAGATGCCTTTCAAACAAGTGAAGGGCAGTGGCCAACAATCAAACTGGCAGACAGACACTCTAACAACATCTCAATCGCTCCCAAACCTCACAAAATGCCTGCGCACACCTGTAACTGTGCCAGGGGTGCCCCCACTATCAAATAGTCCATGGAGAGTTACTCTTTCCAGCAAGGCAATTTTACAGCACAGTTTCATTTTCCTTCTCTAGCCTGAGTGAGGCTGAAGGGTGGTGAAATGCTTCCCAAGGGGGTCAGCAGCTTTCTGGCGACAGGAGGTAAAATGCTGCATCTTCAGCACGTGTTTCAATAAACAATGGAAGGCCCTTGTATCAGTTTGGATGGTATGGAAACCTCATTGGCTGCTTGAATATATTTAGTTATTGTCAGAATTCAGTCAACCTTCCCCTTTTCTTCATCTGTCTCTGTCACTTGCACAAAAATGCAAAACCCACAAGATTGAAAATTATTTTGGCTGCAAAAATGTGTTCATATTTCTGTACCCTCACTTTCATTAGTTTCCCCAAGAATTCAAAAATTTTCAAGTTACATGCAGCAGTCACTGGGGACATTTTCAAGCTGTTAGTTGAGCAGAGGCTTGAGTTCTGTCAAGAGCAATCTATATGTTAAGCCTCTGGCATAATTTCTGCTCCAAATAAGAAACGCCCTTGAAGACCAGGATTTAAGGTCAAAAGTACAGCTGCTCCTACCTGATCTCACTCCTCCAGTGGTTTTGTCCTATTGAGAAGCAGTGTGTGAGAGAAGCCACAAGGTACCCCTTGGTCGTGGTGCCTCTGGGGGCTTTGCCAGGTGCTTGTTCCCAGCAGTCCCAAGTCACTATGCTAAGAACAGTTTCATGTGATTGTCTCAAATACCCAGTGAGACTCAGTTATTTTTTAGCTAAGCAATACTTTTGTCAGAAAGCTTCTGTCTGCTTCTGAAGTTGAGCTTAACATTACTTTATAAAGAAATTATAGCAAGCATACTGATAATGGAAAGATAATAACAAATACATAATTATAGTATATGATATATACACTATATAGGTAAAACTAAAAATTACAAAAAAAAAAAAATAATGGTAGCATTCCCTGTTCCCCCTGAGATACTCCATTCACCACAGAGCTGCATTCTGCTCCCAAAAAAACAGCTAGCTCTTCATCTCTCAACAATGGATACTTGCTGACAGGTAAAAGAGGATTTGGGTTTTATCTGGATAGTGTGATGTGTACAGCACAGAAAAGGAATGAGAGATTGATATCTGTACAAAGGCATTATAAAAGGAAGAAGAAGCAGGGCAATTATCCAGGATAAATATGTCACACACCCATGCCAAAGAAAAGGGGATGTAAGCACACCATGAAAGATCCATCTAATCAGAACTTCAAACTCTTGGTTCTGGTGCAAAAATTACCTTGAATAAGAATCAAATGGATAAAGGAGTGGATCATTGGTGCTTGTGATGAGAGACTGTTGTTGCGGAAAGCCTCCATCTAGATCAAAATGACATTATGATTTGTGCTACATTTCTGATGGTGTTCTCAGTAAATTTTAAGTAAATACAGGAAAACAAACACTTCCATCTGTCCCAAGCCATGAACTTCTCCCCATGGATATGTGGATGGCAGAATTATTTTCAGTGCAACTTTTGGGGGTGGGGAGCATGGGTTGGGCAGTTTCTTTACATATTTTTATGGTTAAGGAGTTCCAAACAGGGAAGGATTGCTTTGCTTTTCTCAGGGAATTGGATATAGAGTTAATGCCTAATCACACTTAGCAATTTGATACTCCTCAGTAATCAGTCTCCTGCTAATCCTGCTAATCCATCAGTCATTTTAAATCACTTTACATTCACATTAAAAAATAAAATTAAAAAAATTAAAATAGTTCTTACCTAATAAAAGACATTTCTCAGTGCCACAGGCAGATATTTATCAAATAAAATGCTAGGCAGTTATCACTTCTAGATTTTTTTTTTCCTACACTGAGCCAACAACAAATACTGGGCATGTTCTTATCTTATTTGTCTATCTTTTTTCTAAGCCTGGATGATCATACAGACCATGCTGCAAAGTTGGAGGTTGGATCAGAAAGCTTTGGAGGAATGTTAGAACTGATATTCTGCTTCCAGCCTTAATCAACATCCTCAAAGATTCAGCAGATAGTACGAAACTAGGGTTTGTATCTGCATCTTTCAGGAGTCTGTCCCAGTTCTGGCCTCTATGCTGTGAGCATCCTTAAAAGATACATCAAACAGCACAACATGAGTTCAAAGAACTTTGCTTGTAACTGCAATGAATCTGAAATGTACTGATGAAAGATTTATTAATGTCATGCAAGGTAGAGTGTCCTCCTGTTAGCAGAGACCTTCCGAATCGCTGAGTGAACAGGTCATCAAAGAGAAATCAGCGCGGTAATTGGAACAGCATTCTTGAGCCTAATTGCAACAGAGGTTAAGTCAGCGTCTGAGTGTTGGATAATGACAAGGACACAAATAAAGCCGTAGTAATCGAGGCCACACCTCTCTTTCTGCTGTTGCAGAGGGAACAGGGATGTGCGGCTCAGGCTGAGACGTTGGCACCTCCCTGGAATTCTCATCTGCAGTGGCTTCAGAGGATTCCAGTCAAGATGTGTGGACAAACCCCTTTTCCCTGGGGAGAGAACAAACCTGTTTTTGTGCTTGTGGAGATGCTGGGACAGAAACAGTGAAAATTATGACTCAGAAAAATGTACTGGAATACTTTTCCAGTGAGCAGAAACGCACACAGCTGAACCTAAAGAGTTTTGTAAGCCTTGATCATGCTATCCCTTCTGACATGAGGAGATATTTGGGGGTTAAGAGGGTGGGAATACTCACTAAAAATAATGAAAGCCGTGTACAGAACAGTCCACTGTTTCTGGGGCCCTCAGAAATATTATGCTGGGCTTTGACCCACCACTACATAATTTCTATAGACCTAACTACTCAAAGGTGATTTTAGCATTGCTATAGTACATGGGCATAATTTCATTTAGCAGTCTGAAATTAATTTCTGCTCTTATTTCTAAATCTGAAAAGCAAGTTAATGGTATTGCCTAACATTCAGCAGGGTGAAATACTTTGAAGTGTCTGGCAATACTTTCTTCTGGCTAAAAGTGTTCTAACCTTGCACCTCAGGTTTTGAAGCCTTTTTACTAAGGCTTTTGAAAGATGTAATTTTATTCAACACATTTTGTTTAGAGTGGCTAACTCATGTACTGTAACTGTACCATCTTTCCCAGGCATCTTTTTTTTTTTCTTCCTTTTATCCCAAAGGCATGAGTCATGTCCATGGCCCAGCATCTGACCCTTGTCTGCCTGATACTGCCTCCTCTCTGATTCATTGTCACATTTCAAGAACATATCTTCTCACTGTCTCCCAAGTTCTGACTTTCTCCTGAGTTCTTCTGGGTTTCTCCTCCCTTTTTGGAGAGTCATTGTAGTCACTCAAGGGGCTTATTGAGGAGCTGGTGGAAGAGTCATTTTGTTGGACTTCAAATTTTTTTATCAAATCTCATCTGTCACAATGGCCAAAACACTTAATATTAGTGGATGGATTGATTTTACCATCTTTGGAGCTGACCTTGCATGTGTTTTCTTTGTCTTTACCACACTCAACTCTGACAGGCCAATATTGAGACACTTCTGCTACAATTAGCCACTGAAAATGCTTCATTGATTTGTACAGCACGGGTTCTTGGTTCTGAATGCAAGCTTCAACTGATAAAGGCTCTGGAAGTAGAGTGCTATTAGGCTATAAATGAAAGCTCATCACATGTTGACATTGATCCCTCTCTGTAAGTCAGATTGGCATGGTAACACAGCAGGTGTTCTCGTTTTGGATTCAAAGAACTCGAAAACCACAAAGGTAAAAATTAAAAACTCATGTTTAAGAAATTAACAACAAAACCAAAAAGAAGCAGCAGTCAGGCATGAATTTTTCAGAGCACTGTTTGGCTAACCCCAGCTTTAAAAAATCATCAGTTATTTTTACATGATAGAAAAATTGTCTGTGATGAATATTTACCAAAGGAAGTTGCAGACACTCACCATCCAAAGTCTCTCACCTTGTTGCTCAAATAAATTTTATTAAGGGTAAAAGAAATACACAATTAATAGATATTTTCTTACACTAGACAGGAATAAGTAAATTTATCCTTCCTCTCTGAAGGCATGGACAGTTGAATGGCTCAGAGATCCTCACCCAGACACCAGGGCTTGGGATGGTCCCCACAAGTGTGCATCAACCTTACTCCAGAAAGGCTGTTACATGCATTATAATCATTGTTGCCAACAAAGCTCCTGGTATAAAGAATTTGCAAAGTCCTTGTTTAATTTCTGTTTAAAACTTTGTCCTCGTGTTTTTCCACTTTTGCACCTGGTACCTTGTAGCTCATCCAGCTCACCATGCAGAAACTTGCATGTGCAGGTGTGCCAGTGCATGGATAAACAAGGAAGGGATGAGATGGCTGGGGAGTGGGTGTGCAGAAAGATGTAATGTGGTGGGCTGAGCGCACCTGTACCTGTTAACGCCAGTGGGGGAGAATGGGGCTAACAGCCATGTCCATCATCTGGAAAAACACTAAGTCCAGCAACGCTATCTGTGAACTTGGCTTCCTGCTCAGACTGCCAAAAATGGGATATTTCACCTACCAGCAGTTCTCTCTAATCTATGCGAATTTAGATACAGCCACAGCTGCTGTAAATACCACACAATGCTTCTTGCTCTCAGGGTCTGCTTTGTTCTCTTTTTCACTTAACTTGAATAAGCCAATTTATTTGCCTGCTGCAACATGGCTGAATCCTGGTTTCTGAACTTCTCTGCCATGGCTGCATTACTTGCTTCTTTTGGAAGGTTTGCCAAGGGCCCTAGGAATTCCCTATTAAGAGAGCTGCCTTTCAAGTTAGACATTTATCTATCCACTTGCTGACATCCTTTTTCATCAATAACAGTGATATATTTAGAAAATCCTGCATTTCACAGCCTCTAAACAAAATCATATCTGGACATGATATTATAGAAACCAAAGGGAAGTTGGTGAAAAAAAGTCTGGACTGTCATAACTGATACAATAGACAGTGGGACTCTATACTCTGTTTAGAGAATCTGAACTGTGCTCATAACACAGCACAACAATAATGTTGTTAAAATATAAAGATTCCTTTTAAAACAGAAACAAAAACTCCTGTAAATCATCAGTGGTGGCTTTGTTTAATTTTTACATCTGGAAGAAAAGAACCATGTTCATTTTCACCACTGAAGAAATATCCTCACTCCTTGTAACGCCTGACATTTCTTTCTCTTTTTTGTTCTTTGGGTGTGTGTGAAAGATTTGTTGATAGCAACTAATTATGGAGAGAAGTTGTTTCACAATTCTCATGTGGATGCTCTCTTGATGGTCTCCTGCACACTTTTCTCCAGACTCTCTTTGTTGTGAGGCAGTGTGAGATCAGCCACAAAAGGGCTGGTGACAGGGAGAACATTCAGCCCGTGCTACCACACCTCATGGAGCAGGGCTTCACCAGTATAACAGACTTTTCCCAGTGGCACTCGAATGGTATCCAAAATGTGGTGATTTATACAGCTGGTGAAACTCTTTGTGTCTCAGTCAATGTCTCAGAGTGAGAATACATCATTCAGAAAGTGCATGAAATATTAAGTCCTGGATTCTTGCAGACATTAAAGACTTCAAAATATCTACACACAGAAGGTAATGCTGTAGATTAAGTTTTGCTCTATGAGTAGGATTCAGAATATGATGGGGTGTTTTCTCTTTTTTTTTCCTTTGCAGCTAAATATATACTGCAAAATTCTGCTTCCTGTCCTAAAATGCATCTGCTCAGAACAATTAAAACAGCTATAATGTCCCTGCCCTAGATATGGATGAATTTCATGACTGGAAGGATGATGTTGCATACACCTATTATTTTATATTTTTTTGATAATAAGATTGATCAGTATTGAGTATACAGGTGGCAACATGGAGATATATTATACTGCAGAAGTGTTGTGGAAAAACCCAAGTTTTCCTTTAAGTGAGAACCAAGGAGGAGACGGATGCCTCAGCATCACCACAATTAGAGTAAATCATGGTGACAGTCTTTCAAGGATTTCAAAAGCAAAACTGTTGGTTAGCATCCAATATTCATTCCTGACCTATGTGAAAATGAAAAGAACAACCACAAAAATATAAATCTTTATTGAGTCTGTGGAAAGATAGCAGTGAGGAATAAAACTGGAAGCCATGAAAACCAAGATACATCTGCAGGCAAAACAAAAACAGGTATTGGAGGCTGAGGAAAATCTTCCCAGGGGTGGCCTTGGCTAATTACAGGTAGATACAGTCAGGTGGTTCCAGAGAATTGTGCTAAGCTTGCAGAGCTTTTCTGAAGCAAGACACCTTGACTTGAAAAAGATGAACTTACTGGTCTAACACAGTTAATGGACAAATTGCACTGGGTTGCCCCTTATAAATGCAGTTTTCACCTTACAGCAGACTGGTAAACAGTCTTGAATGGCCTCAGTTGGTAAAAAATAAGTGAAGTGCAGGGAGGAGACAGCTTCTCTTCCTATAAAACCTTCTTCACAAAACCTGTGACATGTTTTGTCTTGCTAGGATCTGATGTACTATTAATAAAAGATGCTCTTCTGTGCTCAGCTTCTCTAGCTGAGAAATCCTCCAAGAAAAACAGCCAGAAAAAATATCTACAAATGAAGGATCCATCAGACTCCATCCTGGAACAATTCTGCAGCTGTCAGTGCAATTGGCCCAGAGGTGACTTTGCTTAGAAGAGTCTTGCAACTTGCTAACCCCAAAGTAAAACAATTCAAGAATTATGAGTTCTTACTGCAGCTGGTGAAATGATGGATGCAGAACAGAAACTGAGATATCCCCTCCATTTTTTTGATAGAAATGTCACACTAAGTTGTTACCAGGATCCATATTCCTTTTTCTTTTTCAGAAAATAGTACAATGTCTATTATTCAGATTTTCTGTCTCATCCTGAGTGCTGTTTTGTTATTGAGCCCTTTGGAATAATAATAGGAAATGGACTAAATGGAAAATAGAGAAAGTGAAATCCCATAATGGCACTAACTAGCAATAACCTCTATAACCAGCCACGACAGGCACTGAAACCTTTTTAATTTCTAACTAGAAAAAGTAGCTCTGCCCTTGTGAATCAATGACATACTCATGCAGGGCGCCTGCAGTAGGGTACTTCATGTACTCTGGGAGAGAAGGATGAGAGGAGAATGAAAATTGAAAGTAGATGGAAAATCTGTTGACTGGTTTTGAAATATAGCTGCCCGACCATCTCCTTTTATTTAGGCAAAACAGCT
Organism: Sylvia atricapilla; assembly: GCF_009819655.1. Classification (NCBI taxonomy): domain Eukaryota; kingdom Metazoa; phylum Chordata; class Aves; order Passeriformes; family Sylviidae; genus Sylvia; species Sylvia atricapilla. The sequence continues at coordinate 10,682,520 of NC_089147.1, forward strand.
TGTAAGCAGAATTCCCATCACTGAGGTGTTATTGTTGCCAGCTAAAGCACTGCTCACTGCAGATGCACCTTCTGTGTGTTGCACTTCAAATCCTTTTGGCAAAGGCTGAACATTCTGCTGTCTTCTTTGTTTGAGAGATTTTCTGAAAGATTTTCTGCCAAAAAAAGCATCCAAACAGCCCACCAAAGAGAAAAGCCCCAACTTCAAAATACTCTGTGCTTTTCACTGTTTAAATTTCAGCTGTATAGAAGGAACTGTCTGTCAGAAGGCACAAAGATGTTACAGAAAGCAGGGGCAACACATTTTAAAAGAGTCCATTGAATGAAACAGGCAATATCAATTTTTTTTGCCTGTAGAAGTTGTGAGGTGAAAGTATGTGGAAGTTGGAGGAAGAAATGTGCATGGTTCAAAAGAATCTCATTTATATTAGTAGATATCTGAGCAATTTTAGTGGATATCCTTACTAACTGTGGACAATTTTAGATTCTTAACTTTAAAGCTAATATTGAGAGAGGTAGAGCTGACCATATGCCTAATAAATGAGATACATAATTCGTCTAAAAAGTAATTGGAGAAAATTTTACCTGTAAATATATGCATGTATTCATTATTTTAATTATGTGGTTTAAAGGATTTCTACATTATTATATTGTTCTATTATGCTCACAGTAAATTTTTACATAATTTGGATGTTTTCAATAATGGCAGGAGGACTGAAGTATAAATGAAGTTTTCAATATTGTTAGGTTGAAATACCTAAAAAGATCTGGATATAGAAGAAATTTTGGACCCAGTTCAGTGTCTAGACATTCTGGGATACAGTTTATGGTTAAGGTAGTAGAAAAACCCATTGTCCTGTTAAATATTCGTTGCTATTTAGTCTTTTGTAACCTACAAAACTACCACAGAAACATTGAAGGCTGGATTTTCTAAAACATCCCAAAGTTTCAAGATTGTTTAATCTTCTGCACCAGGTATGACTTCATACTCAGGTCAAAAATAGAAAGGAATTTCCAAAACAGTTGTTTTACATCATTGTACCTCTTTTTCTTAGTCAGCTCCTAAACTAATTTTGCAGTAATTCCAGATTTAATGTACAGTCTAAAGAATGAGGAGCTTTGATGGCAATTACTTAAATTGTCACTGATCAATTAAGGTTCCCCAAAGCAATGGCACTGTTCCCTGATGAGTCTAACATTGGGCAAGGACATGAGAGAAATTCAGGTTCTCTTTGCATCCAAGTCTGGATCCAGCTGTGTATCAGTTTCTGTCTCCTATTTTGTTTATATAAATGCCAGTATTTGCCTCTATAAATTTATACACATTTGAGAAAGGAAATATTTCTTGTGTAAGGTCTGTTACCCCAAACAATCCACCTTTGTTAGAATTCTCAGCTGCTATTATTCCAATTTTAGGACTGTGTCAGAGTTCTGTATTCTGGGGCTGCTGCTCTTGGAAAGGAGATGAAGCCTTCTTTCCCAGCTTAATGGATTGAACTGTCTCTCAACCTTTTATATGATGTATCATTGCTAGCACTGTCTCCAAGACACTAATAAAAAGAAGACTCAATAGTATTGGCATGATAAAGTGAAAACTATTAATAAAGAAAAGCAAGTCCATCATACTCATTAAATTTAAGTGTAAGGGAAAGACTATAGTCCATGTGTGTATGTGATGTGGCTGGGGAATTATATTACAAGGCCAATCAATTTCCTTGCAGAGTTTTTTTGTTGCTGTTGTTAGTGAGTAATTAATATAAATAATGCTGACTGTTTTTAAATATTGAGGATACTAGGGGAAAACAGTGTAGAAGGTGGCAAGCAGATGGATCATTTAATTTATTCCCCAATTACAGCTGACATGTTTGGTATAGAAATCTGTGAGTCATCTATTATTTTTTATGGTCCATTTTACAGCTGTGTATATTGTTATAATACATAAACACATTATCTCATTAGACTAGTACTGTAAAAAGCTTGCAATATCACAAACATCCTCCTCTTTCAGCATTTGCCCCTGTATCAGGGTCTTACAGTAAAAGAGGAAGGATGTATTTATACCTTATTAAGAACAAGGTAGATCTCACACAGCTTGTAAAAGTACAGAGACATCCTGTGAAAACAACTCTCTCAAGTCAAGGTAAATAAATCTGATTCTTTTTAGTGGAGGTAATGGGGAGAGTCCTGCTGTATCTTTTCCTTGTTTGACAGAGCAGAAAACACACCGCTCTCCCTTGCTCTCCAGGCAGTAAATATACATTGCAGATAAATGTCAGATTGGCAATAAAGTTCATTGTATTTAAGTTTCAGACTATCCCATAAAATGACAATTTGATGGGGAAAGCCAAGCGAGTCTCACGGTGTTTAAAATTCAGAAGCTGTGTTTCTGAGCCTGGCAGTGGGAACGACTTGTGCCATTTAGTTGCATCCTGGAGGGTGGGCACAGCCCTCTGTGTGGGGCAGCAGTTTGGGGTGGCAGAACAGCAGGGACCTGCTCTCTTATTCCTCTCTCTGACAGAGACTTGGGAGTTTGGTAATTGCTTTGGGGGAAGGGAGGGCAGTGGAAGCAAACAGTTGCTGACACTATGCCCCAGCCTGCCTGTGGAAATAGCCTGTAGTCCTCTCTACCTCCTGTCTATAAAGTCTTTTCCTACAGTCCAGTCTGACTCCCCAGGCCGAGTGACGTGCCTGCCTCAATGCAAACCATCCCCAAATCTGCCCTCATGTGGCAGAAGAAATTGTTGTTTCTTTAGCACTTGTGTTTTTAAGGGCCAGGATTCAGTTTTGTGCATTCTGCTGAGAGGAGCTGTGCAGATCAGGGTTTGGAGAGACCTGGGGCTCACCTGTGTCTTCTCCCTGTGCCTGGCAGGAGTCACAGCATCTGAGTTGGGAAGTCATCAGTACAGCTGCCAGAGCTAAAGCAAGCTACTGCTGTTGCTGTGTGGATGTCCTCTCACACTTAAAATCTCTGGACATGTTGTACCCAGGCAGGTTGGCATCTTCTGCAGATGAGGTCTTCAGTGTTTAGCCAGGGAGGTGGCACAGCAAACCTGCCAGCTGCTGCCCAGAACCCAGGATCAATAATTCTAAGGGAGATGCCAGCTGTCCTCAATCCAGTGCAACAGATCTAGCAACTTTATTAACTATTTTGCTGACTTCTAGCTCTGAAAATGAGTAAACACGTTAGCTCAAGCAATATTGGCATCTCAAATGGGCTAATCTTGCTTTCTGTGTGGAGTAAGATTACATTTACTGGTGGTAAAAATGATCCACCATCATAATTTCTCACTGTTTATGCCAACGTACTTGTCACTTTTCATTTTCTACTGCCTTCCTTAAAACAATTGGCAAAAAAAAGTAATTCCTAACTTTCACTGTTTTAAAAGAGGATGACTCTTGCCTTCCCACTCTTCCCTCCAGAACGAAACATTCAGATATCCAGTCAATGGTTATCTTAATTCTTTTGAGCCAGGTTAGGATGTATCTCTCTTAAATAATTCAATGCTCCTTCTTCTGTAGAACCATAACTATATCAAATGCAGCACATTTGAAAGAGTGAGGATCTTTTCTTCTGCATGAGAAGCAGTTGTTCCAGAACACAAAGTTTTTGTTTTACAAGCTCATGAAAGTTCAGTGCTACAAGTTTTAAAAGCAACTGTGCCCCCTGGTCACACAGCAGAGCAGATAAGGCTGAGTCCCATCTCTTGTGACCGTGGTGAAAACCCAGCCTTCAGCTGAAGAATTTTGTGGGGGTGACCGAATCAAAAGCTGTATTATCAGCTGATACCCTGGGAATGTTCATCTGAGGACAGCAGTTTAGTCATCTGAAGAAAATCAATGAGAGCACTGTTCTCCAAGAGCTGTGTTTGCTTAACTGAGGACTGGGGGAAGATGGCTCTGAGCAGTCCTGACAGGAACCACGGGAGAAACGACCTACCCAAGGCCACCAAAGAAGAGCTCTGGGTCTCAGACCCACACCAGTGCTCCTGCTCTGCTGAGCCAGATGCCAGGCTCCAAGGATAAAGAAAAACTGTCAGGCAGTAAGAGAGATTTGTCAGCTGTTGTTTTTCAGCCTGGAAACAAGCAGCTTCCCCCTCATCACTTCTCCCATTCCCTACAGACACAACTCCTCACGATGAAGCTGATACATGCGGTATTTGTGTTTTCACATTCCATTTGAAGAGACAACAAGAGCTTGAACTTTGATGAGAGGTCACCAGTCTGGGGAAAAAAAATATATATAAGGAAAAAAAAAGTTTCAGAAAGACTCTTTTAAGCAGCATTAGTTCCTGGTTGCATAGCACACTCATCAGCTTAATCCCCTGAAGTGTCACAAGAACAGAGCTTTTCCAGCAAGCAGAAGAACAGCATGTACAAGCAATTTCACATTATGTTCCTTCCTGATGGCTCCACAGTCTCAGCCTCTTAGGTCTGCTGCTGATATACATCGGACTTCTCATCTGATGTATTACATCTACCACTGAACTCCTGTCCAAAGGAGATTTCTTGTGGAAGAAGGACTGTATCTTTAGGAAATAAAAAGGAGAGTTATAACTTAAAATATACCTTCTAGAGTTCAGTCAGTAGAATATTGGGGGAGAGAACACAGGACAAATTTTCAGCCCCTGATCTTTGACAAGAACATGTTTGTAATGTGTATACAACCTCATCAATTGAGGTGAGACCTTGCTCTAAAGAAGAGTAGGAAGAATGCTTATCCACCAAAAATACGTTCTTTTAGTTACATTCACACCATGCTATTCAGAGGGAGGATGCAGATATACTGAATTATACCCACCTAGTGTGATCTGGGTAAAGAAAACAGACCTGGTTCACAAAGTAAATCAAATCTGAATTTCTGTTACAGTAAGAGCAAATATCTCAACTTTCCCATGTTCCCTACAGTCTGCTGAAGGGCTGTGGCCCATTCACTTATCTATGGCATCCTCCTGATTGGTTGTATTGCCACTCACAGCTTAATAATTCTCCACATAGCCATTTGTGCTTAGTTGTTTCCAGCTATAATTAGACTCCAGATTTAGCAATGCTTTTTCCCCTATTTACTTGTAAGATATGGATGAGGACTTGGTGTCTCTCTTAATCAATACCTCTCTCTAGAGCTGCTTCCACAGGCTTTTAAAGAACTGCCAGCTCAGGACAATGCTGATGTCTCCAGCGATGTGCAAACAGGAAGAGGTGTAAACAGAGAGCTGTTGCAGCAGTGCAGGTGCTCCTCTGCTCTGCAGCAAGAACATGGAGTAAACAGCCTTGCTTTAAGTTGGCACTAGCACAGAACGGCTAGAAAACCTTTTAGCCTGTGCAAGAATTTTTGAGGCAGGAGGAACATGCGCCCAAGTGCTGTTCATGCTGTGCTGAGCATCAGCATGCTTGGACCAACATGCCTCATTTCTACTGGAAAAGGCCATCAACATTTATTTTTGTTTTAAACAGTGCTAAATGCTGTGGGTCAGAGTAGCAAAATAAAATCTGTTTTCCCTGTGCAGTCAAATGTTTTCAACAAGCTTTGGTGAAGTATATGCATGTAATATATTTATAGAGATGCAGAGTTTTAGTGTGGAATTATGTATTGCTCATTATTCTGTCTTCCCTGTGGGAGCATTTGGCCTTTTTACTTAAATCAAATGCTTTATTAAATGAATTCACATATTTTTGGGTGTGGAAAATGAGATTAAGGAACATGGAAAAGTGAAATGTTGCCATACTATTAGCGAGGACTCAAGAGGCTGTTCTAACAGAGACCCCTTCACATTTGTTCAGGTCCTCAGTGGGTCTGCTCAGACCCCAGGACAAAGCTTGCCAAGAAGGATTTGAGCTTGCAGGGCTGGAACCAACTTTGGTTTATTATCGATCACAATTCATTTCCACAGCTTCATTTCATTTGGGGAGTGACAGGTGGCTGGACCCTGTTTTGTCTAGAATGCTGAGGAGATGGGGAAGAACTGTGTTTGCATTTCATCATGGTTCCTGCAGCAAAACTACATGGATAAAAGGGAAAAACAGGCATCAGTCCCTGCCTTATTCTTCTCTCCCCTGAGATGGAATAGATCCAGAAGTTCAGCTTTTCTATTGCTATACCTTCATTTAAAGAGAGCAGACCTTTGTCCCTTCCATCCTGGGAGCTGCCACTTGGTGTGTCCTATCTGGGATCCATCTTTACATCAGGCATCTCTGCATTCAGCCAAATTGTTCTCCTACTCCTCTTCCAGAATCCAGAGGCAAAGGCCATGTGAGTCAGGGGATGCTGATCTCTCTTACTGGTCAGGAGGGAGCAGATCTGTCCTGCTCAGCCACGCTGTGCAACATTTTGTTGCCAGGCTCAAACCCTGTGAACCTTTCAGGGATTAAAATTGATGAGATTCTCTGCTGCCACCAGGCTCTTCAGAATACATGATTTTCCTGAACTGCAGTCCCTCAGAGTGGGAATTGCAGTCAGAAGGTCAGAAAGCTGTTAAGAAAAGAAAGTCTATATTGCTGTTTTCTATTATTTGAGGTATAGGACTGATAATAAACATTTATCAGTTTGATAAAGACTTCTTGTACCTCAGGAGCTATACATACCATAGAATTAATCCAACAAAATTTTCTTATTGATATGTAAGAGAAGAAAAGGATCTTTCAGTGCTTTTTGACTTTTTTTTTTATTGTAGAGAACTATACATTAAAGAAGCTTATGTTGAGATCCAGTGTGTGATGTTATTCACAGTCTTAAGCTGCACTATGCTGATCAGTCAAGATAGAAATGCAGGATGCAATTCTTGTCTCAATAAACTTGTCTGATTAATTTCCCCTACTGGCTTTAATATATCAGCTGCACTATCTCTGCTTGAGAGGTATTTGCATCAAAAAGGAATTATTTTATCTTGGCCTGTAAAATTTGAAGTGTTGGTGGCTCACGGACACTTCCTGTCCAAGTTCTCCTGGACTGAAACTTCACAGAGGAACAAGCTCTTGTCTCATCATATCACCGTAATCTGCATTAGTATTTCTATTTTCCTTTCTTTTTGTTCATGCAGTCTAGACTTGTTTCAAACCTGTGATGAATATGATACTGATCTTTATCCTGCTGAGTTTACATCCGAGAAAAGAAGTGAATTCCCCTGATATAATTTAGGAAGAGGGAGGGAAACCAGGGCTTGCCTGCAGAGTCATCTTAACCCCTGCTTGTGAAGAGATTCTACTTGTTTCCAAAAGAGGTCTAAAAACCCAACCATGAGGCAACAGAGAATTAAGAAGAAAAAATCACACAAGAACTTTAACTGGTGAATTTATCAGCAATTGCTGCTCTTCTGCTGGAAGCCCCAAACATTCAAATCTTTCCTTGTTTTAGCTACATACAATATGTATGTTTTGTCCTTTTGTGATGTGGGGCCTCAAGGGTCTTTTGTACAAGTGATTTGTGCTGTAAGTGAAGGAGTTGGTGTTTCCTCTTAGTTTACTGTGTTCCCCCTGTGCTGAGACAGGGAGAGAAGAAAGGGAAAGACATGGAGAGAAGATGCTCAGATATTGACAGCCCTGGGCAAAGTGTGAGAAAGAAAATGAGAGGCAACTCAGATGGGAAGGAAATTTAGAGTTGAAAAACAGGTGGGGAAAAGGAAAAAGACAGCCTGGTCTCTACTATCTGAGTGAGTGTTCCTGTCTCCTGACTTTTTATATACTTTGAAAACCAAGCAAGTTGGAGCATTTTTCCAGTCTGAACTCAGTCTGGTTGCCCTCCCTTTGGTGCTTTCAATCTCATTTCTTTCTAGATGTGAGGTTACCCAAAGTAGACTGTGGATTTCCAAAAAGGTATTTTCAACATTTTCTCTCTTCATGCATAAAACATGCATTGCATATTTAATTTCCACTGAAATAAGGGTCACATGAGCAAGAGCTCATATAATGCCTTGCTTCCCCTTCTTCTAATTTATTTCAGAGAGCCAGATACAGCTACATTCTTTCATCTCACCCTCTTTCTGGCCTCCAGGCCTACTGAGGCAGCGACTGTTTTCTTTGTCAGCACTCACCAGACCCTGACTTTAGGCAATTTTTGTAAATATTTTTCCAATACAACGGCACTAATTTTATATGCTTCACAGCCCATTTGCAAGTAATTTAGCCACATACCTATTTTTTCTAACCAGGGATTATCTTGTTCTCTCCTTGGTTAAATGATGCCCAGAATGAGCAGAATATTTTGTTATGTTTGTTTATACTAGTTAGTAATTTTTGGGAAATGTTTGTTTCTACTAGTTAGTAATTTCTGTCCTTCTGCAAGAGCAAGTCTTTCATTTAAGAGCATAAGTAGAGGGAGACAGAATATGAAGGAGAAAACATTTTTCCCATAGCATGGGGCAGTAAGCTCTTTGAAAAGAGTGAGGTATCATTCTCTATTCAGCCGCTGTGATGCCCAAGTGTCAGCTCAGCTGAGGTGGATGAGAACAAACTAATTTCACACAGGTAGAGCATGAAAAATAACCATTACACAATAGCCAGGTCAACAGGAACTGATGACCAACATCCCTGAGGAGAATTTCTTTGGGCAGAAGAACCTTAGCCATGGTGGAGAGGGGGTTTCTCTGAGCTCTGCGGAAATGCCTGTCTTATTTCTGCTTGCAATTTCTCAGCCATCTCTGGTCTGAATAAGCACTATTGCTTTTAGGGTTCTAACATAAGTCATGCTAAACAGAATACCCTTTGGTTCATTGTTATGGGTGTTTTAAAAATGTTACAATGTCATTTTTATTCATTAATGGGGGGTGAAATGTCAGCATTTTCCACCAGTATTCAGTCTTTCACTCTGACAACAGCACGACATTTACTCCCTCCCCCTCCCTGTAAAAAACACAAACCCTGCCATTTTTTATTGTTCCCAGGAGAAAACTCCGGAGGGGTGGTGTTTGTGCGGCTGTTTTGTTTTGCTTTTTTTACTGCTAAATAGCTTTCTGTTTGTGCAAGTCCATTTTCTGTGTGTGAACAGAAAGGGTTTTCTTTCTCTGATATCTAAATACCACATAACTTGGCACTTGAAGATCAGCATAGCATAGCCCTCATTGTCAGAAAAGTTATTAAAATGAGAGGTGCAGTACAATGGTCATGGGGACATCAGGGCATGAGTACCCAGCATTACAGCCAGCCCTCCGATTAACTTCAGACACTTGGTCCAATTTAATACTTACATACCGCAAGCTACTGAGATTCCAGTGAAATTTTTGATACATGTTTTCTTCCCTTCCGCTTTAAAGCCTGTGGTGAGAAGCTGCTTTGTATTATTTGCATTTTCATCTAGGCTGGAAGAGTACCTGTTGGCTTGCATAGAAACTGCCGTGATTAAAAAGACCCGGCAACTGAACCAAAACCTAAGCTCTGACAGGCACAAGTCTCCCTTCAAAGACTGCCAACAACCCAGAACTAAAGCATTGTCTGAATAATTTGTGCTCAGAGCATTTGAGAACCTAATCTCATCATACATTTTGTGCGAAGAACCAAGCACTAAAGAAAGAAACAGAATTCCAAATTTGAAGCTCGCACAAATACAGCAACAAAGGGAGTTTCTGTAAATAAAATTTTCATTATGAAATCACAGGAATTTCTCACAGTCTGGACAGCCTCTAAGAGAAATCCCCTGAACTTTCCAGCCATTCTTTCTGGGTGCTCCGAAATGTGCCTTCATGTTTAGCTCAACCTACCCAAGAAAACAAGCTGATTCCACTTTTCTGCTATTTATAGGCTTTCTGGCTATATTAACACCCTTCACTGAGTAATATATTTCTTTTTCTCCTCTGGCTAGTGTAGTAAAAAGAATAGCTGCTCGGTCTTGTGAACCTAGTTACAAATGTTCTTACTAGGCTTTGGCATGCACAGTTCCTCAGAAACAATATATATGACTTGGGGTGGCTTTCTGGGGTTGTGTTATTGCTATTCCCCAGATTTTGGCACAGAAAGCTCAGGCAAGTTGCAAAAAGAGCTCCCCAGTAGCTGTTCCTGCACCAAGGAGTTCACTGCAGAATTGGGAGTCAGTGATGCTGCGGGGTTGTGTGAGGAGATGGGGCAGTGTTGGGAGGGGACCCCTGGGTTTTGGTCATACTGAGCACTCTGAGAAGAGTCTGAGAACACCTCATGTGTGAGTGTGGTGGTAGGAACATGAACTTCCAGTGGGCTTAATCATCTGCTCATATAACGCTCCTTCACAGCAAAGCAAACCTCATCCTGCTGCTGGGGAGAATTATTGAGTGTCTTGGCAACCCCTTGCTCTCACTGGTCTCATTTTCACTGTGGTTCCTGCCTCAGCAGCCACCTTTGCTGTGCTAATAGCAGCAGGGACCCGTGACACACATGATTAGAAGGAGCATTTTGGTGTGTGCAGCTCTGCCAGCCACTGCCTGAGCCTGAAGCATCACCCACCAAGCTGGGGCTGCTGCTGACTGAGTATGTAAAAGTTTAGCTGCAAGCCACCGTAAGGTTTATAATTGCTTATTGCATTAAGTCAGATGCTACCACAGAGCACGCTGTGTGTTACACTGATTTTATTAAAATAGAAAAGATGAAATGACAAATTAAAGAAAAATGAAGGGGATTGTCATGACTCCAGGTTAAACATAAACAGCAGGATTCAGAGAGCTCCTGGAGAACAGATCTGCTCATTCAATAGAATTTCTCAATTTATAAAACATTTAAAAGAAAAGGGGGAAGTATCTATATGCCATATCAGGAAAATTGTCTTTAAATGGTATGTTTCTCAAGGGTTTCTAGAAGGCATTAATAGCTCTCAAGAAACAGCCATTATTTTCATGCTAATGGTGACTGAAATAAAAATGGATGGAGGAAAAATGTAAAATTTGGTTCTACCATACAATGTGGGTTGGTTAGGAACAAGCAACTATTTTTTATTGAAAATTTTCCATTGGCTAGTGGCAGCTCCTAAAAGGAAATATTTTTCTTTCTTTGTTACTAGATGATAATCATTGCTAAATGCAAGAGCACCATAAAAGGTGAAAATTCAAATTATTTCATCTTCCTCCTTTGATTTTTGTTGCTTTACTCTCTCTCTAGGAACTTAAATAATGATAATAAACACAGGAAAACCCCCTCAGGTAACACAAATAAAATGTAGGAGATGTGCTTTTATAAATAAGAGTGCAAATGTCACACTGGTAAAACCAGAAGGGTATGTCCCTAACTGGGAGCCCTTAGTTCCCCTGAGCTGCAGAGGAAGGCTCAGGGGATTTGATTTCTGAGTAGAAATCAAATTAGAGTAGATTACTCAAATCTCAGTAGATTTCTCCCCAGAAAAAGAGCTACAAACTTCTGTTTGTAAGAGGAAGTTCTGTTCTGTTCTAAAACTTCTGTTTTCCTTAAGAACACAAGCCAAACCCCTACCTCCACCAAAACATTTCTCAAAAACTGGTTAGAAGGCCTTAACTTTGACCCCTATTTTAGTTTTAATGCTCTTAGGACAAGAATAAATAAACTGCATTTCAACACGAAATCTCTGGGCATGGCAGGGTAAAATCTGCAAGCAAATGTCAGGTGAAGTTGTTTGGTGGAAGCCAGCACACCAGAATGAGAGTGCAAGAGAAATGGAGAGAAAGGGAATAAAATTATTCCTAAAGGTGCTTAACAGTCTGGGGAAATGCTCAATGTTTAAATTTGTTCCCACTGAAGCTGTTTCACCAAAGGCAGCCAAACTAGAAGGATGATGTGATCTTCTTCCCTTTTATAATAATGCCATGTTGCATGCAAGTTCATTTGGGGTCTGAGTCCATATCTAAGATGTTTTATCACAGGAATGCCCTTTTTTTTTTTTTTTTTTTTTTTTTTTATGTAAAGGATGATCACAGTGTTCTCTGGGATGCATTCTTAAGTCTGTTCAATAATTCTTATGTTCTCCTTGCTGTACCAGCTCTGCCTGTGGGTTAACAGAAGACTGCAGCAAACGAGCCAGTCTCATGTGCTGGAAAAGAGTATAAAATAAGAGCACTGGTCGAATGTGTTTGTGCTTGAGGGGAAAAAAAAAAAGATGTATTTTATTTTGTCCTGTGCTCAAAACCTTGGGAAGTTTAGCCAGGAGTGTCCTTGGTGAAGTGTGATGTTGGTAGACTGAGGTTCATGGGTGAGAGCTGTATAGACTGCTGTTTTTAACCACTACATTGCCCAAAAACTCACTTTGGTATCTTTCACTATAAGTTAATGAAGCATCTCTATGAGCTCTCTAAGATTTGTCATAGGATCATTGCCAGGAGTGGTTACAGCTGCAAATTTAATAGTCTGCTCCTGTACCCTAATGCAAATGCTGAAAGCCTGTGGAGAAGGTGAGCTCATCATTTATCTGCAGAAAAGTTCACTTGCAGTCAATGTGCTTATAAATCTTCACCTCCTGAGCAGCTTTACAAGTGTTTCTGAAATATTCAAAACATTTTTTATCCAGTACTCTTTTCTGCTGTGTTATTTAGATACCAGATTCATACCAGTGGACCTGTCTCAGGTGACTCTCTGTATTTTGCTCTCTATGCCCGGTATAAAACATTCATAGAGTTCATTAGAAGAAAATGCTAGATAATTTTCTTAAGATGGATATGCCAGGGTCTGGTAATAATTTCTCTGGATATCATCTGAATGTTTGGAATCTGGGACTGACTTGGATAGGTAAACAGCCTTTTGAACACCTTTCTGAACAATCTGAATTTTAAAGGCTCATTTTCTAACTGGAATGAGGTTCTTAAAATTTCTCTTGAAACATCAGTCCAAACACTGGATTTGTGAAACACAGGAGCACACAACAACATCACAAGGGAATACCTCCCAATCCTAATTGCAGATTTGTCTCCCCCATTTCTGTCAGCAAAGCTCCAAATAACAGTGTTTGTCCAAAAAGCAATGAAAAATGTGCAGAGAAAAGAAGGTTCTTTTCTGAAGGATGCTGTAACCAGGAAGGACACTTTGGCAAGTCTTTGGAGAGGAAGGGGTTATGCTGAATAACTCAGACTCAACAGCTCTGCTACTGGCTTTGCAGTTCCCACACCTAGCTCTGAAGATGTAAATTCTTTGTGTCTGTCGTCAGCAGCTTTTGTTTGAACCCAGATGAAATATTGTAAAGTTTTCAAAACAAGTTTCGTATTTTATCTTGATAAAAGACATTCTCCCATCCTCACAAGTTCAGAAATAATCTCCCTTTCCCTGCTCAAAGCCATATGTTGCTGACAGCCCTATTTGATTATGTGATTCTCTTTCTAGATTTTCTTCTTTTTTGGAAATAAAAAGAAATTTCCTTGACTGAAGTAAAAAAAAAATAGGTTATTTTCCCCATTAACAAAGAGAATACTTTGTCTGTAAAACCAAAATAAACAGAAACCAATGTCAGACCCACACTCAGCATGCATTTCTACTCTCAACACTCTTAAGATGGCTTTGCATTGAATTCTGATGAAGTTGACAGTAGAATAATTTCAACATTTGTAATTTTTCCAGGGCTTTTCAATGTGTTAGCAGTAATACTTCTTAGACTGTACTTCCTGGGAGTAATGATTTCTTATAAATGAGCTCATTGAAGTATCTGTCCTGTCCTTTTAGCAAAGAGAAGATAAAATCTTGATGTCTGGATATGAATCAAAGCCCTCATGTGTGGGCTGTGGGCTGCATATACATTTATGGAGAGGTTTACTTCCCCTCTGTCTTTTTGCCACCTGAAGACGTAAGTTGTGCATGTCTGTTCAGAATGGCAGTAAATCTCTTCTGCCCTTTTTCTCTATTTCCCTGCACTTCTGTGGACTTAAAGGATAAAATACCCCAAAATGATGGAGAAGCCTTTTGCCAGTATTTCTGATTTGGGCAGAATCAGAAACTACCTGCAGCTGTTGTGGTAAAATCTGAACTCCTTCATTTTCCAGATCACCAGGACTTTTTCTTGTCAGATTTCCAGATTAATTTTTATTACATCACAGCCAAATAAAGGAGGAGAGTCCACTTAATAGGACAGCCAGAGAGCTAGAAGTGTGGTTACTTTCTGCATGAAGAGAAGCAAAAACTTTTTTTTCTCTGTGTGTTTGTGTGAAATGGAAGCATTCCTCCAAGTGTTTGTTTTTTTTTTTTTTTTTTTTTTTTTTAATCTGATGGGAAATTTGCCTTTATTATATTGCATTTGAGAAGAAGCAATTCGTCTTACTGATACAAAATATTTTGTCTTCCTCGCAATTAAATGCTTCAATAGCATTTTGATTTTTTATTTTCACCAAAAGTTTCAACAAAATGAACTTGTTCCTGACAACTCCTCATGCTGAGTAGGCATTTTGCCCAGGAAAACTCTTCTGCCAGGGTGATTCTGCTCAGCACTAAATTCCTGGTCAGATATCTTCCTGGTTGCTCCCAAAATAACTATACCCAGTCCAGGTCAGAGACTGCTTCCTTTTGATGCTTAAAATGCCTTTGGATACAGGATAACTCTTGACCTGCATCTCCAGGGTGGGAAGAAAAAATGACAGTGAAAGAATAAGAAATTATTTTGTCAATACTTCATCTGGAATTTTGGACTGTGAGTAATCTCACTGGAAAATCAGTGACCTGTGGGTCAATATCCATGATTTTGGAGGTGCTCATACCAAGCGATTAACTATCTTGGCTCCAATGTCTTTATCATTGTGAGCACGTCCCTTTCCTCTAATGTTTCTTACCCATGGTTATAATACACTCTTGCTATGTGCCAGAGAGATAATGATGTGTCTTCAGATAAACACAGTACCAGCTGTATTTTTGCTAGAAGAGTTCAACCCTGTTCTACCTCCTCACTGGAAATGTTCTGGAGCTACTCTTACATTACCATAGCTTGGGTATAGTATTCAAATGAGGGCTATTTAAATGAAAAGTACTTTTCTATCCTGCTCCAGACAGTGTTGTGTTCAGTGGAGCAGCAATAAACTCAGGAATAAGATCTGCAAACTAAAATAGTGGAGAAACTGAAACTGCAAATATGAAAATCCATGCAACTTTAAAATTTGGAAGGTCACCAATAAATGAAAGATATTGTTCTAGTTTTGTATTCAACCATGAGTGAGGTGAGAAAATATGGTGAGCATCAAAAATTTAAAAAAATCCTCAAACCAAACAAAATCTCAATCTTCTCCCCCTGTTCAGTTTCATGGTGGGTGCAATCACAGGTAAATAAAAATTCCCATTCTTCATATCAATAACATTTTTTCCATCTTTGCAAGATGCCTTTAACATAAACCAAGAAAAATCTTTAACATTTTCTGATAGAAAAAAAAAAGATCTGCAAAAACTGCAGAAATTTCTTATGATGTCTTGTTCACTGTGAATTAAGACCGTGAATGAATAAAACAGAAGGGAATTTGCTCAAGAATATCCATTAGTGTCTATTTTGCTGAGATGATTTATGACAACAGTATGATGCCTTTCTTTCTTTAGGTCCTTCCAGAATATTTGTTTTACAAAACTGTTGCATAAAAGAGCTACTTTTTAACTGTTTTGAGTGAGAAATTACTCTACTATAAAAAGAGGAGGGGAAAAGTGTCTAAACCTATCCAGGCGGAAAATAATTCTCAGCTGAATTTTACTAGTCACTGTGATTTTATTAACACAGATAAAATAAAATAAAAAGTGAGGGAGATAAGGAGAGAGAGAGAAAAGAAATTCAAAATCCTATATTTCTGAAGACTGTTTGGTGACTTGCATAAAACAAAATTAATCTTGTTTGGGAACAACAGGAAGTACATAATAGAAATAAGGGTAAGATTGATCTTGGAGTTATCTTTGTTGCCAAGCTGCTTATAAACAAAGCAGGGGAAAAATATTCTACTCATCTTTGATAAATTATTAATTTTTATTTATTTCCCTTTTTTTTTTTTTACAATATTGTTAATGTTTGTGGCACAAAAGAAAAAGATCAAAGCAAGTGTATGTTCAGCAGTGTATGGTTGATACAAAAATCTTCTACTACTGGAATAAACATGTTTTTTCTTTCATATTAGTAGTATATAATAGTATTCTATTATATATGTTGTAAAAAGTTGGATTTATTCCTGATTTCCAGCAGAAGATTTCTGCACTAAATGTGTCAAAATATATCCTTAGCACAATCAAAAAGTCATCAGTTTGTTTTCAAGCTGATTGGAAAGAAGCTCTGTATAATCAAGAGGAATTACAGCCTGGAACACAAAAATAATCGTTCTGGCAACAAGTGAAGACACAACTCTGGAGTCTGACGTGCAGCCTGCAGATCCCTCGTGCCCCTCAAAAGAGCAGCTATATAATTATTCACTTCAATGCAAGCACTAATGGTATTTTTGATGTTTGATGCAACTGAATCCTGTGTCAGCTGCAAGGCCCAGTTTCCTATTTGGCACAGGGAGTTGTTCCATTAAGTTGTTTTGCTCCCCAGGAGCTTTGCTGACAGCTGCTCCTCTTCTCCTGTACTGACTCTGACGAAGAGTTAATCTTTCTCCTTTGCTGTTCAATATTTTCCCTGCTTGATGGACAGATTGGCTCTGGGGGTTTGTAATGAGCAGTGGCACCCTTCAGCTCTGGGTGCTGGTATTGGACCTGCCTTGGGCTGGCAATAACCTGAGAGACTCCACGAAGTTTTACCCTCAGATCGCTCCTGGGTGACGTCTCAGGTATGACTCTATTCTTAATCACCACATCCTGGAACTTGACCTTACAGCTGATAGAAATCTTTATCGATGTGCTCAGCCAGAGGCTGGGAATTGGATGTGGAGACTGAATTACCCTTTGCCTTGGGCAGAGGTGACTCCAAAGCCTGCAGAGCTGCAGTGACACGTGGAGTGCAGTGGTGGGACTCTGCAGCCTGCCTGGTCTTTGCCTGCTGTACTGGGAGCAGCAGCGTGGTGTGTTCTGTCATTTTCACCAGAACAAACTGCAAAGAATGTTAACTTTTTCTTCCTTGCAGTTTACTTCACTCAGAAAGTGCAGTTATTCTCTGGTTTTAGCTGGGGTAAATTCAGTTTTCTGTATGGTGGCTTGCACAGAGCAGTGTTCTGGATTGTGACCAAAAGAGTGTTGATAACACAGGGATGTTTTTGCTATTGCTGAGCAGGGCTTGCACAGGCATTCCAGCCTTTCCTGCCTCTCACATCATCCACCAGCAAGGAGGCTGGAAGTGCACACATAGCTGGCAGGGATAGCTGGCACAACAGCCTCCAAGTCACCAAAGGGATGTCCCACACCAGGTGACATCATGTTCAGCATATAAAGAGAGGGGGGAAAAGGAGAAAGGTGTGGGAAAGTTTAGAATTGTCTTCCCAAGTAACCACTGTGTGCCATGGAGCCCTGCTGTCCTGGGGAATGGCTGAACACTGGCTGCTGGAGGGAAGTAGGGATTGAATTCCTTATTTTGCTTTGCTTTGACTATTAAACCATCTTTATCTCAACCTATGAGTTTTCTCAGTTTTGCCCTTCAGATCCTCTCCCCAATCTGTTCTGATGATGTTGTATTTGACACACTTGGTGGATTGCCTTTGGAACATCATGTACCAGAAATGACACAGAGACACACAGACTCATAAGGCATGATCCATGGCAGGTCATCTATGCCTCTTCAGGCTTTTTGGAATGCAAGAGTGGAGGAAACTTGGATAATTCCAGAAAGGCAATGAGTGCAATTTACAGAAAAAAGCCTACTATCAGAATGCCAGATATCCCTCTTCCAAACTGATGTGCACCATTTTTGTGCCTGTGGACTCGATTCTGGCTCAAGGAGAAATCAGTCTTTCAGATGTACATGACTTTTGAGTGTTCTTTTGTTCAACTGTCATAAAGACACTGTAGCTGTTTGAAGTGATGTTAAAAATCATTTTGCCTAAGTGACAATGACATCACTTTCTGTCTCTTTTATCTTGCAGTTCTCTGAAAGGTCACAGTGTAATTTATGAAAATCATGATTTTGTCCTTTTTTTTGATTGATTTTTCTACTGTAGATTTTTTTCTGTATTGAGTTATGCCACTTCTTTTATCTTTTGATTAATTTTCCTCCTTTTCATACCAAGTCTATTGTGGGAATTTAATTACAGCAGACTTGTAATTGCTGATTTGTTTTTAACTGGAAGTGTGTAATTGCTATATTATCAAGTAATTCAGTCACATTATGTAAAACTCAACACATCAGATACTAATCTGGCTTTATTGGAGATACCATTTTCCTTGTTTTAAAAATGATTATTCCCTACATTTTGAATGGTTTCCTTTTAATTCTTTCTTGATACAAGGTGTTGTTTTATCTATTTCATTCTTTGGACTCAGATGATATAAAGCTCTTTCTCTTTCCATGACCAGACCATTTGGGAATCATCTTTTTGCTTTCCCATTGCTTGCATCAAATGAAGTTAAGTTCTTGTCCACCAGATTGTGCTGATATATGCTGTTAACATTTCAGAGGATGCCAAAAATTCATTGAGTTAAGGTCTTCACTAAGATTTCCAAAGCAGCAATGGTTGTTCAGCTTATTTTATTATACAAATCAAACAACCTTAAAACCAATGTCATATGTTTAATTTCTTGAAATCAGTTTAATGCAGTTTTTCTAGTTTATCATATGAAAACCTTGTCCTTATAACCACCAGATACTTTAAAATCTTCAGGAATGGTTTTTAGTTCTCCTGTGGTGCTCTATCCTTCCAGTGTTCCAAAAGGTCTATCGCTCTTATTAACACTAGTCAATATTTTCTGTGCCTGTGGAGAGACCATAAATAAAACTGTGGCTAATCTCCAATCCAGAATTATATATTTTGTGCAGTCTTTCAGCAATTGCAATATATGTTCTACACCCCTGTCATTTAAGAGAAGATACATTGGAGCAGAAGTGATGCATGAGCAAAAGCTACTTAAAAAGACAACGCAGAAGCAAATGCCATGTGGTGAGGTTATGGTTCAATGGAAAACCTTTCTAAATCAATCTCTGCTTTACTTTTGCCAGTTTCTAATCTCGACACTACTGCTGGATTGCACCTTTATCATGTGAAAAGGACATACCTTGATGCTATAAACTATGTCTAAATATCCATTAAGTAGTTACACATTTCCAAGTGCCTGAGCCAAATGAGAGTTAATATACATTCTGTTTTCCATTCTAAATAGATTTGAACCTTCATTAGTTTCAAATGTAAGGTTGGGGTAAAACCTATCACAATTACTAAGTGAAAAGCAGTTGTCAAGTCCTTTTCTTGCGTGGAGATGGATGCAGCTGGCAGAGCAGGGGGAGAGGAATGTGGGAATAGAGGGAGTGGGAGCCACCCTGGGGAGTGGCCCTGCTGTGGCTGCTGGAAGGAACAGACACGGGGAGTGCTCAGGGCTGCCTCGGAGCTGGCAGGGTGAGCCCTCACAGCCTGAGGTGATAAACCAAATGGTGGGTGGCACAGGGAAGTAGATGAGGCACTGAGAGGGGAGGGTTGGATACAGGTTCCTGCTGAGCCTCAGCTCTTCCTCCTTGACAGGTTGTTTACTCTCTCTAGGTGGGATTCGTCTCATCTAATTTTAGTGATCAAAAGTAACTGCTTAGCTACCCATGGATTTTCTGTTATGAATGTGCTGAAGGGAAATGTACACCAAAAGAGGACAAAGGGAGGTAGGAGAAAGTTGTTCTGTCGGGTTACACTGCTGCAGATAGAAGCAATAGTTGAATTTAAGATCTCTGGCACCAGTGGGGGTGCTTTTCATTTATTTTAATATATTTTCTGGGCTTACACTGGAGGTCTTCAGTCCTGGGCACTTTCTTGTGCTTGCGAAATAGATATTTATTTATGGGGCAAATCTGTCCAGGCAGTTCTTTCTTTTAGTCACCTAAAATAGATTCTTAAGGACAATTCCTGGAATGGCTTGTCTATCCCCTGCATTGCCTTGGGGGCTCAAAGAGAAGAGAAGAGCTGTACCTGGAGGTTTCTGTTTCTCAGGAAGAGATTGCTTTGGCAGTCAGCAAAGGATTTTCCCAGCCATTCTTTTGGGAAATGAGCCTGTTTTATTCCTGCCCAGCCCAGCAGGAGAGATAGGGTGGACCACTGCCCAAGAACACATTAGGTGTTGGTCAAACCAGACCTGAGAACTGGCCTGAAGCATCTCTCTAGACAAAGAGGTCCCTGGCTTGGGGACAGGTAGGGAAGAAAGCTGCCAAGTTCAGCCACACTTTGGAATGTGATAATTAGTGCTGTGATACGTTTGTCAAACCTATACAAACCAATATTGATGTCAATAACCAATCACACATGAAAGCCACTGGCCAGGTATTGCTCTGTGTTACTGAAAATGTGGATGTGTGTTCATATATGCCTCTGTGGTTATTTTATATATATTTATAGACACACATCTGGAAAGTGACCTTTTATTCATGTGGTTTTGGCCCTGAGAATTAGGAGAAATTTTCCAAATAAGAAAATGAATTGATAAGGGTTTTTTTCTATTAAATAATTTGTAGTATTTCTAAAGGTATGTGAAATGTTCTGTTTAGTGTCTACTTTTATGGGAAAATGCCCCACCCAACTATTGTATTTGTCAAGGCTGAAAAATTGTTTGGAAACCTTTTATCCAGGAGTGGATCTGCATGTTGGGGGAAGTGTGGAAGCAATAAGGGAGAGCAAAGTACAACAGAGGGAATTGCAATCTGAAGAGAAATGTTTTGACAAAGACCTTTGAAAGGTTTTACCTTCATTCAGTGCAGGATTAGAAAAGTTCTTAAACGTTAAAAAAATTACTTTAAAATGGACTGGTTATCCTGTAAGGATGATAAAGCCTTTTTGTGGATTTTCAAGTAAAACATTTTATTGCCAAATGGTTTGATAATCTTACTTGCTAGTCTGCAGTTCAAACTGGTGGCAAATTAAATTTGTATGACATGAGATGGTGCTGGAAGATATGCATGCTTTGCATCAAGTGGAAAGATCATTGCCATGTTCAGAAATAATGTAGAAGCAGTTTGAGTTTAGCATGATTAGTCTGGTCTCAGTGTTGGTCTTCACTTTCACAGGTTTCCCTTCACTAAATGGTGTTCTGAGATCCTGACATATCTTCAAACCTGAAACAAGCACATTATTAATTGCTGTGTGGTTTGTGGCTAGTTTTTGTTTGGTGGTTTTTCTTGTTTTGTTTTTGTGAACCAATATAATAAATCAAAGTATGTGGAGGGCTGCAGTAGCAGGAGGTCCTATTGTTCTGAATTCATGAGAAAATGAGGAGGTCACCCCAAAGGGAGAGGTCTGAGGGTTAAAAGCCCATCAGTGGTTAGCAGGGTCATGTGGAGTGGGGCCACTGGATGTGGGGGTGAGACATCTGGGAGACCTGGGACAGCGCTGGGAGTGTGGTGAAACATTTGAAAAGCAAAAAATATGCAAGTGCTAAACTGGCAACTGGCCTCACAGAATGGATGTGGCCTTATCTCTTTCGTCCCTGCAGCGTTTCAGCAAAAGCTAAATTGGAAAAATTTGCCTCCCGTGTTTATGACTTTCACCAAGGTTTCCTAAATATTAGTGTGGGAGGTAGAAAAGCTAATTTTTCACCAACATTTTGTAATGATAGTTATTCCCTCCAGTACTTCTAAGGAAAGAAACAATTTTTCATCTCTGTGCTCTTCTCCGAATTATCATACTAGGGATGAGTATTAAAAAACCCACCTCTTTTATTCATGAAAAACAAATAAGACATTTTCTAGTTCAATACGAAAAAAAAAAAAAAAAAGGAAGAAAGTGTTGTAGTGAACTGAAATAACAAATGAGAAAATTATCAGAAGGGGAATAATGTTGGGCAAAAATACTGTATTTATGACCTATGTTGATGGATTTGTCTTACTAATAATGCAGCTGACATAGTGAGTAGACCTTTTGGAGAAGGAATAATATTGGTTGGCACTGAAAAATGCTTTGAACTTACTTGGAAGGGAAATGGATATTAAAAGTATGTGACCCCCTTCTACTTTTGCTTACAAGTCCATTAAAACTCTGGAAGTTTGGCAGAATGGAGCTGGTTCTCCACATGGCTGGACATCCTCTCTTGCATCAGATACTCACAAATTAATACGATGGAGGACCCAAATTAGTTAACTTCTAAATGTGACACATACGTGGGTCAACAAGCTGGACCCTTCACAAGGTCTTTTGGAGTGGTTGGTGGTTTCAAAAGATGCTTGTTCTTCAACATAAATGACTCATAAGCATTTATTACAGATTCCACGTACCCCCAGTTAGACTCTGGTTTGGTTTTGGATTTTTTTCTCAATGTTTTTGGGAGCAGGCTGCTGTCTCTGCATCTTAATTCTTTGGAAATGATGGCTGAAAAAGCAAGGGATACAGGATGACAATACCCACTTAAAATACTAAAAGCATTTAAATAGAGTTCATTTTACCATGTGACATGGAAAATTTATTGTACTTCGAAGGGTCATAGGTGCCCAAGCCAGAGAGCCTCTGTGGATAAATGTGCAGCCTCTGAGTTCTTTCAGGCTGAGTAGGAAGGTCAGCTCTTGAGCACCTAAGTTCAGAGAAGTGGTCTAGAAAGGCTGACGTCCAATCCAGTGCACGTGTGATGTTATGGCTTGGGTTTGTCAAAGGCCTTAAGGGAAATAGCCTTGTCCCTCATCCCCCTTTTCTCATCCCCTTTTCTCATTCCCACTGAGACATTGCCAAAACACAATACAGCCATCTGCAGGTGAAGAATGCAGTGAGCTGCCTGTGCCACTTCCCCCATGCTCATATGATGAAATTAATAGTTATTGACTCTGTTATACCTCATTTTAGGAAAAAAATCCCACAACTGTGGGCCTGGTTTTGACTTGATACCAATCACAATAAGGGCAGCCAAGGCCAGGTCTTAATCTAGGCCAAGACTGGATATTCACCTGCAATGAGTGGCAAAAGAAAGTCTGATTGTCCTGAGGTTGATGTGTGGGGTAAGATCTGCTGTTGGGGAGAGGGCCATTCCCTGCAGGTTTTGTGCTCTCTTTTATCCTGTGGTATCAACAGGTGCATGTAAGCCCAGCTCTGAGTTTCTCCTTTACACTTTTCATGGGAGCTGTGCCCTTCTCATGGCAGCTACAGCTCATCCATAGGGTGGTAAATTGAATTTTCATGTGTTTCTGAGAAATGTTGAGCCAGCTCTTGGGTGCATCAAGAGAGCTGGCCAAAATCCTATTGACATTACTGGGGATGCTTGATAACTTGTGCTGTGGTAAGTGCTTAAGCCCTGATGCTCTATAGATCTAGCATTAAACTGATACCATTGCAAGACATTAATAACAAGGTTCTGTCTATTAAATCATTGATCAGCACTTGGGCTGTCAAAGCCCAAAGTATGGGAAAATTGCTGCCTGGGAAATGAAAAAAAGTAGAGAAAGTAGAAGTTGAGTAACTCAACAGTTCTTGAAATCATTAGATTTATGGCTCAGTTGATACCTGGTGAAGATACGGATTATTTTTTTTAAGGACAAGCAAAGGTTTTGTCAAAAAATCTGTCTTTTAGGTGGAGTTTCATGGTATGACTAGATGGAAAATAAAACCCTCATCCTAAAAAAAGGAAGCGTTAGTTGGCAACATGATTATTATCTATACCACAGATTACAGCTGGGACTGAATTGCTTGAAGCCCACACCGTCTTTTCAGGCAGCTCTGTCTCAATTATCGCCCTCACACCCCCCTCAGTTTTGTCAATGACAAAAAACTTCTGGTTTTTAAATGATTTTTTTGTGTTTTGCTTGTGAGGACACTGCATCCAGAGCCAAGGGCACAGGTGTGGGCAGGAGGGTGCCTGGTTCCTGTGGCTAACCAAAACCACTGTTACTCTAACCAGTGTCTGATGTGGCTTCCATCAAAGGTGGCAGGACAATGCTTCCCTGCTGGCTGGTCAGCAGTCCTGGTGGCTATCAAAGGCCAGCAATCTGTCTGTTAATGACAGAGCAGGGATGGCACCTGTTCTGTCTGCCTTTAAATCACTGCCTTCACACCTAGCCTGGGTTGTGGAGATACTGGCCTTAAGTTTAGCTTCAGAATCAGTGGAAAAGCAGCCCTTTTCTGTTTGCTGGGAGGCACAATGAGTGATTAGAATAAGTATAAAAATGACTTGCTGCTTTATGATGTGTGGGTTAATGAAAGTATTAAACCATTCTAAATGATAGATAAGGAAATTATTTCCACTGTAGCTTGAAAGAAATAAAACTGCTCTGTCTAAAATTTAGGAGGTTTAAAACTTTGCAAGCTCATCAAAAGTATATGGGCAACAAAGAGGGGCAAGTTTACAGCCATCTACAGATCACCCTAAAGTTTTAACATTCATCATTTTTCTGCCTCGTTATTGTTAGTGTTTCCCATAAGCTTTGA
Source organism: Sylvia atricapilla (assembly GCF_009819655.1). Taxonomy (NCBI): domain Eukaryota; kingdom Metazoa; phylum Chordata; class Aves; order Passeriformes; family Sylviidae; genus Sylvia; species Sylvia atricapilla. The sequence continues at coordinate 10,706,833 of NC_089147.1, forward strand.
GAAATAAGCTAATTCTTTCAGAAAAGAAGAGTAAATACAGGTCAAGCTAATATGCTTTTATGGGCAGTGCTGGGATTTTCCCATTTTATTGCCCTTTTGCACTATTAATTTTATATCATTGACATTGTTGTCTTCATTGCTCATGTCTCACAGCCTTGAAAAGGATTTACTGTGCTGAGAAATTCAAGCGTGAACTGAAATGGGATGAAATTCAAATGTGGTTCAGTTGGACAGTACAAATTCTATGATGTGACTGTTTCTGGCTTTATAAAATGAGTAAAGTGTAGCTTTTTTGGTGTTTTCATGTGCAGCCGTGATTGCCTTTGACTGTGGCTTGTGTGTGACTATGTTTGCATCAGAATATGTGAAGCCAGGTGTGTACCTGCAGATGAGTGTGAGTCTCTTGTGCAGTTGTCTGTACTTACAGGCAAAAGTTGTCTTGTGAATGTATGATCCTGACAGTTTCTGTATGCTTGTACTGGTGTTTTTAGGGAGGTATGGCTTTACGTTCTTTGACACGAAGAGGTGTGGATTCAAAAGAGGGAATGATGTGCATCAGTGCCTGCAGAACCATTCATGCACACCCTGTGCAATAAAGGTTTTGCCTGAGCGTGGTAATTGCCAATAGAGGTTCACACAATATCGAGTAGAACCAGGTCATTAATCATTTGATTCAATCTTGAAGAGCACCTGGAAAATGAAAGACATGGGTCTACTTATTGGTACCTGGAGTTTTTCTTGTGGTCTTGAAAATCAGTCATAAATAGGTAATAGGCTGCCCTTAACCTGATCTGCTGGATAATGACTGGTAAAATAGGCTCATTTATGGCGTTTATGTAGAAAATAGAGAGCAGCTGGTTTAAAAAGAGGCTGTCAGGTCACATATGAGGGAAGAAGTCATGGCTTCTTGTGGGCAAGTAGAAGAATAGAACTGCAGGGCAAGAGAAGAGGAGCAAGAAGTCAAGGTTCTTTATGTGAAAGTGATGAATAGCTACCTCTGGTTTCCCAAGAAACAGTTTGTTCCCTCCTCAGCTACTTCCTGCCTCTCACAAAACCCTTGTGTACTTTTCTGATCCTCTAATGAATCACTCTATGCTTTTCAAGAACCAGAAGCTTCTTGACCTCATAAATCCAAACTCAGAATTATAACTTTCTACTCTTCAAAGTACTAGTTATGTAAAGCTGAAGAGTCCTCTTCTGGACTGTGCAACCTCCTCGTGTTGCCTGCCTCTTGTGAATTTTTGTAATTCAAGACATGACTAAAATCAAAGCAGAAAAAGAATAACTTCAGCTTTCAATTCCCATGCCCTTCAGAACACACACCACATAATTCCACTCAGCAAACCTGCAGTCATGCCAGCATAATTGGCAATTACAAGTGGAACTGCAGTGGTATCTTTAATACAACTAGAGTGACAAAAGGATTTCAAGTTGTGGCAAATCATAGAATGGCCTGGGTTGGGAAGGACTTTACAGATCTTGTTCCAGCTCCCCTGCCAAGGGCAGGGACACCTTCACTAGACCAGGTTTCTCAGAGCCCTGTTCAACCTAGCCTTGGACACTTCTATATTTTTTCTGAGCAACTAGCTCCTGTGTCTCACCACCCCCATAGTAAGTAAAGAATTTCTTCCTAATATGCAGTTGAAACATACTCTCAGCTTAAAGCCATCCCCCTCTGTCCTATCCCTACATGCTCCTGCAAAAAGTCTCTCTCCAGTGTTCCTTTAGGCCCCTTTTAGGTACTAGAAGGTGCTATAAAATCATCACAAAGACTTCTCTTCTCCTGGCTGAGCAGCCCCAGCACTCTGCCATATCTCTGGGTATTGTGGATAGAGAAGATAATTCTTAAAAAAGAGGCATTAGGCCTTTATAAACTGTGATCAAGAAGAAAACTCTCCAGCTGTCTTCTCCTTCCTGTAATGTAAGGATTTATTGCTGTTACAACGGTAGAATTTCACTACCCAGCAGCAGTAACAAGACCAGGCCTTGACATTCAGGTGCATCAGAACTACAACAGCTATATTTGAATTAATACACTCAGATTGATAATATTCTATTTCTAATCACTAGTTCAGTTACCTTAACAGAATTTAGTGTTTTTTTGTTCTTTGCTGCATCTCTCTTAACCCTATTTAGCACTGGGTAAAACCATTAGAATATTACATAATATTGATGTCTGAAAAGTACTAAAAGTACTACACTTATCACAATGGTAGTGTCCCAAATCCTGACCTGCATGCTCTCTTGCCCCTCATTAACTATAATTATCAGCTGATCTGACCTCTGATGCTGGGTCTTGTCCTTCACCTTCTGCTTCTCATTGTGGAGACTTCAGTTGATTTTCTTTTTAATTAATTTTATCTCATGCTTTTCAGAGTCTTATCAGTAGTTAATTAATAGGGGTGCTCTGCTCAGCTTGTCTATCACAAGGCAAGCAGATTCTTAGTCTGGCCCTGCTCACCCAGTTACATCAGCCTTCATTATTTTAGTAATCAGAGATGTCTTGAAGAAACCACATTGAGTTCATTAGTTCAGATTGTAGAGTCCTGTCTGCAGTGCCTGCTGAATGCCAGGGAAATACCTGAAGGTGGTGTTGCCTTGATTAAATGATGATACATGAGATACCACTTGAATGTTCTAAAAAATATTTATTTACTTTTTAATACTTTAGATTCTCAAATTCAGTATCTATCCTTGAAACCTGATATATTTGAAATTTTCACAGGCAAAGCTGGTATTCTTTGAGAGGGGCCACTAATAAGAAGCATGAACTGAAGTGGGAAATGAGTGTGATGTGAATTTCTGCAGGGTAATCTGTGTGGGTCATAGCATGTCTGAGAGGGGCACAGCAGTGAGAAAGCAGCAAAGCAGAGCTAGAAGCAACAACTGTCATACCAAACTGTGCAGGATAGTCATTGAGGAACCATGATGAAGCTGCAATTGCTTTTGGATTAAGAGAAAATACCTGCACAAAAACCTCCTGCAAGACACGAAATATCAGTGAGTTTATGGTAAAGTGCCTGCTGTGAAAAGATCTGAATACAAAACACCTTCTGTTCCATGCCAAAATCAAAATTAGGTAAAGATTATTATTATTTTAAATTTGGAGGGATAAACCAAACTTCAATGGATGTGGTAAAGTGGTGAATATAAATGTCACTTACAACAAAAAAAACTTCTGTTCTGACAGAACTGAAATACTCCAGCTATCCCTTCAACTTTTAGAAATAAAATGAAAGGATATTTTTAAAAATGTCACTTTGAAAAGGAGGAAAAAAAAAGTGGTGTCTAAAAACTCCGACCACAAAAAAATATCATTCAGAGCAATTCTGCAGGTACTTATGGTGTTAACGAGATCATCACACACTTGCAACATGGTTTAGTTTTATCAAACATGACATTGTGATCAAAAATAGTTTCAGCGTGATAATAACTTTGTCACCTCCAGGTTTCAGAAAAGCAAATATATTTAGAAACATAAGTTCAGTTGGCTTGGAGGCAGGAGACATCCTGTTGTCCTTCACCTCAACCTCATTTGTAACTAACCCTGAGAGAGCTGCAGCCACAGAGAGAAGGTAAATTCTTTTACTGTCAAGCTGGGCTTACATGGGCTGAAGTCTTTTTCCTGCTCATATCACACCAGAGAGTGATGAAGAGCTTTTAAATGCTGCAACAATCCCTAGTCTCTCTGCTTAATGCAGAAAGCAATTTTATGTCCCTTTACATGATATCATGTGCTCAGGATCAGCCCAGCCTAGCTATATTTTATGGAGATGCTCTTTCCTGCACATTGGTCAGTAATTTTTTCTTCTTGGCTTGCCATTTCCGACTGGTCATTTGTTGTGGGTCTTGAGCAAAATTTCTTCTCTGCCTGGAATGGGGGTGAGGTATGTATCTGCAATCTGGCAGGAAAATGATGTAGTGTGAAAACTAACCTCTTATAAGGGGTATGCTGAGCCCAGGCTAAAATTACTTATGTGGCTGTGCCATGTTCTTCCAAGTGCATTTGTTCTCTGACAGGGATGTTCATACTTTCCCAGCTGTGGGTCACAGTGAGTTTTCCAGGCATCTTCAGGTTACATGGGTAATTGAGAAATAAGATCTGAAAGCAGCCAGCTTGTTTACTGAGCCTGTGAGGTGCCCCACAGACTATGTCAGTTCTTGGTCTGTTTGGGAGGGCACAGGAGGACCTCTAGGTCATACAAACTACACTCACAGTGCCTCAGTGGGCCTGATTTCAAAAATAAATGTCTTCAATAGATTTTTGGATCCCAGTGGCCTACCGTGGAGATCAAGGAAAACCAGAAATGAGCTAATAACTTGTGTCTCAAGTCAACCATGCTCTAACTCCCCAAGGGTGATGCTTCCTAAGATAAAAAAACACCCCTATGACTCATAGTTTGGGTCAGAACTAACCTCTGAAAACCATCAAATCATCTGTCTTAGATCAAGCTTCTAATCTTATTACCCTCTATAATGTGGTGCTGCTCCTCACGTTCTTTCTTCTCCATTGTCCATTTAGTAGGAGAACTCACATTTGACATAGGGAAAGAATCCATTTAGGATTCAGTGGTCACTGCCACAGATCAGTGGCATTTACCCAGGAACATGTCAAGTGGTGTCATGGAGCTGGAAGAAGCGATTCTTAATTCATTGAGGTTAACTTGGGAAATTAGCCTAATTTGTAATTTATGGCCCTTGACCATTATGTATTGGCCTGTGTAAAAAAAAAAATCTTGCTGCCAGCATGGTAATTATAACTCTTCAATAATGTAAAAAGATTTTTTCTGCTTTTTCCAGCATGCTAGAACACAGCTTTCTTCCCATGCCAAGTGAAATTTAACCCTTTTTAGAGCATTCTTTATTAACCTGGCTTTCCCCAAATCCTCCAAGGATATTAGCTCAGATTTAATATTGCCATGCTAGGACTTGATCTTACATGCTTAGGATAGACACCTTTGTGACTGTACAGCAGACATGGCTTAACAGCAAGCCTAGACAATTTCTGTACAGCTAAAATGAAAATAGGAGAAGTGCAGGTGTTGATTTGGGCTGTTCTTATGAGTGGGGAATTTCATTCCCAAACTAGATTCTCTGACACTTTGACAGGTCACTTAGTCACAGATGCAAATTAATGTAATTACACCCAGGAAGTGATTGCTGAAGTTCTTTTATTGATATGCATGCAGGAGTGGGACTAAGATGGGTTCCTTTTTTCTTTTCCCTTGAAAAAATACTCCCTGAGGGATTTATATGCCTTGAGTCAACTTGTCAACCATTATAACAGGGATGCCATGGAATAACTAATGTGGAGGAGGTTTAGTTGAATGCAGGGAGAAGTGGAGAATATTCTTGCTTATGAAAATAAGCCAGAAAATGTTTCCTCTCTCTCTCCTTCATTCATACCCTGAATGCCACCTTCCTGCATAGCGGAGGCCACACGTGCTGTCCCACTGCTACAAGCAGAAGGCCAAGGTCAGCTGAGGTGCTGGATGGGATCTGGCAGTCAATGTGTGACAGTTCCTATCCACAGCTCCTCCTACACTAGACCCACAGGCAGTGTGACTCAGTGCAGGCACAGCTAGAGATCTGTGTGTGACTAACTATAGCTGCTCATCCCTGTGGCTCTGGGGGACTTCGCTGTAGTATCGTGGCCAAAATAAGTAAAGGCCACACAAGCCTCACTGGAACAGGGCACGGCTGTCTCTTCTGTAAGCACCATTGAATGTGTAGGAAGCAGAATGTATGAGAAGCATGAGACTGATGACCTGTAGGTCCAGAAGAGGTGGGTGGCAGCTCAGACAAACCATAAGGAGGCTGGGAAAAGTACAGCTGAAATGGCAGACAGTAAGCTGGGCCTGGGGAAAACACAGAGGTGTGAAAATGGGTTACCACAGCGTTGCTCATTGGTGCCCCACAGTTGAATTCAGCCTCCCTTCATTAACCCTAAAGGAGATGCAGTGGAACAGCACCATCTGCCTATTCCCTCTCCTTCAAAATCACTGCTGAGCTTAAAACACATGGTGGTACCAAGGAAGCAAATTCAAATAGTGCCATTTGTTTGTGGATGTCTGCAATTGAATTCAGCATCACCAGAGATTATACACTGGAGTAAATGGTCCATCAGCCAAGGGCAATGGAATAAAAATCATTGTAATCCAAACTGGAGTAGCCTTCATATCATCATTGGCTGATATGAAGATGGCTGGTACATCTGCAGTATTTTAAGATGTTAATAATATATATATTTTTTATTGGGGGAAATGAATTCACATAATTTGATCTTGAGTCTTAGAATGAGGTGATTCCAGGTAAAAATAGTAAATAAAAAGAAAATGTCTTCCCTTGTTCTAAATCAGGGCTCTTCTAGAGTCCTGTAAGAGCAAATCAAGCAGGGTACTTGGTAGCTCTCATTAATGGTGCTAACCACTTCTTACTAAATCAGAAATTCAATTGGGCTTTTCCAGCAGTTGAGGTTGTTCTGTGCTTCTCTGCTTGTAATTGCTTTTATAAAGAAGAATCAGCATATTGAAATGTGTTCAAGCCCACTTGTCAGCCTGTGAAGCAGAATGCCAAGGCAGTAAATCCTGATTGAAACTCTGACTTGATGTTCAGCCTTGAACTCTTTAATGCTGATGAAAAGATTGATTGGTGTGGCAGGATGTGGTGCTCACTCTGCCGTGTGAGCACTGCAGGGTGACCCAGTTGCACTCAGCACTCTGATGTGACATGGTCAGATAACCTCAGCTGTGGCCAAGTTTAATTCTTTGCAAGTTTAGAATGAAAACCAGAAATAACTCCAAAAAACTCCAACAAATAAAAATATATTAAAATACTTTGTATGAGGATGAGACCATGGTCAGCAATAGCTCACAGAGGATGCTGACAACAGAATAAAAGCTTGGTTGCTGGTTGCCTGGTCTGAGGGAAGATGTGGAAGGTAAATGTGCAGTTTTTTGAAGAAATTATTTTGGAACATTTCCCCAGCCTCTCTGTTCTGGAGCTAAAAGTGACTTTCCCTGATCCTTGTGCTTGAAGGGTGTCCACTGGCACCTTTTTCCTCACCTCTGTAGCTTCAATTCACTCTGTTGCCATTACCCTTTGGCTTCATTCTTTTCCCTTCTAGAAACCAGAGACTAGGAGGGAGATAGTCACATGCATCCTTCATCTTAAAGCTCAGTCCAAGTAAAGATGTCAGAGGGGAATTAGGGGTAAGCCAAGGCCATGATATAAAATGTGGTTGCCTCTGGCAGTGCTGTCAATTAACTGGGACTGGAAAAACCCAATATAACACTTCAGGTAAATGGCACGACTTTTTCATGTGCCTCCCCTTTGTGTTTACAGCTTGGTCTGTAAAAATGATAAGCTTTGTGGAGATTTTTATGTGAATATTCATGTACAGAACACAACAGTTTTGTACAGTCCTTGCCCATCTGACATATGATGTTATTTGAAATGAGATACAGCAAAATTATTAATAGAAATGAAAGACAATATGTCAAAGACTGTTGTGATTCATACTAATGGTGTGATTAATAGTAAAAGTGATAGCAATATCAATGACTGTATAATGGAAAAAGATGAGGAACAAAGAGAAACCTCTCCCAGGATTCAAGTCCTCTCTGCTGTAATGCATAAATAATAGGAATAGTCACACTGAGTGAGGCCAGTGACTGCTTAGACCTTTATGTTGCTTTTGGCAGTTGTTACTTGCATATATATACCCACATATACATAATAAGATCTTAAGAGCCGAAAAATAATGCTGTGCTTTTCTTGTAGATGTTCCCAGACCAAGAGACTTGTGATTTGGGAATATCCTGAGATAGAGATGGCATATTTGTTTAATAATTCTTTTAAGATTTTTCTTTTCCTCCAAATGTGAAGCATTATAACATTTTGGTGTGATCCATAGCCTGCAGAAAGGAGTTCCAAAGTTTAACTCAGAGTTGCGTGATGAAGTTCTGGCTGCTCTGAACTCACTGCCTGGAAATTCCATGATGCCCTCTAATTCTTGCATTAGGAGAGGCAGAAACTAATCATTCCTTATTTTGCTCTCTGGGTTTTGTGAAACAATTTCTTTCACTCTGGCAGTTCTAGAGCATCCATTTTTGAGCACTAACTGATGTTGACAAGTAATCACTAGGGGAATTATATTTAGAATAATATATATTTGCCATATCAACCATGTAAGGCTCCTTCCTTCAAATGTTCAGTCTCAGAACCAGTGAATTATAACTAGGTCATGGTAACAAAAGTAAAAAGAAATAAATAGATATACAGATCAATAGCAATAAATCCTCCCACACAATCACCCTCCCCTCCTGTGCAACGCATCTAATTTTCCACAGCTGCTATTATCTTTTGCTCTCTGAAATGGAATTGATGCATTCTGCTGTAATGTTGCATGTTTGCAGCTCTGGGTATTTTTGTCTATTAGGTTATTGGTGACTTAGTAAAAAAAAAAAAAAATTAAAAAACCAAAAGAAAGTGTTTTTAAGACCAGCTTCTATTAAAGAATAGGGCCATTAAGTAAATCAGCACTGCACTCTCGGTGTTTGTCCTGGGTTGTAGTATAGGATGTATTCTATCACCATCTTCATGAGCTGATGAATCCAATTGTTGGAGCAGGGTCCTTCCCAAACCCCCCTCCCTCTGGGGTGCCTTCTGTTAATGGCCCATCAATGCCTTGCTGCAGGACTCACAGATAACTCCCTCCAGTGACTATCTCTGGTTAATGGGCCATCAAGGACCTCCTGTATGACAAATCATCCCATTGTGAGATGCTCCACCCAGGGGGAGGAGCCAAAAATTCTCACCTGGATATAAGCTGGGATTTGGGACAGTACAAGCAGCCCTCATCCACTGGATTCTCAGAGCTACCAGACCTTTCTATGAGATCACTTCTTCAGGAAAACCACCTCACCTGGACTGCTTCCATCACCCTGCTCAGGTTGTATTCTGACTCTGTCAGTGGTCTCTTTGTATTATTGCATTTATTTTATTTTATCTTTTTTCCCTTTTCTTCTCATTAAATTGTATTTTTGACTGGGAGCCTCTCACCCGTTTTACTTTCAAACCACAACAGTGTTTCATAAGGTACTAGTCATTCCTTGTTGGAAAGGATATGGACAACTTAAGACGGGATTCAGAAAAGTCTGAGGAAAACATCAAGCATTGGTAAAGACTGCTCCATGAAGAACTGTGAGAAGAACGTGATAGCTTAGAAAAGAAATTAGTAAAAGCAGCCTAGATAAAAGATCATATGCTAACACATTGTGGTGGGTTGACCCTGGCTGGACAGCACGTGCCCACCAAGGCACCTCCACAGCTCCCCTCCTCAGCTGGAGGGGGGCAACAGAAGAGGAAAGGCTCATGGACTGGGACAAAGACAGGGAGAGATCACCCACCAGTGACTGTCACAGCCAAAACAGATTCAATTCATGGCTCCACATGGGAGACATAGAATAGGAGATCTGATCCAGCCATCCAATCTACCATTCCAGGCTTGTTTCTATTGCAATGCCTTGGTTTCCAGTACAGAAAAGCTCTCAAATATGTTTAATAATGAGCCTGTGAGAAGTCTATGCAAATGAAGAAAATATTAAAGGATTAGCTTCATTTTTAGTGTATCTAAATCTAGTCCACTTCAGAATTGCCAAATTTGTATTAAGCAAGCACTGATATATGTCTCCAACTTTAAGTACATGTTTATAATCCACTGAAGTGGATTGAGATCAATAGGTTTGAGGAATGTGCTTAAAATGAAGAGTATACTTGAGAGCTTGTAGAGTCAAGGCCCTGGTAAAGAGCTCATCAAAGGTTTTCCTAGATGCAAAGTTGCACTGATATAAATTTGAAAGTGATTTGGAACTGATTGGATTAAAGTTGTCTGAAAGTTTGTTGAATGCATTTGAGAAAAGGGAAGGGGTGAAGGTTGAGAGTCAAATATTATTAGAGCTAGTCAGTAAAAGGCACTGCCACTCTCCCATCCCTCTTTGCCCCTATCCTGAAGACCACTGCCCCCAGGACAGGACAGCAAAACCTGGAAGTCCTTGCCCCTCCAGTTCTGTTTTTTAGAGGCTCTCAAATTAAAGTATCAAATAGTGATTTTACTCTAAAATTCCAAATTTGGAACAGAAGCAATTGATATGTGTCAATGTCCCTTTTGGTCTTCCTGAATTAATGGCTGGTAAACCGTGGCTATGGGGAAAGGAAAACAACCAGGGAGTCAGAGCATCTTCATCTGCTTCCACTGTTTGCATCAGTGTGTGTTTGTGTGTGTTAAAGAGGGTAAATAAATGGAAATTAGTCACTCAGTCTTGAACGTCTTCATGCAAAAGTTGATAGAAAAAAAGTTTACACTTTTCTATCTAATCAATTTAACTGGATTAGAAGTATGCAATGACCCAAACCTCCCAAACTTTCAACTGCAAGGCTGTTCTGGGGATGGGAAGTCACTACTTTAATATTCTTTATTGAATGTATGTTTGTTTGCCAACCTGCAAAAATTGTGTGCATGCTGACAGCTCATGGCAATCACGGTGTAAACCATGTTAAATTCACAGTTCATTGGAGAGCCATGTCTTTGAAGCATGCTCCCAGAGTTTAATAAAAAACTCATAAAGCCTTTAACTCCTTGCCTTGCCTGCACACAGAGTATAAGCATACTTTATCATATCTCTGAATAGGCATCATGCTTGTAAGACATGGTGGATGTCAAGAGACCTCAGAAATTAGGATATGGTTCTACAAATCCACATCTGGGATATTTGTGACTTCAGTGGCTTTCTATTGTTTTTCATGTGTTAGTATCTATCATCCACTGAATTTCACTCCTTATTCCCATTCTCATGCATTTTCTTCTTTTGAAACATTGTATAAATGAAAATACTACCTTAGAAATCTCTCAGAATTCATATCCCCTCTCTGTAGCTCCTGGCAACACAGTCTAGTTCAAATTGAGTTATTTTTATTAAGCCTTTGATTTCTGGGGGAAAATAAGAACTTTTTGTTCCCAATATTACCAGTATGAGATCCTCACATGTTTGAGTTCAATCCATTTCCCAGGAAGCTCTTACACAGATGGTCAATAGTTCATGCAAGGAGGCAGCAGACCATGTAAATGAGCCTCTGGATTTGGGCCTTATTATTACCAGAGTAGCTTAGTATAAGGCCAAACCCTCTGAGAAATCGCTCATTGCTATTGCTAGCATTCAAACCCAGTCTAATTTAGGATTTTCACAAAATCTAGAATAAACTGGATTGCTGGAAATACTATTTCTGTTGAAGTTTATATATGTATGGGTGTTCGTGTTTATATATATATTGTTATAAAAAATTATCAGAATTAGTCTGATCTGAGTATATTTCAGTAATTTTCTGAATATTTTTACATCTCAGCTATTTTGTATAAGTTTTGAAGTAGATAGATTTTATTGCCCCTAAAATATATGCATGCTATAAAGTGCAAGCAATAGGAGATAAATATGTAGGTTGTAGACTCTAGGAGGAAAGACCAGACACAAGTAATAGACCCCCAGTTAATCATAAGGAAACTGTCCTTTCAGAAGAGGGATTATTTTATTTTTATTTTTGGCTCTGCCCACTTTTGATCCAGGATTTGAGCACAAGTTTCACTACTGGATTTTAAATCTCTCTGGATGTTGTGCTCTTTAGTCCAGCAGTGACAGCTTCACAGCTCTGCAGTCTCATTTCTCTAAAAACTCCTCTACGGAGATCTCTCTGGAGTCCTAAGGAACAACAGCTCTGCTCTTACCTTACACCAGCATCTGGCAGTCAAAGGTTCTCATTCGTCACGATTTAGTTTGTTGCCTCTGCAGAGAACTGCAGCCACACTGCCTGCACAAGCCACTGAGATTCAGAGTGGGAAGAAGACCATCAAACTTTGTCGAAGGAGAAGCCAGAAAAAAATGCAATGGTGCTGGAAACCAACTTCATTCTCTCCAAGTGGGTTTTGGTAATGGTCTTTGACAAAGTAAGGAGTCAGCTGGGTCCTGGTGAGTGAGTGGAAATCACCTCAATGCACATGTTCCTCTTCAGGCCTCTTAGAGAAGGTGCCAGGGGGAAGGGCTGCTCCTGATCCTTGGGCCAGACTCGCTCTGTGAGGCAGAAAGTGGGAAGAAAAGTGTTGCTCCAGTGCAGATGCACTTCTGCTCCCTTTTCCACTCTCCTGCCTGAGTTAGCAAGGGAACAAAATAAGCCACACTAATAGCACTCTGCAGAGAGCAATGGGGTTTTCTGCTCTCTTGTCTACTTAAAATTCTCTGTGTCACTGACGAGCTTGAGATGCCCTGCTGTGTACCTCTTCTCTTTTATTGAGTTGTGGTGTGAAGTAATGGGGAAAATGCACACTTTTGGGCTCTCTAATGGTTTAGGAGACATACTAGAAACTGTGCAGTCCCCCAAAAATCGTGCTTGCACACTTTCTGAGGAGAGATGAGACTGCACAAATGCATCTCTTCTTAACAGACCTCAGCTTATGCACTGCCCATTGCAAGACCATTGGAGACAAGCTGTGAGCAGGTGAAGTTGGCTGACACATTCCCAGCAAACCAGAAGTGGTCCTTCTGTAAATGCTGTGATATCAAACCTATCTCAGGAGTTTACAAATGTCATGTCTCTTCCGAGAGATTCAGAAATGCAAGGATCTATTTATAAAAGAAGAATCCATTATAAAACATTAATCTCAAATACCTCAGTTTTTGCTCTGGAAAGTTCTGATCCACAGATTTCTGGATGGGAGGGTGCATTTCTTGGGAATATAAATTCTGCTTACTTTTTCACTTAAGCATCTGCTGTGGGCTGGAGCAAGGCACAGAATGCCAAACTAAAAAGTCTTTTCTTTGATCCACCATGATTTCCTTAGAAACTAGCACTGAATAAAAGCAGGAGGGCTGGCTCTGCTCCTGGTGATCCACAGCTAACATTGAGTAAATACGAAGCAGCCCCAGGTGAGAGCAAGTGGTGGTATGGATTAAATGTCCTACAGCTAAAGAATAAGTTGGAAGGTTTGTGTTTCTTGTGCAAAAGAAGGACAACTTCTGTCCCAAACCATTCTTTGTGTCTGCTGTGACATTTTGGCTGTGTTACTTGTGTGTGCCATGGTTCTGAAAGGTGATGGGCTGTAGGGGTTGGGTACAAAGGGAGAAGTTGCATCTTTACCTTTTCAGTGATGATTAAATCAATAGGTATTTCTGTGCCTGAAATCACAGTTGTCTCATTAAAATCTGAATTATAGCTTGCATGTTCTGCTTCTTCTGTTCCTTTGCTGGTTTTAGGGCAAGGTTCCCAAACTGTGTGTAGTAGGTTACTCCTTTTGTTCATGTGATTTTTCCCCTGCAATGTCTCCTCAAACACATAAGGATTTATATCTATTAAAAATCTGTGTTTTCCAAGAAAAGAGAGAGCACTGACATTTAGAAAAGCAGGAGGATGAATCTTCACTGGAGATACAGAGTCAATAAAGGGACTTGCAGTGACCTGAACATAGGTCAAATTGACCTATGTGAGACTCAAGAGCCAAGAATGAAAGTAAAATAAGTTAGAGAAAAAGGCAGCAATAGAAATATGAGCTGGAATCATTAGTTGTGGTGCTGTCTGTTCCTGAAGTGCCTGGGCAATACTTTGCCTTTCTTCGTGTCCTGTGCTGGGATGTGAAAGCACAGGACAGAACCATCCTGTGCACTTGTCTTGCAGCAAATAGAGTAGGTCTCTTTTCCTGAACAGGGAAACTGAGCTGTGAATCAGGAAAATGTGCTCCACTGGGACATGAGCTAGGGGAACATGTCTGGGGATAGAAAAAAGATCTCATGAGCCTGGGGCTCTGTTCAGCTGCTGGCCATTAAGATGCCATTTCTCTCCCTGACCATAACACTTTGGATGGAGACCCTGATTCATTGTTTTATGTCATTACATAAGCTCTGCATACAGATTGGTAAGGTAAGAGGCAGGGTTATAAAATAATCCAACTATTTATGTCCTTCATTACCCATCAGCCTTTGTAACTTGGCTTTATGTATTCCAGGCTGGCACACTTCTTATTAGGAACCATAAAAGAGAATTTGGATGAACTGCAAAGTAGATGCAAGAATATTATAGTTCCTTAATTTTTACATTTGTTGTGTCCAAGATGCCAGGAGGTGGTGGAAGGAATTTCTTACCATGTGATTTGGGGACGCTCACGGGGATTTTTCTTGCTCTGCAGGGAGGTGGCAAGGTATCAACAGCTAGGGATATGTAGGAATGTCATATTCAATTAAATTTGTGAAATTACATTCTGAGGTTGTGTTTAGAAAACGAATTAATATTGGTGAAAAGCACTGATACCCTTGGATAAAGGGCAACAGATAAGAACACGTTGTTATTATTAAATTGTTATAGAAATCCTCTCTTTTGCTTTGACTGAATTATTGCAGTGAGTTTCCTTGGTGATGTGACGTAGAATTTACTGGAGTGTTTATGTTGTATAATTGAAAATGACACTACCTTTATTAAACCATCTGTGGGACCCTTAACTCTTTTCTGTGTTGTAAACCAGATTTGCCAATGATTTTTATCAAGGGTCTTGAGCCAGTAGAGTGGAGGCTGGTCAGACAACCACAACAGAACACCTAAACTAAGAGAAGGCTGAGGCAAAAAACACATGCCTTACTTGAGGCAAGTGAAATAATAGGAGATGGATAATGAATGAGGTGGAAGTCTCAATTAATCGCTCCTTGAAATGTTTGTTGCCCACTGATAACAAAGAGAAGAGTGCTATTGTTTGTCGTCTTATCCTTTTCTCCCTCAAACTAATAACATTATGCTCAGGATGCAGAGACATTTTCCTAAGTCACTGATTTGGAGCCAGGTTTGTTGGCACTACCAACACTGGGCGTCACAAAGGGCTGTTCATTTATCTGAATAAAATTTGTTAATGCTTCTAGTTCAGCTTTTCTTACATAGATGCCTGCATAACAAATTTCATCTCAATCAACCCTAATTGCTGCCTCTAGCAGCAGCCTCCCAAGAGAGTGTTTAGGGAGCGAGCAGGCTGTGGAGGTTAGATCTGGTCAGATCACACACTAGGGATCAGTAACAGGGCTCGCCTTTCAAAAGCTTGCAGTATGGCATAAAACATGAGTTATGGAGACTAATACTGTGGTTTGAATTTTCCTCATGCCTGAGATGTTAGTGTGCTCAGAATAAAGGTGTCCAGCCTGTTAACTCTTGGTGCAAATCATTAAGCTACCTTTTCAGCAGTTCTCTCTGTTCCTGTGCAGCAGGGTGGCAATGTGCTTCACAGCTGAACTCCATCCTGCAGCAGCACTGATTTTATCACCCAGGGTGTAGTAGGACCCATACATTTGAAGTGACTGCAGTGCAGCAGTTTTTCTCTTTGGTAGTGGGGTTTTCCGGCACTGGTGGTACCCTGTGGGGTTTGTCAGAGGACTGAAAGCTTAGCTGTGTTCTGCAAGTATGCACCGATCTCAAAAAGGAATTACATCTTCATAAGAATATAATCACTCCCTTGTCAAATTAAATTGAGTAAATTTTCTCCTCCTAAATTAAGTTTGATTTTTGTAATGACTGCTTAGTCCTACCAATATCAGTGTAAAGGCAACACAGATACACTTTGATTGAATGTGGATCCTCTCCTGAATACACCAACTTGATTATATTATCTCAATGAATCCTAACAGAAAGCTCTGGTTTCCTTGAATCAAAATGGTTGCTTCATTGCCACATAATTTTAAAAAAATGCAAGAGCCTGATTTATAGCTGAGCTCCAGGCTTCTTTCATAAAGACAAGAGAAACTCTGTAGAGAAATCAACAGGAACATTAAATATTGATATCTGTGTGGTCCTGATGATTTGTAGCTTCTCATTTTGGAATGAGATAGAATAATAGATAATGGAAAGAAAGAAAAATTATTGTACAGTATAAATATATATTTAATTAAAGAAATTTAAATTTTTTCCCCATAAGAATCAGGAAATTCTGTTGTTATCAATCAGACAGTGTCTGATCTTGGATATTGAAAGTCTTAAGTGTTTCATTAAGCAAGAAGCAATTTTTTCTCATTGTTCTTTCTGAGAGGTCATAAAATGTGGCAGTTTTTTATTTGATATTTCTCCATAAACTTCTCTTTGACACTCTGAAAGCCAACAGCTTACCAGAATGCTTAACTTCACACAGGTACAGAGCAGGCCAGATGTAGCAATTCATTGAACCCCTCATGTATAAATAGAAAATAATAAGAAATAATAGATATAATAGGAAAAAACAGAAAATAAAAACATGAAGTGGATGGGGTGGTGTGTCTGCTAAACTCGTGCCTTGGATTATTTGGATTTTTTACCCTGAAGAGAGTGCTTGGGAAGATTACAAATGCCCAGAACTGCAGCATACCCTGTGCATCTACTCCATCTAATTGCAAGCCATGTACAGTTTGAGAGTGGAGCTATAGCTGCTAATCCCTTCTGACTTCCAGATGAATTGAAATGTTCAGCTGATACATAACAGCTCACAGGTTTGCCTCATTCACTGGGAAAAGTGAGTGCTCTCTGCAAACAAACCATGAACTGTACAGTTGAGCCAGGACAGATTTGTTATTCCTCTTCTTCCATCGAGTTGAATTGTTTCAGAACCCAGTGGACTCCATCCAAAGCCTGCTCTTATTTTCTGAGGTCCAGGGTCATTATGGGAATTATCCATGGTTGCACCCCGGTGGCAGCTAAGCATCTCCTGGAGCTGGATGAAAAATATACCAAGACTCATTGAAAATCTTTTGGTTTAATTTGGGTTAACCCTCAGTGTTACTGTTTTCAGGTCAGGCTCTGTCTCCTGTTAACTCATGAAATTGAATTTGTGACACCAGTGTTGCAGGAGACATTACATCACTTCGATGCGGCTGCATTGCATTTACTTGCTCCTTCATATCTGCCTGCATAATCCTGGGGTGTCCACTGGAGTTTTCTTTCCTCCTGGAGATGGCTCCCAAGTAATTCACCACATTCTATCACTTACCATCTATGGATGTGCACAGTCTGCTCACCATTACTTGGAACTGATGGTTTCATATCCAAGTGTACAGTGCATTTAAACTGTGAACATGTCTAAGAAGTTCTATTCCTTTTTGATGCCTTATGCCCACAGGAAAGAATGAAAGGAAACATATGTGCATTTTTGAGAAGGAGCAAAAAAAGGGACTGCTCTCGGGAGACTTTTTCCTCAGATGCTGCGATGAGTAATACTCCTGTCAATTATTGGGTTTTTCAGAAACAAGCTAAAATATGCCTAATTTTAGCTTCATTTGCTCTCTTGGATTGATGTCATTCCTACTCCTGCGAAAATAGGTGTTCCCTGTGGAAATGAACAGCTCTCAGCTGGACGAGAAATCAATGCCAATCAAGATCACAGACAGGATTAAGTACTTCCCATCCTGTGCCTTCACTTGAGATTTTATTAAGAATTGTGGAGAGACATATTGAAGCAGTTGTGAAGTTCCCCCCACAATATTAGCTGTGGAATATTTTGTATAAATCCCAAAGCTAGAGCAATTAACTTTCTTTTTACGTATGGTTTCTTAGCATAGTACTAGGGACTGTAATGTCTTGATGGATTGATATCCATGATTAAACAGTTGTTCTTGGGAAAAGTAGAGTGCAGCATGCTTGTCGAGTGTTCGTTCCTTTTAAAATTTGTATTAATTACTTGATAGTCATATGATTGTTTTTGGTAAAAGCCCTTTCACAGGAATGGAAGTCAGAGTGAGTTGTAGAAAAATTGAAAACAATGCAGATTTATGTATGTAGTTTAAACAAACAAGAATATGTATCTCTAAAGCATGTTTGTTAGCTAGGATCCTTTTCTGCCCTATGAAAATCACATGCCTGTTCAATCCGCCTATTTTATGTGCCTGTTTTAGAAGGAAGTTTTGATACCAGGCTAAGATGTTGGATGCATAGCTTTTATATGGTTTTATAGAGCTTCAGTGTGTGAATCCTATCTTTGGTGTGCTTACAGAAACCCATGTCTCTTCTCTAAAGAGCTGCAAGGGCTAGGAGTTAGCTACTCTGCTTTGGAGAATTTTGTGTCTTTTTGTCCTGAATTCCACTGCTTGGCCCAATACTGTTGGGTTGACTTTGCAGTGATTAACCACAGAAGCAACTGCATTATAATTGTGGAGTAATTTTTTTTGGTCAGATATCTAACAGGCAGGTGGTCACAGGACAAGGTGCTATTCCATGGAAAACATGGAATGCTGCAAGTCTGCAGAAATTCATTTGTGGGTGTTTATTTGATTTTAAATTGCTTCATCCTGTTTTAGTGAACAGGCTCTGCTGCTGCTGGTGTACCTGGGCACAGTGTCTTTCTTTGGGTGAAGCTGTAAAAGTTACAACAGACAGCTAATTTCCTTTCACAGTTGATGGGTCTTATGCCCTTAAATCACCATGGACTTAAAGCAGATTCTCTTCTGTTGGTAAGGAGCTCTAGAGTCAAGAAGAAATATTGTATTAAAGGGGCTTGCTGTTTGTAGTAGCTGAAAAGTATCTTGTGGACAAATGATATATAGCTAAGTAAAAAACAAAACAAAACAAAACAAAAACCTAATCCAAAAAAACAAACAAACAAAAAAAAAAGCTGAAAAATAAGAAATTCTTCAGAGAAGTAGTCTAAGATTTTTACAAACATTTCTTTACATCTCTGTCTTCTACATTTGATAAAACTCAGTCACAGTGCAAACAGGACAACATTGGTGAGATTTAAGAAAAAAAAAAATGAAAAAAAAATTGTTACCTAGAGGGAAGGTTAGAGAAAATGGAAAATAGGAAGGGAAGAAACAACCAACCAACTCACTAAGCTAATTTCACCCTCTGACGTGTTTGGTATTCACATTATCTGGTGCAATCTGGTACGCAGGCTAAGGGCATAATTCTATGTTGTAAACTTATTTCAAATGAATGAGACTGCCAGTTTACATTCCTCTGACAATATTTTATATGCTTAATTTTATGGGTTGATCCTGTGTACTTTTTGGATTTTTTTTGTCCAAGAGTCCCTCTGATCGTAAAAGGAGGAAAAGAAACCCAAGTGTCAAGGTTTGTAGCTGAACCCTCCTTGCCTTGTGTCCCTTGCACTTTCACTCTCCCTTCACATAATTTCCAATTATGTTTTCTTTCAGCTAATGCAGCAGGGTAATGGCTGGCCATGAGATGTGAGAGCTGAGGCATGGATATTCCTGTGCAGGCTAAAAGGTTTTTTTAACCTGAACAGAGAAAACTTGTTTCAACAACTTAAATGTTGAGGTAAATAAAATAGAGAAGGTGGTTTCAGCCCTTGCCTGTATTGCAGGTTTCTGTGTCTGAGAGCAGCCACCATTTCTGGACTTATTGCAAAATCTCCCAAGAGAGTCCTGCATTGTCAAAGAGAATAAATTGCTTCCTCACTTGTAGAAGTGGCCCCTGAAGTTCAGCATTAAGAAGTGAATGGGGAGACATCAGAGGAGAGATTTTGCTGCCTCTGTCTATAATAAGGTTAAAAGGTAACCTCATCATATTCTTCAACTGTCTCCAGTGGGGCTATCTAGTGTAAAGTGCAGGGATGCGAAAGTGCTCATTAATTCTAGACAAAATCATAACAAGAAGCAGTAGCTGGAAATTAAAACTAAATGAATTAAAAATGAAAATAAGATTTTTTTCCCTTAAATTTCTGATTCATTTATTTTCTTAGCAGCAGAGGTAATTAACAACACTGGCTGATTACTCAGAGGAAGAAGGTTTTCCATTGCTTGCAGTGTTTAAATTGCAAGAAGATTTCTTTCTAAGAGGGAGAGTTTTAACCTCTCCACAAGTTATTGAGCTGAGTAGAGGAATTCCTAGGTGAAGTGTTGCCATTATTAGTACAAAGGTTTTGAGGCTGCAGGATCACCACTGGCCTTTTGGCTCCCAGGCTTTCCTTGCACTGTCCTCTCCCTATAAGTCTACTATTTATTTCAATGGCTTTTCCCCTTCTCCACAGGCTCCTATTTCTGGCCTCAGTGCAATGAAGATTTAAATTACCTCTTTCCACAGGAATCAACTATCTTTACTCCATAGTATCTACCAGTGGAGGTTCTGCCCTGTTACAGAGGATGAGTAGAGCCTGCAGCTTTCTCAGGCAGGCAAAAGGAGATGAGGTAAAACAAGGGATCTATTTAGCATCCAGATCAGGAATAAACACTTATTTTCATAATGAATTTGCCCGTGTTTGTCATCACTGCAGCCTTCCATTAGGAGAATGACAGCTGAGATTCCTGCATCTGTCATTTCCATGGTACCCCTTGCAGTAGGTTGCTCAAGGAAAGATCTCTCACTTTAATCACTGCTGTGAGGGATTGGGTTGTGGGTGGGACTGGGGCTGTTTATGGTGAGGGAAGGAAGAGGAGAGAATTAAAAGCAAGATTTCTGTGCTAATGCCTGTCAGCTTAGCACTAATATATGTGTTCCTGAACTCTTCTTGACTCACTTCTCTATTGATCTGTTTGTATATGTGGAAGTTCATGACGAAGGAATATCGTCCACCCTTCCTCCTGAAATATGGCTGCCTGTGGGGTGAGTGTCACTGGTATTTAGAGCTAACCAGATGGCATGACATTCCAGAAACAAAGAGGAAAATAACAGATTTACCTGAACTAGAGGGAAAACTAAGAAAGTGAAATAATTCCTGCACCAGCTGGGAGCCCATTTAACTACATATCAACCAGCAGGTTTTATACCTCTCTAGATTACAGAATGAGCAATTTAGCTTTTTAGCCACACAATTCAAGATTTTGATATTTCCAGTTTGCAAGGAAGAGTTCCTCCAGAAAGGTGATGGGAGAGCCAAACTAGGCAAGGCTGTATTGACAACCAGCTTGCCTGCCAGGGCTGTCCCTTGGCAGCAGCTGGGGGGCTATAAAGTAATCCATGTGAAGGGACACAGAAGTGTAGTTGTTTTCTGTTTTGGGAGGAGATTTATCTGATGAGTCTTCTATCATCTGCTTTGTAGCACAAGCTAGTAAGAGTTGAAAAAATGTAGATAGAAGCCTCTAGCAGTGGCTTGCAGACAGTGTGGCTTGACTCAAGATAAAGAAGCACTGGGGCTCTGCTTTGTACATTTCAATTTTTCCTGCCTTTGCAGGCATAAGTACTGGGGAGATGTCACGTACATTTGAGTCAGAGAAATGATTATCTGTTTGTCTTGCTTTCCTTTCAGAGGGATACAATGAAACCTGCAGAGCTCTCCACTCTCCCCCTCCTCCTCTCTTCCTCGCAGATAAACCTTGTTTTAGAAAAATTAGAATGCATTGTGGATAAAGGAAGGTGACCCTAGGTGTTGGGTCTGTTTCCTTGATTAGGATGAACTGGCATGTAGTGATTGCTGCTTCTAGTGTCAATGCTGGAACATTCAACCAGTCAGAAGAGTTTACAGATGCCAGAAGAGAAAGCCAGTGATGCGTATAATATATCCATGCAATCATAACTGGCTGAGACAAGGGCTGGTTATTGCTTAGTTCATTATTGTTGTTTAATAGCAACTCGAAATACACTCTGCTGGGTTAAATATTGTACTATTAACTCCGGAGATAATGATCTTCCCAGACTGAATGAGAGGCAATCATATTATTATGTGATACGTTTCTTTGAGCTCCTCATATGTGAGCAGGGTAATTGGGGGGACTGGCAGTTCTGTAAGCCATTCTGAGGGTCAGGCTCTCTCATTGTACCTCCCTGCCCCTTCCTAGAGAGGGCAGAAGAACTTACTGTATGAATACAAAAGCCTGAGATGAACCTGCTTTTTGTATATTTGTAAAACACACATCAACCCATCATCTCAGCCTGTGGATAATATCAATCTCTAATTATAAGATATGCATTCCACAGTAGTAGCTTCAAAAGTAATAATTCATCCAGGCCTTTCCTTCATCCTTCCTTATAAGTAGGTGAAGGAAAAAATGAGTTGTCTTCATGTTGATCTTTTTCTCTCCTGGCTGTCTGTGCTGGAAGAAAAATGAAAAAGGACTCAGCAAAGAAAGGAACCCTGTTTCTGAAAGAACAGTAATGTCCCTGGAAAATGTCCCACCCTTAAACCCAGCTGAATAGTTCAATGAGAGCATAGATCACGTAGGCAGTTGGGGTAGAAGTTTTTATGATATTTTAAGAATACATCTTTAGCTGGCCAAACAAAAGTGAGATCTGGAGGATGAAAGAAATGCCTGCAGTATACTTTAGCTTGCGATAGCCTATTCACTTTACTTATACTGTGCTTTTGGTATCAGTGTCCCTCCTTTTCTATTTCTCATGTTCTCAGCCACTGTTTTGTTCAGTGCTGTATTTAAATGTTTTATTTAAAGAATTCAAAGTTATTGAGGAGAGGAAACAACACGTTTATATGTGTAAATTTATAGATCTATATACATGCATGTGTGTATGTATATACATGTATGGAGTTCTCAGTATCAAAGCCAAATTTTAGGTAGACTTTTTTGTTCTCTTCTGAGATTACTCTTTTACTTTAAATTCAAAACCTTTAGAGAACAGCCTGGTATTGTCTAAACCAACAAAGTCTACCAAAGTCTGGCATCAGCAATTAGGAGACACTTGCACATCAGTTCTATTATGTCTCTCTTCAAATGGCCATTTTAATTTGCATGATAGACACTTAAGCTGTGCAGAAACTCCACACAGACATATTACAGGAGCACTGTGCTGGTAAGTGATGTGAACATTTTACAACACTCTGTTTGAACCCCCAGAGCTTTATGAATCTCTCCACATCAAGATTAAATGTAATTTACCTCAACTGTTTGGTGCTTTCTTGGGAAAAAACGGTAAATCAGGTGTTGCCTCAAGTTGGCCTGTTTTTCACTTCTTGCATTCGTTCTCACGCAGCTTCAAGTAAACTATGGTTATTCTTAGAATTGTTTGCATTTTTCCTCTCTAGGAGGAGAATGAATGATTGAAGGTGATGTTCACCAATGAGGTCAAAGAGGTGGCTACCTGTGTAGCCAATCTTGACCTGTCTGTAAATTTGTATATATATGGAGTCAGAAAAATAAAGTAAAGCTTTTCCTTCTTCACCTCCTGCTGGCCTGCCTCGTCTTTTCGTGCTCCTAACAGCAGCTGCACTTGTGACCCTCTGTCACAATCAGGAACTATCCAGCAATGATTATAAACAGTTGTTTAAAGCTTAATTTATACTAATCCACCTGCAGAATGACCCCTGCAAGTTTTGCTTATTGGGGGCATTCAGCACTTGCTCTTATTCTCAGGTTTGGTTTCTTTTCACCCTTTGAAGGTCATCTTCGAGGCAGGTTATCTTTGAGGCCTCTTCCTTTGTGGAGATGTGGATTTATTTTTATTGCTTTTAAAAACAGATTAGATGCTTCTGATTTGCTTGCTGTATCTTTTTAATTTCATCACGGGAGTCTCGCCACTGGATGCACTGTGGTTTTGAGTCCTAATTTTGTTTTCTAGGTAAAATGAAGGACAAATCTGAAATGTTTTTTACTTGAAGTATCAAGATACTTTCTATTCACAAGCCTGTTGCTACCAGTGAAACTACTTGAAAAGTAATTTCTGCTAAGTTCTATTGGACATGTGCAGATGTGGCTGTTTGGTATGGAAATCTTCACCTGATCATAAGCCATGGAATAATGAATGAGATAATAGCAGAGACACACTGAAAGGATGGGCTTGTTTTATTTGAGTGACAAGAGATTTTCTGTCCAAAATAAGTTGATTCTTTGCTACCTGTGCAATGACTTACACATTTTAATTGAGCCTCCCATTGTTCTTGTAATGTAATTTTTCCATATTGTAGCTTTTTAATTCCTCTCCATTCCCAGATTGAAGAATATACATTGGTTTGGGAATTTTTTTACCCTATTAGATAAATATTCCATTCAATATAAATTTTTTTTCTATGGAAAATCTAACGTAGAATAATAGAACATAAAACAACTGAAATAAAGCATAGAAATTATGGGAAGTTAATGAAACTGGTGTAGACTAGATATTCCTTTTTATGAATGGCATGGCCATTGACACTGAAAGTAGTATCTAGCTACCTGAACTGATCCTTGCTGTATATAGAGGCTTAAAACATATTTGGAAGAAAAACCAAAGGCCTGGATTTAAAGACCAATCAGGACAGCACACAACCTAGATTTGCTAAAATTTGGTTCATTACTAAGCAAATGTAATTTTTATATATATATATAAACATTCCTCTATACAAATAAAAAGCAGGGCTAATTTTTCTTTTTCATTAAAGCATTTGGTGTAGGAGTACATGAACACTTGTGTGTTAAAAAAAATAGTGTTTAAAAATGAAAAAAACTAGATAAAAGGGAATATTAAATGGAGAAGGTTTGGACTGGAAGTTGCTAGCCAAGTTACCTAATGACAAGTTTTATGCTTAGTTTTGTGTAATATTTACATTAGGGACTTTGGGGCTGTAGGAATTTGCTGATGGTACAAAATTTGGAGACAGCAGTACAGAGAAGCACTGGGATATTGTTCAAATTAACTCAGTGACCTTCAGGGAGGTAATAGAAATGGAATGAAATTCAGGATAACAAAGGGCAAGTTTTTACATTGTGGGACTAATCATAAGATTTTTCTCATTTATTTGTGAACCCAGCAGAGGAGATAACAGAGGAGAAAAAGTAAATGGGTTTGTTGGGCATAGGATGACTGTGAGCCCTCACCTTGCACAATTTCAGACAACACAAATAGGATCCTTGAGCCCATCAAGATAAGTAACTTCCAGTGAAGAGAGAAAAAACCCCAAATTCCACAGCGGAAGGCAGTGACATAAAGCAAACCACTGCAGAGTACAAAGTCATGGTGAGATGTTATTTGTAATCCCACTCTGAAACCTGGTGGCTCCTTGAGGAGAAAGCACAGGGCCTTGGACAGCTGCAGGTAAGATCTACCAGAAGGATAAAAAGGGCAAACTGCAGAGACTGGTTTGGCTGCCACAGTGGAGGCTTAGGAAGGAGGTCATGGAAACTCATTCATGCAGAGAATTTTAGTATTCAGACCAATTTACAAAAATGGAAGGTACAACCAATAAACTAATGAGACTGACGTATCTACTGAAAATTACACGTGGCCCTAGGAAACTGGAATGATTTCTTTGCTTTTAAATGCAACAGGATTCCCAAAGCCTGGCAGGGAGTCTTGATCATGAAGGATTTTGTATCCCTTCTTCTCCTGAAAAACTGTGTGTGTCCTTTCTGTTCCTTGTTACGTAGGCAGCTTGGTGGTCTAATGCATGAAACAAATATGCGGACAGAGATCAATTGAAAAAAAACTATTTCAAAAGCTGGGGAGTATCTCATTGACTGTCATGAACCATGTGATAGCTAAATTAGGATGAAATACAGCTAAAAATATTTCAGTCAGAATAATTCTCTGATGAAGTGAACAGATGTTCTCACTGTAGGTAACTCTCTTTCTAATAACTTGGTCTTGCAGGGAGCAGTAAATCCTTGGCAAAAGCCAAGGAAATGAAAATGCTGTGCACAAGCAGTGTATGCCTTAGCAGTTCACTGAATCAAGCCTTAAAGTTACTACAAAAGACTCCATAACTTAAAAAAAAAAAAAAAAAAAAAAAAAAGGCCACTGTTATGATTGCTTGCATTATTCTTGGAAGGCTTGTCTTTCCTAGAAATCTGTTATAATTTCATCATATCTGAATACATATGGACAAAGATATAAATAAAGTATTTTTCCTCCACCGGGTGAAATTCCTTTTTAGCTTGGGAAAGACAAGTTAACAGGTATGGCAATTAACTGTGGACAAGGAATTCTGATGATGGCATCTCCCTTGTTGCAGAGCTTTTTTCTAATGGCCCTAGAAGATTTCTCATTATTAACTTGAGATAGTGACTAACTCCCACAGACTGCTTCCAAAGCATCCATCTGTTTTTCTAGGTGAGGGTACAAAGAATTTTTTTTCTTCCTCTTGTCTTTCCTCTGTATGAATTTATATTTGATATCTACAGTGCTTAATTCACTTGGGAAATTTGTACAGTAACTCAAATCACGTCCCAACTTACAGATGGGTAGCTTTGCTCTGGCAGAGCCAGATACACAGTGCCTGCTCCTCCATGTCCTGCAGCATGCAGTGGCACACAGAGCCAGAGGGTTTGACCACCTCCAAATTAGGGTATTTTTTTTTTTTCCATTTTTCTGTAAGGTGTGAGGGGAATGTGTGTGCCAGTTGTTGGCACAAATGTTCAGAGATGGTTGATATCAGCCTGTCAGGACACGTGGGGCAGGACAGGAGGGCAAAGGTGGTGCCTTGTAGAATGATTCCCAAACAAAACAACTGGGCATCCAGACCAGCTGGCAAGTGCTGACAAATCCTGAAGGCAACCTAATGATTTTGTTTCAGAAAAGGGGCTGGTGAATGATGGATTTGAATCTGGACTTTCTCTTTTTTCCCAATTCATCTTCCACTGAAGCTAAAGAATGAGAATGAGCAACCAGGCAAAAGCTTCCTCCAGCTGTCTGGGGATTGTGTCACTGAATCAGATGGCAGTAATTTAACTTTTCCCTCTCATCAGGCCCGTGTATACTGGCACAAATTTATTGTTTCTTCATTACTAAGGATTTACTAGATGCTTCGTTGTTCTTGGGGGGAAAGGCAATATTTCTTGCTTCCTAAATGTGACCTTTTATTTCTGGGTATCTTTCAACCATCTGTATTTTCCTTGAATAAGATAAATGAGTGGAGCATTACAGGACAAAGTCCCAGTGGATGATTAAAAAAGATTGTCCTGCATGGTGAGGAATACTTAGCTGTGTTATTATCTAAATCTTCATATAGAATACATTCACAGGGCTGTGATACAACACTGTATGGCTATAGAATATCACCAAATTGAACTAGGGGGAGGGATGGTTAGAAAGCAATGAATTTTTAGGAAAAAATATACCAGATCCTTAATGACATAATTAGTGAAGCTTGCATAGAGATAATGACATTTATATCCACAGAAGTTCTTGCAACAGCTACTGCATTCAGGGAGCCAGGGCTGTGAGAACACAGACCCCAGGATAACATGGAGCATGTACCAAGACCAGTTTGTTTGCAAGTGATATGA
Organism: Sylvia atricapilla; assembly: GCF_009819655.1. Classification (NCBI taxonomy): domain Eukaryota; kingdom Metazoa; phylum Chordata; class Aves; order Passeriformes; family Sylviidae; genus Sylvia; species Sylvia atricapilla. Next base: position 10,733,976 of record NC_089147.1, read on the forward strand.
GCACTTCTTGTTTTGCAAAAGGGAAAATCTGCTCTAGATTTGCTCTAATTAGTCTCCTGTCTCTATGGTTGCAACTGAATGATGTGGGGCTTTTTGTGCTGCAAATCTCTTTTTAGTCTGTGAAAAGTCTGTAATTTATTTTCAGAGCAGCTGTGTTTTTCTGATAGATAGAGAAACATCTGTTCTAGTTACTGTATCAGTACGACACATTCCTGATGGCTTTGCCACCACCTCACTGTGCTCTGCTATCACATCTTTTCCTTGTGAGAGGAGGCAGGAGGGAAGGCACCTTTGATCTTGGAACCTATTAAGGTTAAGGATGTTACATGCATGGTGCCTATCTGATTAGGTGAAAACACAAACCACTCTTTTATTAAACACTTTGAAATAATAACTCTGCTCCCTGCAAACAAACAGCCTCCCTATATCATTCAAAGGAGCAGGCTAGGAAAAAAATTCCAAACGAACCTTATGCAAAGTGAACAAGTTCCTTATTGGAAAATTGCACTCATAGAGTACCTGCTAGTGGTACTCTGGTACTCTTCAAATTGGAAGGATGTGTTACACTGGGTGCACAGAGAGCTACCTTAGGACTGGTAGTGCTCATTACTTTTTAAGCAATTTATTAATTAATTAAAATCAATCATTATTTTATTAGCATCTCTGTGATGTAGGCAGAATAGCTCACTTACATGAAACACAGAAAGTCTGGAGATGCCACAGACACTGAGAAGAATTCAAAATGACCTTCGTGAATCAGAGGAATTGTGTGCAAGAAAAAAGCCTGTGATTCCGCAAGAGCAAATGCAAGTATGACATAGGAGTCAGGATTACAGTCCATGGTGTTACCAAACATCAGGAAAGAGTAATAAACGGTTCAGAAACTCCAGAGATCTTTTACCTAAATGCAGAGAAACAAATGTTGGGTATTAAATGGCCCTCAACTCCAGTGCTTCCTCTGTTTGGCTTCACATGTTGAGAAATATTAGGAAAAACTGAAGAGAGTTAAGGGTGACCAAAGAAGTGATCCAAACTCCTAAAGAGAGACAGACATATGAATTAAGGAAACTTCACCAGAATTTGTAAAGACAGAGTTGGATTAAGTTCAGTAATTTTCCAATAGGATCAGGGAATAGACCAACAGATACTCAGTCATGTCCAGTCACAATGCTTCTAAGTCAATGATTTCCTAACTTTTTCCTTTTGTAACTTGAATTCCCACCACCCTTAGTGAAAATCAGGATAAATTTTTGTACTTGAATTAGAGTAACTTTGTGACTTCCTGTAAATGAATATTAGAAAACAACCCTGAAAGCTATTTTAATCCAAAAGCTGGAGGAGGTCCTCAGAGTATTTTTGGAAGTATCTATAGAATTTTTTGAATTGTATAGGATGAGAGTGCCTGATATCCAAGCTTCAGGAATTAAAAAGTTAAAGTCAACCCACGTCCAATTTGCACAATGATATTTGTAGCCCAATAATATCAAGAAAAAGAAGAGTCATGTCAATAAAGCAGAAGGTATTGTATGAAGTTTTGAGTGAAACCTCGCAGTTGTAGGATGAGGGGAGTGCAGAGGGAAGGAGGATGAGCCATGACCCTTAGACCAGCAAGCTCAGCAGTGCAGGATGTTGTTATGTGTGCTGACCCTCAGCTCTCCTTGCTGGAGCACCCAGTTTGATTTTGCATTTAGAGCAACATCTGCAGGTGAAGCTGCTGTGGCACCAACAGCCAGTCACACCCCAAAGCTGCTGCGAGTGTTCAGCAGAGTTTCAGCTTCTAGGCTTTCCTAATGTCTTACTGTGCTCTTGGAAAAAGATGATAGGAGAAATTAACTTCCAGCCTATTCCTTTAACATCCATATTTCGATAAATAACCTTTTCTTTTCCTGTCTGTAACCGCTCTGCCTGCACCTACCTTTGGAAACTTGTTATGGTTTGTGACGCTGAGGCTATTTTGTGCCAGTCATCCCAGGAATCACTTCATTCCTCTCATTACCAACAAAGCAGCATCTATTTTTCAGACGTGAAGCCAAAAGAGAAATGTACTCTTCTGCTTAGGTATCCTACAGCACCAAGATCAATTATACAAAATCCATGCTCTTGGGCTTTCACAGCTGTAGATAGTGGGGATTTTGGAAATTAGATTGAAGTAGTTAAGTGTTGCAAATTTCCCCTCTTGAGCAGTTGTGGCTTGATACAGCTACTTAAAGGATTCTTTGGCAAATAGATTGCATCTCCTAGTGGGATTTGTGCTGTGAATAAATAAATTTTTATAATCAACTACTGATACCTCTGCCTTTCAACTAAATAGACACATGTATAAAAATTTCTGTTCTGTTCTTTTAAAATTAAGTAAGGCATCAAACCGGAATGAAAATCCCATATCTAGCAACAGCAACAAAAAAAAAAAATCATATGGCTTTTACTTGGCTTTGTAAATTCATGAATTTTGTTAGTGCCTTGGCCTATTTAATGCTAGCTAGGTGTCAATCAAATGCAAAGCTTGCTTGCCAGTGGGAGTGCTCTGGAAGCAAGAGCATCTTGGAACATCTTGCATTTAAAGAGTGATATGCCCTCAGCTTTCCAAAGATGTCTAATTTCCTTTTAAAGTGGTTCTGTCACAAACCCAACAGCTTTCTTCTTTCAAACAGAAACAGAATTAGGGAATGCTACTGGGGAGAAAAGGGACCCTGAGGGAAGAAATTCCCTAGGCTAGACAATGAGAGATCTTTAGTCATTATATTTATGTTTAAGTTGATAGTTGAGCTTCCAGAATACTGATAGATTTGGCTGCAGTTTTGGCAGATCTTGCAGGGTTGGTTTTGGTTCAGTTTTGTTTCTTTTTATGTGTGTCTGTTTTAGTTTCTCTGACCTTTGGAAGGCCTTGACTCTTTAAATGCACCGAAATAAAAACCTGGTCACTTATTCAGTCCTGAAATGGAAAGAAAACTCTTCTGAAAATACTGTTTTCATGGTAGCAGCTGGTATCAGGCACAGGGCCGGGGGACCTCTGCAGTTACAGCTTTGAGTCTTAATAACTTCTGACATAAATAGGACTGGCTGTGAGAAATACTTCCATGGTTTGCATGTTGAACACAGTTGATGATGCACAACATTGTGACTGCACCACTGTTTTTCCTTAAATAACTTCCTCACTTCTCTTTGAGCCTTAGCGTTGTGATGCCAGTGCTTCTGTCAACTTGGGGAGCTCAGTGCCAGCCAGTGTGAGATTATCTGTGAGCTCATTAGTGCTAGCTCCTGGAACATCTTGTTCTTCATCTGCCAGCTGTTCTAGCATCTGATCTATTTTCTTGACATAGCTGGACTAAATAAATAAATACCTCACCCCTGGCAAATACATGCTCACACTTGATATCTGCCATTTCCCACAGAAACTTTTGCTCTTTGATCACTCGTTTTTCTTCTTCTCCATCCTTCTCCCAATCCCTCCAAGTATTAATTTAACCTAGAAATGGAACTTTCTAGAAATATTTTCCCAGGTGTGTCACCATCTTGGAGAAGTGAATGGTGTCCTCTTCTCCCTTCAGAAAGCCAAGCATTTGTTTTCAGTTGTGCCATTGTGCTATGCTGGTGTTGAGACATCCAAGCTTGAAAGAAAATAAAGTAAGAGGGGTTTCCTAGCTTAGAGCCCAAGAGCAAGGCTGAAATTCAGTCCTAGTTCTGGCAAATAGACTGTTGCCATTTCTGATGGAAAAGAAAGAGTTTTAATTTCATTGGAAAGCAATGTAATGGTGCAAAAAATAGAACTAAATTCTACAGTGTCTGATCTCCAGTGACTCTGAATTAGTAGAGTAGCCTTGTCTTGCTCTTTCCTCTGTTTTGGCAGCAAGCAGCTCATTCTAAGTCCCTCCATGTCATCACAATACTTCTGTTTCCCCAAATGATCTATTACATTAGCAGAAGATAACTACTCCTTTTTCATTAACTCACTTAATACTGTACTTGATTAAACACGAAGGGCCTGGAGCTTACACACACATAAATGTATATATAATCAGTCTGAGAAATCAGATCTTCACACATTTTCTACTTGTTTGACTTTCATTGACTAGGGCTGAGGCATTTTAAAAGCCAGGGAATTGTCAGTTGTCACTACTCTGTCACAGTAATTTGGAAGCCAGGCAGAAGAACTCAGGATTCCAATCGTGGTGATATGAAAGCTGTGTTACCAATTCCCAAGGTAAAATTTCAGTGGGTAAATGGTAGGAGAAGAACCTGCTCTGCAGAGATGTTGTAACTAAGACAGAAGAGTTTGAGCAAGCAGAGGAAGATCTCAGTTCACTGTCTGAATCCCCTGACAAGGGGAATTACTGCCTTCCTTTTGCATGCCTTCTATTAATACAACTTAATATCTCCTCTATGGTTTTCCACACTAAAGCTCAAAGCTTCTTGCTGCCTTTGTTCTAGTCTTTGCTTCCATGTTCATGTGGTTGTCATCTTTAAAGGATCAAGCTCTCATGGTTTTATCAGAAATCTGTACAATTTGGGGTTTGTCTTAAATCCTCAGCGGGCGTCTGAGGCTGGGGAATCAATTTAAATTGTATAAAATGAAGGTTTCTAGCCCTGCTTAAAGTTTGGAGTTTGTGCAGAACGTGCTGAACAAAGACCACATTGCTTTCTATAGCTCTTACAGCCTGGGAATGATATCCTTTGAAAGATAGGAATAAGGTAGCTTGGCAAAGACAAATTCAAAAGTAGATGTCTGTTTTCAAAAGATGACTGAGCGGTCTGAGTCCTATGGAGTATGATGGAAGGACATCATGCTCCACAGAACAGACTTTCTCTGTCCTGCATCTGCTTATGAGAATCTCCCATCAAGTCTCTGAGGCAGATGAATGGTGGTCCTCAATAAGTAACAAACCTGAAAGGCAAGTTCCAAACACCTGAGACAGCCTGAGGCCTGCTCTATTCCCTGCTGAGTCACCAGCCCACCTCTCCTGTGCCTAAAAGAGGGTTTGGGGTGAGGGTTCAGCTAATGCTCTCTGCACATGAATCTCTGGACTCCACTTTGCAAGTGAGCTGTGATTAACTCGAGTCTGTGCTGGCACACCCAGGCAGCACACCTGAGCAAATCCCCTGTGCTTTGGCAGCAGTGCATCAGCTGCTGGTGCCAAAGAGGTGGTGAAAGAGGTCTTGGGACTCAGAAGGTTAGTGGTGGAGAAAGAGCAGCAGATGCCAGGAAAAACTAAAAAAAAACCTAAAAAAAAAAAAAAAAACCCCCAAAAAAAAACCCAAAGCAAAACAAAACAAAACAAAAAAACCAAACCAAACCAAACCAAACCAAAAAAACCCCCAAAACCAACAACAACAACAAAAAAAACCCTAAAAAAAAAAAAAAGAAAGAAAATAAAAGAAAAAAACCAACTGCATCATGATTTTTTGATGGCAGTACTCTGTGTTCAGCAACTAATGCAGCAAGTACTGCCCAGTTGGCATGGACAGGAAGAAAGACACAAATAACTCCCTTGACAAACTAAACTAAATTTTCTCCAGGTATCTTTCCCCATTTACAACCTCAGGAATTGCTCCCATGTGCAAGTAACATTTGTTTTTTTAACAGTGTGGATTTGATCAGCATGTCTGCTCTTGAAAGATTGTTATTAGGGTTGGCTTTCCCATCCCAGTGAACCTGTAATTTCACAAATAACACCTATTGCAGCTTCATCTTAGGAAAGAAAAGAGAAAGAAAAAGCTGAAAGAGAACAAGAGAGTAATTTCTATCACAAAAAGGTTTTGGGCCAAATTCTTAGCTACTGAAGAACAGAGAAGCAGCCAAAGAATGGCACAATTCCTGGCTATTTCTGTGTCTTTTTGCTCCACTGAGGCAACTGGTGCTATGATTTATCCAAACTGTAGATAACAACTCCAAAGTGGTGCTCAAGTGTTGGTCAGGAGTCCTTGAATTTGAGATAATTCTTTGTACTTGGCTCATTTTGAGTTATTTAGCTATTTCTTCAGATAGCAAATTGAACCGCACTGTATATAATGAAGCATGTATTAATGTAAAGCTCTGTCTAGATGGTCATGAGGTGGAAAAAATTAATGTCTAACAAATGAATTCTCCCCAGCTTCATCTAACTGGAAGAGGGATCTGCTCAAAAAGGCATTGGAGTGAAAGATTTTTTTCCTTTCTTTTGTTCCTTCAGCATATCTACTCCCCATCACAAAGCTGTCAGAGGATCAACAGCACACAGCTGTCAGAGACACAGGAGGAGCATCTCTGAACCTGATCTTCTCTGTCCAAGCCAAGGTGGGATAAAATAATAGGGACACTCTCTGCACTGACACATTTACTCTTCACACCTGTTTTTATGGTAGTTTTTGATGAAACTAACACTCTCAGGTAGCAGGATTAGCTAATGCATAGTTTGGGGTGGTTCTCTTTCCTTCCCTCCCCTTTACAGTCCCTGGGATCTTATATACAGTATACAATCCATTTCTCAGGTATAATTTCATCCTGTGTGTTGCTGTGACACTTCCCAGTTGGCTAAAGCTCATTAGAATTGTAATAAATGTTCATAATCGCCTTAACTGGCTAAGAAGGATCTCAATATATCAATATATGTAATATATCCAGGCCTGTTCCTTTGATATCTCTCTCAGCCTGATGGACATATCCTGACCTCAGACAAATTCTTCTGAGTTGCACTAAGTTTATAGAGAACAAGGTATTTCCACAGGAAGATGTAAAACTAGGACCCAAAGAGGATTTTGTGTTTCATAGTGATTCCACTTCCCTGGAATCACAAGCAGGCATATAATCTAAATTCTTTCATAAACTTCTCAACATTTTTTATCTTGAAAGTAGCTTGGCCTTTCTGGGAAACCCAAAAAGGGATTTGAAAGGGCAAAATATATCCAGAGCATTTGGTAATAGTGACTGCATAGCTTTAGAATAGAAAGCTGAATTCTGTATGATGTTTGGCTTTGCTCCTGCCTTGAATGCAGCTGGAAATCTTGTAAATGAAAATTAAAAAACATGGACTTTAGGGGAAAACCCCCAACTTTTCAAAAGCATCATATCTCTCCTTTCTTATCCCAATGAATGGGGTTTTTCCCCAATGAATAGCACCTTTTGATCTCCAGGAAAGGACCTCCAAAACTCATATTTCTTTTTCTTTTCCATTCCCCACAAAGTCAAAATTTTATTTGCCAAAGAACAAAAATGAGCCCCAGAAAAAAAAGGGGGGAAAATGTCAGGTGTAAAATAGTCTCTGGAACATGAAGAAGAAATTGAATTTTTACTTGAAGAAAGTTTTTGGGTTGAGTAATAAAATGGAACATGGATGTATTGATGAAAAAAACAAGTCACATGCTATCTAGTGTTATTGCCATCACTAATTCTTATAATAGCAAGAAGATTGTTATTTACAGGAAATTCAACAAAAAATGCACTGAAACTATTCCTAATCTGCATTTTTAAAAATATCAGCAGATTCCTGCCTGCCATTAGATAAATGCAGCACCATGACATGCAATTTACTTTGTTGTGATGTTCTATTTTTCTTTTTGAGCTGTTCCATTGTATCTTAATATATATACTGATCTCTTGCTGCTCCATCTTTTAGTCTGTTTTGCTTGAAAGAAAGAGAGTGAGAAGTTTTTACAAATTGTAGCTCTGATTTTAAGTATCTTGGAAGCCTATGTTGGTGGGATGGATGGGGAAGTTGTATGTGGTATATAAGAGTTAAAGAACACACAGCCATCACTTAATAATCAGTGTCCACCTCCCAGGCAGTCAGCCTAGCCAAGGTTCTGTATGCACAGCAATTTGTGCTGAAGTCAGGCATGAGCATTAAGAGAGGTCCCTCAGCTTGTTCTGTGAATGTGAGAGGTTTAGGTGGGTTAAAGGGATGCTTTTAGCTATTCCCTCTCCACTCCATGCCTGCAGGAAGCAGCATACGGAAGATGTCTGCTGTGTCAGTGTTCAGCTGTTAATGCACTTACAAAATGTTGGTACCTTTTTCCTTTTTAGTTCACTAGATGACTATAGTGCCTAATTCTTTAATTTTTCTAAGGAATCAAATCCCAAGAGTCATAAAGATGGGATGACAGGGAAAAGGGACTCAGTCCTTTCATTTGCTGCTGTACAATTTTGAGAGAGTAGTCAGAGAAAACTCAATTCTGGCTTACCTGAGGGGGGCCCTTGAACCAGTCTGCATGAGAATTTCCTGCTTTGCTCAAAAACACTCCTAAGGAAATGTTAGAGTAGTCAAATAAAGTGCAGGTATTTATAAGAATAATTGGTTACATTCTGGTCACATCCACTCCCTTGGCAGACCTCATGAGATACCCTCTGGCTGGGAAACTTTGTAATTCAGATCTCCCTTGGACAATGTGTAGCTGTAGCAGTGAGAAATGTAACTCTGAAGAAGTTGAGGCTATTAAAGACACTACTGCGATTGAAAATATTTACAAGCCAGCTTTTGATATAGTGGTTCACAACACAAGGGGTTATAAATATGTCTCTCTCTTTTTCCTCAGTCCTCTTCTACCCACAAGCTGGGGCCTGCTGCCAAGTCCCAGACATAAGTCTGCTGCCATGTCCCATAAGTACATTTTAGACTTTCTTTCTTTGGGAAAAAGAATTAGCATTTTTTTTTTGTTATTATTATTCTTATTTTTTCTTCCAAGTGGAAAGACAACAATCACTTGAACCTCTTCTGATAAGATGTTGGGATCCAGTCCCTCAGTTTCTGTTAATATGCTACCCCAAAAATGGTCAATTTTAACAACACTAACTGCCAGCAAGGTCCAGAAGTCCTTTTCAGTAATTACATACTTTTGGTCTTCAGAAAACACATTTGATAGCCTGCTGACCCTAGAGAAATACCATTTTGTAGAGGGGATCTTCACTAGCAGCAATTGGCCAGCTGGAAATTTCCCTTGGGCAAGTTTAAAACACATCTTCTTTATCTACAATGGAAAAGAAGTTTATCCTATTATCCTCTCAGACATAAAGATGTACTTTAGCCTCACAGATAACTTTAAAAACATTCCCATTATAGAGAGCTCTGCTTATGGATGGGAGGGCTCAATATGTTTAATAATTATCATACAGAGTGCATTTGCAGAAAAATGGGAATTTTGTGGCTTGGCAGTTCATGTATTTCTCAGCCGGATCTGCCATTTGCTGTCACATCTCCAGGCTCCTCACAGCATTTTAATAAATAATTAAAATACCACGTCTGGCTCTCCTCTCCAGCTTTTATAGCAGTGGATCTTTCTTCTTTGAGCATCTCACTTATGGATATTATCTGTTGCCTCCTGGAGGAGGGGGTAAAGCACAGAAAGGCCCTGACTGGCAAATCAAGCATTGCTAAAGAAAGTTTCAGGTGGGAATAATAATTTTGAAGAGAAATACAGAGAAGAGGAAGAAAAAAATAATTTCCTCATCAGCTACAAGTCACCTCAAGGATAAATGATAATATCAGAAGAGAAACCAAGTTACTTTAATTTCAGCATGATGTTTTAATGAAAAGTGTATTCTTTCCCCTGGTATTGCCACAATTAGTTTCTAGGAGGATAATTGGAATCAAACATGATTGATTTCAGGTAGGAAAGCAAGCAGCAGGGACAGATGAACTTCTGATCCACAAAGCTCTTTTTCCCCCCTTTCTGTTGTCATTAAGAATAGTAATTAAAAGGAGGCATACCTCACTTGCCTTCAAAATATGATATTTCAGCAGAAGTGTCCCTAAAATTAATGTTGTACAAGTTTTCTACCGAGTCTCAGCATCTATCTAACTTTTGATGTCTCTCTTTTGTGCTGGCACATTCCCTCCGTTAGCAGTGGGACCATAATAAGAAGAATTGCCCACTGCCTGTGGCTGGTGTGTGTAGGGAAGCCTGCTAGGACAGGGGGCACTCCTGCTGACTGCTGTTTCATTCACACTGCTCACCCCAGTGCAGGTTTGGGGTCTGCCCTGGTGCAGCTGTGGCATGGAGAACCTGCCCCATATGATTTCTTCACGTTGCTTGGCAGATGCAACAGAATATTTTAGTCACAAAACCACTGACCCTTCAAACACCCATGGGATAAAGGCTCCTCTGGCACTGATTCAAGAGGGAGTTTTCATCAGCCAACATCATTCCAGCATTTTCACACAGGCTAACACCTGCAACAAACCCAATCTGAAGTGTGTTTAGCTGATTGTGTTTAGAGCTAAAACAAGGGTGGATCTGTAGAGTGAAATGTTGCTGAAAAGGTATGTAGAATTTGCAAGTATTTCAGGGAGTTTTACTTTGGCTCAATTTAATGGTATCCCAATTTGAAAGCCTATTAGCAGCTGGAGCAGCTTGGTTTCATGCTAAAGGAGTTGAATTTACATGCTCCAAGGCAAGGTTGTGATGTAAATTAAAACTCTGGAGGTGGGGTTGATCAAGCAATTAACTCTGCTTTAACAAGATGTTTTACTGCAGGTGCAGTCTGAGATACAGCCTTCTAGCAGCAGACTTCTGATGTGGACACTTAGTCTTCTCTTTTACTGTCGTAAAATATTCTCCATTGAAAATTTTGACCTTCCAGTTATGCAGAGCTTGGCAATAAAGGGTCTCCTATCATGCTTTCATGATGGTCTTGCATTTGCCTCAAGGAAAGAAAGAATCCCCCACCATTTATTGTAACTAATAGCAACTTTTGACAGTGCAATGGCAATTGCTATGTGAATTACTATGAAAGAAGGTATATCCATTACTGTAATTGTTTAGAAAGCTGCAACTTTCGTTAAATAACACTGAAAGTAAGTTTGGAGAGTTTCATCTTGCTATTTTTAATCTAAATAAGTGTAATTTCAAGATCCAAGAGACTAAACCCCCTATTATTAACTTCCAGAAACATAAATTGTTTTGTCAAGTTATTAGTGGAACTGACAATGTGACAGGTTTTTGTAAATGCTGATGTGATGTATACATACTTAAGTGGTTTTACTCTGCAGGAAGTAGATGAATTCAGACTCCTTATTGCCCCACAAACTGTCATCTTAGGGAGATGGTTTATTAAATTTACCTGAACATGAAATTAAAATGTGAGTAATGTCTTCCTATTTGATATGTATAATTTGTGATAGTAGTGAGAGGTGTGTATTTTGAGCATTATATGAAAATTTGACTGCAATTAAGTTAAACAGAGGATGAGGAAGCAGGGGATATGGAAGGTGTTTCAGGCTAGTTAGCTCTTGTCTCAGAAATGGTAAATAAGCTGGGAGGAGTTGAGATTTCTCTGGCTATTGAAATTAAACTGTCTTTAGGGAAAGTAAGGGAGAGATTGTCCTTCAAGAGCAGTTTCTGAAGACATTGACTTTCGGCCATTTCTGCAGTGAAGTCTCTTCACATTTACAGTACTGACTTACGCTTTTATTGTCTTAAACATCTATTAGAAGAAAATTTTGATTGGTGCCTACCAGATCCTTCTAATTTTATGGAGGTATTAGCAGTACTAGCCTGGTAATATCCAGAAGCAAGGCCAAAGACAGGGTAGTAAAATTCAGCTCTGCTGAACTAAAACTGATGATGCAGATTCCTCTCAGAAAGAATCCATGAATCCCTGTACCAGTGCTTAAACACATGTCCCTTTCACCTCCTTGATGGCTCAGAAAAGATTGCAAGTTACTACTCAGTTGTGTGGAAGACATTTACAAAGTAAAATCTTCTAGACAAATCTTGAAGGAAAAAGATTTAAATTTTGATGTAAAGGATAGAAATGAATGAATTAAAGATTTTGAAAAACTTCTTAAAAGAGTTAATGCAAAAACTTCCTGTAATGCAATGTTCTGGCTGAAAACTAACATGCAGAAATCCAAGACAATTTAAAATTATAGTTCCCATAGCTACTGTAACTCATCTAGGAACCTGGTTAGGCAGGCCTTGATATAAGTGCATCTGTCTGTGTCTAATTTGGAGTTTTGGAGATGGACATGTTAACTCCTTAGTGGGAAAAAGGCAGATAAGAACTTGGGATTTTAGTCCTCTTTAGTCCTTCAATAAGCATGACATGACTCAGCTAAATTTTGCTTTAAAGGTAAAACTCTGTCATCACCTGGACACATTATTGCAGGAAGAAAAGGCTTCTCACTTCAAATGAAGGAATTAAATTGCCTGCAGGGGTCTTGTGGGGGGACATCCCAGAGACGCCCTGGGGATTTTCATGCTGCAAGTGGATGAATACTGTGAAGGTATTCCTGTCTGTGTTCTGCTAACCACAAACATCCTTTCTCTTGGGCAAGGTGATAACATGAGAATGAATAAACACCAGTTAACATTTCCCTGCCTGTGATGAGAGGGCCATCATTCAACACCCAACCTGCTGCACCAGAAAAAGATAAAATTAACTCTTAGAATGTGTGTTTAAAGCAAAAGCATCTTCTGTGCCTTTGGAGAGAAAATAAATCTTATTGTCCTGATGATAGTCTCTGAAATTCGGTGGTCTAGATAGTTCAGGGAAAATGGAATCTTCTATATTTGACAGCAAAATTATTATGCTCTGTCAGATTTTAACAGCTCTTTCATCAGGAACACTTAATACTTCATACGGATATTACTTTCTCCATCAAATATCACTTTAGAAAAAGTTAATAATTTAGGAACCTTTATATTAAAAAATGGCTAATTCAACAGATGCATATGATATCATAATCAGACATTGCATGAAGCCTCTAAAACTTTTCCCTTTTGCCTTGAAGCAAATCTGGTGTCTATATCAGTTTCTCCCAAGCTTGATGGTCCTGGATTTCAAGAGTTTTTTTAAGCAATCATGCAGAGGATAGATCGTTGCTCCCTTCAGTGTCATCTTGTCCTGAGATGCCTAGCTTGCTCTCTTTACACTTTGTTTGCTCTGATGTACCTCTGCCCTCATTAGAAAAAAATACCAAACTATTCTTCTCTTTAAGCCTTGATTTTCAAGTTTATCCAAATTTAATTGGCACAAAAAAATCTCCTGTAATATGTATTATGCTATCAATACTATCAAAATTACTTGGAGAAGGAATAAAATAAACCTCATAGTTCTTGAAAGCAGTATTGCTGCTATGTGAACATGGCAAAGTTTCTTAACTAGTTCAAACAGTGAGTATTTTTCTGTTTTGGAAGCAATAAATAACCCAGGATATATAATAGAAGATTTGTGGGGGGGAGGGTGGGAATTAAAATCCATTAAGGTATAATTAATTCATTTTTTTAAATTCTTAAATGCATGCTGAATAGAAGCCTGGATGGGACTCCATCCTTAGAGGCAAATATAAATTAAGATGCCTTTTTTTTTTTTTTAACTCAGCATACATGCACACCCATGTACTTACTTAATATTTATATAGATGAATTAAGTCTGTACATGAGGTTCTTCTCCTACCTTACCAGTCACGCTGAAGAAAACAAAGCTCTGTGAAGTCATGTTGTTGGCGGAATTGGATTTGGAAAGAATAAATATCCAATGAGTAGTGTTTTAGGACATCACTTAGGCTCAAATCTCAGTTTGTGAAGTCAGAGGAAAATCTGGATAAGACTGAGTAAATAGAAGATTGTTTCTGAAGTGCCTTCCATGAGAGTTTAAATATTTCATCCTTGACATTACAAATGTTCTTGCTCCATCAGGGACACCATTGCCAAGTATCCTCACTGGTTCTCAAAGAAGAGAGCTGTAGCACCACTTCATTTTTCACTAATCTATGGAAGAGTAGAGCACATTAAGTGGAATTAAGGAATGTATGTCTCATCTTCCCACAGCAGCTCCTGAGACACCCATCAGTCTGTGCCTTCTGCTCTGCACAGCACATGACAGATGAACGCAGTAGAAAAAGAAGCTGTGCTGCTGTTTAACTCAAGCTGGATGTCACCAAGAGCCAAATGGACACATCTCATCAGCCTGGGGTGAGAGTTGTTGTTAATTGTTGCTGCTTTTGAAAACCTAAGTTGCTTTGTATCTCAGGAGGAGGCGAAGTAAGTCACACATCACACAAAAGGTGGGTAGGTAAAGCAGTGGGAAGTAGGAGGTTTTGGTAGACAAGACTCCCTCCAAGAGAAAGTGTTTTGGAAGTGTTTCTCTCCATTTACCAGGCTGGGAGCTTAGGCACTTACTTTCACAGTATTACCTTTCTCAGTGCTTAAATTATGAATGACTTGAATTTTGCTGTGCTTTTTTAGGATCTATGAGTTGTATCAATAATGGAGTACAATACCTGAAATTTGTAGGGTTATGAATCATCTCTTTGGAGATGGCTCATTTGATTTGATTCAGAACTAAGGAATAACTTAAAATAAGGATCATAACTGCCTGTGGTAATTGAAGTAGCTTTCCTACTTCTATCCTGTTGCTGCTAGGCCATAAACCAGCCTGGAAATCTGAATTATGGGAGATGCTGATAGGCAAGGAGAGATCTATACTCTTTGGTAAATCTAGTTCCAGGTGAAGGGAAACTCCAGGAAAGAGGCATGCAGTCAGCTCATGGGGGCAGCTTTTGCCATTATTGTGTGCACACTTACTGCTCCTTGGACTGCACCCATCTCCCACCCCAGCCCACAATCACCACTGCTGATTTATGCCCTTCCAGCCATGTGCTGGGTCTTTCAGCATATTACACTACATTTTTCATTGCATTGCTTCACTCCAGTCAGAAAAATGGCAGTAGCTGTGTACAATCAGAAGCAGCTGTAAACACGAAGTGCAACTGCCTAGAGAAAATTGCTCACTTGAGTTGCAGTCGAGGAAGATGGCACTGACCTTGGTCTGTGTCCCTTTAAAGATCACATCTTTTGGTTTGCTTCAGATACCAGCAGAAAAAAAAAGAAAAAGAAAAAAAAAACAAAAAAAAAAGAAAAAATGGAGACATCCTTCCAGAGCTATGAAACACATTTACTAAGAGACTAAGCAGCATAGCAAGCCTTGAAATATGTGGTCTAGTGAGTTTCTTAAGGATATTTGGCTAGCACAGAAAACATTCAGTCATCCTAATCTTCAAGGATTCAGGAAAATGACTGTCAACAAGTGGAAGAAAACTGCAGGGTGAATTGAGCCCATCCTTCTACCTCGTGCCTTGGCTGGACAGAAAACTGCTATTAAGAAGAATCAGAGAGGCAACTGCTGACGCCAATAAAGGACCTTTGCCACTAAATCCAAGCCTGGGATACATCTTTGCTAGGTGGTGTTTTGCTTCACCAGGCCAAGGGTTAAATCTAAACCACTGATAATGAAAATGTTTCTATAAATATGCAGTGGTTATTGCTATGCTGACAACTTTTTTAATATCCTGCTATGATTAATTGACATGCTTATCTAACACTTGGCTATATTCTCATCTAAACATTTCATTCCTTCACTTTATGTCGGTTTCTTGATCCTGTGATGCATCTGAGACAAATATTAAGAAAATTCTGTTATTCTGGAAATCAGAAGCTTTCCCCTCTTTTCCCCCTCTCTACCAAACCACAGTCACATATGTAAAGGTTCTGAATGCAGATAAGGACTGGAAACCTTTGTGTGTGACTCCATGACTGAAGAGTTTGTGTATCTATCTTCTGTATGGTAAAAGCATATGTTGTGCCAAAAAAAGAGAGCTCCTCAAGAGCATGGCTGAATCATCAGTGAGTTTCAGTAGAGGAACCAGTTTCCAAAGCCAGCAGTACCACATGTGTCACAGAGAAAAGGCGTCACTGGAGTGCTTCCGTTGCCCACCCTGACTGCCTGGGATTGCACTTTCCAGGAGGGAGAAAGGACAAAAGAAGTAACAGACAACAGTACAAACAGAAAATCTGGGTTACAGATTGACATTTTTGGAAATAAAGGGCATAGAGCATCTTTTTGCCATCAAGAAAGCAACTTTTTTTTGGATGGCAGTTCTGTAGAATTCAGCTACACCAGTTCAAATAAAAAAGAAATATTTATAAGTTCTAGGAGGGGAAGAATAACTGAGCTTTTGAAATATTGCAGTAGAATCATTTTTTCTCCATCTTGATTGGTATAACATTTCTAATTTATACTACAACTTTTTTATATTTTCATATTTTTATCATGATTTTCTATACTAGGAGTATACAAAGGGATTCATAAGGGTGTGTTTGAACAGGAGCCATACTAATATGGAAGGGGAGCTGGTATTTTTGCTTGTCTGCTTCTAGCTTCTGAACATACAAAATACACTGCTGTATTTCAATACATTGCAGTGTTATCTCGATGTAAGACAGACTGTGGTTGTGTTGACCTGCTTACACACTGCCTTCAAGCAATGGAGCAAATTTAGTGTGGTTATAGTTTTATCAGGAAAAAATGTCATATTTGCATCTAGACTAACCACACAGTTAGTTCTTTTCACAGACAAGTTCTTTTCTGCTGTACATTGGATCTGTATCCAAAAGCCTTCACTGTTTTTTGAATGTGGAATAACATGTTGCACAGATACTTTCAATTAAATACATGGATTAGATAGTTCTCCCTTGAGATACAGTTCTGGTTTCTGCCATGGGATTGTTTGTTAAGGCTTCTGTGGCACTGTCCATTGAGTGGGTTTGTGCATTTAAAGATTGTTTTCTTTAAGCTAAAACAAATGTTTTAAGAAAAGATGCCAAGCAGGTGGTGCAGTCTGAGCTGGAACTGGTTTTCCCACAATTGCAAGTTACCAATCTGCTGCCTCTGTGTATGTGAGCAGAGACACAGTAACAGCCCCCAAGGATGCTCTCAGCACGGCCCAACTCAGCAAGTCAGTTCAAGTTCAGTTACAGCAGACCTGTTTCCTCTCATAACTGGGGTGAACCAGAATTCAGGATCCCAATTACTGGGTGCCAGTGAGAGGTGGGAACTCAAAGTGTAATAGGTTGAGTTACAAAAGTGTGAATAGGTTCTGTGGCCCCTTAAATCAGCTCACAGAGAGCTGATGCCACGGCATAAAGAAAGCAATGTCAGTCTGATACTGGCTTAACCTGTTCCTGGTTGGAGAACCAGGGGGTAGGAAAACATCAAATAAATAGCCATGTGTAGCTATTAATTTCCTCTTTTTGATTTTCATTTTTCTTTTCTCCCTCTGTTCAATAGCCTCTTTGAATCTTCTTGGGGACAGTATGACTTCATGGAGAAAGGGAACATGGCAAAACCAAACAAGAAATGGTGTGGAGATCAGTGCAGAACTCCCTGGGGTTTTACTAACTGAGTAAATGACTTGAATGTCACCAGCTAAAGGTAAATTCTCCAGTCACAGATGATGAAAAAAAGAAAAAAAAAACAAACAACCCCCCCACATCACATAGGAATGAATAATTGAAATTTTGCAACAGGCATATGAAAAACTGAATTCTAGATTAACTCCAACGGCTGCAGTTTGGAAAGCAGCTTAATATAGATAAGAGCAGAATAAGAAGATGCAGCAATATGAAGGGGAAAAACAGGTACATTTCAGAAGAAAGGATGTTGAAAGCCGCATACTGAAAAGGGAAGAGACTTGGGAGTTTAAGTGAAGGGAGAAAGTAAAGTAAAAAAATAGAAAGGCAACCTGTATTCAGGTGCATTTCAGGATACCATAAGTATTCTAAGCAATCTTGTAAGGGAAATGTTGTATAAATCAAAGAAGGTAGTGTTATTGCTAGAAGGCTTGGGGAACGAGGGCCTTGCTCACAGCAGTGTTCAGATTTGAGGAATAAAATTGAGAAAACATGTAATCACTGTTGAAGGGAAAGCAGTGCTGAGCAATCACAGATTAGTCCTGATTTCCAAGCTTCAACTACACTAAAAAGAGTAAGAAAAGTCAGACTGACTTCTCCCTGATAAAGATAAGAGCTCCATGGGGACCTACACATTTCTGATAGAATCACCAAAGAAGCCTGAGAAAATGTGATCCAATTATATTATTTAAATAACCAGCAAGTGGGAATGCTTGGGTGGATGTGTGTCAAAAGGGAATTTCAAGTGAAAGTCTTGGATTTCAGAATTAAATTGGCAAAATCAGAATATTACTTTTTGATGGGGAGGGTCAGAGAGAGAGAGAGAGAAGGAGAACTATGGAGCTCAAGAGCTAGAATGAAGTTCTTCTCAATTTAACAAAATTGTCCTTATTGGTCATAAAATTAAACAGTGACCAGATGGTGACTCACTGGAAGTAAAAGCTGAGTGTTGCTCATTGCACCTCTCCATTCACATCTTACTTTGAAATGTTTTTTCTTGGTGTGTCCAAATTCTCCATCTACCCAAATGCTTCCTAAGAATCACAGTGTGCTTTATGATGGAAACTTAGAGAAATCAATGTTTTATTTTGTGCATAACTTCAGGGCTGTGTGCAAAAAACATCACTGCTCTCTTTTGTTCTTCCCTTTTGTTTTCCCCCTTTGTGTGTGTGAGAGAACAACTGTAGCTTGGTACAGGTGCAGAGAGAAAAGAGGATGGAAATGTAATCTGGAAGAAGCTGTGAGGGCATGAAGGACCTGGTGAGAAGTGACTGGTATCATCTGTTGTTGTTGTTCCAAGCAGCCATAGCATAAATGACATGTGTTTCTTTTGAAAAAGTTTCTCCTTTCCCATCTGTTGGCCATATGGGTGAAAAACATGGTTTTTCAGCATGCCCACACCTACTCACTGGCCAACAATCTGTCCTGCCCTAAACATGGCTGCTGACTGTGCCATAGCAAATTGTTCTTCTTAGAAATAACCAAAGGAATCTCTGCCTGTGAGATGCGCTTTAGAAAAAAATTGAGAAAAACGAACATATGCAGCAATCTATTTTGAGCCAGTGGGATTCTTAAGCTTGCCTCACTGCTCTTTCAGAGGATAGAGAGAGAAGTTTTGCTGGATTTTCAGCCAACTGGATCAATTGAGATAGTTTTTTCAAAAGGGCCTATGCAGAGATTTGTTATAAAATAGGTTGGCCTCATTCCTGCCTAGAAGAAATAAAAAATGAGTCATATCTTAAAGTCCATCTCAGATTTTACGCTGGATCCGTATGCATTGATTTGGTGCCCTGGAAAGGCTGCTTTTAGTGGGAATTTTCCTTGCATTTTTATGCCTTTGATATGCACTGGAGAGCAGTGCTGGTGCTGCCAGAGCAGTATTCTTCTTAGTGGAGCCAGAGCTGAAGAACACACTGGAACAGTGTCACAAGTCCCCACATTCCCAATGGATCCACGCACTCCATCAGGTAGTTCTCTCCATGTGTATGCCAAACATCTGGGAAAAGCAGCTGACAAGAAACTTAACTGCAATAAGCCCAATGCAGACCTTTGTTCCAGAATGGTCATGGATTTTGCCAAATTAAATGCTCTTCCTTCCCTCTTTCTATTCCACCAGGACATGGTATTTCTGCTGAGACTGGGGCTTTCTGCAAGGAGGTGCAGCCATTCTCATGGCACAGAGACATCACCAAAATCCCTAATTGTGTGCCTAGTGAATGAATCTGAATACCTGATCCAAACATGACTAATATACCGGAAAAAAGCATTTAAAAACTCCTTACCGGCTTGGTTGGGATTTTCCTCTTGAAGTTTGAACCTTGACCTAATTAAGCAGGGAAGCTTTTCTTTTAAGAATCAAAAAGTGTTTTTCACGGTTGATATTCTTTGTGTGTTCCTTTCAGTCTGGAGAAAGTATATTCCCATTTACAGGGCAGAAGTTTGGGTTCTTCTAATAGTGACTTTTTGTAATTGTCACCTGTGAATGTAATGTTTTTAAGTAAGTTATTCATTTTCTCATATGAAAATGTTATTGTGGTTTTCAAAAACATTACAATTTCAAATCCGTGACTCAATAAATCATTTCAATCTTTATGTGTTGCAAGTTACCAGGCAAGTGATCTCTAATGTCTTATGCATTCAAAAGCAAAGAGAATTGAGAGTAGAGTCTAAAATCTACAACTTGATTAGGTTTGGAACATGAGCAACACAGCCTAAATATGAGGTTTAGGGACCAGAAAACCTTGACTGTAATGCTGTTATCTTGCTTCAAAAGCTGTAGAAATCAGGAAAGACTTGAACAATGAAAAGCAGTTCACAAGGAAGAAGCTTCTTCAGCTGATGCCAAATTTAAGCATCTGAATCTATTAATTCTCTTCCTCGCTATCTTCAGCTGTTTCACGCTGTATTTCAGAGGGTGATTTCTTTCTGCATCCATCAGGTGTGCTCCTGCTTTTTTTGTGGAGAAGGGAAAGCAAAGTATCAGTCAGACTTTGCAGAATGCTCCTTATGCTATGAAGTTGTACATCTCCATATGCAAGATTTGGAAGTCCCTGGATAGTAAGTAGTCTGAATCACTCATTATTCTCTTAATCATAGATGCAAACTGCAGGTGCCTGAATTCAGCAAAATATGCACTTGTGTGTGCTCTAAATACAACTCTAAGTGGCTATAAAATGTCAGTATTCCCTATCAAGGAAGTATGGAATAATGTATGAAATGGAACTAGCACTTTGGTGATTCTACTTCTTTCTGGTCTTCAAGTGATAATTCTTTTTCAGGGTTACATGAAAATTATTGTGTGGTTAGGAATATATTATTGCTGTTGGAAACAATAATTGCTGTTGGAAGCAAATCTCTGAGCCTGCAAGCATGAAGTTGTTTTCCTCTCTCTGTTTTAAGGTGTGCAGAAGTTCTGTTTTGCCAGAACAAAGGGAATGTTGCTTCTCTGCATTAATCCAAATAAATCCAGAGCCCCTGTTTGCTACCAGTCATCCTCCAGCACTAGAGAGGTGTTATGATTCAGTTATTAAAATTTTTCAAAATGCCTCTGCCCACTTTAAGGTGCAAATGAGGCCATATGCCATAGTTAATAATGGATTTTGTATAATAGTAAATATGAGAGAGAGGGAGAAAGAAATAGAAAGAGAGGTGGGTGGAGAGAAAGAGAGTGTCAGAGACAGATTAAATAGGAAATATCACCACTCTGTGCATCCCAATGGTGTCCCACTGATCCTCTCCATCTGGTCTTGGTCAGAAGGGTCCCCCAACACCACAGAGCTCAGTGGGTACATTTGGGCCAGGTGGGAACACCCAGGTACCTGCCCTGGCAGGGGCAAGTTTGACACTATCTGCTGCAGCAGACTCTGGGTCTGTGTCAGCCCTTTGCATCATGAGCTGTGATGCAAACCTTCTGCAAGTGCTTTGGGGCTCTTTGATGGATTATGGCACCTCCTCAGCTGCCCCTCGTGTGAATGTCTCATGGATGTGTCCCTCCCAGAGTGGAGGGTTTACAGCTGAGCCAGTTTGTGAGAGGGAACTGGTTGTTCACTGCCTGTGAGCAGAGGTTCTGCCACACAACCAAAATCGTCCTCCTCCATTCTTGGTTGGTCAGGGGAAGCCTGTGCAAACCTGACCTCAGCAGAAAAGCCTTTGGGCTATGGCATCTCCACTGCAGCCAGGGATAATTTTCAGGACAGCTGCTGAGATTGCTTTCATGTAGATGCATTCTTCTCCCTCAGCCTTATCTGCTTTTTCTTAGACCTGAGGTGATTGAAGAATAGTCTCACCTTTATCTTCTCTCAAGTTCCCTTAGGCAGCTGAACTCACAGGCCAAGGTTCCACTCTGGCTATTCAGGATGGGGTTTTGTGTCACAGCTTCTTTGTACAGTTTTGCCATAATGCGCAAATGTCCTTCATAAAAAGGTTTAAGCCATGAACCATTGACAAGGGGTAGACTAGTGCTTTGGATATGCCTGATCCTTCCTTTTAGACAGCAAGGTATCTTGGAAAGCCCAATTGCCTAAAGTGTGTGAAAGAGGAGTGTACTCAGGTAGCAGAGTAAACCTTCATAATATTCCCCTGCTAATGACTTTTGGGGGTTGCATCTTGGGAGTGTTGCACTGACCTTTTCTTATGTCCCCAAAGAAGAGCAAATAAATTGCCCTTAAAGGTCAACTTAGAAGAAAGAAACAAAAGGAGTAAAATGGGCAACACCACGTCCCGGTGTTCTTTTTTGGTCAGGATTTTCATATCTGAAATCAGCAGGATACATTTCTAAGAGAAAAGCTATCAGTGTCACAATCCTAATGACCAAGAGGTCATAGCAAAATCTGGGATGCAGATTTTGGTTTTGAAAAGAGATGAAACCAAAGGAAGGTTTGAAACAGATCAAACCTGTCAGGAAGCACAGGAACTATTGCCAAAAGTCTCTTTCCTTTTTTCCCCCCTCTTTCCCCTCTGCAGACTGTGCACTCTTCACAACAAGGGAAACATTTTTCCAGGTTGTTAACTAACATTAAGAACATATTTTCTTCTGGTGAAACGTGAGATTTTATTGCTGTTGCTCCCTGATGCACAAACAAGACTGTGAAGGAAAAAGAAATCCCATCATAATAAAACAGATTTATTAAACTGGGGCTATTTGCTTACAGACTGAAGCTGAAATTAGAAAAGGCCTCATTCCCTTGGATAACCTGGTTCTGAGACATACCTTTTATTAAAAACACCTACACAGTCCCCTCTTGCAGTGCAGTTAGTAAAAAATAAAACCACAAAAATTCCCCCCAAACCCCAGCCAACCAAAGAAATAGTTCAGTGTGAAAGGAACCATGCCTTGCACACTAGCTGATCATACTAAGAGAAGGAATTTTGTGATAGAAAAAAATCACTAATTAATGATCACCTTTGCTTACCTGTTCTCGGTGTTTCTTCTCAGTCCTGTTTCCTTGGGTGCTCTAAGGTGGTTGTGATGATCTCTGTGATCATACTGAGATATATCTACTCAGCAAATATGTAGCTCTCAATTAAGAAAATATTAAAAGTCTGTGAATTCTATTAAAACACCTGGAAACAGAAGCTTTGGTATTGTTACCCCCTGCCAGTAATGGCTGTAAAATAATAGAAAGACTACTAAATACTGTGATTATTTACCAAATTAGACTTTTTTTTTTAATTTATTTAGAAAGTTTTTGCACAATATAAGTTTGGCCCCTGTGTTGTGGGTGCTTCCCAGTGGCAGAGAAGCCCCATGGATATGTTTGGAGAAAGATTGGGGAATTATGAGTCCCCTTTCATTCTTTATAACAGAACAAGTTGGCATTTAGCATGGTCTGCACAGGTGATAGCTGGTGTGCCCTCAGTCCAAAGGACATTTGTTTCTATCTTATGCCTTTCTTGCCCGAAAATTCCACCAAAGCTGGAGGTAACAGTTGTAATATACTTCAGAGGCTTTTCAAATCTCTACCCAAACCACCTAATGGAAACACAGGCTACTATATGCTCTTGTCTTCCCCAGATCCAGAGGATTTCTGCTTGGGTTGCATGTGATTAACAATTGGGGTTGTTTCTTAAGTGAATGAGATATTGCAGGGCCCTACAGGATGGCAAAGGTGTCACCCAGGGCTCTTGAAGTGCCATCTGCAGAGTAAGAGGCTGCGGCTCAAAGCTGTTATCATGTTTGGAGAATGTCAGTGCCTTGGTTTAGGAGGTGATAAAGACCACAGAATCTGGAAAGGTTTGTGGTGCAGGTCAGCAAGGAGAGTCAGCCCAAATCTCTCCTCTGTGAGTGTGAAGAATACCTGCTACAGTGACACTGAATTGCCATTTCAGAGATGGAAATTCAGCCTGTATTTTCCCTTTGCTCTCCTGTTCCTCAAGAGCTGCATCCTCATCCTCCAATCTTAGCTACATTTCAATTCTTCGGTTAGCTAAATGCTTTGGGAAACATATGTCTGAGTCAATGAAGGTTAACAGGATCAGATCCTCAGCTGGTGTCAAGTAGCGTTGCTCCACTATCATTGAAGAAATGGCACCAATTTAGGTGTATTCTATTGTATTTCTCCTGAGGACTAGTATCAGTAATGGGTTTGTGCTCATTAAATGGTGTCTTCCTGACTCTGCTTTTCTCTGCTCCTGTGGAAATACATTAGTTTAAAAGTTCAATCCCTGTAAAATAGAACATACAAGGCATCTCTTCTCTGAATGGAAAATTATCTGGTTCGTTACAGGAATGCATATGTAAATCACTGTTGGGAAACACTATGTTAAAACTTATTGTTACCAAATCCTCCACAATCTGAATGGGAAACTTTGTTAACTGAGAAACTATTTTTCCTTGGCATTTTGTGAGAGGGTCCTGAAGACATCAAGAGGAGGGACGTGGGTGTTGATGAGTTTTATAACAATGAGTCATTTTCGCTCTGGGATAATTTTTGATAGGCATGGATGGTTCTTTACCATTCCAGGAGGAATTCAGACCTCATCTGATTCAGTTTTACCAGTGGCCAGGACAGACAGTTCCTTGCTTGGAGATCCCAGGCTCTGGGTCCCTGTGGTGGGAGGTGATGGCAGTCAGTGTGGTACAGACTGCATGTGGGAGGTGAGAGCTGAGTAAAGGAAAATGAAGAGCCAGACTGGTTTGCTGCTGCCATCTCACTCTGAGTAGCCAAATGGCCTGGGTTCAGCTAATACAGGACCGTATGTTTTCTGCTAAAGCATCTCACAAAGAGTCTCCTCCTGTCCTAAATGACTCAGTGTTCCCCCAGGCATGAGCCACTCAGGAAGAGGTGTTCTCTCCTAGATCCCTCCTGGAGATCTGTGGTTAGATAGGGACAGGCGGCGCGGAAGATTTCGGGCTGTAACGGTGAGGAAAGAGCAAAGTCCCATCCCCCTCTCGAGATGAGCTACCCCTGAAAGGAATGTAGACCCCCTACTAACATGTGCCAGTACTTTTCCACTCCAACTACTAACCCGGAAAGTAGGGCTATATCCTGTCTGACGTAGTAGAAGACCCGAAAGTATTTAACCTGAAAACTTTACTTAATAAACGTCTTTTGTAACCGTCTGCCACATTGGTACAATGCGTCTGTTACAAGACCCGACCCACTCATGAAAGCAAAGTGGAAGTCGTGCTGTATGTCTAAATACCAAAGCCTCCACTGTGGCAGAAACAGCGGACTGCTACAAGTGGTGCCGTAAACCCGGGAACGATTACCTCGGAGGACGGGAGCCACGCTTTGGAAAAGGCACAGCAGGTAGGAGTCGGCCGGTCCGAACTTCTGCGGAGGAAAAGGAAAAGGGGGGACGCCCCCAGGACCCCGCGGACAGCATGAAGCCCGTGACGATGGTCGTGAGTTTAGTTGCGGTCCACTGGAAACAGCGAGACCAAAGGGATTTATTTCTTGCTATTGCAAGATTATCGGATTTTGGCGTTATAAAACGCCCAATATATATATTAAATTCAGAGGGGTGGGACAAATATACAGTTGCCCTGGCGGAAGATACAAAAGCCACCGGCAGCGGAAAAGTTTTAAAAGCATGGGGAAAAGTTGAAAAAGTGTTGCGAAAAGCAATGGAAGAACAGGAAGCTTGGAACGCTGCAAAAACGTGTTTATTCACGGCTAAGCAGCCGGGGAGAGGGGACCGAGGGGGCGCAGGACCCTCCGGAGAAGCCCCGGAAGAGACGGGGGGGGGGCGCAGTGCGGCAGAAACCCCAGGGGAAAAGCGGGAATCAGACGCGTTATCCCCCTCCACAAATGCATGCATAAAAGCCGCGGAACACGCGGAAAAACCCCGGGTCCCCCCGCGAGAGCCCCCAGATCCGAACACCCCCGAAAAAACCGCGGCTTCCCCGACCGCTTTGCCTTGCCGCATCCAGGGTCCGAGCGGCGACATTGCACTAGGACCGGCGGCGGCGCCGCCCGCGCAGAGCGGCGGCGGTCCGGCGCGGTCCGAAACGGCAGTCTCTCCTGGCGCGGAGACGCGGCGCGGGCGGGCGGAGGAGCGTACGCGGTTCGTCTGGGAAGAACTTGCGCGGCAAGCGCGAGACGCCGAGAGATTGGCCAATACCGCGGAGGGCATACACCCCCCGCCATATGGCCAATATGGTGCCGACGGTCTGGCGCGGGGGCGGGGCGACCAATCGCCGCTACCCCCCCCGCCATGTGGCCAAGATGGCGCCGGCCACGTGGAGCGCGCGCGGGGGAGGGCGCCACGTGGCGATGCGAACCCGGAAGTGCAAAACCCCGCGACCGAGCATGCGTGGGGGGTCGGAGGAATTCCGGAACCACCGACCTACATGGCGCATGCGCGGGAGAGCGGGGGGGGGCGAACACGCGGACAAGGTCCTTTACCAATGTCATCTACCAAGCGCGGGGGCGAGCAAAAAGGGAGAACGTGGGATTACCCCCGTGAAAGGCGCCGGCATCACCCCCGGTCGGAAGGGGGGGGCCGGGCGCAGGAGGCGGAATGGAGTCAAAGTAGAGGGGACATCCGAGCCCACCCGCGAAAGGCGGAACGGGGGCGGAGTCCGGGGAAAAAGCATAGCAAACCGGAAGCTTACCACCAGTTCACTTCCGATACGGAAGGGAGTTACAGCTCCACGGCGAGCTCTACAGAGAGCTCCGAGTCCGATTCGGAAACGGAGATAACAGATTTTATAAAGTTTTCAGCGAAAACGAGCAAAGTTTTTAACAATGTAAAGGAACAAACTCAGTGCAAACTAACCGATTTAAGTTTGTTGCCAGAGGAACGAGACACACCACCAAGCCGTCAGAAAGCACCAGAGAAACCCGCGCGGGCGAGATCCAAGCACCAACGATATGCCTGTGTGATTTTGTTGCTGGGGTTTGTCGCCAGAGGACAAGCCAGCTCAGATTTCTACCCACACCAGCCATTCAGGTGGGTCATGAGACATCTTACCAGTGGTAAGGTGCTCAGAGACATCACCACACCAAACAGTCCATCCTTCGTGCTTCGTATTATCGATTTGTTTCCAGGACAACCAAAGGTAGACCCTCATTCTCCATTTTCATCACACACATACCTATCCTATTGGTGCCCAGCTTCAAACGCAGGAAAAAGCTATTGTAATAACCCCGGCTGGGGATATTGCGGACATTGGGGATGTGAGACCATTGTAACAGACGCCAGGCCGTCAGGGCCTGGGTGGGACCCACAAGAACCTGACAAATTCCTGCAGTTCACCTGGGCACCCGCAGGTTGTAAAAGACCTCTCTCTGTACACGGGAATTCCTATTGATATAGCTACAAAATCCCAAAAATCCAAAAATGCACATACTATAACATGACAGTTTTGCAACCCACTCATCCTAGCTGGACGGTGGGCAAAACCTGGACAGTGGTCCTTCAAGGGTCAAAAAAGTGGGTGAACGTGCAAATTACCAAGTCTCAACCCTCAGAACCCAGAGCTGTGGGGCCCAACAAGATAATTAAAAGCACACAGACAAAGAGAAATATGACCTACCCTAGGGCTGCACCTACAGGTGTCAGCCGAACCCCAACTAGTGATGCAAAAGCCTTTCAGATGGACAAATTAGCTAGGTCAGATCCCGATCCAATCTTTCGTATGTTAGAAGCTACCTTCCTATCCCTGAATGAATCTAATCCTAACCTAACTAATTCCTGTTGGCTTTGTTATGATGTCCAACCACCTTTTTATGAAGGAGTTGCTTTAAACACCCCATTCAGTTACTCCGCCGCTGATGCACCCCAGCAGTGCCGATGGGACACACCTCGCAGAGGCATCACCCTAAGCCAGGTCTCAGGCCGAAGCAAATGCTTTGGTAATGCAACCCTGGCTGAGCGAAAAGGGAATGTCTGCACTAGAGTTGTAAAGCCTAACAGAAAGAATAACAAGTGGGTAATACCTGCTACATCGGCAATGTGGGTTTGTCAAAGGTCTGGAGTAAGTCCGTGTGTATTTCTTCCCAAGTTTAATGATTCTAACGATTTCTGTGTCCAAGTTCTGATTGTTCCTAGAGTCCTGTACCACTCAGAGGAAGAAATGTACAGCCTTCTCGAAGAATCCAACAGGCTCCACAAAAGAAAGATATTGACAGGTGTTACCATCGCAATGCTACTCGCCTTAAGAGCAGCCGGCACAGCGACAGGTGTCTCAGCCCTGGCAACACAACACCAGGGTCT
Organism: Sylvia atricapilla; assembly: GCF_009819655.1. Taxonomy (NCBI): domain Eukaryota; kingdom Metazoa; phylum Chordata; class Aves; order Passeriformes; family Sylviidae; genus Sylvia; species Sylvia atricapilla. The sequence continues at coordinate 10,761,798 of NC_089147.1, forward strand.
GTCTCAGCTGCAAATAACTATAGATGAGGACCTGCAAAGGATCGAGAAGTCCATTTCCTACTTGGAGAAGTCAGTCTCTTCGCTTTCAGAAGTGGTTCTACAGAACCGGCGTGGACTGGATCTCCTGTTTATGCAGCAGGGAGGCCTGTGTGCAGCCTTGAAAGAGGAATGCTGCTTCTATGCAGACCACACCGGAGTCGTCAGGGACTCCATGGCCGAACTCTGAAACAAACTGGCTCAGAGACAGAAAAATAGGGAAGCTCAGCAAGGCTGGTTCGAATCCTGGTTTAACCAATCCCCATGGTTAACCACTTTAATTTCCACCTTGGTAGGCCCATTGGCAATGCTACTTCTAGCTGTTACCTTCGGACCATGCCTGCTGAACAAGATAGTTTCATTTGTCAAAGCTCGCCTAGATCAGACTAACATTCTGTTCATAGGCCAACATGAGATGCTGTGAATTTAAAATTGCCAGTCACAAGATTTCCAAACTTGCCTGGCAGAAATTTACTCAGGTTTCCAAACTCCTTTTTCCCTTGTTAAATCCTAACCTTCTACCTCATTTAGTGCCTATATCTATATCTATATATATATATATGCGTATAACTACCTCATTCTTTTGTGAGAGGGGGGGGGGAGATGTGGTTAGATAGGGACAGGCGGCGCGGAAGATTTCGGGCTGTAACGGTGAGGAAAGAGCAAAGTCCCATCCCCCTCTCGAGATGAGCTACCCCTGAAAGGAATGTAGACCCCCTACTAACATGTGCCAGTACTTTTCCACTCCAACTACTAACCCGGAAAGTAGGGCTATATCCTGTCTGACGTAGTAGAAGACCCGAAAGTATTTAACCTGAAAACTTTACTTAATAAACGTCTTTTGTAACCGTCTGCCACATTGGTACAATGCGTCTGTTACAAGACCCGACCCACTCATGAAAGCAAAGTGAAAGTCGTGCTGTATGTCTGGATACCAAAGCCTCCACTGTGGCAGAAACAGCGGACTGCTACAGAGATCACATAATATTAATCTATCTTGGTGCTATGGGGAAACATAAGTTTCTCCTAAGGGCTCTTAAAATTCAAGAATCCTTGATATTAAAAGAAGTTAGTGGGATAACCACCAGTTCAGCCAATGTTGCTATGTGATCAAAGGAGAATTTAAATAGCAGTTTGGTGTGGCAAAACTAGGCTTAGATTGATGTATGGCATATATTAAACTCTGGGCAGAAATCACATTTGCTTCTCCTGTCCTTATCTTTGCATTTCTGACCACACTTTTTCCAGACCTGGAAAAAGAAAGTTGTCTGAAAGATGAGAGCTCTCTCCAGGAGTCAGTCTGAACTGTGCTGAGTGCTCTAGAGTGCTCTTGCACATATGTATCATCTCTGTGCCTCTCTTGTGCATAACAAGGAAAACTAGGGGTTTAAAGTAGGTGAACTATTTTTGCTTTGCCATTTTAGATGTTTGATGACATGGTGTTGCTTATTATATTTGTATCCTTTGTATTGTTGAGTTTCTGTAGCACTTAGATTTTTTTTTCAGTTTTCTAGGTTAACTTTTTGTTTGGTTTTTTCTCATGTGACTTCATCTCTCTGCCTGTCATCATATTTCAATTATTCACAATCACTGCTAAAACACAAGACATCTAATCAACCTGGATTCTTTGACACTGTTTACACTTTATATGCCCAAGTCTTTCTCGATGTTCATGTGGAACAAGATCTCACATCACAGAATTTTCAGAGTCACAGAGCCTTCCTTGTTCCCATGATCTACTCTAAATTCAGATTATTTTAGGAAATTATCTTTCACCTATTTTCTCACTTAGTCACTGTGAACTTCTAAAATCTATTCTGGCTCACTTTTAGATTAAAAAATAAACACAATCATGAACTTCTGGGTGAAATCTCCTACTTGCCTTAAAGCAAAACCATGACAAACTTTGTCTTACGTGTAAGATGGGAACTATCTCATAGTGCTCTTGACAGGTATGCACTCTCTACCTAAGAAAACAGACAGCAAGCTTCTTCATATATTCATGTGCTTCTCAATTCTAGTTGCCCTTATCAGAAAGCAGTACACAGAAACCAGAAACAGGTGATGACAGCAAAAAAACCTCCCTGCTGACTCAAATACCTCCCCACCATCTGGAAAGGCACAGCAATAGCATGTCAATATTGAGTATGTGTTTGTGTGTGTTGTGCCACGGACACAGACATCAGGTCTCTTCCAGGTGATGATTCTCTGCAGAAGTTCCCTAAATTGGAGGAAATTGTGCTCAGGCAAAAAAGTCTGAGTGAGCACAGCACTGATGCAGGAATGTGACAGCAGCCAGGATATGTACTAAAAGTCTAATCCTAGCACTGCTCCTGCCCCCTGGATGGCCCTTTTTAATGACACTGACTCCTCTTGGTTTATGCAGTAGGCAGCACCCGTTTTATTTATTTCCCTCCACTTACGTATTGTTGTGCATCTCAAAAATAAGTGATTGGTTGGATGGACCTTGGGGGAAGGAAACATTGCCCCATCCTGCAGGAGCAGTTGAAAGGTGACCAGAGATTTCATGGCAGGGTAGGAAGAAGAGACCTCCATCAGTCATCCACAGAGCCAGGAACACTGCTCAGCAGTGGAGAAACTAGGCATGGACACCCAGACAGAAGGAGAAATATCCCAAGAAACAAGCAGGACTTCTATGAATTTACTGTGCCCCACAGGGCCTCTGAGCTGACAGCAGCCAAACTGACAATAGGCTCTGCCCCTGTCCTCCACATCTGAAATGCTTCAAGCTGTAAAACTTTCTAACACTCCTTTCTCATCAAGTCACTTCAAGTTGCCCCTTCTTTACACAATTATTTTTCCTAGTAAAACCTGGCTCTTTTGGTTTAAAAACATGTAGGAAAACTGGTAAGGGAAATAATGAGGCTGATGGATGGGATGCTCTATCACTCTGCTTGGAAGTGAGGGAGGGTTTGGGTAAGGGCAGTGAGCAGGAAGGAGAACTGAACGTTTCAGTGAGGGCTGCAGCTCTGTGTGGGCAAACCACGGGATGCTGCTGCAGTCACGCGGAAACACAAGAGTTATTCAGAAACTTTCTCACATGGATGACTCCTGGCTGCTTTTCTTAAAGTGTGACTCATAAAGCCCCTCTTGAGATAGGTACCAGTCATCATAAACATTGTCAAGAGAGTGCAGGGAAATATTGAGAACACTAGAAAGAGGGAAAACTTGCGTGTGTAAATCATACGCAGTCCCACCTGTTCTCAGATCCAGGTGATTTTTATGCAGTTAGAGATAGGGGAAGTGGGGGAAGAGAAAACTAAGAAGGTTTTTGGCATGAATTTCGATCATCTCTCTCTGGTTTCCAGCAGTGTATTGTCATAGATGTAACTTTATACCACCTTCTATAAGATGACACAAGGGCAGGTCTCTATTCCTCCCTCTGTTGCCTCAAATTTCAGCAACAGTTGCTGCACTTAAATCCTGCTCCCATTTTTATAACAGTGAAACCTCCTTCCTCCTTCTGGCTAATTGGTGCTTTAGCAGCAGGAGACCATGTGCCAAGGCAGCAGAATTCCCTGCCTGTTCAGCATCTGCAGGCTGCTCACACATATAATATCAATATGAAGTTTAAACATTATAAAAGAGAGTCTCGATAGTAATTGGCTGAAATACATACAGTGATATCAAAGCCATTATAGTTTCATGGTTTCACTGGAAGTTATCATCCTCTTAGAAACAATCACAAAGTTATGTTAAAATTAAAGATTATATATTAAAATTTCAAAATTGGTAATTGTTGGTACATTTCTGAGACAAATACAATGTTCTCTGAGAGGCTATTCTTCCAAATGAATTGTCCTATATTCCCACTTTAAAAAATACATGTATGTATTCACACTGTCCAGAAACGTTCTCTGGTTTAGTGTAGGTTCAAGGTTCATTTTTTGTCACCTTTTCTGGGTGATATGCCCTCAGCATCGTCTAGATACTGAGGGTTAATTCAGCAGGCCATCATAGCAGCCAGGCAATCTCCCTCCATTCTTCAGGAAACTGCTTCTTCCTGAGCCTCAGACTGGGTGTTGGATCCATGAGAGATCAGGGAATCCAGGGATTCAGTCTCAAGTCATAGTTCACCTCTGATCTGTAACCCCTTAGCTACATCCCCAGTGCACTGAAATCCATCAGGAACATCCTGCAATCCCCTGTCACCTTTTATCCTGTTGATGGGGAGGGAGCCATGACAGGGGACAAAGTGGATTTGAAAGCTCTGCTTGTGGGAATGGTTTATAGACAAGAAGATGGATGTCATCTAATCAACCCACAATAAGTTCCCGCCTGCTTGATGCTGTGTTGTTCTTTTGCTGTCCTCTCTCATTCATTCCCATTATCACCTAGGGCATCCCTTTCCTCCTCTTTCCTTCCCAGCTCCTGAAAACCCAATCTGCATTTAGTAAATAAGGGACAAAATGAGTTCTCATCCACATGACTGACACTTTGGGTTTGAAATGAGAAAGCCTCTGTTGTTGATGCAGTGCCCAATTTAAAGCAATATCACCTGTCAGTTTGATAAAAGGCATGGAGAAAATATCCCGTCTCGGCCAAGGGGGGGAAAAGTGTCATCTAAAATAAATTCGAGCCCTAGAAAAAAAAAATAATACACAAACAAATGGCTGGGGATTGTTTTTATGGTTCTATTCGCTGGGGCGAGTCGTCAAAACATAAATTACTGCTTATTTGTGACAAAACAGAATGGCCAGGAATGAAGGTTGCAAGGCAGAAAAGATACAAACTTGCCTGTGGAGTATTTTTTCCATATCCATTGAAACGTGCTGTGTGAAAAGTCTGTTTTCAGAACTTTGAGCATGGCTTTCTTGGTGGTCTGACCTTAATTTCTGTTAAAAATAAGTCAATATATTTATCTTTTGCCTTTGTCCTCCTGAGCTTTGTTTCCGCTTATAAAAATGCAAAGAGTGTCCTGCTTGTTTGTTTTTTAAATAAGTCTCTTGTTTAATGCTTTGGCTCTTTGTTGCACTGCATGTCAGGACAGCCCCTTCACAGAGAAGGGATGTGACTCTGGAGTTGTTTGCTTATGAACACCCTTTTCACCTTCAGCTGCAGGCTATGACACAAAATGCTTTACTACTTCAAGACCGTCCACTACTCCATTTGAAATGGATTCAGTCACCACCACTCAGCAGTGATTGCTACCCTGTATCTAAGGTCTGGAGAGTTTTCCACCCAGATGGAATGCAGCACTTTCTCTGGGCAGCCAGGCTGAAACAAACTTGTTTGTAGATGCCAGAACGGGGGTAAATGCTGGTGAAGGTGATGCTGTGTAGCAGAATGCCCATCACAGAGGTGAACCCCCTAGTCTGAGCCCAGTTGATCTGTCCATTTATCCAGAGTAGCTGGCCAAGGAAAAAGAAGCACAAAACTCACAGAAAGCCTCCGGGAGTTCACAGATGCATCACAGATTTGTCAGTTCTCCACTACTTGGCCAGGCTGTTGCAATGGAAGACAAAATATCAGCAAGATATATAAACAATTATGTGGTGTCCTGCAGTATGTGGAATCATCATCCAGGAAGTTGTCATGTCCCTTGAGCTGGACAGTAAGGAAGGGGAAATATTCCTGTTAAAGAGGTTTGGCAGCCTGAAGACCCAAGAAACTGTTGCAGAAAAACATTGTAAAGACGTGAGTGAGACGCCAGACAATATATCAAGCAGCAGTAAAGCCCATATTAAGCTCAATAATACCTGTGAAGACAGCCTGAAAGCCATGAGCTGGTGGGAATAACTCACATCAGGATTTGCCAGATGTGGGGAGAAACATGTGGGACCTGTGAATCAAAAGGAGGTGTTAAATATAATCATGGCTCTCTCACCCTCAGGGTTTAAGTTTTGCTCCAAAGCCAGTTTGAATCTGATTTCAGAGGAAGGCTTTTACTCACTCTGTAATGCATTGCAATATCCAGCAGGTAGAACTCATTGAGGAAAATTGCTTCCCACAATGATATATAGGATCATTCAGTCACATCTTTTTGCTATTTAGGGGAAATTATCCATGGGATTGTGTCATTAGTTTAAAAGCTGCCTCGATTGTTTTTTTTTGTCAGGATAATTTTAAGCTACACAAGAGTATTAGTTGGAAAAACAAAAGGAGTATAACTCCTTCCATATTGCTTAAATATGGTTTTAAGGTAATATTTTCCTCTTCTTTTGTAACAACTCTATTGAGGAGTGAAGAGTCTGAGTTGGCCAGCTACCCTGCATACAGCTACCCTCTGCTAATCAGGTGCTCAGCTTTCACTGGCTTATACTTCAGCCACTGGCCTTGTCTGCCCTTGCTACATCAAAAGGAACACAGCTTTGAAAGTTCTCAACCACAGCTCTAACTAATGGCAAAATCCATGAAAAAACAATGTGCTGGCAAAGGAGAGATCCTGTTCACATTAATCAGTAATGTGAGCTGTTTCTAGGGGAATTTGTTTAATCTAAAGTCTCTAGAGGGTCTGAAAAAGGAAATTTAGAATAAATGATGGAACTTTTCAAAACTAGAGATACTTAACTACAAATAGAATTGTTGGAGCATTGATGAGTTGAGAGTTGGTGGAAATCAACTTTCTCTTAGGGGAAAGTTCTGTACATCAAAGGGAAAAACTGAATTGATAATAATGGTAAATAGCAATGTAAGCTAAAGACTGAAAGACAATGAAGGCAGATATGAAGGCATGAAGGGAATTTCCTGGTGACCTTTGCCAAGTCACTTTAGCTTCTAGCAGCAGAATGAGATACCAAAGCCATGGTGCTCAAATTTGGTGTAAGGGAAAAACCACAACGAGCTTGAAGGGAATAAGAACTCTGACAGTAAGTGCCCTCTGCTGCACCTCAGAATGCAGCCTCTGTCTTCAGCTCAAGCCTGTTCTCTGAGCTTTTCATAACTGGCTTCTCCCTTGAAATTTGGATGCATGTTAAGATAACACAGCAAATCATTCTGCCCTGGAAGGGGTGACCTGGACTGGCAGCTGCTGTAAGAGCAGGCAGGCTGGGATGACAAAATTTTTGTGCTTTATTAGTCACAGTGATCTTGAGGCACAGGGCAGGACCAGCAGCCTTAGCAAAAACGCATTGTACTAAGTGCTGTGAGGGCAAATATTGAAGAGGGACACCTTTATTTCATCCATAACAAAGCAGAATTGAACTTTACTTGTGATAGACCAGCTGCACTTGTTTGCTCTTTTATGAGCAATGGTTCTTGACAAGTCTGAATGTCTCCAGATAAATAGAAATAATTTAAACATTTCTAGTCCCAAAATTGCTTTTTCGCTTCAATTGTAAATTAGATTTTTCTGTTTGAATCCATAAGAACTATCCAAAGTGGGGTGGTGCATGTTCAGTTAGCAAGAAGATGTAGCTAGAGGTATCATAGCCCACGTGTATCACTAAGAAAGAAACAGAGCTTTTGAAGTTGCCTTGGGCTCACTTGCTTTCCACCAGAGGGAAAATGTGATACTGGGATGAAAATGTGATTCATATGCACTATTGGCATATTAATGCTCTTTGAGTCAAGTCCAGGATAGAACAGCAACACCAATGTAAGGAGTCTGAAACACACACTGGGAGCAAGGAACTCTGATGGGAGGAGCATTTTATTGTGCCTTTTTAATTGTCCAGCAATAGATACTCAATAGCTAGTAGAAATGCTCCTTCTTTCTGTCCTCTAATGTTATCCCTCAGCATTCAGGAGGATCAAAAAGGTCTTAAAGGAAATGTCTCTCCAAAATGGATGGCATAAATCGGAGAAATATCCAATGTCAAAACATTTGAAAGCATTCAATTTATATGACCCAAAGGATACATTTATAGAACTATATAGAAAGTCAAATTTTCAGAGCCATCTCCAAGGTGTGCCTTGAACCACTGTAAGATGCCAAACAAATATTTGGATGTAAATAGTACTGAAGAATAATTGGAGTCTGAAAAGATTTTGACACCAGAGACTGTGGAATCTATTTCATCAAGGAGCTTTTCCAAACCTTTGGATTTATTTGGATTTGGGTAAAATATGATTTTTGCAATGTAAGATAATTTATTATTAGAAGAGATGGGATGTAAATTCTGTCTATTCAGAGTTTGGATTTTATGCAGCTGGAAAGTAAGGCTATCCATGACTTTGTCTTCCCTGGACTTCACTCTCTCCTCTTACCAGTTACCATTACAGTAACCTTAGAATGAACTTAGTTGCTTAAACAAGTGTACTGTGCCTTTTGAGATGTCCTAGAAAATCCTCTCTATCCACAAGACACGTCTAACAGGTGAGAAACTCATACCTGGCAGCTCTGTGCATGCTCAACTCACCAGCATTTGTGCACCTGACTTATCCCCTCTCTATGTACTGCTGGAATTAAATCCTGTTACCCCACATTCTAAACCTACAAATCCTAATAAAAGCATGAATCCCTGTCCCCACAGCTGGTGGTGGCCATCAGTAAAGAGCAAGCTCTTACAAGGAAAGAAATTCTTTCCAAGGGCAGAGATATTATAAATACTAAATCTGAATGTCCTCTAAGCAGAAGCTCTGAGGGAAAACAGCAAAAAATATTAAGATATACCCAGTTCTATGTAAGCTGGATCTTGCCAATTATGTCAGAGTTCAGTTCAGCTCATCCAGGCTCTTTGGCAGACATGGGCATTTTCAACAGAATAGGAAAGCCTACAGAGAAGGCGTCAAAGCAGAAAGTGTATTTTAGTGGAGCACATTTCAAAAAAGAATAGATGAACTTTATGCCCAGATAAAGGAAAAAAGAAGTCTTCAGAACAACAAAATCTCATCACTGTGATCAGAAATCATGCCTCATATTCCTGGGTTTCATTGTATTCCCTGCAAATCAATCAATCCCAGCTGTTTGTGTATGTGCTCCATCCTGGTCATGCTTATTGTAAAAAAAAATTCAGTAGCAAATATCTACAGATAGAACTGTCCACAAGAAAGCCATTTTTTAAAGTTACTTATTGGGAGAGACTGGGAAAGGCTGAATTTAATGAATATACTGTCTGTGAGCTCATTGAAGAATAGGTATTGGTACCCTGAATAATGTATATTTTGTGCACTAGTGATAGCCATCCACTGCAGATTTTGCCACAAAACCTAAAACCTCACAATATTTTATTTCTGTGTTAAACTAAAAAATTCTTTTTCTGTCTAAGCACCACTAAGTGCTGAATTGCCTAGTGATCTTGAATATAAGGACATTTGACATCTGATTTTGATGGAAAATAAACCCCATCATCTGTCCATGGCTTGTAATTATCTCTTTTCAATGATTTTCCTGACTGCATGACTGAAAAATAATCCACCTGCAGCTCAAAAAGACAATCTCCACTTCATCCTCCAGAGGTAAAACACTCCACAAAAGATCAGGACTGCACCTCAGGCAGGATGCCTCTGCATTAGCAAAAGGTGTGTGTTCTACACATCTGCCTACTTCATTGTATCTCAAAAGACAACAATGTAAACTCTAATTACATGCATTCAGAGACAAACAATATCCAGCATGAATATGTTTGAGAGAAAAGAAGACTCTCTGATTCAGAATTCAATGTAATATGAGCCTGTCTAATTGAAATCCGCATGTTTCTAATGATCATGCATTCCCACTCCATGAAATCAGCATAGGAGTCTTTCATTCTTATTGTAAATCTAATTTGGATCTTGTAAATAGTTGAAGAATTCATGTGATGCTTTTTAAGTGACACTTGCTCAGTGATGAGGGCTGCTTGGAAGGAGAGGATGGCTTCTGAAAAATGGGGTAGCTCACATGGGAGGAATTACCATAGGAAAAGCACCTCTGAGGAGAGCTTGACAGAGTGCAGGTGAGTTATCTGTTTGGAAGATGCAAGATGTATAGCAGCTGACTTGGCGGGACCCAAGGAAAAATGTGATAAGTGAACACCAAATACCCAGAGATGCTACAAGTGCTGAGTGATAGCAACATTTCAGCATAATCCTTCTCGGGAATGGTGTCATATCCTCTGATATATACTGAGCTGGTGTCTGGCTTTGCTCTACAGCACAGAAAATATGCAGACAATAAGAGAAAATATTAGTGTGTGTGCATGCATGTGTGAGACAGAGCAAGCAGGGAATATAAACCAGTGACCTTTAATGGATGGAGTCAGAAGCAATCAACTTCACATCATAAGATCAGCTGAATGTCACAAGCTTTTCAGAGTGGCAATACTGTTGGATATTCCCATTACCTTAAAAATTGAGCTCCATAAGTAGGATGGTTCCACCAATATCTTTTCAAAGTTCCTGTGAAACAATGGGAAAGTTCCTCAAAAATGGTGTCTTGGTTCCAGGATGTCTGCATCTGGTGAATTTACAAATATCAACTTCATTTTAACAAAATGTAGATAGATTACTTTTTTTGGAGGGCATGTGGAGGGCATTACCACAATTCAAAGGTCTTCCCCTCCCACCTTTGAGGGAACAAATTGTCTTTATGCCACATTGTCACATTTACTTGCCTTGTATTACTTGTATTATTAGTTTTGAGCAGATGTAAGGTGTTTCATGTTTCTTATGCACAACAGAAGACTAAAACAAATGAAGATTTGTCTCATCCTCTTTGTTTCATTTCAGTTTCTCCTAGGTTTTGAGGTTCTCATGTTTCCAATGCTTCCAAGGTATTTGCTCCACAATGCATTTGCTTTTGAAGTCTCACTTTATTTTTGTTAGTTGTTTGGGTGTTTTTTTCCCTCCATAGAAGTTGTTGAGTAAACTATTTGAAATTCTGGTGTAGGCAATACCAAAGCGGAACAAAATGGTATCATCAGCTCCTCTCCCTCCAGGTTTTACAGCACTAAATATGCCTTTCTACCCTTTTCTCATCAAAATCATCTTCAGTTCCAGAAAAACTGCTGTTGTGGGACCAAGCAGGTACTACTAGAGTATTTTTCTAATGGAAAAGTTTTCTGTGAGGAAATGAGGATCTGACTAAGCTGCTATATTTCACAGACAAGTCTTGATTACATAGGACTTTTCTGTGCTTCATTTCTGAGAGGCTCAGGAGCAGCGCTTCAGTTTCACAATATAATAATGTGCAATTCAGTTAGCTCAGTCTAATCCAATCCGCTGCAAACACTTTTACAAAGCCATTTTGGCATTATCAAGAAGTTTGAAACTTCTGGTTTCTGGAAAACCTCAAGCCTTCAACCTTTTAGTAAACTCAGTTTGAAATTCTGAGCTTCATTCAGTTGTAACATGGGTGGATGAATAGTATGCTGAAGTTAAGTGAAATTCTGGTGCCTTTCCAGAAATTCTGAATTTATTTATAATCTGTTACTAATCCAACACTGAATTTTAGAAGCATAGAAATTGCCACTTAGATTGAAGGGTGCCAGGACCAGGTTTATGAGGCAAGTTTAAAAATTCAGAAAGAAAACAATAAAAAAACACGATTAAGCTATGATGCACCACGGGCCAGACAGACATCTCCTATTGTGGTTGTCAGTTTCTTAAGTAATTTGCAGTTGGAGAAACCTGGGAGCTGTATCAATGTCTGATAAATACTTTAAAAATCCCAGCAGCAATCTAAGCTCTCTTGCTACTCTCTTGCCTCAATTGGTGCTAACAATTATTGCTTGCAATTGCTCCATGGAGGGACGAGAAATCAGTGCAAAAAGAGGTCAGAGAGCTGAGAACAGAGCTAATGTGCAAAAAAGCTTCCACTGCAGTATGTGATGGTGTTGTGATCCTGTGCATTAGTTAATTTTTGGCAGTACTGCAGTTTCTGTGCATTAGTTTTGGTGATGGAATTGAAGCTGGAGCTCAGATTTAGAGAGAAAAGAATGGGCTTTCCCCAATGTTAGTGTCTGCTCGGTGAGTATCTGCTGGGGAACATAAAACCCTAGGTGTCTGGAAGGTTTTTTGCTCCTGGTTTGAGCTGCAGATTCAAGATAGATGAAGATATTCTGTGGGTTTTCTAAGAAGCATGGTCCTGAGCTTCCAATACACCTTGTTCATCTGTATTTTTGGACTCAAGAAAGATCTTGATTTCAATTGCTTCTATCCAAGCTGGGCTGTGCCCTGAACATGCATTGTCCATCTATACATTCTTGTGCATGACGTGCCAATTTCCATGGGAAAGAAGCAGTCACGTGGGGATCAGAAAGGGGTCAGGATTACCTTCCATCAGATCCCCACCCTGCAGCATCAGGGAGCTACACTCCAGTTTGTACCCAAGTTTACTTTTTATTTAAACACAGCTAAGCTTTCTCAAAATTAATCCTTGGAAGTTTTGTCATAAACCTGCTTTTTGCAGTTCTTCCATCAATTTTGAATAGAATCCAGTCACGATCATATACACCAGTTTAATCATACAATGGCTACATCTAAAATCTACAAAGACCTTAGCCTTCTACAAAGACATCAATGTTGAGCACTATTTACATTATACAACTTGCTCTTTCTCCACATCAGAGCTGGACTACTCCCTCCAGAAATGTGCTAAATGCTCTATGCAATACAAAGAAGCTTCTGGCCAGAACATGTTCCTTTTTAACACTCAGGTCATAAAGTGCCTATTAAAAGGACATAAAAGCCAAAGAAAATCTATCCAAAGCACTGGATATGGCCCACGCTGGAGAATATGCTATATAAGCATGCTCATAAATCATTAAAATTAAGATTGGATCTATCATTAATAAGTAAAGTTCAAGGACAGCCTTTATCTTGTTAAATTATCCAAATTTTGCTGTCTATTAGCATACCATTTAAAATGTAAGAATGGCTGCAGGGGTTTTTTTCACCCTTCTTGGTAATGACATATTATGCAGAATAAAAAGCCTTAGCAACTGTTCTAAGATGCAATAATAATGCTGGAATTATTCTTTGGGGGAGGTTGTTGTATTAAGCAGCAAGTAATTAATGTTAAATTGCACTGGAAATTCTTGGAAAAAAGACAAATTACACACGCTTTTGTACTCATACCCAGCAAGTCCCATGTAATTAACAATATTAAGATAAATATGAGAAGAATTATTAATGATGAGATTAACTTCACATCGTAGTGCAAACAGATGTATTTCATCTATGTATGTGGTAGGAATTGAGATTTAGTTGTTATTACTAAAAATATCTGACATTATTTCTTCGTGGAAATTCACCACAGAGCTATCGATTATTATTCAGTCCCTGACATTTGTGCTGTGACTTCTGTCCCCACAGATCAGCTTTGCTGAGTGGATTCAGGGGTATTTTGTTGGAGCTGAAACTGCTTGAGAATATGAAGCGCTCACTCCAGATGATGGGGCTGAGACCCTCAGTAAGCACCAAGCTGCAGTGACCAGGCAGTGTATCATAAATTACTGTCAGAGAAGGGGGCTGACCCACTTAGCACTCTATTCATTTCAGGTTCATGAGTTAACTCACCATGAAAAAACAAGAACAAGCAGGCAATTGCCAAAAATTAAAAGGCAGCACATAACAACCGAAGGCAACTCTTTCAGCCAGGAAGTGAAGGCTGGTGTACCCAGACAAAATTTCAGAGGCAAGAGGTGTAATTAGCAGAACAATTTCCCCGTTGGAATTGGTCTTCAGTAATGGAAGTAATTGTTCTGTGCATCTTGGATCTTTTAGACATAGAAGGAAATCTAAAGACTGCTTTGGGATTCAGAAAAAAAGTTCTCAATTTTTTTGCTTTAGTTCAGTGCCTTTGTCCCTCAGTCTCCCCACCTATACCAACTCGCTATGGGTTGTCAAGTATTTCAGTGTTGACAGTATGGACTAAGTGAGGGCAGTTTTACTCTTTTTTCCAGACAGAATCACATCTGCTAATATCAGCTGAAGGGCTGCTGCCTTGAGGGAAGGTTCCCACATCTCAAACCACTAAGGCCATTTCTTCTAAGACTTCCCCAACCCCTGATTTTCCTGTCTCCCTAAAGAGCTCCTTGAATTCTCTTTCATTCTGGGATCTGACCAGCTATTACAGTAGATTTTGCCTACGTTCACCTTGATGTAGGCCCCTCACATAGTGGCTTTGAATTTGGGGACAAACAGAACACCACTTTGGTGCCAACTGTGAGTATTTTGCTTAATGAAACCACGACCAGGAGGAAAGAGAGTTATGTTTACATGAGCACAAAGGCATAGAGACAGCTTAAAAACCCTCCCTCATTCAACCCCACTGACACAGAAGAGCAAACACCAGAGCTCTGAGGTTAATTAATTAAGTCTCTCAGAAGTGCAGATCCTTCAGGGCTTCAGGTGCCTTTCACCTTTCTTGTAGGTCCTGGTTTGAACCCACCTCAAACCGGCAGGGACAGAGGGAAGTGAGTGACTGCTGCCTGCTTTGTTCAGCAGTGGCAAGAACTGGGGACCTCAGCAGAGCCTCTGTTTCATCAGGCACCTACAGATTTACTGTCAGAGTAGTAATTAGCCATCTCAGTGGGCAGGCTTAGGCTGAGTGTGTGTGGGAACACAGATACGGGATGGAGTCAGGTCAGCTCATGCTGCCCCACACTCAACCCGACACTGCAGTGACACAATGTGCTTGGTACCTGCTCTCATCCTCCACATCCCCTTTCTGAGAGAAAGGTGAATTAAAGGATAACACTTTCCCTGTCAATCAAGTAGAGTGGTGGCTCTCATGAGAATCCAACTGCACTCAAAGTCATTCAGCTTTTTGCTAGCCATAGGAATACTAGAAGATTTTTCTGCTCCTGAATTATATTTCCCTTTGATTTATTTTTTTTCTTTTTTTAATATAAAGACACTTCTGTGCCTTTTTCAAGCTAAAATAATTACCTCCTGAATGTAGAGGTTGCAGACTGTGTGTCTCTTCAGGGACTTTTAAAGCTTTGCTATGGGGTCTGTATTTTCTGATATGTCTGTGCAGTGTCTGACACAAAAGGATTCTGCTTTTGGTTAGGGTCTGCAAATTGGTCCTTGAAGGGAACATGAGGGTACTGTATCATTATTAATACAATTTTATGTATTTTCATATAAGTGCACTGCAATTCTGACAAACTACATCCTTTTATTAGGATCTGAAAAATCTTTATGCAACCTGAGCCAAGGCAGACACAGAGGAAGGTGACTATTAGAAGAAACAGTGAAGACCACTGGAGATAAGACGAAGCAAAATTATTAAAGAAGAGAGGGCCTTAGGGATACATTTTCTGTTATTCTTTTTTTACAGTACTGAATTAAGTAGTTTAAACCTATAATTTGAAGATTATGTTGAGGAAAGAGTGCTTCCTGAGGTTGTTTAATGCACTTTTTAACCTGTTTGATGTGGTAACAAAATGATGTACAGCTGTCTCTGCTGGTTACATCTCACATTTCTTTTCTGCCAAGATGGTGCTTCATTTTTTGTTTATCTGTGGGATTTCCATAGGTCTTTTTAGTTTCTAATGGGCCTGACAACACAAAAATGAAAGCACTTGGAAACCTGCACATAAATAATCATTCCTTTGCATTTTTTGAGGAACGCACAAGGTTTACACTTAGAAGCCCTCAGGAAATGAAACATTACTCATGCATGACCTCTGCAGTATGCTGCACTCTTGACTGTGCACATCCCTCAAGCCTGGCTTCATGTCCTCAGTGGTAATAATGACTGAGAAGACACCAAGACTAATGATTTCTTTTTTACTGTGTCCACAAAAGTGCTGCTTTAGCAACTGCAACTTCTGCTTTAAAGGAGGATGTCATCAATGAGAAGGGCAGTATTTTCTTGTGACTACAGCAGTACCATTACTGTTCAGAAAAATGACAGAGGAATGGATTTAGTGCTTTAAGGGCTCCTCAATCAGTCACTGGATTCAGTGGAGAAGTGTTTGCCTAATTTATTGAGGATGCAATCAGTCACCAGAAAATACATCCCATCCATTAAATTAAGTCTTTGGGCCTCTGCCCAGTTCAACCAACTGACCCAACAGGTCTCTGTAGGGCAGCCCAGGTGGTTGGTCCCTGACATTTGGTAGGGTTTTGTTCTGGTTAGTGGCTTCAGAAAAAGCATGGAAATGATAGCATGGGGAAGACACAAGTCTTGAGAGACACCTGGGAGATGCACAGAGAAAGGGTTCTGATCAGTATGTCTGCTGTGGAGAGGATGAGGACTCGTGAGTTTACATTCCCTAGACAGAGAAATCCAGGTGAGGCTTTAGAAAAGAAACCTCTAACAGCAAGGATCACTACAGGCTTTAAAGGTATTATCTATGCATAAGTTAGTCAATAGATAGTTCAGTGAGTTAGTTTTCAGACCAGGCAGGATGTGGCATTCCTCTAGGCCATTACGGTAGCTCGAGATGGGTATTGCTACGCCAAGGTTTTTATGCACATTGAAAGAAACATTCGGAAAGCAGGAAGATGTTGAGGTTAAGAAGAATCATAATCAGCTCATGCTGGAGCCATCCCAGCCTTTGTGGCTTCAGGCCACTTGCCCAGCTGGGGAGATAGAGAAGGCAGCCCACAGCCCCATGTCCCTGGCTCTACCTGGTGTCATCCCTACTGAACCCACAGTTAAGGCCACTGTCAGGATCCGCAAGTGTATGCTGGAGACCTGATGGTTCATTTTAAGGATCTCAGAGTGCAAAAGACACAGCGGGGGGCAACTCAGTTTACTCAATGAAAAATGCCCCTTTATTTAGTGCCACCAAAATGCGATAGTGGGGAGAGAAATAAAGAATAGTAAGAAAAGATAGAGGGTAAGGGGATTATAGCTACCAACGTGGAGGGACGAGTCCTCGAGGCTGAGATGCACATAGACACGATCTTCTCCAGTGGGGTGTACACAAAGGTGAGTGGGGGTCTCTAGGGTTTTTATAGGTTGGTCAAGGCAGGAACCAAAGTGGGAGGCACAGAGCCAAAGCAGGAGCCACCTGTGTTGAGGTTGGGTGATCAGAAACAGGCTGCACACCATACATGTCTGTACCCTGGTATGGACAGACCAGTTTGGGCAAGTAGCCTTGGCTCAGTCCACTGTGACCAGTTCCATTGTTCTTGCACTCCGTTCTCATGGAGATGCATACCAGTCCTCCGAGACTTGGCAAACATTCTGCCTCAGCCAGGCCAGGGGCTCCTTTCAGAGTCTGGGGTCTCAGTCCTCAATCATTGGAGACAGTTGTGACAGACTCTGACAGCCACACAGGGTGTCCTATGATCCCTGCAGGACTTGTTACTGAGGTTTACCTTAACTGCCTCTCACAATCACATTGCAGATCCCTCTCCTGAGTGTTAGCATCTCTCTATACTTCATTTGCCATTAGGGGTCAGTTCTAGAATCAGAAATGGTCTGTGTCATTTCCAATATCTTCTGGAGGCCAGGATTTGGCTATAGGTACTAGATAGCAAATTTAACCATAGGAAATGAAGAAAGTTAATGCACACTGATCTGTGCACACTGACTCTTCTGTTGCTCTTGCCCAGCAATAAATCAGACCATCACAGAAACATTCTCCTTGACCACAGCTTGAGGGGAATAAACCCAACAGCTCCTAGCAGTGACGGGTGCAAAGTACTGGCCTCCAATCCCACAGTATCCTCTAGAATAAATTCTACTGCAAACTGATCTCTTCCACAGTGATCATTTTGTAGGTGACTGCTGTGCTTAGAAGAGCCATTTACTTCTCCTTCAAAAAAGGGCTAACTGCAGCAGAATAAATAATAAGTTAAATAGCCACATAAGCTATGATAACAGTCTAATGAAAACAATTTCCAAGGTTGAACACAACTCTTTCATATGTGCCTTTTTGATTGAATGTCCTGAATTTTTACTCTAATGGACAATAGTAAAAGAGGAAAGAATGGAGTAATAGATATTGGGTATTGCAAACTTAACGTATTTCACTTCACTGATTTTGTTATGTTTTTTTAACAGTCATCCCTGAAATACTGTTATGACTAACATCAACTTTCATTAAAAAGAGAAGTTGGTTTTGACCCCTCATAGTCACATAAAAAAGTGAACTTGTGAGCAAAAAAGCTACAAGGCACATTCTTTCTCTAAAAAAAAAAAAAAGAAACGAAACAAAAACCATCTATACTGAAAAAAAGTCTGAAATGCCAAAGTGCAAAACATATTTTTCTTTAACTTTTCTCCTTTTAAACTCATGTCATAGTTTTGAGACACATGAGTCCCAATAGCTGAAATCATTAGATTAAAAATACCGTGTATGTCAGCAGGCAGAGATATCACTTCTAACAGGCAGGTCCGTTCTGCAGCGATGTTGTCATACTATTGATTTCTTTTGAAGTCTGCATCTTTACTATTGACTTTCCCAGCAGTGGAGATATTTCCTGTATTTTTTTCTATCAGTCCTGCTGGGATCTGGAGCTGAAGTGTAAGTTCTTGCCCTTTTTATTTGTATTTCAAGTTCTCTATAGTGCCCTTATAGCTGATCAAAAGATTCCTGTAAAAACTGAAAAGAAAGGTCATTTTTAAACTAAATCGTCAATTTTCAGTTAAATTCTACATTTGTGTCAGAAAATGTATCTGTTCAGAAGACTTATTTTTCCCCAAAACATTTAAAGTTCAAAATCTTACATAGCTAAACCAGGAAACTTTTGCCCTGAGTGAAGAACCTCGAGCCTTTTTCCCCCGGGGTACATCTCCACCACTTACTGCATCTCCAGAAATTGTTTCTATGCTCATAAGCCCCAAATATATAATTTCCTTTTCCCAGAAGCATTGGAGGTGCATCCTATAATGTGTTATTCTCAAGATGCTTCTTTCACAAAGGTATTTGAGGCATTTCAGCTACAGGTCCTGTGAGGTACAGTGAAAGAGCTCAATATCCTCCCAGGTATTTTCTGTCGTGGTTCCACTGTGTACACTAATCCTTCCAAGTAGATGACTTCAGTCCTGGGATTTTCTTTCTCATTCTATTGATCTGACAAAGTTATTTTTTAAGCTCCTTGACATATTGTAAACCTTATCTACTCATTCAGGCTTTTGCTGGAGGCCAGGAGTTGGAGAGGGTAGAATTTGATTTTGCAGGTGTGAGGGAATTCATTCGAGCTGGTTCTTAGTCAATTCTTTGTCTTTTTAATTGATGCTTTATCAGTCTTGTACATGCATCCAGAAGGAATCTGCACTGGGTCTTTTTTATGGTGTGAAAAATAAATAAAATTACATAGTTTCCCTTCATCCTGTTCATACCTTTCCCCTGTGGAGTCTTATGCAAAAAATAGTGTGGATTCATGTGGGGCCACTAATTGTCCCAGAGATCTGGTAGAGATCCCAGAAGAGACTTCACATCCTCAGGTACATGAGGTGTTAATCTGCCCCTGGGCACATACCCTTTACATCACATACTCTTTACATAGAGATCTACTTGCCATGTTTGACATTTTCTACTCCCATCTCTGGTGTGCAGAAGCAGAATTGTGAGGGAGAGTCCAAGAACATTTTCCTTGAAAATGGAATGATGTAATTTCACAGTTTCTTATGACGGATTCTGTGGGACTTCTTTAGAGAAACCTTTTGTTTTCTTTTTAAAAAAATTAGTGAAACAGAGCACAAAATTGGTTAAAGAGCACTTGCTGTAGTTGAAATTTCTTTTCATGAATGGTGGCAGTAGTGCTGCAAAGCTATAGGTTTGTTATATCCAGATAGTTTAATTTAATTTATTATGAGGTGAATCTAGCAATCATAAAAGAGACAAGGCTCCATAAAAATAGCTTAAGAAAACTAACCAACTTCTGGATAGAAGCAAGTATCTGCCAGACACAATTTCCATTCCCCATTCAGCTCATATCATGTATGAAACTCTTAAGATATCTCTTGAGGATTTTAAGGGCAAAGAGACCATTACAATCAATGATTTATTGTGTCAGCAAGCGAATGTATTCCAGTAGGCTCACCACATCCTTTCAGAAACATTTTAGATAATTGCTCCTTATTACAGGTTATTTTTGCTGTTACTGAACCATTTATAATGTGGGGCTGAGTAGGAACTTAGTACAGACTTTTTCCTTGAAAGCTTTTCTTAAGGTATCATTCACAGTGTGTGCATACAGAGTCATTTGGTAAAGGATCAGTTTAAGCTGATGTTTAACTCCAGGACTCTGTTTAACTAGCTGGCTGAGAAAAGAGTTTTACAGGAATTTTGCAGGTGTCTGGGGTTTTTATTTCTGCTGAATATTTTTCCCATTTTCAACTTTTTTTCTTTTTTATTATACAAAAACGGATTGGTCTAGACAAATCCTAGACTGGGTGTGGAAGACTCTTGCTGAATTTCCAAAGAGTTGATTCCTGTGAAGATGATGTTGTTTCAATAAACACTATAAGTAGAATAAAAACTTTCATTTGTAATTTTTCCTCAGTGATTCCAGTTCATATGACCAGCACAGCCTCATATTGTTCACACTGTGAATATTTCTGAGAATTTTTGCAAAAATACCCTTCATTTGAATGTATCCAGGGCTCATCATTTTTTGATCTATTTCTCATTTTCCTCTAACTTGTTTCTGTCTTCTTATTTCAAACCTCAAGTTCTGTGCTTTCTCTCCCATATTGATAAAGGCTCTTTATGAATTTCTATTTCTTTTACATTCCTTCCTTTCCCCCTGTGTTCCTTTTTTCCTCTTTAGTTCTTTGATTGCTGCTGGGGCTAAGGTTATAATTTAGTCAGCCTGTTCTGCTCTGCTGCATTAAAAAAAAAATCCTTTCTTTTCCTGGACAGTAAACAACCCTTGAGCCTGTCTGCCTGCCTGCCTTTTAGCTTACCCTTTTTAAAAATTATTATTATTATGGAGTCTTGTTCTGCTGCTACTGTGTCCTCTCATCATCCAGTGGAAGTGAATTCCTCTGACCTTCCTTCCTCTGACCTCCCTGCCTTCCCTGCTTCACGCCTTACGCTCTGCATGTAACACAATAGAGTGGAATGACTATTGTTAGGGATTGTGAAGAGATGATCAACCCCAGAGCCATCTCTTCAGCAGCTGTACAGACAGGGATACCTTCTCCTCCTTCCCTGTGCCTCTAGCTGTAATTTGAAAGTCTGAATTGTTGTTTGAAAGCTCAAGCCCTTGCAGAAGGATAGCTGCAGTAGAGCAGATGTTGATTTGTTTCAGTGAAATGTGAATGAGAGCCAGCAAACAGCACAGCAGATAGAATGAACATCAGCAGTGAAGGACCATCTGAGCAGGGGCCTGGGCCACCTAAAACACTTCTGCAGTTGCAGGTTGATTAAGCCTTCAGTCATGTACCTTAATGAACATTTTGATGGTGAGTCACCACTCATTAAGTTTGTGTCCAGGATGACCATTAAAGAGGCTTTTTTCACTTTGGCAGCTAAGGGTAACAGGTCACTGATCAAATCCTGACATAGAGGACTGGTTGATGCTCAGCAACTCATTTAAAATCTTTAGAACTTTAATTCTGTTAAGTGGAAATGGCAATAACCTTTTAGCTGACCTTGCTCATTTAAGATTATGAAGTTTAGGACCTGTCTGACTGAACAGCACCTAGACAGATACTCAACTTCACGATGCAGAAACCACACAAAAACTTGAATCCAGAGTCCAATGACACTCTGGGTTTGTGACTTCAGAGTGCGATGTATCAAAGGCTCTAGTTCTACGCCAGAGGCTTCAAACTATGTAGCTTAGCAGGAATTTAGGATTTTAATCTTGCATTTGAAACTCATCTGAAATCCTCATGGCACAAATAACTTTACTGATATACACAAGAAAATTTTGTGGAACAAGTACTTTGGAGCAAATGTGAAAAATCAGTCCAGGATACGAAAACCAGGAAGCAATTCTGTACACTTACAATTCAAGGACACACCTTCTATCCCCATTTTTTTATAGAGAAACAATCCATATGTGCCTCTGTACCTCTGCTTACTGTCCTAAGCAGAGACACTGCTCCTATGTTAATTAAAGTATGTTAGCTTGGAAGAAATAAGGAGACCAAAATGGAAAGAAGAGATCATTGCATATCACAGCGCATTAAGATTCAGCAACTCAGAAGTTACACAATTTGCAGAAAGAGCAGATATGAACCAGGAGGGGTCAGTTTTTCCCTCTTAAAACCAGTTAGAGGATCTCAGGAGCACTTTTAAACTCCAAAAGTGTGAAGCACAAATACAGGCATAGCCTGGAGAAGCAGATTGGCTTGAACAATGTAGACATCTGGTCCTCACTCACATTTTATCTGACCTAATTACAGCTGCATTTCATTCAACAATGTGCAGCAAAAGTGCAAAGGTGTTTTTTCAACCAGGCATACAGCAAAAAGTCTGTAGACTCTCAAACTTCAGGGAATAAAAAACATTGTATAACTCCCAATTTTTAATGAGGGGAAGCACCACCTCTAGCCATCACTCCTCATTCCTTATGCAGTTAATAAGGCATCAATTCACTGTAGTAATCCCAACCTTACCAGGACAACAGCCCGACTCCTTGTCTATTGATACTTAGAAAAAACAATCTTATCTTTGCAAATCTCTAGGACAGAATTCTTGTATTTCCTAACTAATCTGGAAGCCTTTGTATGAGAAAATCTGAACTCATACAGAAATACATTCTCTTTCACACATTTATGTAACTCACTGACAATGTGTATGAGATTCACTCTGGTATTACCTGTTCTTACAATACTGAGTTCAGTGCCTGGCTTTTGCTATTGAGTACTGTGCTCCTAGATCTTGAGGGTGTAAGTTTGATTTTTGGTGGGGTTTTTTTTAATCTGCATCAGATGGTGCCAGCACAGATTTGTGCACACACATTTCTTTTTGCATGCGTGTACATAACATTTTCTCTTGTATAAGGTACACCAGTGAATAAAGAATATAATATATTAAGGTCTATGCCCTCCTTTTGCATACATACTCCATCACAGCCTCACACGTGTACACCCTCCAATTATTAATGTGTGTAAGAAAGAAACTTTGTGCCATTCATGATTATGTAGTATCTCCTGATTTTTTCTAGTCTTCAGAAAAATCTCAGATCCTCAAATACAAAAAAGATCTCACATGAAAAAGTGTAGAGATAAAAGTTTTTCTTTTGAGATGATAATGAAAAGCAGAGGGGACTGGAACAATGTACCATTAGTATTTCTTATTTCTTTATCTCTCATTTTATTTGCAAGATTCATTCAAAATTGAATAGTTGATGGGTAAGTTAACATGGGTAGAAATGGATTTTAAAATGGATTAAACACCAATTTGCAGTTAACAACCTAAGAATAGGTGAAATCCACAGAGAATACTGAAACAAACATCAAAAGACACATTTCAGGGCACACAGTGCTAGGAATTAAAAAGGAAATTTGCTATTGATTCTGGGCTGCCTTCTGTGGCAGTCCCATTATTGCTCAAGTCCAAGCAGCTTGAAATTTTCCTCACACCATTTTCCTTGTGTGTTGTTGTATCTTCACAGTCCCCTTACTGCTCCTGCCTACTGTTTTTCAAAAAAACTATTGCTGTTTTCCAGTGGGTAGACTTGAGAGGAGAATTTCAGAGAAGGCCTAATCAGCATAAACAGCCTAAGTTTACCTGCAAAAAATATAAATCCAAGTCAATAGTGTTTAGGAGTTTTTCCCAGATGAGACAAGAGAGACTTCCACTGGATTGAGTATGGAAACCAAGGTGTGCCTGATCTTATCTTCAATGCCAACAGAATAAATTCAAAATAATTTGTATTTACAACTCATGCTTTAAAAAAGGTCAGATTCTCAGAGACAAAAAAATTATGAGCTAAATTTGCAAAGATAAAACATTATAAATGGGAAAATGTAAAAAATAATTGGGACTTGTCTACGAAAATTTCACTAATTGTGCCAAAATGTCACAACCACATACTTTGAGGAAAACACTGTGCCGCTTAAAAACCCACCCAACTCTACTCTGAATGAAAAAGAAAGTAGCCAAATTTGATTTTGTATCTATACAAATGCATATGCAAATTAAATTGAAACAGACACATGTAGAAATTTGTAGGCACCATATGTAAAGTTAACACCAAAATTCTATTTTTTAAATTATGTCAAAACCATGAGAAACATAATAGCATATCAAATTGCTGGGGATTCTCAAAATGACTGAAATAAGGTTTTCTCCATATTATTAAAGTAAAGCTTTCTGTTCCAAATTTCAGAGTCAATGAATATTAACATCAGATGTGTGCTGGTTTTGGTCAGGGCTGAGTTAATTTTCTTCATGGTGGCTGGTATGGGGCTGTGTTTTGGCTGGGATGACTGTGACAGACAGATGATCATGATGAAGAAATCATTGCAACTACAATCTGGGACAGTGTCAAAGAGAACCTTTAAAATCAGCAAATACGGAGAGCTTACAGCTGAGAAAAAGAAAAGTAGCGCTCAACGACAATCAATACTGATTGATTCTAGGAAGGCAGAGAATATCCCAGAGGACCTGAATAAAATCACAAAGCTACCAATACTTTAAAAAAGACAACAGGCTGATTTCGGTAATTACAAGTTTGTCAGCCCACCAAAGTAAAGCAAAGTAACAGCATGTCTAACATATAACTATAGTAATAAGAGTTAATGAGCGGGGAATAACAAATGCCTATCAATACATTTTTATGAAAAGGGTATTGTTTAACTGAATTTATACTATTATTTAAAATGAAATTTTGTATCTGTTTTATCAGTGTAATATTGTTGCTGTAATAGACTTTCAGACATTTGGAATGATACACGGTGTATTTGTAAGCTGGAGTGATATGAAATCAATGGGGCACATTGAATGCATTGAGACCTAGCTCTCAAAATCTAATTACAAAAAAAAGAATTTTTTTGCAAATGTCTGTGTTTCCCACAAGAATCTGCTTGGCGAAACACTATTCAGCAAATATATCCACAACTTGGAAATAAAAACCAGAATGTAATTGTGGATTAAGTCTATAAATAACATGAGCTTGGGGGAGCATGGAAGGGAACAGATTGCTGAGTGATCTGGCTGTTTGAAGATATCAAGCAAATAGCATGTGTTTCAGCTGAGCCAAATAGAAGTTTATATATCTGAAAAATAAAAATATGGGTTATGTACATAGCATGGATGACTTTTGAAGGCAGTGGCAGAAAAGAAGTCATGGGGACCACAGTCTTCATGCTCACTGAGCATGGTTCAAAAAGCTAGTGTAACCTTTGAGCATTTAAATGCCAGAGAACTCAGCAGGGGTAGTGAGGTTAAATTAACTCTGCATTTGGCACTGGTGAGATTGCTACTGGAATACTATTTGGTTCTGGTATCTAGACTTCAGATGGATATTGATGAATTGGAAGGGATTCAGAGAAGAACCACATGAATGCTCACAGGCTTGGGAAATGTGCCTTGTGAAATCCTCAAGCAACTCTATTTAGTTATCAAAGAAGGCTTAGACAATGACCTGATTGCAGTCTAAATATATCCATAGGGAGAAGGGAAGGAGCAGAAGGAATAAATTTGATAAGGCTCCACAGTGTAGCAAACCAAGGTGAAACAATGACTGGTAGTTCAAACAAAATAAATTCCAACTAAAAATGAAGTGTGATTTTGAATAATGAATAAACTAACCTCTGGAACAACTTGCTAAAGGCTGCAGTAGATTTCCCATGATTGGAAATTTTAAATTCAACATTGGATTTATCTCTTTGGAAGAGAAAAAAAGAAGACAAGAAAAAACCATTATGGTTCTTGGATATAGAATCAAAATGAGTAGTGTGAAGACCTGTGCCTTGTGTTAGATGTGTCATGCTAGACAACCATGGAGGTCCTTTCAGCCCTTAAAAAATCCATGAATCTTTTTCTCCACACTGACTTCAGGGGATGAAACTGAGCCAAGAGAAATAGACCCAGAATATAAAGTAAAACCCTCTAGCAGTGACTTCCATTTATTTCTGGAATGATGTCCCAGGACGAGAAGGGGGAGGCCTTACCAGCTTGCTTAAAAGAAAGGGAATAAATACAAAGGGAGAAATACCTCAACACTGAGACAGCAACCAGGGAGAAAAATCTCAGACCCCTTTTCTTATCCTGTTTTTTTCATACTGAGCACTTAATGAAGCCACAGCTGGAAATGAAACAACACATCTTCAAAATCTGGTTTATTCCCCAAAGGTGGTGGTCCCAGGTATTTGCCTGCTAGGAAAGACATGATCCACCTTGCCAGTGGTGACTACTGTTCCCATCACTGCTTTATAGATTAAATTGAGAACTGAAAGGTGGAGTTGGCCAAATATCTCCCCAGCAGAAATATGGAAGAGACATGAGGGCACTGAGAGGGCACCTATGTTGACTGAAACATGTCCCTCTCATTATTCTTCCAGTAATTATTTATCTCCCACCCTGTCCCAACCTGTTTCTTTTAGTGTCCTTTTCCATGAGTTGACATCTGCTTTCTGAGGGCAGTCTGTCTTTTAGTGGGACATGAAAGCAATATATCAAAAATCAAGGTTTATCCTTGATGAAGATCTGGTGTGCATTGTTGTCGGTTTGCATCTCAGTGGGTAAACATGGAAAAAGGCTATTTCAGTTAAAAGTAAACATCCCCACAGAAAGAAATGGATGTAAATTTTCTGCACCCAGCTTTCTGCTGTGTTCTAGGGAAAAGTCTAAATAGCTTAAATATGGATTCTGATATTTTTACTGTGATTACCTGCAGCATCAAAGAACTGATATGGCTGAGGTTCTTTCAGGTTGTGCTTCGGTGAGACAGACTTCCATTTCAAAATTTACCTTATATTCCTCTGCTTTGGGAGGTCTCTGGTGGTTGTGTAGTTCTTATGCAGTAGAAATCCATATGCTTAATGCAGTCTGTTGTATTTGGAAACTCACTGCTCTTGCATTCATGACATGTAAGCATCTGTCACTCAAACCTGCTCATAAATCTAAACTCACTAATAGGACTTCTACATGTCCCTATTTATCAAGGAGCAGAGTGGTGACCCTGGAATAAATGGCAGCAATGATGTAGTTGCAGCTTATAGAGTAGCAAAAATTTGGTTGCACCAGAAACCTGAAATTCCAAATTAATAAAAAACTCCCCAAACCCTGCATGTTAGCCGTCATTTTCAGTGAGAGGAAAATTAATTGAAAAGGGAAGAAAATGATTATGACCACCAAGCTGGAAAATATGTTCAGTTTTTATGATTCCCACACTATAAATTGTCAGATCTTTCAGTCTCTGTTTGATTTTCTCTTGGAGGTGAAAGAAAAAGTAGAACAAAATTATATGCTAGACTAAAATGTTATTTTTCTCTGAAAAAAAATAAAGTAATGTTGTTAGTGTTGTATTAAGGCTCTGACAGTTGTCTAAATTTTAGGGATTCTGAGTGTTGGTGGCTCCCTTCAAAACCAATGGGACACTGCTGAGCAGGGACTTGGGATTTTACTTGGGACTGAGATTTCCTAAATGTAAGTTGTTAAGGAAGTGCTGATCAATATTGACAGATTCTGGTATCCCTTAACCCTGGTCTCTTGAGCTGGCTGAGCTCTGCTGGCTTGTGCTCCAGGCAAAGTTACAGTGGGTTTAGTTGTGCAGCTAATTGACTGAGGCTACAGCATTCACTTGCTGTTGATGAGGTTTAATTGCAAGTGCAGAGTTTGCTGCATTAACATCATTTTCTGAGCTTAAGCCGAGTACTTGCCACAGCTGACTGCACTGTGGGCTAATGCCAGCTCTTCTTCTATCCCAAGCTAAAATAAAACCCCAAGAAAATCTTTTTTGCCTTTGTGTGTGTGAATGATTTTAGTTCTCCCTTTCAGAGCATGTTGCAGACACTTCAGTGTGGCAGTTTGGTAGGTCACCTTGTTCAGCAGATCCCAGCATTAGGACTGGATATAACTCCAGCTGAGGATCAGTGTAACTCAATACCCATCAGACACTGGTGACACTCAGGTGTGGGCTTGAATTTTTTCTCATACCCTTTCTGGAGAAGAGTGAGGATTGAGATACCAACAAGTCTGTAACCATCAGCTCAGGAGCAAGGCTGGTGTCAGGCTCTCTGTCCAGGAGTTCTGTTCTGTGGGCATGGCCTGGTTTTGTTGCATGGTAACTCAGGGGCTTTTTCCCATGCACTTAAAATGTATGCTGTTTACATCATCTCACTAGGGGCTGAGCTCCTCAGGGAGTAGGATGTTGCAATGTGAAGTGCAGCAATGCCAAAATGTTTTAGAAGTCTGAGCTTTAGCCAATTATTTTTCAAGGACAGGGTATTCTCAACTCAATCCCAGTGTCTCTGCAGCAAGCACATCTCTGACTCATCAAAATCTTCCCAAAGCCAAATTGATTTCTTTTATCATGCTTTTTTTTTTTTTTTTTTCTTTCATTTTGGCCACCAAAGTCAACAGAACAACCATGATTTCCTCTCTCAGCAGAGCTCATGATGGCTCTGTGGCAGCATTATTGTTTGGGAGAGGAGCTTTCCTCTAAGATGGATTTCTCCAATGCAGCTTTGCAGAGCTTCCCCAGGGCGCCCGGAGAGTTAGAGCAGAACCAGGAAGGATTCCCTGGAATCACTCACCTCAGGTCTCTTGTTGCTAAATGTTTTGTGAAATGCATAATCCTCCTGAGTCTTGCCCCTCATGTCCTGGCATCTCAGGTGATGTTTTGGGTGTAGATCTAAATGTAGCCCTCTCAGCCTTAATCCTCACGTTTTCTGGAGTGATATAGTGAAAAACTGACAGCTGCTGGTAAGCTGTAATGTTTTTTTTTCCATCCTTCTTTACTGCAAAGAACAGGAAATTAAGGAGTTGTCATATCAGAACTCCCCAAAGCTGTGTACCCTTCTCTTGGTCCTTTTTATTTATTTTTTTTTCTACAGGATATCCCACCAGTTTCCTCAGAAATAGAGAGTCATCCCTGAAGATAAGTGGTGCTTGCAAAAAGTATAGAAAATTGTGTCTTTTTGGTATGAGACTTGACATTTTGGAAGTTATTCTATGGTTCTGACTGGACCTTGAGCATGTTTAGAGCAGGATCCTATCACAGAGCTTAGAAGCAGAGCTGGAATCTAAATCTTGTATATAGGAAATATGTCTGTATGAACTCAGTTCCAAGGATGTAAGACATTTTCAAAGCCTGTGTTACATTTAGATTCATATTTAAAATACCCCAAAATGTTAGTTTACTAAGTATTTTCCTTTACACTTAGTCTCCATGCACTATAAATAGTAAAAAGACTGATTAATATTTTACAATTCTATTTTTAGCTCAGGAAACCTTATGCTTCTATTTTCCTGATTATGCCAGCACCGATCACAAATCTGCTCAAAATGATACTGTGCTCCAGTTTCTGGACAGTAAGAAAATGCTTACAACTTTAATGCCTCAGAAACAAAACACAGGAAGGATCATGGAGGCACAGATGGGAAAACAAGGACAAGGATAGGTAGAGTATAAAGTAAAGTACTGTTTTTCTGGTAGTCCTACAGAGTAGGTCCTTCCAAACAAGAGGGAAAGTGCTGGTAGAACCTGTTCTCCCTTTTTCCATCAGTTTCCCAGACAGAGGATTGATAGAGATTTGCCTTCTCCAGATCAAATCTGAAGTCACGTACTAATGCACACTCAGACACCTAAAAAGAAAGTAATAATCCTATTTGCTGGGTAATTAACAGTGAGCAATATCATTTTGTGTTTTATATTTTCACTGAATTCTTTATCTCATAGAAATATGGACAAAATGTATTTCAATTACACAGCTATGCATGTCTTTATATTAGGTGGAAATGTTTTAATAGATGTTTCAGTTATCCATTTATTGATCTTAATGTATTTTTAATATGCAGGCACTGGTCTCTGCTAACTGAGCTATATCTGCTTCTCCCTAGTTGAGTTCCACAAATTAAAAATAATGCTTTCTGTCTTTCAATAAATAGTATTTGGTGGGCTTCTGTCTTGTGGGCAATATGTGCTGTGAGCTGCCTTTCAATTTATGAGATTAATCTGTGCTCACAAAAGGAGATCTGAATGTGAGCAGCAAAAGTTTGCTCTAGACTGCAGGAGAAAAAAGATCAGAGATATGTTAACCTAGGATTTTTTTTCTCTTTCACACACTATTGGCAGAAAGAAGTCCAAAGCAGAAAACCATCTGTTTAAATAGCTGTTTAAATAACAGTGTTGCTCCCTACTTCTGCCCCAAAAAGAGATTTCCCCAAAATTTTTAAGAAAGAACAAACTAAAAAATATTTAATTCAGCTTTGAGAATCAGAGCTGGACCTCTTCTCTTGGGGCCTCCACAGGAGGTCACAGTTTTCTATAGGATTTCTAAGGCTGCCGCTGAAGATCATCACTTGGGAATTGTGACATCCTATGTTTGGGCTACAGTGAATAAGAAAACATTTTTCAGTGTTTGCACTGAAAAATTACACATATTTATTTTAAACAGTTGAATGTGAGAGGATTTCTTTTCACCCATTGCAGCTGTGTTTTTACCAGCCACTGGTTCCTGATTACAAGTGTTTTGCATCCCAGTAATTACACAGGGATGACCTCTGTACCAAATTACACTTCCCATGAAGCATGGCATGCCACCAGCATTTCTTGTTCCTTGTTTGATTCAAAAGTTTAGTGAATTTCTAGTCACTTGATTCAAAATCACTGAGGAGCTTTCTCTCAGCCTTTTGATGCGGGTAAATGTTGATAAGCACTGCATTCTGAGTTATTTTTCAGTGCAGGTGTTTTGGTGAATTGAGCACTGGGATAACTGTGAACCTTTATCCTGTGATGATCTGACTTACTCCAGCAGTTACCTTTGCACTTTGTGTCTCGTTCTTTGTTGGTCAAAGGGAACAATAATTCCTATTTTGTAGAAAGGGCTACAGATTGATTGTGGTTATTTCCAATTCCTGGGTTCTCAAAGGAAATATCCCTTGTCCTGGTGAAGCTGGGATCTGATTGTGTTGAAATATCTTTGAAAATATAATCTTTTATAGTAAGGGTAAGGACATATTGCCAAGAGTCTCAGCACAGGACATTAGCAATGAAAACAAAAATATTATGAGATTTGATGTACAAAGACAAAAACACAATAAGAAAACCACCAAAAAAAGGTATTAGCTTACACATGAGGGCAGGAATCCAAGAAAAAGCAGAAGTATAGAGAAGTGAAAGGAAGATGGCTGTGTATTTTCCTCTTCCAGCTTGGCAGACAGTGAGCAACGAGGAGAGCAAAGGAAGAAATGGAACTTGTAGGTGCAAATGACAAACTCAGTATCAGAAAAAACACTGGATATGTTTGAAGTGCTGAGCCTGAAGCTGGGGGTGATAAAATCTGACCCTGAGATTAGCTCAGCTGCTTAAACCACGGTGCTAATAACACCAATACTGTGGGTTCAATCCCTGGGTGGGCCATTTACTTGGGAATTGGACTCAATGATCCTTGTGGGTCTGCTCCAACTCAGAATGATCTGTGACTCTGTGAAAAGACATGAAAAGTCCTCTGAATTGCACAGCAACCAACTCAGTAGTAAATATGACAGATTTTCTTAGTGTAGTGAATTTGATTAGGTAGATGAAGATACCATTTCTTGTTATTACTTTTCAATCCCTTCTCTTCACTTTCCAGAATAAGGAGGAGAAAAATATTAGGAAGAAAAAAACCCTTTTTGTCATAGAGAAAAGAACGTCCCATGTGGAACATCTTTTACCTGTTCAGCTGTAGCCTGGAGGTTATGTCAAGTATTTTTGGTCTCTAGTCATGCATCTTTAAACAGGCGATTCATCAGGGGAGCAGGGTGGCTGTACCCTGTGTTCAGTCCAGTGGGTAGCCACCACGGCCCTGCAAACTCTCAGTCCATCCTTAGGGGCAGCTGCATCCCCAGAGGGGCTCCAGGGAAGTAAGAGACGTCTTCCACTTGCAAGCCAAAGCAGCACTGCATGGTTTTCACTCCCACCAACTCAGTTCTTTTGAGATGATACACTTGTCATCTATCCTAGCAGGAACATGTTGCAGCCAGCTTTCTTCCTAAGCCTGTCCTGGTTTGTGTCAGCTGCAGTTTTATGCTGGGAATTATTGTGGGGCAGAGTTTACTCTTCTCCATGCTCACAGAGCTCACAGAGCATGTTGCCCACAAGACAGAAGCCAACCCTCTACTATTTATTGTAAGGAGAGAATTTTATCATATATTACAGAGCACTGACAGGCCTTGCCACCTCAGTGCAAGACTGGCTCGTGAGGTAGGGAGCTAATATTTTCATTCATATTTGCATGAAGCTGTAGGTACATTTCTTCTCCTAAAAATATGCCCACAGGATATAAAAAGGGTAGTTTTCCTACACAATATAAAAATGATCTTTCATTGTTCTGTGAACTTGGGGTTTTCCATGCAGAATGCATGAGTGTGTCGCTGAAAATTGAAAAAAAAAAAAACAAACCCAAGCTCTCATCTCAGACTAGGGAGAATTAAGAGCCTGTGCCCTCTGCATAATTAGTTGACCCATGCATGGAAGACAAAAGGTGGGAGCATGAGTACATGCATCTATAAAATAGACTGTTTTATTAGTGAACTTTCATAGGAGTGGTCATAAAGATGCTTAGAGGGGAAACAGGATGTTGCACTTGGTAATACACTAAATGAAAAACGGAGAAACATGAAATCCATTCCCAGCTTTTTCAATTTGTGTGTCTTTGGCAAATTTGCTTCCTTTTTTAAACCCATGTCCTTCTGTCTCAGCAAGTCCCTTTATAATTTCCAGGTTCACTAAACACATCACAAAAAATATGCAATTCCATTCCATAACTCTCCATTTTGCTATGCTATATGTAAAAATGCAATTGAAAGGATAATTGTGCCTTTGTGTTAATCCGCTTGTAAGAAAAACCTGTAATCTGCCAGAACAGAATGTATAGGCTATTAACTTGTTTCTACACCAGTCTTTTGACAGCAGGCCATGAGGCATTAATAAATAGATACATTTCTCATGGGTTTGTGATTCATTTTTCCAAACTTATTAAAAAAAAAGTATCTGCAGGAGCAGAGGTGAAAGTTTGAAAACGATAAAACTTTCAGATCTATAAAAATGACATGCTTATAATTGAATATTTCTAGGGCACTTCTCCTTTATTATGTAGGTATTATAAAGATGACATGACATAATGTCTGTAGATAGTGGGGGAAGCATTTCTGTTTGTGTCTGTGTGAGGGTGGCAACACTGTGCCATTAGCTCTCCAGCAATTAGCAAGAGAAGGGGCCCCTAAGATTATGGCAGTGATTCACACAGAGCAGCAAAATCAGGAGGATTTAGCATTTTTGTCATCTTTTATGAGGGCTTCAGAGGAAAAAGAAAGGTGAGAACCCTTTACCTTCTGCAAAGTTATAGACTTGCTTTGTATTTGGACAATACTATTAATGTCATTCTCTGTGTTTTGACTATCAGTCATTCACTGTGAGTTCATCTTAACATCATTTTCACTTCTGCCAGCACCTCCTTACCACTGGGAGAGTTCTAGAAACCAAACTGCTACTGCTAGCACTTCTTCCAGAAGACTAGACTCTTTCCCTTGAATAGGAAATTAGTGTCTGTACATTCCTTTCCAAGACAAATGTTTGTCACAGTGCAACCTAAGAAAGAAGTCCATCAGATTCTTACTCAAACCATGCCTTTGCAGCTAATGATGTTTGGGAGAATGTCACCTTGCTAGAATTGGTGCTGTGTTGACTTTTTCCTTTCCTTTGGGAACGGGCTGCATTCTAATTTAACAATCTCTACAATTTCCTGAGCTGTCTTCTCAAATGGTCTCTTTTAAATGCTACAATCAATGCCACCCTCCTATTTTCAAGAAAGGATGTTCTGAACTCAGGTGTGCTGACTAGAATGGA
Source organism: Sylvia atricapilla (assembly GCF_009819655.1). NCBI lineage: Eukaryota > Metazoa > Chordata > Aves > Passeriformes > Sylviidae > Sylvia > Sylvia atricapilla. Next base: position 10,795,581 of record NC_089147.1, read on the forward strand.
TGAGGAGAAAATCATAAAGCACTCAAGAAAACCCCAAACAAGTACACAAAGCAAAAAGCAAAGGTAAAGCCCATGTCATTATACAGCTACAGTAATCCATGGCATGTGTGATCTCTTCTAATTAGTAACTGAGAAGCTTGTTTGTGGATGGACTGAAGACAGCAGTTGCTTGCTGTCAATGCCTTAGCAATTGTAAAACTAATTATATCCCGCCTTAAATGCAAATAATTAAGAACAAGTGTCTTTTCAGCCTTTTATTCCTCTGTTTATAATTTTGGAAATGCTTTATCTGGGAATGGGCACATCTGAGCAGGAAAAACAGGCAATAATTACAGGAATCACAGATGTTCCAAACAATCTGCACCAGTGGAATTTCTCTCCAGAAGTCTGCAGAGGTTTTGCCCTTATTTTTCACAGCATCTGTTAGAACAGTTGGATTAATGATGCCTATTTACAAGCATAATGCCCATTGTAACGTCTCTGAGAGTATTATGCTCCTGGAAGAAGATTCATTTCCATGTTAAGAGAAATTCCTTTAGGCGTCTGCATTCACTGTTCACTGGGTGCCTCTGCAGTTGGGGTCACAGCATCGAGTGGAGTCCAGAGAGCCATTCATTGACTGAGGGGAGCTGAGCACCTTCCCATGCTCCCAGGAATTCACAGCTGCATATTCACAGGGCAGGGGGAGGCTTTGGTGGCTGCAGATGAGCAATTTGCCATAGTGGGCAAAGTTCCTCAGTGATCTTTGAGATGTTTGAGCCACTAACAGTCTCTCAAAGTACCAAATTCCAACATTAGTCTGGAGCTGAACATCTCATGTAGGGTTTTACCCTCCTGGCCTTTGTGATGGTCCTTGTCTCAAAACACTTGAAATAGCCATCCTAAATATGTACACTGCAGGTATACATACAGCCTCCTAAAGTGGATATCCTCTGCTCCCTCTGGAGTCCAGGGACACGAGGGGTACTTTGCAAACATGTTTTATACATCCCGTGGTGAAGAAATATTTTAGAGGTAAATAAATCATAATCTGTAAGTACCTGCTTCTCTCTAGGGTTTATAAACAGCATCAGTTTGAAACCCAAGATGATTTTCATTGCGCCAGCTTAATGAAGCATTAATAACTGCACCCAAAGTTGAGTCTGCCATTAAATCAGAGTCACTCCTCTAAGTGCAGTCAGTCATGTGTGATCCATCAATTCATCCACAAATTAAGAGAGGTATCCACTCAGGATGCAGCACATCATTTCCCAAACTCCAGAAGTGATACTGAGTAGGTTTCATTGGTTACAAAAAGAGGAGAAGGTTTCTCACATTGTACAAATTGTGCTGGGCTGAAAAATTAATTTTGTTATACAACATCCTCTTGAGCAAATACTTTAGTCTTATGTAATAGGAAGCTTTAATGCTCTGAAGCAGGTGTTAGGGGCCTAAAATACTCTGTACTGTGGAGAACTGAAGGTTGCTGCTCCAGTCTCTGCCCTTAATCAACAGAATGCTGAGGCTTAGAGAATGAACCCCATAACTTAAATAAGACTCTGGGGATTAAATTCAGTGTGAAGAAAATGTTCAAGTCCCATGTCTATCCAATAAAAAATATATATATTATTTTGTTCTCTTTTTTTTGTTTAGATTTTTGCTTTTGGGGCTTCTGTTTGTTTGTGGGTTTTTCTTGTTTGTTTTCATTGTAGGGTTTTTTGTGAGTTTGGTTGGTTGGTTTTTGGAGCAGTTTCTGCTCCAAAATACTCTTTGGAATCAAAGGCTTCAGAGAGGCATCAAATTGAAAACCACAGTTCTTTAGCCTTCTACTCAAATCACCTGGATTGCAAAAGATTTCCACCCTAAATTTTCTTTGGAGGGACAAACAAACAAACATTTGTGGAGGCATTTTTTGTGCTTCATCAGGCTGAGCAGTGTTAGATGATTATGTTTGCATTTCAAGGAGTAATGCATGCCTGAGTGGGTCATTACATGCAATTCATGCAGCAGCATAGGGAGGATTTTTTAAAGAGGGTGGGCTGTCCGTGCCACTTGTGAAGAAAAAGGGAAGGGTTGGATGAGAAGGTACTGCTGGATCTCTCCTGTAGCTTTTGGATTGTGTGGAGGATTTTCCAGTTTGTTGAGGGGGCAGGCCACACCCGACTGGGATCACCAAACACAGAATCCTGCAGAGAGAAACTGCATAGGATGTCTCTGAAGTGGCTCTAAGGTGCTTGCAGATGCAGGAACTCCTGGAGAATCCTCTGAAATCAGAGTTTCTGAAGCAGTGGTCTGTCCCCACACTATTTCACTGACTGGAAACAGGTGCATGAGCCAGAGAGCAGCAGGAATGTCACCATCTGCCATGTAGAACCCCTTGGAAGGGAGCAAGAATGGCTTGGAAATATGTTCTAACAGGACATTGGGGACAGAGACAGCACATTAAAAACCACTGGGAGTTTTAGGAAGGGAATGGAAAAATAACTGAGCTTTTTTTCAAGAGCTGACCGCTTGCCCCATGAAAAGATCTGATGGTTTCAGATGACATCCTCATCCTCTTAAAACATGTTCCAGTTGGTGATATGTGCTTGGACAATTTGTTCTGAAAAGCAGGAGTATCACGTGCAATAGTAAATTGCAACCATGATCCTTACAAATTATGACTCAGAATTCATTAGATGGCCCTCAGTGATAGGCACCAATTCCATCCAGTCCTGGAGACAGTGTTGTGTCATTCTTTTCTTGTGCTGCTAATTTATATTAATGGCTTTTATTGTTGCTTGTCAGATTCGACTGATTGAACAGTAAAGTTACATTTCATTTCTCCTCTTTCATTATGACACTCAGTGAGGAAAAATACAAATGAATTCATATTTAATTGTAGCATAGAAATATTTTTTCCTCTGGTTTCAAGAACAAGCACAAAGGGCCGTGCAAAAGCAATATCTAGGCTGGTGATTGCATTAGTGTAAGTTCTCTAAATGTTTGTTCTTTCTGTCTGTGGTAAGTAGTTGGGACAGAAGCTGTTTTTCATTGCCAGTTAATCACTTTCTAGGATTCTGAAAATATCTACAGAAAGAATTGTAATATTACTGCAATGAAATTTTTTTTCACTACTTCTGTTCTCTCTCTGGATTAATTTTCCTCTTCTATATAATCTTAATCTCACTTTCTCTGACCTACCCACAGAGAAGGGAAGAAAGCCTGACAAAGAGGGCAGGTGTTAGAAGTCAGTGCATGTGCAAATTTAATTGGATACACAGAAAAATGTCAGTCCTAGAAGCTGATCAATCAATCAGTGCTAGAAAATACCCTCATGGACTTTTACAAAAGATGAAAAATGGAAATATTAGAAATGTCCTTACTGGGCTTTTTCTGAGCAGCAAAATGAGTTCATTCTTCTCTCCTGCATCTCAAAAAATAATTTTGGTTGTTGCAATACTGAAGGACACCAGTGGTGTGACTTTGAGCTGGTCAGTCACAGGCTCCTGGATGTTACAGGGAGCAGAGTTTATGGAAAAGCCAGTTAAACTGCTTGAAGGAGTGAAGGAGCTTCAAACCCTTTAACCATCACCCACAGCATTGGGCTGTAGGTAAAGCAGAATAAATTAATTGCAAAGTATGTTCTGCAGAGAGAGTGGAGAAGATATTTCACATCTGCAGGCTGTGGGGCTTGGGAAAATAGGAAAGCTGAGAGGACTAGCAAGAGGATAATAAGAAGAAACTAATGAGGTGGAATAAAAACCATGAAGCGACTGAATTTCTGATTTCTGTCAGTGATTTTTGACCAAGGACGCCACTTATTCTGGTTTATTGTTACACTGCTAAGGGAAAACAAGGCCTGGGTAGGTGCATTTTAAACATAGAAGAGTATACACTGAAGGGATTACCAGTCTCATATCACTGGTGTTTTTATTTTTCTCACACTGTAAATGAACTTCCAGGACATTCTATAATGGATCACAGTCTAAAACACAAGGAAAATAGATCTTCTAAGTTAAGTAGATTCTTTCAAAATAAAGCTATTTCTTCAGGATATCAAATGTTTTCAAAAGGAGCCAATTCCCTGATCTTCTTGTGCTGCTTAAGGCCAGGTTTTAAATCTCTGCTGAACTAACCTAAGCAATCCTAAATCCCATTTTTAAAAGTCTTTTTTGTTAAAGGAAAAATGCATTGTGTATATATATATATATATATATATATATAATTTTCAAAATAAATCACTGGACATTGAGTCCTGACCCGATTTGGAGACTGATGATCACTGTCTACTCTACACTCCTTGAAAGCTCTCAAGTCAGCAGCCACTACCTCTACCTGAAAGGCCAGGTGGTCAGACTCTCATTTCATGGTAACCTACTTTCTCTTACGTTTTTACATTTCTTTCATTTTTCCCTGAAATACATTCAGTGCTTGTAAACATCACCATAACAGACCAAAAGACAAAATGCAGATGTCTTGTGTCTGTGCACAGGAGAGGTTCTGCTGTGCAGTGACTGTATAAACAGGTTTATACAATCACTGTTTATAAAGGGCAGGCTTAAAGGCTGTTGGGTGTGGAAGAAAGAAGGGAAGGGATGAGCCTGGGAGTGCTGTCTGGCAGGGCAGGTAACAGGATATATGGTGTGGGATATATTCCTTCCTCTTCCAGGATCTGAAGAGCTAAGGGTGATTTCAAAGAGTTAAAATTTCTTCTTTCCTTGCTCTAACAATGCAGAAAAATCTATAGCAGACCTTAAAGGAAAAACAATGTATTTGCATGTACTTCACCCAGTGGATTAAGGAGAGTGCAGGACAGGGAGGGATATGTCCAGGGGGAGTTAATAGTCCCAATTACCTTCTCCACTGCATTTTTAAAATGTCTTTAAAAGAAAGTTTCTTAGTTGCTCTGGGATGTTTTTCTGTGCAATCAGGTCATATTTGTCCCTGGTCAATGAGTTTTGTTACTGAAATGTAAGCCATCAGACATGTCTGGTCTCTATTTTTTTTCCATAAAAAGTGAGCCTGTGGTTTTCAAAGTGCAAACCATCAGCCTTAAATCAGTACTTTGCTAAAAAGCCACTGGCAAGAGCATTCTGGAAAGTTTAGGGGAGAAAATGGCACTTACCTGTAAAGTTATTTTGTGAACTCAAGTTGATATAAGGCAAATAATTCAAGAAAGGATTAGGCACTTACATGAATATGAATAACATCAGCAGTTGCACAGGGAAAGAGAAAATTTACAGGGGTTATCAATCCTTACACTTCAGAGCATGGGACCATTTCTGGGAAGAAATATTTTTCTGCCTATCCAGCGCTTAATCCTCAGAGGCCTCAGTGTTTGACACCAGCCTTTAAAGCATCTCTGAGCGACTTGGAATGAGGGTCACAACAAAACTCAGGGGAAGGGATACGAGTTTCTTTAGGAGGTTAGAAAGGCAGAAGGGCTGGCAAATCCCATGGGTCCTCACTAGTCCTGAAGCAGGGCCTTAACAATTGAGATGTTTTTCTAGGAAACTCTGAAATGTGAATTTCTGTTTCCAACTGGAGGGCAATAATTCTTTAAGTGTGTTGAGGGTCACCGGGAGATTTCCCTCAGAGTTAAATACAGTGAGACCTTTCCCACCTTTGGCCTGGTGAGAATTTTACTGAGTTGCCACTAAATCATAAGGCATTGGGACAAAAGACCGCCCCAGTACACACTGCCACCAGAATTACGAGTTCCACATCCAGATGTGGAGAGCTCATGCTGTCCTCACTTTCCCCCTCTAATTTGCACTCCCTGGGACATGAAGAGTCACTAACACTTTGCACAGCTGCCGTGTTAAATTGGTACAGCAAAATTGATGGAAAGAACAAGAGAAGTAAGTTTGTACTGTAATGATACTCTAAGCAGTCATTTTCTGTTGCCTTCCTCAGAAGGCAGAGAAGAGAGATTTATCATGAGTGTAACTCTGCCAAACTATGTAGAACTGCACAGCAAGGGGGTTGTCCCTTGTGACATTGTCTTGACTGAGGGGAGAAGGTCTTATCTTGAATTGCTTAAAGTACTTGTTCCCCAGCCCAGATGATAAAATGGAGCTTAAGGCTCTGGATGTCCTCCAGGGTTTCCAGTAGGAGTATTTAATTGCCAAAAATACAACACAACCTCATGCTTGCCAGCCCTCATTTGCCTTGATGTCTCGAATGCAATATCCTGGATTTCATCAGGAGATACCAAGCCGATCTAGGGAGACAGTGAAGCCAAGGGAATTATTTTGAATTCAAACCCTCTTAAGCACAGCATCATGTCATGGCGAAACCACCAGCTGAAATGAAGACTGACAGTTTAATTTCTTGAAGTACTGGAAAAGAAAAGACATCTGCCATGATGGCTATTGGCTTCCACAAGCTGATGGTAATAGACTGTGAGGTCCTTTACAGCTGAAGAAATTAATCCTTCTTTCCTCCTAATATACCTGTCATTATCTATATGAGTAGGTATGTTTTTTAGAATCTACAGCATGGCTATTTTGTCTCCCTATTCCTTCTCTGTCTGCCTGTAACCTCTGTAACCTCTGCTCTGGATGGATTTTACAAATTTACCACTGTATTACAAATCTACCTTGTGGTGAGACAGAAGTGAGTTTGGCCAACATCAAAGATTTGAAAATATTTACTCAAAAATCTGTTTTATTTTGTTTTGAATAACCATGTCTTGGTTGAAAATTAACAGAAGGCTTCTAAATAATAAAATATTACTGCTACTACCACTACTATTAGTAATATTAGTAAACCCCAAACAGTAATAGTGCTTCTCCACACTGCATGGCATTTGGTGAAAGGCTATCTTCCTCCTTAACTCAATGAAAACTTCCAGTATCTTCAATCTATGAAAAGAAAATTACTTAAAAACAAAACAAAGCAAAAACCCAAAAACAAACAAGCAAAACCCCCCAAAACCCAAAACAACCAACCAACCAACCAACAAAAAAAAAAAAAAAAAAAAAAAAAAAAAAAAAAAAAGATTATATTTGGGATCAGAAAAATTAACTGTGGATTTCAGAAGCAGCAGAGCAGTGGGTTATGTGTGCACTTGTAGCTGTTGCCTCTCCCAGCAGCACAGCAGCAGCTCCCTTCACTCACCCCAGCCCTGTGTGTTCCTGTGGCTCCCTGGATCCCTGCCCAGGCTAGTTTGCCAGCTCTCCCTCCCAGACAGGGTGTGCAGCAGCCGAGGGCTCTGTGCCCCTCTCTGGATGGATCCTTCATGGCTCACTCCTTTATCCTGGCGGTTCAGTCAAACTTGCGAGACGTCACCCTGCCTGGGACTTATCTCCCTTTCAAATGTGTTTGAAATTGGCAAGTGTGTTCAAAAGTAATTAAGGGAGGAATGACAGACAGTTTGACAAAGTATCCTATTTCCTTAGGAAGTCAGGCTAAATAAAGGGGATTGTCATGTAAAAATCATAAATTTTCCCCAAACAAAAACATCTTTTGTTCCCTTGGGCATCAAAGATTAGCAAAACCCAGAGGAATTTTAAACTCCAATTTAAACTTCAGAGCTTGCACTAGCAATTAACTATTGAACTGTCAATTATCTTGGTCTTTTTAATTAACTCTGCTTTTAGGCTCTGGTACAATATTTATTTATTCTGTTTTTAAAGCAAAAAAAAATGGAACATCAGACTTAATGCAAATAAAACTGGCTTTCATGGAGGGAAAAAAACCCTACAAACATAATTTCATCCAACATTTAAAGTTATTTTGTTAAAGTTTTCCATTAGTGTGGTCTAGCAAATGATGAGAAAGGGACTATTTCCTAATATATGCTCTAGGCTTGTTCCTTCCTGATCAATGCTTTATTTGTAGGCTTTTCTACTGGGCCCATTTATATGGTGTTTTCACTCTGGTTTGGTGGAGAACTGAAGGTGCTGTGGCAGCCCATGGGGGTGTGTGTGTAATTCCTCAGAGAGATGTAGCATTGGAAAGTAAAGTCACAACTGGCCTCAAACAAAGCAATGAAAAAAAGATTTTGCTGCCTGAAGTTGTGACTGCAGGATTACAGTCCATAAAGTGTAACAAAAGTAGATGAATTCTCACATACCCTGTCCAAGTAAACGCAGAAGTTGGAGGCTGCAATTCGGTCATGAAGATCAATTGAGAGCAAGGGAAATGGGATAAAGGAGCCCTGTCCTTTGGCTTGAGCCTCAGTTTTCACTTGAGCCACGTTTCCTGCAGCACTTTTGTAACTCAGTGTGTGTTGGCACTTGGCTTCCATGCTGGGAATTGTCTGGAGAGCTCCACGTCCACAGGCTGAGCTGAGAGGCAGAGCAGCCGCATATTGAGGCTATAACCTCTCGTGTTCTTTATGGCTGGAGAGATGAGAATTTTCATGTAGGCTGTTTATTGCAGGATGCTTAAGCAGAATGAGACCAGTACTGCCTGGAATTTTCACAGATAAAATTGGACTTTATGTTGGACCTATGTGCCTGAGAATTTCTTCCCCCATGCCGAAACAGGAGAGTGTTTGCCTGGAGCACTGGAGAAACAGGATCTCTCTCAAGATTTTCTCATGATCTTTCTGACACACTAAGATGAAATTTCCTAAAAACTAGTACTGATAGGAGATCTTTTCAGAATCAGAGCCAAAAAACCCAACCTTTTATTTTGGTTTTTTTTGGTATGGCACAAGATCTTTGGGATGTTTTATTTAATAATTCAGTGAAACTGGATGCCCAAGGTTTATTTATTTTTCTCCCTCTCTGTATGAGTTTCAAAACTTTTGTCTTCATCTTAGGACATTTTTTGAATATTGTTCTTTTTAAAGTTCCTAGAGATGGAAAAAAATAGCAAGCAATAGCTTGAGCTAATTTAATAATGCCTGACTGATGACTAGACACATAGATCATTTTGTAGCTCTTTAATAGATTTTTTTTTTTTTTTAATTAGAACACATCTTTGAACAAGATCCCAAATTACAGTTTTAATCTTTACCAAGAGACAATTTCCTCTCCTTGCACTGTGTTGGTACTTCACTGTTACTAGCAATAAAGAAAAAAATAGCAGCAACCTGATATTTTATTATGTTGCAGTGGAACTCTGAAATCAAAACATCCTAGAATGATGAAGATAACTGAGTTAATCAATGGACATTTGCAGAGGGCAGTCAGGTACCAGCATTTTCTTCTGTGTTTCTTTCCTTCTATATGGAAATTAACCTATAATCCAGCTGACTCCAGTATAGTTTTGTGAGGAAACAGGTAAGTCAAACTCATGCCTGCAGGATAGAAAATATGATGTGCCTGCTGGGACTCCTGTTAAAAAGAAAGAAGAAGGACAAACTCATATCTTTTTCTTTCATAATGAATCCTTATTGGATCAGAAGCAAAACTGAATTCAAGATCTTCAACTGCAGAATTAGAGGAATAATTATTAAAGTGCAAACAACTGTACATTCACACATATGTCTTATATAGAGTGGGAAGGTGAAATGCCATATGTTAAAAAACACCCATTTTCACAGCTCCTGAGTGCTGTTACCAGAGAAAAGAGAGATGATATTGGAAAATCAGAGAAGCAGGGGAGCCAGTAACCTATGCTTTATATATCAACATGCACAGCATGTGTGTACTTCCATCTATACATATCATATAGATGTGGGGTTTATATGTGTGTGTATATATCTATCTATCCATATATATGTGCACACACAATGCTCAAATAAGTAATGTGGATGTTCTGCTAAGGAAATTTAAGATGCTGGGGGTGATTCATAACTCCACATGAACCAAAAGGATTTTCCTGTTCCTTCTATATCTGTAGAACTGGGCTCCCACTGGATTGCATCAAAGTGTGTGTCCTTACGAGCTGGTGAAAAATTGTGACTTCTGTGGCAATGCTAACAGCACATATGTGATGTACAGCACTGGAGATAAAATCAGGGCAGAGAGGACCTTAAAAGCCAGGGTGGAATAGGGTGAGGAAGAGAAAACACAATAGATTTCAGACTTGAAATATCTTTGAAAGGTGAAACAGGGAGAGAGAAGAGGGTCACCAAAGTGAATCATGAAAGGACCTCTGCTTTTCATTGCATCCATGAATGCTCCTTGAGTTTATATCTGAAATCTTCACCCACTCTGAACTGAGTGGTAAAACAAAGTTAATTGCTCAAGCGTCCTTGTAGAACAGTAAAAAGCCTGAGAGTGTTTCTGTCCCCAGGAAGAGAAGAGCAGAAATGTCTTAAAGTAAGAATTGCTTGCAGTCAGTAGAATTTGATGTTGAGCCGCAATAATTGCCAAAACTTTCATGGGAACAGCTGGGTGTTAAGTATTTGTCTGTGCTGCTTTCACAGGCTCTTTGGAGCTAAATGCCTTCATATTGGGGTCAAGTGCTTTGGTAGACATTTGAGACTGGATCCAGCCACCCTGCTTCAGGATGACCAAACTCATCTTTTAGACAGAAAGAACATCTATTACAGTGATTTTCAACATTTTCCTTGAGAAAATTATTTTCTTGTCTATACTCAGAATTGCTGAACTTCCAGGTCTTCCTGTGTTCTTCCCATCAAGCTAGGAGCAATATGAGATTGCTGTTTCTGGCCACTGTCAATGAACCAAAGACCAGGCAAACTCCATCTTCCTTACAGCTGCTTTTACTGTCTCCATTTTCAGATAAATAGCAGTGATGGAAGGCACTGCAGTGGCAGGAGAAGGATAGTTTTGAGAAGCAGTTGGCTAAGGGTTTAAATATTTGCCTGCTCCACGTCCCAGGATATGATCTGTACACTTTCTCCCTGCCCTTACTCAGATTTGCAATATTCTTGTAGCAGGTGAAGTGCTGCTTTGTGGGCTGCCAGTCCCTGAAATGGCTAAATCAAAGTGCTCTGGTGCATTGAATTCTGGCATTATTATTCAGGAATTGTGTCTCTTCCCCTCATCTGCTCCCTCTTGATACTTGTTGTTATTTACCAGGCATTCCCTCTGACTCCAGAGGAATGCAGCCCTGATATCCAAGCAGAGAGAAGCACAGAGGTGACTCCTGAGGCATCCCTCACCCAGCACATCTCCAGACACACTAACAATGCTGCATCCAGAGCTGCTTATCAAGTGCCACAAGCACCTCCTCAAGTGCTGCTGGATGTACTTCTAACTCTGTTGGACTGTAAAGCAGAGAAGGAGCCAAATCCCAGCAGCTGCAGGAGGTGGGCTGGGAGAGCAAATGCAGCACAGGCTAGAGATTAAATCCAGTTGGTATATACCCAGCAAAAATCCCCTTAGCTGTCCAGTGAATAATCCTCTGGTCTGCAATATTAATTCACCAGTTTGGAGATATTTCCCCAACCCACAAGGTTCATCCTACCTACTTAAGTGTTTCTCCAAAACTTGGATCTGATTTGGGGTTGAGGCATTGCTAGCTTTCTATAACAAATCCATAGTATTTATAAAATGATTTCATTTCAACTGGGTCGACCTGTGCTGCGCCCTGAAAGGTCCTCTTACCTGCCAGAAGAAATGCTTAATTTTTTAATATTTTTCAGAAAGGAAGGACCTACTCCGAACCCAAAGGCTGGTCAGTCAGTTTGGGCTGTTTTAGTCAATTCCTTTTGACGGTTAACTCGGCTCTGCAATGTCTTTTTGCTCTGGAACCCAAAGGATGATTAGCTTAAGAGCTGTGGCTGTATTACCCTCTCAGGGCAAGCTATGATCCTTGTAAAAGCTTTTCAATCATGCTCCAAAGTCTTCTAGGACAGGTAATGTGTGCTTATTTAACACTTTTCTATGAATTACTTGATTTTTACACCAGGAACACACTTTGATGAGGCTGATATTGGAATTTCTGGGGAAAGGCCTGTACTCAGTGACTGCATTCAGTGATTATCTGACAACACAGCTCTTTGAGAGCTATTAATCCTCTGTCAAGTTCTTTGACATTGCAAACTTCTGGCCGCCTTCCCTTTTTTCCTGGTCAGTTATCATCCACCTAGCTGAGGTGGAGCCATTTGGAAAAACTCTTCCCCCAACAGAAAAAAAATCTAAAAAAGGGAGGAGGCAGAAGAAAGTAGACAAAAATGGACAAATATTTTACCTGAACTCAGGATTTCAAAGTCATCTCCTTCCTTTCCATCATGGGATGCTGAGCACCAAGGGGACACCTATTGGCATATCCCTGTGAAGGGCTGTGGGTTAAGTGTCTGTGTGGTCTGCTCCAGAGCTCAGAGAAAAGCCTGTGCAGAAATTCCCACTGACTTTACTAAACTAAGGATCATGCCTCTGCTGGGAGAGCTGTATTATAGCAATTTGCCTGTTGGCACTTGGGGAATGTGGAGCCAGGACAATTTGGCCAATTTTAAAAATAAAAAGCCTGTTTGCTGTTTTGCAATTACTTCTGGCAAGCATGGACTAGTTGATGGGATTAGTGGGATGGTTTTGCTAAGGTAGCTTGTTTCTTCAGGTTCTCCCACCTGTCATCAGTCCATTTTAACAGGTTTTGCTAAATTGGCAGCATCTAAAAAATAATTAAAAATGGGGGGAAATCACATATTTAGAGGCAGTGAAGCAGAAAGCTGAAATGCAATGGCTCTTTTTGTCAAATTTAATTTCAAGAGTCAAAACTGCAAAAAATGACCACAACAAAGAAGGGAAGAAAAATAAACAGAAAAAGTTTTCCTTATCTTAAATGTATCTGTGTCAGTCTTCCAACATACAAAACCAAAGGCTAAACTGTGACTTGGGAACAGAAAAACAGAGCGTTGAAATAGAAATTATCTTAAAAAAGTTTTGTTGAGGCACTGATTTGGAAAGATACAGGGATATGGGAGATGCTGCTTTAAGGCCTATGGGCAATTTCCTGGTGAGAGACTGTCTCCAGGTGCTGTAAGGCTGAGTGTTCTGTTACCTCCCTTTGCCTCTCCAGTGTCTCTGGAATAAAAGCAGGGGGGTTTTGCTCAAAAGCCTCATGCTGTTTAACTGGTGCACCACCCTAAAAGGGATTGCTATGCCAGAGCCCTTGAGCTTTGTGAGGTCTGCAGCCCACCCTCCTTCCTGCAGCTGCAGCAGGTTGTGTTTGACACAGGTGCTGCTCTGGAGAGTGAGATCTGATGGAATTGGTGCTGAAATAAGTGGTGGATCCCCTATCAAGTAGTCAAAGGCAGTAATGAAGAGGGTGAGTACGACTCAAGCCCAAATGTGGCTTTGAGTTCAGAAAAAACAACTTGCAGATGAACAGGTGAAGGACACCATTCAGCCTGATGGTGCAGGTTCACAGGGGGAACTGGGTGCCACCTGCTTGGGTTTCAGTGTAAAACTCCAGCCTGATTTCACTGCCTCCTTTCTCGTTCCATCCTGATACCTGGCATATATTCAATTTCTTTGCAATAATAGACAGTTTCTTCATCTGCTGCCCTTTCAGTGTGTGACGGCTATAAACCACTGGTTACAAAGCTTGAGCATTTCAGAATCTACTGACATTTAAGGAAAAAGATTACCAAGCCCTTGAAAGGAACACACCACTGAAATACACAAAGAAGCAAGTGCAACTTCCTTGCTGTTAAAGCGATAAAGAAATTAATGGCACACTAGGTTCCAAAATCCCACTGCTGTTTGGAGATATCGCCTTTTTCCACCTTTTTTTTTACAAAAACCCTCTTTTCTCCCTCCACAATGTGTAAAGGCAGCTGCAGTTAAAGGGATGGCAAGGCACAGGAAAGATATTGCTTCCCATGAGTTTTATGAAGCTGATATCAATCTTTTTTTTTTTTTTTTCATAAACTTCAGGCCTGTTATTACTCTAAAAGCGTGTTCCACAGCATTTAATGTGACACTGATGAGAATACAAATAAGGGGAAGTGAGGGAGATGGAGGACAGAGAGAGAAGAATCAAATTATGTTAAATGCAAGCACCTGAACAGCACTGCCATACCCATTGCCATTGAGGAGAGTTTAAAGGGGCCAGGAAAGCACAGAGAGTCTGAATTGTGTTTGGAGGCAGTAAATCAAATTGAGCCTCAAAAGTGAGGTAAGAAATATCATCTGAGGAAGGTGAGAAAAGAAATTTAGGCTACGGAGGCAGGAAGGCTTGCATGTGAGCTAATGAGGCATGCTTCAGCAAAGGGTTGTGTAGAAAGACAGGGTATAAATGTTCTTGAAACTGGGATGATATGGAGCGGAAAACAAATGCTGTGGATTTTCTAAACTTTCACCTGGAAAGTGTATGAAATTGTGATTAGTCTGATGTCATACCCAAGTCAGTGCTTGGCTAGATTCTAGTAGGCATAAACAACTTTTCATAGGGAAATATTCTTGGTCCTGAGTAGTAAGACAAGCTCGGACCACTTGTTCTGTCCCTTATCTGATACACAAATAATCAGAAGCTGCCATGTCCAAGAGAAACCAAAGGAGGCAATTCTTCATACAGGGTCTAGCTATGAAATTCCTTGCCTCAGGATATTTGGGATATGTAGTTTGCAGATTCAAGCAGAGGCAGAATGAATTCATAGAGGGAAATCTACTGAGAATTACTGCACATGCATGAATTGTGTTTGGTTTGGGCAGTTCTTGAGCTGCAAAGTGCTGGAGATTAGAGAGTGTTCTGAAGAAGAATTACTGCATGACTGTCCCAGGCTTATCTTCCTTCCTTGGCCTCTGCAGTACCACAGGGTAACTAACAAGATGAGCATTCATCTGGCTCACCAAGTCACTTCTTTCCCCAGGGCACATGCTCAAACTTTAGTGCTGTGAGGAAATAGACAGGACAGTAGAGAGCAGAGCAAAGTAACAAATACCATCTCTGAAATGAACGTGGGGAAGTGGTGGAGTGTGAGCTGGACATTAACTTGAATGCAGTTAGAGCAATGACACCTTTCTGTTCATCACTTTTCTCCAGTGTGATGCACTATCAGCTCATGAGACAGTAGCTGAGGAATCCAAGCAGGCAGATAACAGTCTTTCTTGAGAATTCTATGTTAGCACTTTCAAAGAGCATCTCTGTGAACAGGATGTAGCTGAAATGGCGATCAATTACTTGATATGGTCATAGGAAGCAACACTGCAGGCATTCTCCTGACAGCTTTTTCAGGGTCTCTGAATTCTCCACAAATACACTAATATCTTGAGTGACTTCTACCACATGTGATATATATTGTCAGTGCATAATTTCAGCTCAGGTGCCCTGTGCCTAATTTGCATACATGAGCAAATGAGGGAAATTTATCTCATTTTCAGGTTATTATTCCAACTGAGGATTCAGAGTGTGCACATGAAGATTGTATGTAATTTTCCACGAGCGTGAAACTTTTCCCATAACTCAATATGCATTTTGATAAGGAAAACAACTATGTTAACATCTCAATGTTTCTCGAAACCACTATAATACTGTTAAGAAATGATAAAATAGTGAGACAGATTGCAGCAGTCACAGTATCTGTGTTTTGAGTTTTGATGAGATGTAAAATCAGTTGAAGTTATTTCAGATTTCTGCAAAAGAAGTCTGCTTTGAAATGTCACTATTTCATGAGAGTTTTCGATGGCTCTTCAAGTGACACAAAGTACTCTCCTGTCAGTGTTAGAAACCCTAACCTATGCAGCTGTTTCTACATAAGAAATTTGCTTTGCAAAGGCAATGCATAGCTGAGGACCAAAACAGTTCTTCAGGGTTCCTAGAAAGAGAACCAAGTTTCAGAGAGTGCAAATCTGCAAAGCAACACCTTTCTCAGATGTTTTCCTGTCAAAATGCTCAGTGGAGGAAGAGGGGATGTCTGTTGACATGTTTTGAAGGCAACCAACATTAACAATGTAAACTGTAGGCATAATCCTGCAATTTTTTGGTGTGAAGTTTTGTTCCAGCTATGTAATTTACACTGATTTAGTGTTGGATATCTTTCAACTCCTCTGTGTACAGGCTAAATTCTCTTAATACTAGGATAACTTGGCCTGTAACTTTTTATAGGAAGGGACTGTGGTCTTTGTTCAATGCTCTGTTTGGAGCTCCTTAAGAATTTCAAGAAGCACAATAATAAATTGAGAAAAAAAATGTACTTCATGATGTTCAGGCAACTGTTTGTTTTATGGGGATCTGTCCTTGAGAAGTGGAATAGCTGGTGCCAAAGTTCTATGTGGGCAGCAGATGAGTTCCTTACAGATGTGTGATTATTTGTGGCTTTGGTATATCACACACAGAAGAAAAATCTTCCTATGTATCTATGCACTCCTGTTTAATTCTGTTCTTACAGTGTCAGGTTTTTGACAGCAAAACCCAACAATTCCTAAAAAAAAAAAAAAAAAAAAAACACCACCCCAACACTCTCAAATTATTTCCCAAACACCTCATGGTTTTGAGTTTTTTTCCCAGAAAAAGCACTCCAACAATGGAAAACCACCAAAGAATTCCTTCTTTTTTTCTTCTTCAAAGTGAGGAAGAAACCAACCTGAAATCCTCTACAAATGCATGGGTTTTGTCCATTTCAAGTAAGGCAGGAAGATCACCAGAAGTGTCCTGGTTGTATAAAGGGAATGCTGGTGTCACCAGGTCACTGCCTCTCTTTCTGTAATGGCCCCATGGGACCTTTGTGCCATGAAATCCCCCAGCCTTAGCTACAAGTCTTTTTTCCCAGGTTGCTTGGGACTATTTTCAGTACTTTATGAGCAGAGGAAGTCTATACTCTGCTTCTTTCTCCTGTTGTGGATGACGTTTCTGTTTGCCTGATGAATTTCCCCTTTTCCTTATCTAGTCTTTGTCCCCTTGTGCAATAATGAGGAGCAGACCTGTTTTCCTTCGAAGTGATGATGAATTGTAGAGCAGGACAGGGGGAGACAGACCAAGTCATGATGTGATTACACCTGCACTCATAGGAGCAGGGGTTGACTGTGCCTTCAAAGCTAATAAAAACCCTACTCACGTGAGGGGCCAACAGGCGAAATAGCACCCAACAGGTGGAACAGCAATTTTCACCCAACTGAAGTTTTAAGTTTAAAAAAGGTTCTCCAGCAAACAGAAACTGTATTTTATTTGTTATTTTATTTTATTTTATTCTTAAAACTTCATTCTGCTGAATATTAAAAGACTTATCTGATAGCAATACATCTTTTAAAGTAATAAAATATTTACAGCTGGAGCCTTCAACAGAGGAACAGTAGAGTGTGTTTATTTTGCAGCTCAGTAAATTATATATATACACCAAGAATCAAATGGATGCTTTCGGTTGATCATGCTAATCCAAACAAGCTTTTTTAATGGTTTTTAATCTGGAGAATTTGTTTTCCATCCCCATGTAAATAATTATCAAAGCATCTATTAAACACTATGAATAAATCCAGGCCCTAAAATTTGTCTCCAGACTCTAAATACACAGTATGGCTGCGGGGCATATCATTCCTCAGCAAAAGCTGGTGGTTTTGTCACTCTCTCTGGGCCCTTCCTACACCCTTAAAGGAAAACTACAGTGATAGCTAAATAAACATTTGCTAAATAAGAACATATATATTGAAATGTATGCAAAACTGTTCAGAAATATCTGGCAAAATTTGTCTCAGTTTAGTAGTAATGGGTGCTTGTAGTTTTTCCAAATGCTTTGCCAAGTCCAAGATGCAAAAAGCTGAATTCTATTTCATCACTTATTTCCACAACTTGTTTACGAGGAAAAGTCCCATTATGAACTTTCGTCAGCCAGATTCCCTCGAGCATTTGGGAAAAAAGGGATAAATTACATGGAAATACAGCATATGCTGTTGGCCAGAGAACCTCTGCTGTTGCTTAAACTCAGCAGAATTCATCCTTGCACAAGTAAATAATTTGAAAAGAGCAACTTGCAAGAGAGTAAAATAAGAATTTAGGAAGCATAGAAAACTTGAAAACTCAGGTAGAACCTCAGACACCCGTTTAAAAAGTAAGGATCTCAATTTACGCAAATGCATGTTGACCTGTGTGTGCACATGGTCAGAAAGTGGTAATTTCCCTGCTTCCAATCTGCTTCCCTGTTATCAGTGCCCATTGCTTTGGGTGCATAACATGAGTTGCAGCATCCAGTGGAGAGGCAGTGGTGTGGCCTGAGCTGCCTGTTGGGTTTGTGGTGGAGGCTGCTCCTGGTCACAGAATTCAGCTGTAAACATGCACTCAGCAGCCACTAAAGGGCACTTGAAGGGGCTGAATATGATGATTTCATTTTTACTCTTTGTTTACTATTGAATCTGGTAAGCCTTGAGTATGCTAAGCCATACGAAGGAAGAGCCACGCACACTATACCAGACAGAGCAAAAACAGAGGAGCGGAAATCAAAGGGTGACTCAGCTAAAATCAGAGTAGAGCTCATCACCAGTCTCACCAGAAACCCAGACCTGCTCTGAGTTTTATAGAGAAGTTTCCTTATCATGAATATTGCATTCAGATGGTTTGTCTCATGCTTTTTCTCCAGTACTGGAGCAGGGTCAGCCTTTATTAGATGACCATGCCTTCTGATCCAGCAGGAACAGTTGGATTCGTACCATAGTTATTCCATAGCCACAACACTGGAGTCCACAACAAGTTAATCACTAGGCAAAGAAATGGCCTAAATCGTTATTAGGTTCTTTCTTTTTTAAGAAGTTAAATGAGAAAAATATCACTGGAAAAAGTGCAGAAAGCAGAAAGCTGGGAATTGCTTAGCTGGTTCTTTCCAGCTGGATTGTTCTCTAATGCTGAACGTTAATTGGAAAATAACAGCATTCCTGCCTGCTTTTAGAAAATCAATATGCGTGTTTTTTGTCCCCCTCCCCCTGCTCAGGTTAATTCATTACCAGGATATTTTTAGATTACTGAATAAATGAAAAAAAAAAAAAAGCCCTTTTCCAGTCCAAAGCTAATAACTATAACCAGCCAGGAAGATCTCCTGAGTGCAGTCCTCTCCCTGCCTTCACTGCTGCTCACTGATGTCCACGCCAACCGCCTGCCCCAAACCACTCATCAGCCTTCCACAGAGCTGGATATTCATCCTGTGCTCCTTTGAACTGGCACAAGCTGGAGGATCAATGGCACTGTTTGGCAGGGGATGAGCTGCTGGACATTTTCTAGCAGCAGCAGCTTGGCAGGGTTGGCTCAGTGTGAGGATGTTAAAGCCAGTTCACCATTCCCTGTGAACCAAGGGAAAGTGCAAGGCAGGAGAAGAGAGGGCAGAACTGGAAATGCAAAGAGGCAACATCGTATTTTACAGAGGATGCCTCACAACATAAATAAACAAAAATTCTAGCAATATTGCTTTGCATTTTTTTAATACATAGTCCTGCTCAAATCCCCCTGGATCTAATTAAAACTTTGTTGGCCACCCACCAATCAAGATAATTAGATTGTCTGGCAAAAACAACAACAAAGATGAAATAAGATTGTGCAGAATGATGCACCTACATGACAAAACAAAACAAAAAACAATCCAGGCACCATTCCTTGTTTTCTTATTTTTTTACCTCTCTTAGAAAGTGAAAAAAGAACCAAACTATAAAAGACGTAGAGTTTGAACCTCAAAGAGTCAACAGATGCTGCAAACACCAAAATGCCCAGTGTGTCAATGAGTATTTGAAATCGTGAGAAGGAAATCTTGCCCTATAGACACCATAAAAAATATTAAAATGAGCTGACTACTGGGAGAGCCTGAGTGAGAAAAGAAGTTTTATTGCAGTTAAAGGGCAGACACTCAAGATGTGTTATTTAGGGCAGTCACCACTAATAAACCAGGACTTGCTTAAGTTCCTCCCAAGCAAAATCAGAGACTCTGAATTTATTCCTTGTTCTTTCAAGTTCCCAGGATGCTGCTGCTCGGAGAACTGGCTCATTCCATGACAGCAAACATGTGTAAGTTATGCTGCAAATGAACTTGATCCAAATTCCATTGAAATCAATGAAGAGACTCCCACTGATTGCAATCAGGCATAAAGGAACCAAAATGCACACGGGAAACTTGGTCAGACTGGAAAACTGAAGCCATTTTAGAATAGAATATCAAGGAGTCTGGATAAAAATGTTAAAAACTACTCTGGATTAAATGAAGACAAAAGAAAAACACACTTAATATCTTTTGAACAAATGTTTCAAACAGAGGAGAAAATCAGAGTGACTCAGACTTGGACAAATATACGTGTTTGGAGGGCTGCAAACACTGGCAAGCATGGTTTTGGCATAAGAAAAGCACAAACCCTGAATTATTATTAATTGCATGCAAATACAAGCAAATGGAGTTTTTCCCCCAAGCTTTCTTGATGTGAGAATAGATATTAAACACACAGAACTTTCCAGGCACCACTACTCACAAAAATAAAGGTAATCTCAGGAAACGCTTGCAATGAAATCAGCAGAAGCATTGCTTATGAGTTCCTTCCATTATTTGGGCTATTTATTGACCTTTGTGTGTGTATACATGTATTAAACCGACAGAGTTATTGTTTTTTCATCACCTTTATTTAATAAATCTCATTCTTCTATATAAAAAGAGTTTTTATTGATGATGAGGGGTTTTTTTTCCTCAAGGTTTTGATCAAAATCTGACATAATTTTTAACTTTTTTGAAATTATTTTATAGAGTCCTTTTATACCTAATATCAAGTTTAACCCTAAAACTACATTATCAGTGTCCTGTTTACCAGAAGCAAATATTTGAATATGAGCTTTAATCTTTTAGGTGCTACACCCACAGATGTTTCAGATAAATTCCTAAGAGCTGTGGGCAGGAAAAAGTCTAGTACCAAACTTACGGAAAGAAATTATTTTTATATTGTAAGGTGTTCTGGAAAGCATCTCAGCTAATTTAAATCATATGAATACTTGATTTTTTTAATTCCATGCCAAATGGAATTTAAAAAAGGGACAAAAAATATTTAGAAATCTAATAATAATTTCAAGGTGATTGTAACAGATTGTTCAGCTAGAAAAATACTTTTTGTTTCCCTTTTATGTATCTACAGATAAACTTATTTGGTTTAAATATACATATTTTAAAAAAACCAACTTTGCAGCTGGCAAAAATAGCTACAGAGACTATTTTTAAAGGAAAAAAAAAAGAGAGAAAAAAGAAAGAGAAACCCTCCCTTTCTGAAGGGCTCAAGTGGAATATTTTACTGCTTTGGTTTTGGTTTTTTGTGCTGGAACACTTCAGATTAGATTTAGAGCAAATAGGAGCTTCATCTTCATACTGTTCTCCACAGTTAAGAGGACTAGTTCTTTTTTCTTATTTTTTTAAAAGAAAACAAAGGAAGAATGTTTTTAACCTTATATAACCCATGACATCAGGAGCCTGAAATTCACTATACGATTCATGATGGAAAGATTGACAACAAAGAAATACAGATTTCCTTTGTATTTTCTCCTGATTTTCCACTACCCATTCCAAATCCTTCCTTCTGGAAGATTAGAGCTCCTCACCAAAGGTGAGACTGACAAGATGTCTCATGACTGTTTCTTCTTCCCGTATTAGAGGCTGTATCTCTCCCTGTCCTACCAAGCTACAAAATCATAGCTGGGTGCCACAGATCTGAGAAGCTGCTGAAGGAGCTGGAGGGAGAAAAAGTGAGAGGAAGCTTCCCTCTCTTCATATGCCTTGGATTCTTTGAAAACAGTAACTTTAAC
Organism: Sylvia atricapilla; assembly: GCF_009819655.1. Taxonomy (NCBI): domain Eukaryota; kingdom Metazoa; phylum Chordata; class Aves; order Passeriformes; family Sylviidae; genus Sylvia; species Sylvia atricapilla. The sequence continues at coordinate 10,817,097 of NC_089147.1, forward strand.
CTTAAAACATTAACAATAGGGAAGGTGCCTCTGACTATGCACCGTGCTGCTCAGATGTGGATGTTTGCACTGCTTATCATCCAGCAGCAAAATTCATGTGAGTATCCTCTACCTTGTTTTAGGCAGAACTGGCTGAATTAATGGGAACAGGTTTAACTGATGACCAGATCCTTCTCTCCTGCTCATGTACCAGGGCAGTGTGTGCATGGAAAGCTCTGCTGGTTGACCTGTGAGTGATGTAACTGTCTCCAGAAAGGGATTTCTGACCATGACTTAAGGAACAATGCATCAGTGAAGCAGGACAGAGTTGCCTCACAGAATTTTTTTTCTGGTCATTTTTTCAGTTCTGAAATAAAATACTGTCAATGAGCAAGCTCACATCTTCCATCAGCCTCAAGGGTTCTCTTTTTTTTCATATATTTTTTTTACTTTTCTTGCAGTAAAAATGTAGCTTAAAGTAAAAAGGTTATTTCCTCTATTAGGAATTTTATCTTTAGTTGTACCTGGAACTTCTACTTCATCAACACTTCTGGCTAAGAGAAATCAGGCAAGGTGCACAAGCAAGAAAACACCATCTGTAACGATGACAAACTATAAACACCATTCACAGGCCATTAAGTTTGTAATCTTTTTCTCTCCATCATTATTCTCTTACCTCCATTAAATTCTTCCACAACCAAGTGCAGAAGCCAAAGGTGATGATGGTAGAGTGATAGACAAGAATTTTTATTGTCCTGTCAATGCAGATAAACCCAGAGCTGAGAGAATGTCAGGGAAACTTCCCCAGTGATGACTAAAGTTCAGTAGTCTCTGAAAAATGAAGAAAATACAAATGATTTTTAGGCCTTTTAGGCTTTTAAGATTTATGTTACAGAAGTATCCTGGCTCTGTGGAAGGTTAGTCAGGCTCTGACTGATATTTATTGTTCACAGGAAACTATTATCTGCACTCGATCAGTCTGCTTCAAATTGCAGATTTGCAAGGTTGCAAGACAATCAGAGGCATCCAGCAGCCATGATTCTCCTGAGGAACTGGAAAGGACTAAAAGATGATGGAATGAAAATGACTCAGTGGACACAGATAAGCCACTTGCAAATGATCGTGAATAGCTGCAAAGACCCTCTGTTGGTTGGGGAATGGAAAGTTTGCAGTTTGCAAACTCCACACAACAAAAAAGAAGAGAAAGGAACTCGCTGAGAGTCAGATATAGAATAGATACATCCCCACAGGAACAACAGAAAGAATCAGTTAATGGCCAGTTTTTCTAGAATGGTGACATTTAGGATGTTATAGCAAAACAGTCCCCAGTTTTTGTTTGGCAGTGATGCCACCAGTGGTAGTAGCATTACATGAATATACAGTTTGCTTTGAGAATATACAGTTTGCTTTGTTTGCAAAGAGACACCCCAATGCAAACCCCAGACATTTTCTAGTCAGTTGATTCTCAGTTGCTGACGGTTACAATGCACTCAACTTCCAGGGCTCTGTGAATTGCTCCAACCTGCCCATAAGTCCTCAGTTTACCACCAGACTGGGTTGGAGGGAGTGTTAAAATAGTCAGCTCTTCAGTAGCTGAAGACCATCAGGTTGGTCACGCATCACTTGCTAAATTCATTCTCATTTTTCCTGGTTGCATTCTTGCCTTTCATGTGGTTGGAAGTGTTCACAGTATACATTTTAGTTATTGATGGCAAAAACCTTCTGGGTGTTATGGGGTTGCTTTAAAACAGTCAGGATGAAATGTGACAATTGCTGGGTCATCCCTGTGGTTATCATTCTTATTGGCAGCGGTGAATGAGGTGACTACAAGATACACCTCAGGCTTCCCCCTTTTGCTAATGTTTACTAGTTTCAAAGTTGTTTTAATACAGCTCATTCTGTTTGTGAGCTCCAGCTCGGTTTTCTCCTCAGCTGCATGTTCAGAGCACCAGCTGAATACATGTGGTCCTGATGTAAGTGCAGTTCTTGCAATTCTACTTTACACTCCACCAACTATGAAACCCAGCAGAATCTAAGACCAGCTTTTCAGGGCAGCTTTCCAGGTTACTTAGGCTGCAAAAGCTGATCAAGAGAGAATGTCAGCTAGGAATTTCAAGCAGCAGATTTTCTCATCCACTGTCTTCTGTGGCCTGTGGGGTTTTTTCCACTCCTAAATCCCATGGTAATCCCTGGCAAGGGACAAACACTCAGGAGGTGGCAATGGATTGATGTGTCCAGATCACAAGGGAACAGGATCACAGGATCACTGCAACAGTGAAATTCAAGATCAGCACAGAGGAGCAGATGTCACAAGAGAAGAAACAGGACCCAGTTCCAGGATTCTGGCAGAGTGCTGGATTCAACACCAGCATGGATATGGTAGTTGTGCAGCCACAGGAGTCACAGCTTCAGCCCCTGACTGGAAGGACAAGCTTATTTGGAGAGGGTGACATGCTGCCTTCCTCCCATGGCAAATCCATCCTAGTTTGTTACCTGGGCACAGCTGGCTCAGGAAATATCTGCAGCTGTAAGAGCAGGAAGGAGGTGTGAACCATGAGCGTGGGGTTTGCTGTCCCATTTGTGGTTGCTTGGATGGTGTGAAAACACTCTGGATCCAGAATTGGAAGTGAAGGCAGAGGGATTGCATAAGAGAATTCCCAGAGGAGAAAATCCAGACAAGTTTTACTGTCCTCAGAGAGAGCTGCTGGCTAATAAGCATGACTAGATATTTCAATATAAACAGGATTTGAGGAAAACTGCAACCAAGTATTGCTGCTGAGCACCTTCCTGTACTTGGAAGCAATCTCTGGCTGAATCTGCTCACCACCCAGCCTCCTTGCCAGATAAATTAATGTATGAACTCCCCATCTGAGGTTTTAGCAAAGCAAAACGGGTCTCTAAGTTAAAAAGTGTCAAAATCTTGCACTTTCTTGAGATTACTTTAAACCTCAGTCTTTGCAACAGGCTGCAGCAAGAGGGAGTAAAAGAACAAAAAGCCCTGGCTGTTAATATTTATGGCAACTAGAGCAAAATCGCAACACATTTGCAGATGAATAGGAGCCCCTGTTAAAAGCTGCAGCAGCCTAATTTTAGGATAGAACTGGCTCGGGGTTTGATTGCATGGAATAACAAAGGACAGATTTCATGTTAATTAATTTAGAGGAATTGTTAGTGTCAAAAATAAATAGTTCAATCACGTTTCCAAAAACAGTCTCAAGAAGGGAAAGGAAACTTAGTGGAAAGATGACAGAGATTTTCTTTCACTTACAGATTTCTTTCAAATATTTTGGTCATTTTTTGTCAAATGCATTGCCCCAATATAAGTTACAGGATTTATTTATAATAACACCTATGTAACAATTATCTACCTATTGCTACATAATACAACATACAAGGCTAAATAATTTGTTCAGTGAAACAAGAAGCACTTGGAAATAGTTGGTTTGATATATATAATTAGTCCCTATTTTATTTAAAGAATGAAGCATCCAAATCCTATTTAGGGAAAAAAAAATCTCCTTGTGATATTTACAGCTGAAAGTAATTTTTTTTTCTCCTAAGGGAAACTGCAACAAGACCAGTTGTATCCTGATATGTATATTTTTTTTTTTAACAGAGATTCCGTTTGGGGGAATTATGTGTTATGTCAAACTACAGTATTCATCATGGCCTGATAGGAATCAATGGAGCAGTGTTCTTCTTGGTGTTCCTTCATTACACAGTCTTCTCTGAGAAAACTCATGATTTAAAATGAGTGTAGATTCACAAAATCCTGATTATACAAATATTTACTAGGGAAAGATTATACTCCTTTGCTTAAAAACATTCAGATTCATAAAAGGGCAGGCTATATTATGACCCTGCCTTATATTAAAAATTTAACTGCTTAAGCCCACCCAGTTCTGTTTCCTTCTCTGTATCCTCTTTCATTTCTTTTTCTCCCTTCCTGTTCCATCACAGTACGGGCAGTGTTGGCATAGTCCCCGAGGTGCTTCCATCATGCAGGGTACATCATCTAGCATGTTTCAGGAGAGAGGAATACTGTGGAGCCAGGAAGTCTCTCAGGACTATATTTTTCACAAGTAGTCTCTGATTGTGAGAGCGAAACACTCCAGGGGAAAGGATTCCTGCAGATGGCAGATTATTGCAATCACTGTCATAAGGATTTATGTCCTTGACCAAGCCCATATTTCCACCTGTCTCAGAACCTGCCCAGTCCCAAGTGAAGATTTGTGTACTCATCCACGTTTCATGCTGTTCCTGCTTCTCTTCTCAAAGCTATATAAATCCTGAGGAAGATGCCTGCTCCACTGCAACAGGTACCTAAAACTGGTATCTACTCTCTTCACTAGATTACAGCTTGTTCTTCCTGGACCCAGAAGCAAGAAACTCCCTCAACACTCTTGTGTATGTGCAGATCTGCCTTTGAGGTAGTTCCTCCTGGCGCAGAGGAAAACCCCCTGCCACTGCTCATCCTGGCAAAGGCAGAGGCTGAAGAGGCCAGCTAAAACCTGCAGTTTTAATTTGTTCTCATAAGTCATGTTTTATATTGTTAATGACTGCCTCCTGTTCCATGGCTCCCACGTTCATATCCCCTCTCCCCAAGCAACACTGAGCATGTGAAACAGAGGAACATCTCCTGACCAGGTAGTGTGTCAGCTCTCATGGAAAACACCCTCTCACCAGATGGTGGAGCTGGACATGTGATATTGAAATACCGGATCAGGTGGTGCCTCAGGTCTGGGTACCCATGAGTGCAGCCTTTCCTCTCTCGTGAGCACAGTCATGGAGCTCAGTCACATCACACCATTTCTTTTTGTCTGAGTATATAAGCTCAGTCCCTGCTCCCAGCTGAGAAAGCTATCCCTTACATCAAAGGACAGCAGATTATTCTTTTGTGCCAAAGACTCCGGCTTCTTATCTCTGAGGGCTCAATCATCACATCATCTGTGGCAAAAAGATGGCTGGCAGCAAGATTAGATTACAGCGATTTAAAATGTCTCTCTCAGATAAGTGCAGACCATGAGTATCCAAAAGAACACATAATCAGATTGTAAGCTTGACTATCACAGCTTGCTTCAGACACCAAGAGTATAAATACAGATTAGACAAATTTTGGGAAGACAGATCCATTAAAAGTCCTACTACATTATTACTTATTAAAAGTAAGGGATCAGGTGCAGTTTCTGCTGTTGTTGGAATCTCCTAAATTGATTATGCCTGAAAACAGGGCTCAGGGGAAGGCTCATACTGTATGTGTCTGTCCTGTATCCACCCACAACAAGGTCTATGATGGAAAACATGTCTGAGCTCCTCAGGCTGGATCCAGTATTTTCTCTCCATGACTGATTCTTGTGCATTTGCTGAAGGGCTCTGCGGGTGCAGTGTGTTCACAGCGTATAAGGTGTGCACACCAGGAGCACTCACAGGCCACTCATCACAATCCAGAGATAATCATCTGCCCAAATGAGACAGATAGATTGTTTCTCTCCTTAGCCACTCATTGGCATGAAATCTCTATTACAATCCCAAGAGAAATCTCCTCTGACCTCTGACTAATTTCCTTCTTCCAAGTTCTTTTTCTATCTCACCTACTCATCCCTGAATTTCATTCCTTTAGATTAAAGCCTCTTTAAGAGACTTGTTCTGGGAAGGTGACACTTTTTAGTTGATCCTCTGGGATAGATCCACCTGTTCAATCTGTTGTACAGAAGATAAAGGATTGGGCTGATAATAAGGTAGCTCCACCTCCAATCATTACTGCTTCATACTGTGACTCAGTTTCCTCCATTTATACAATTTATACAAAGAGGCCTTTGTGAGGAGCTTTGGTCTTAGTAAAGGAAAGGAGCTGTTTAAGTGTGTGTGTTAATTACTGTTATTACCCGACAGGCTGTAACTAATAGTAACCATTTAGCTGGGAGATGTGGAAACAGGTATGCAGTTAATTGGTAGATTTAGCTGAGGTCAGGTGGTTACATTGCAGACAATCCATCATTGTTGTAAGCAGCATGAAGTTATGTTCAGCCTGAATTACTCTGAGTCTCCCTTCACCTCTGGTCTTGTGCTAATATCCCAAGATGTGTCACCAGAGAGCATTTGAGTGAAATCTCTAGAAGAATGTGGAACAAATCTGTAGATCGTTTTCTGAAATGCCTTGCCAAAAAAAAAAAAAAAAAAAAAAAATCAATAAGGTCCTCCGTGTCAGGGAAGAAATGTTAAAAAATATTAATTAAAAAATAAACTCTCCCGTAAATCAAATGGGAATGAGTGAGAGCTGGCAGACGGGGGATGGAATAAAATTCCAGTGGAACAGCTTTTAATTCCCTCCAGTTTTAATGCCCATGGGCATTTGGAAGTGGCTGTCAAAGCTCAGGGCCGTGTCCTGCTGTGTAGGCAGTAACCAACAGTGCTGTGGGTGGTCAGGGACCAGCAGACACCAGCCCCTGCAGGCAGCGTTCGGTGATCTCCTCCGGCCACCGCTGTCACTGCTCCCGGGGAGGACAGATACTGGGAGAGGAGCACAGCTCCTGGGGGAGAAAATGCTGGTCCTAAAAGAGTGACAGACAGCTAGAGCAACAAGGGTTTTTTTTCTGCTGATAAACCACTGGAGGGGAATCTCCCTCTCCACCAAGTGCTGTCATTTCATTTCCAAAAGCTTGTCCCTGTCTCCATCAGCACTTATGTGGGTACATCTCTGCCTTGCATGAGTGATTTATGTAAGCATCGGCAGCCACTGTAAACGACAGTACAGTGAAGCACAAGCGGAGGAGGGAACAGAGGGGTAGAAATGCGAATTTGCCTCCCTGAAAAAAGCGCAGGTGCCTATTCCGAGCAACTCCAGGGCACTTACATCAGCGAATGGAGGGAGACAAGAAAGGGTTATTTCAGAGGCTGCTCAGACATTTAAGGCCACTTACTTAATCGAATTAAAACATTTCTTCCGGGAAGAGAGTACACACACGCGTGTACTGTTCCTTCCCTTTGCACACCTGCTTCCAGTCCATGTGTGGCGGCTCCAGCACGCTGGGGAGCAGGCTTTAGGGGTTTGAGCTGATGGAAGGAAGCGCACGGGAGGAAGGGATCGGATAATACGAGTTTAAAAGTTGGGGTAAGTCCGGCTTTGGAGTATGTGTGAGAGAGGAGGAGTGAGTAACCAGCCACTCACGACACAGGCACGGGGCGGCCTGGCGGGGCGGCTGCGGGAGGAGTGTGATGCAGAAGCGGCGAAGTGAGAGCGAGCAGAGAGAGAGCGAGCGGGAGAGGAGCGAGCTGTGACTTCCACAGAGGCAGCCGGGAGAAATCACCAGCCAGGGTTTGCTTCTCTCTCTCTCCCTCTCTCTCTGATTTCAAATCAGCTCCTCCCCCGTGTGGTTGTGGCTTTGCCTTCCATCACAAGCCTGATCAGCAACACCAGTCTTGGGAAAAAAAAAAAAAAAAGAAAAAAAAAAGAAAAAAAAAAAAAAGAAAAAAGAAGAAGAAAAAAAGAAACAAAATAGAGGGGGGAAAAAGAGACAAAAGCAAAAAGTGCAAAAGAAGAAAAAGGAAAGAAGAGGGGAAGAAAGTAATCTCCTCTACCCCTTTGCTGCATCTAGCACAGAAGAGTCGGAAACTTTACGTGGAGTTCTCGCCGTGTTTACCCCGCGGCGGCTGAATCGGCAGCGCCCGGCTCCCTCGCTCCTGCGCTCTCTTTCTCGCTCTTTCTCCCTCGCACTCATCAGCAGTCGGCAGCGATGGAAAAAGTTGCTGGCTGGTACCCAGCCTGGCACGTTGCTCTCCTGTACTGGACATGGCTTTTCCTCTTCACTTACGGCTTTACCGGTGCAGAAATAACTTGCAGATCCTGCCGTTCCCAGGTGCAGCCGCAGCAGCAGCCGCAGCAGGGATTTCTGATGCACTTGAGGACCGACAGAGGAGAAAAGGAGCAAAGGAGGTTCCTCGGGGAGAAGGGAGGTGAGAGAGGGCAAGAGGCCGGGAAGGAGGATGCCGGGCTGCAAGGGACCCTCTCCCCTGCTCCCGCGGGGATGGACTTCAGCGGCTGGGAGACACGGCGGGCGACGAGGGAGCCAGCGAAAGCGGCCGGGGAGCGCCGTCCCCGAGCGGCAGCGGCGGCTGCGGCCGAGGACCGAGCCCTCCAGGGCCGCCCCCGGCCGGGCTCGGGGCGGCGGCGCTGGGGCCGCAGCCCGCGGGGCTCCGCGGGGCCGGGGCCGGGCGGTGCCGCGGGGCGGGAGCCGGGGGACGGCGGCGCCGCCCGCTTCGGGCTGGAGGAGCTGCGGCTGGCCAGCACCACCTTCGCCCTGGCCGGAGACTCGGCGCACAACCAGGCCATGGTGCACTGGTCCGGCCACAACAGCAGCGTGAGTACCGCGGCCGGGGGCGGCTCCTCCGCGCTTTCCTTATTTCCCCCTCTCCCCCTTTTCTTTCTTCCCCCTCCCGGCGTGTGTGTAATCGGGGGTGGGGGGTGCTGGGTTTTTTTTCCTTCGAAGGGGTTTTTTGCGCCTCCGGGCACCGGGGATTGGCTTCGCTTAGCAGTGTGCAGTGGGGCAGAAGGCTTTCAAAAGGGCCATTCTTCTGGAGTAGAAAAACTTTCCGCTGCCCGCCCGCCCGCTGAGCGCATCCCCCTCCCGGCCCCTCGTCCCTCGCCCCGCGGCGGGATCCAGCGCTGCCGCCGCCCGCGGCCAAGGGTCTCTTCAGGGGATGCGCCTTCGCATCCACCTTCTCCCCGGGATAACCCTCACGGGCAGCCTGGGAGACTCAGCTGGAAGGATGCCCAGGGAAAGCCCCTCTGCTGCTGCTCCTCCTCCTGCCAGCCGTGGGGGCCCACGTCAGCCCAAGGGCTCATCTCCAGGCCCTGCTGATGTGGAGATGCCGGAGGGTTTCAAGACTTTGCCTCCGAAGTGTCTCTGTGTAGGGGATAAAGCTGCTTTTTGCCTCTTATCACCAAGGTGTTAAACAGGACAGTTCTTGTTTCCTCCTCATAACCTTGTGTCTCAGGAATAACATCAGAACAGCTCTGACTTGAGCCAAGCAGAACGAAACTGGCCAGGGAAGTAAGTGACCGATTCCCAGGCTGGAGCCATAGTGATGACATCAAAGTTACCGGGTTAACTTGGGCACTGTATCCTTCCAGCCTGTGCTGCCGTGGTGCCTGGAGCTGAGGGCTGAGGCCCAGGGAAGGCAAGAGTAAATTGCTTGGAGTGCTTTCTGCCTGCCCTTAACTCTGCTCGTGGACCAGCACAAGTGGAGGGATCAGTCTGCCCGGATTCTCCAACTTTGCCTCTCAGAGACACCAAGCAGAATGCTAATGAGAGAGAAAGGGGTGCCACCACTACGTGACTGCTGCCCATACAACTTCCCTGGAGAAACAGGGCACGGGCTCTCCTCTAAGGTGCTGCAGCTGTAATGCCAGGTTTCTGGCTGCCTGGCAGAAATCTTTGGCCTCTTTTCAGCATTTAGTACTAGGAAACTGATAACATTTTGAAATGATAGTCTAGTCATTGTGAATTCCTTTTGGTATAGACTATATTGAGCTACTTAATTTAGAATTGCAAAGGATGTCATAAGTACCTCACTGTGGGGTTCAGCCCTAGTTAATTGGGACACGGTTTTATGGTCTCATCAGGAAGTTTTTAATCAATTAATTGACAGGGGAATAGTTGTCATTTCCATTTTGAAGGACTTTTCTCTTTCTTCACAACTCAGCTAGACTATTCTTAAATAGTTGTGTGAACAGAAGCTACCTTGTAGGAACTCAGGTCTGTTCATACAAATTGAATTGAGGCTGACACTAGTTTCCAGTGACCCATTTGCTAAGAAAAAAGATTCTGATATAAAAAGTCATCCAGCAGGCAGCAGTTTCTCTGGTCTATCACTGCAATTATGTTTCACCTGTACATTTTTCAAGGCACATCTATTGTTATATATGTGTTTAGGTACACATGTATTTGTGTATGTGTTTCTGCCCACTGTGGTAGTGTGGGCTGCTCTTGTCAGGGACGGATTTACTTTCTGAGTGTGTTGGTGTACAATTGTTTTCAGGGAGCTGTGGGGGAACATTTTGTGGCTGTCCTTCCCGAAGAGCTGCAGGTTGCATTGTGCACAGGGATATTGTGCTCCCTGCTGCTCTGCGGGGGCTCTGGCAGTGCTGCTCTGTTTCGTGCTGTGCTTGCAGCCCCCTCACAACACTCACTGAAGATGGGCCCCAGCAGGACTTGGATGCACAGGAGGCTTGTCCAGGCTCAGCTGAAGCAGTGGTGTGTGTTCAGGAGGAAGCCCAGGGTGGCAGTCTCTCTGTGGAGGTTTTGGGTACCCATCAGGGATGGAGTTGGGAGTGTGATGGGCTTGGGGTGAAATGCTTCCTTTAGGGTACAACATGCATAGTTCTGCCTGCATGGGTATTGCAGAAGATCCCAATGTGCTGCTTGTGAGGGTGCTGTGTAACCCCAGTGCCCTGTCTGCACTCCTGTGTGCACAGCTTCCTGCTGGAATTTCCATGTTGTGGCACAGGGATGCTACACACCTCTTCTCATTTTCATTCTTATGTGCTCTATAAGTGCTGCTGTCTAACAACTTTTTCCTTTTGCCCAGGCAGAGGGACAGTGTGAAGAGGATCACAGTTTTCAGTATCTGTGTCAGAACAGGAAAAATCAAACATAAAGCTCAAAATATTTGAAATCTTGTTAGGTGAAAAAATTGGAAAATTAAAGCATTGTCACCACAGAGTTTTTCTATTGCAGTGTACCTTATCCTGTCAGCCTCATTGTGGTTCCTTGTATCCTTATTTTGGTGGTGGTGTGGATATAATTGCAGTGCTGCTGTGGAGGCGAAAGAATTCCTGAACTCCTGATTTCTGTATGGGATTGTTCTGGGTGTTTGCAGCTTCTCTCAGGCTTAGCTGTGATTTTATATGGGGTGTGTGCACTGTGGACCTGATGGCATTTTGCTTTGAATTTGCTGTATGCTAAGCCACAGGTGCAGTTAGAATAATAAATAATCGTACAAGTTGTCCAGGTTTAACTCCATCAACATAAATTGTTTTAGATCGGTGCTTATTTTGGCCCATCAATGATTTCAGCTACTCCCTGGACAGCTTGCTCTCCAGATCCACATTGACATCCAGATACTTGGAGCATGCTCTGCTCATCTGTAGGGACCCAGTTCACATATTCATTCCCTAATCTGTACTGTGTACTTGTTTCACTGATGGAGTCAGCAGGAGCTCCTCAGAGGAGAACATAGGTATAGGGAGCCTGGCTTGTCAACTGACTGATGAGGATGAAATCAGGAATGTATCCAGTATTGTATTAAAACACGGGTGGGCCTCAGGCTTTCTCTGACTCCAGTGGAAGTGAGTGAGGCCACACAAAGTTGTCCTACCTCTCTACAATCCTGAGCTCTTTCAGTCTGCAAGACAGAGAATAGTGGCTGCAGCAAAAGTGGGTTCTGAAAAGGGTCTTTGGTGGCACTGAGTGCCAGACTGTCTGGGATGATGCAAGAAGGTGTTAACTGGTCCAAGCCAGCACCCTGCCTGAAATCATTCTGACAATATAGTAAGAGCCTGGACTGTTGAGTCTGTAAATGGGTCCTGGCAGTATTTACCTGCATTGATCCATCCTGAGTATCTTTCCACTGGCTCCTATAAAACTGGAGTAGAAGTTCATATGACCTGAAATCTTTCTCAAATCTCTGATACAAGACACACAAGTGAGATCTCCTGCCTTTTTGCACCACTGAGAAATGTCATCAATGGTGTGGAAGTTGGCAGAATTCCTAGCTCACAGAGATATCAAACGTGTTGCTGATGGTGTATCCTGGCACTGTAGGTCTGGAGTCTCTATAGCTCCCTTAATGTCATGCTATAGACTAGGGGAAAAGAGCTAGTAGAGATTTATGTGTGGAGTTAAAAATGAGACCTGGTTTTAATGGAGAGAAGCAAGTCACTAGATGATGTCCATAATGAGCTTTTGGGATACAGATGCTTTTCAGAGCTTACAAAAAATAAAGACTGCTTCTGTGCTAAGCTGGCTTGGAACGAGATCAGTGCCTTATTTATTTGTTTGGAAGTATTCTGGAGCAAGAGCAGAAAAATTGGTGGAGGTCAAAAGGTAAAGGATTTTGAGTGAGTTCCTTGATGCTACAGCTGGTGCTATAAGTGGTGCTGTGAAGGAAAGCAGCATGGGCTTCAACTCATTTATTACAATAGCAGTTTGCCTTGCACTGGACAAAGTACTCTTCTGGGATGGATGTTGTTGTAGATCTCAAAGTGTGTGGCAGAGAATTTGAGCATGTACTTGGCTTTATACTTGGGGATTGGCTTTTATGTGAGCATGACACCTTTAAACAGCTGGGTCAAGCTTCTGTGATTTACATGGTTAGAAAGACAAAGCTGAGCTTCTCATAGCAGCTTCTCATCTACAGCAGCAGATCCTCAGCAGACTGATGGAGATCTGGAGGTGGAGCTGGGAGTAGATGCAAAGCTACCATGGGCAGACAGGTTTTATATTCCATCCACAGCAGAACATCAATACAGCTGAAGGGTCCAGTGCAGGTTGCAGCCTGCAAGGTCATCATTGCTCTTGTCAGGTGATTACACCAGACAGCAGGGGAAGAGTTAGGTCTCCTATGGGAGAGCTTTTAGGCAAGATGAGACACTGCATTAGGTATTGCTTGCAAGATGTTACTTAATGTTACTGACAGGACAAACTGGGCACAGGCAAGGCAGAATAATGATGCACCTAAATATTTCCAGTAAGTTGTATTTTGTCCTGGACAAAGTGATTGTGAATAAACAGTTGTTGGATTTTCAGCTGAAGTGTTCAGACCTACTTTGTAAATGAGGAATTTCAAGAACGGCACGTAGTACTGCATCTGACAGCCATGACTGATCAAACTACAAACATGCACAAAAAGCTGGGGATCTAGCATTGTTCTGTTCTTCACCCTTCTATTGCCTTCTTCCTTTCTGGGTAGCTGTTCCAAGCCTTTTTCTCCTGACTGTTGGAAACCTCTTTGATTTCTGTTCTAATGTTGCCATTGGGCAGTTTAGATTATTTTTTTTCTTTTTTCATTTGTGTATGTTCCTTTTAATTGAAGTTATTTTCCCTCCCTGGCACTTACATCCCCTGGAATTATTTTACAGGCAGTGATGATATTCCCATTCAGCCTCTGGTTTGCTAGATCAAGCAAGCACTCTTCTTTCTGTATCTGCTTGTACAGCAGGTTGTAGAGAGTGAACTCTGAATTTCTACTGTCAGATTCCCAAGAACTCAAATTTGAATCTGATTTTTGCTTTTGATGAATGAAGATGAGAATAAATATATTCTTTTTTACAAGTGAGGCAGTAAAGGCATGGCCAAAGTACCTTAAATTGCCTTAATTAAACACTGACTGAACAGTGTTCTGTTCAGTCCAGAATGGGGGAACCATAATTCAAAGTGTGATTTTTTCACATCTCACTTGGAGACTTTGCCCAAATCCCACGTTCATGCAAGAGGATATAGTTGATAGTCTTTGCCTTTCTCTTGCTGGCAAAGCTGTGGCTTCAAAGTAAAACTACCAGGGGTGCCATTCATCCCATGAGTGACCAGCATTTTGTTGTATGATGCTGTGATAGCCCATCACTCCCTCCCATGGCAATTGAATCGTTATAAAGCAGGAATTTTAAGGTAATGAATATGGATGTGGAGCCCAGAGCCAGGTGCTCAGTGAGACCCACAGTGAGGAACGACCCCAGTGTCAGTTTTTTCGTATTGAGATTGATTCCTAAGGTGCTGAAAACAGCTCCCAAAAAGATTCATGCAAGGAGGATGTTTGCATTAATATAATTCAGATGGAGTCTGTATTATGTACACATTACAAGAATATATAATAGTATTAAAGAGTATAATGCACCAGATGCTGAGACTGTTCCAGGCTAATCTCTTGCTAGAGCTACTGAGAATATCTTTTGGAAGGGCTAAATAAAACGTGAGGAAACAAAAATGGGAATTTAAATCAGAAAAAAATAAATCAAATTAAAATATTGCTAAAAGTCCCTTGTTTCAAATTTTTGTCTTCTTGATTATATTTAGTACTGTTAGATATTAAAATACTTTACATCCATTCTAGATATGAAACCTCCTCTAAATTTCCCGTAACTAGGTAGGACTTTTATTCCTTTAACCAGAGGTTTTCAGGTTCTTTTGGTATTTATTTTCTTGTGTGTGTGTTTAATTAAAAAAAAAAAAAAAAGACTCAACAGCCACAGTATTTCTTTCTTCTGTGTTGCAGTCCATCTCTGGATGTGTTTCTTGACTGGATAAAACAAGCTTTTCATACACAGAATATGAAATAGGATACATGGGAAATCGTTAATAAGAAGAGCCGTGCTCTGAGAGAAAGCAGTAAGTGAAAGAGAATCTGTGAGGACTAGAAGAAAGGCTTGTCACTGTGTGATGCTGGTCTCTGTGAAAGAGTTTGGGAGACGGTGAGGAGGTTCTGCCACTGACAGGTGGGATATGCAAATCCCTTCACAAGGGGAGATTAAGGAGAATAATGGAAGAGCTCTGACAGTTGCAACTGGCATTCATGCAATATCGAGAGGCTATAAACTGTGTAAAGCAATCGGGTTATAGTTTTCAATCTTCTTAATACAGTACTTTATAATAGAAAACGGGTTTCTCCCTTTCCTCCTGGCTTCAGATAAGATGTTTGTATTTCCCTAACCTGGCAACCATGGTGAAGTCAGCCCAGAGGGGGAGGCAAGGAGGTCAGAAGTCCTTAATTGATTCTGCAGGGGTTACAGACCCGTTCAGTTGTGACACAGCTTTACATATGAAGGGCTGCAAGGTCAGCATTGGCCTTGGACAATTTTACATCCTCTGGGCCTTTCGGACCACGTCAGTGAATGCAACCCTTGTGTTGTGCAGAGCTCCAGCAAGGCAGATGAAACTGCCCCATTAAAGACCACTTTCTCTGGAAAATGCTATTGTGGCTTGGCCAGGGCATTTTGTATGTTCACATTGATTTTCCTTTGATTCCAAGGCTCCTGGGAAATAGCCCTCAACAAGCCCAAATCGTGAAAGTTTAAATGCAACATTTTTTTGTTTCGAATCAGGCAGCGTTTTTGGAATGGATTTCCAATTCCTATATTCTATATTAAAAAATGATCCAGTGGTGCAAAACACTTGTTTCAGTGTGCTGGACAGAGACTTCAAGGGACACCTGAGATGGCATTAGTTCTGACTGCTGCTTCATAGGGTAAGGGCATCCTGTGGCAACTGTGTCCTACCTGATGTCCAGGTATGGAAATTGCAGAGCATCTCAAACTGTTTTTGCCTATATTTAGGTAACTGCTGTTATATTAAATGCTGTGTGTAGTGAATCCTGTTCATCCAGATGCAAAGCTGCATTCAGATTTACATTTCCAAGGAGGAAAAAAAATTAAGACTGACACAAGGTGCTTTTTTTTCCTCAATTATTTTTTTATACCTGACCAGCAAACCAAAAAATCAATGACTCCCACAGCTCTAATTGACATTTCTGTGTTAAATGAAAATGGACCTTGATTCCAATTCAAATGGCAGCACTGGGTAATAAAGTAATTATTTTGGAATTTTAAATGCATTTAAAAGTTGATGCGGTAAAATGATTTTTGTGCCACTTGGAATTTTTTTTGGCTGTATCTTAAATCAAACAACAGTTAATGTAAGAGCCCTTAATCCCTAATTCTCGGTGCTGGTAACACAAAAACACTTTTACTTAGTACTGTGCTTTCTCTCCTTGGGGAACATAAAAGAAAAGTACTTCCAGAAGGAACAGGATATTTTAGGATGTGTCCTAAAATGTAATTCCTTCCTTTTAGAGGGTCTGTAAGAAGTTAATTTTACCTCCCATCGTGTCCCTCAGTGGGGGAGTGATGTTCTCCTGTGAGCGCACACTGGCTGTTGGAGCTGCCTCTGGACTCCCCCGTGCTGGGGACATGCTCAGGGCAGCTGTGCTCAGGTGCCCCTGGTGTGGGATGAGTGGGGGGCAGGAGCTTGAGGAAACAGGTGGAGATCTAGAGGGAAGAAGGAGGGAAGTTGCATCTCTTTCAGCAGCTGTGGGGGGATGTCAGTGCCAAGCATTCCCCACAGGAGCAGCCCAAAGTGGGACAGGGCCTCCAGTGAGCTCTCTCTGTGCCATGTTTGGGGCAGAACTGCTTCTCAGGGGCAGGAAGGTCAAGGAGCCAGCACCTCGTGATTTCTCCTCTGTTGGGAAAATTCCAGAGATGGCCCCTTCATCTCGTCTGGGCTTCTGGGATGGAAACTGTTTGCCTACAAAGGGAAGAAGCTCTTGATAACTCACACCATCAGGTCCCAACCCAGTGTCAGTGTTCACATCCTAATTGCGTGAGGTTTGAGATCACCTTTGCTGGTGATCATGCGAGGACAGCAGTGCCATGAGCTCTTGCAGATAATTTTCATGCACCTCTTCATGAAATGCACCTCTTTCACCTTGACTTCAGGAGGAAGTGAAAAGCTCCTTAGAAAATCTCAGGCTATATAGATAACCCAACAGAGATATCCCATGTCTTTTCTCCAGTGTTTCTCTTTCCCCCCCCCCATTCTCACCTCCCCCACTAAATTTAAGGTGGAGAAAATAATTAAAGGGAAATATTTTATGTAACGAATGTAGGCATGTTTTTATCTCCATAAATTGTCCCTGCTCAATATGTGATTTTCTTCAGGTGCACGTTTTTTTATGGGGGGATGAAGTAATCATAAAGTTCCTGATTCAGAAAGCAGTGAGAAATTCCTCACTGATATGGAAATGGATGCCGTTTAATCATTTGGACTTTGCCTGGAAAATTTTTCTTTTAACTACAAAGTATAATTTCAGTAGATGAAAGAGGTCATATGCTCCCTTTCTGTGTGTGTCACTGGGTCAGTTTAAATTTTTAGAAACAGCTTAATGTTCTCTGTCTTGGCCAAAAATAGTGCCAGTGCCTTTCCCTGAAAACAAACGTTGGAAAAGTGAATTCCATTGAATATTCAAATGAATATTTGAGGACCTTATTAAGTATTTACTTGTAGGTAAGTGTAAATATATTTTCTGTTGTAAAAATAATACTTATGCTGAAATTCAAGCTCTGTATGCCAAAGAACATGATATGGAAAACTAGTTTGCTTTCCACTGCTTTCAATTGAGTTTCCTAAGAAAAAAAAATACATTCCTGTAGATGAAAGATAATGAAATTATTGAAATGGTTATCTACAAATAACAGTGAGATCTTACTTTGATTGAAGCTTTAGAATAGTTGTTTTTTTATAGGGCAGGCTAAACAACTTATTAAGAGACACACCAGCAAAAGAGGAGAGACATTAAACTTAATTTCATGATGCACAGGTCCATGGTGAAATGTCACCGTGTTGGAGAAGTTTGTGGGGTGATTATTCCTTGAGATGTTACTCTGGCTGAGGACTGAACCGTGGGGAGGGACTGCACTACACATTCTCCACTTCATTTGTGTTCACACTCCTCAGTATACAAAGAGTGACAGAACCTGGGCTGGAGATGAGAATAGATCTGGCCTACATAGATCTGGACTTAGCCTGGATCCAGTGGCCTCCTGTCACTAGAGATCAGCTGATGAAGTTTAGCAGTAAATATTTAGGCTATTGTCACTGAAGGATGCTTTGATGCAGATCTGCGTGTTTGTTTCAATAACAAATTACTGTTTAATTGTGTATCCTTGAAAACAAAAAAAATGAAACAGACATAAATGAAAATATTCTCCAGCTCATCTTTTGGACTGAAAGCTTCCAGTCTGGTGTTGCCTTCCATTTTATTTTCAGTTTTGTAAACTGACATGTGATCTTTCCAGATCTCCAGAAACTTGTCATTCACTCCAAATTAACTCATTTTAAAGTTGTTGAAGGAGTGAATGTGGTCGATTCCAGCTGTCTGATACCCCAGTGTGTGCCTGTGGCTGTGTCCAGGGCGTGATGGCAGGGCCCTTCCACCCCACCTGTGAGGGAGTGAGTTGGACCATGGACCCAAGAGCTGAGGAAACGAGACCCAGCTCTGCACACCTGTGCCATGCACCAGCCTCCTGGCATCTTTTCCCCCTCCTAAACAGTGGGATCGGCAATTGCTGAAATCCCTGTTACTTTCTTGATGCTGCAGGCTGGGAGCCCATCAGATAGAAAGAGACTCAGCAGCTCCCATACCTCCCTCTCCCATGGGAACGTGAGTTCTTCCTCCCTGCAAACGTGTGCTGCATCCTCCTCCTCCTCCTCATCAGCCACCCACAGCCCAGCCTGTTGACGCTGTTGCCTGGCGACCACCCTGTGATGGACAGCTTGGAGGGGAGCGATGATTAAACAACCCGAACTGGCTTCTGAAAGCAGCCATCGTCATTGTAATGTGACAGGCAGTGACAGCTCAGACAGCAACACGTTCGGAGTGTGGTTCCTGAAAAAGAAAGGATAAACAGTAAACACGCGAGGAGAGAGCCGCACACACCTGCGTGTAGGTGTGCGAGCGCTGATGCTTCCCCTGGATGCAGAAGGGCAGGGGAAGGCAAGTGTTTCTGAATTAATGAAGGGTCAACACAGCCCTGATAAACTGTCATGATGAGCAGGTCAGCCCAGCAGCCAGGCCAGCCTGCACTGATGCTGTCAGACACGAGCTCCTTGGGCAGCAATTAAATGGGATCCTGCAGGTGTTGGCAGCGGGGGCTGCAGGGCCAGCAGGAATAACACTCCTGGCAGAGGGGAACACCTGAGGCTTCAGCATGAAGACGGTGGTCCTGCTATGAACACCTGCCATGTCCCCTCCTGCCTGCCAGCTGGACAGGTACAGGCACAAGGATGCAGGCTGTCATTACAGTGTAGAAGTTTGTCTGTACACAAGGTGTAGATACACACAGAATGCAGCGAAGCAAATAACATTCATACTGATGGTTTGTCTAAACTGTGCATGGATTCAGAGAGAGAAAATGAATGTTTCTGGTGTTTCTCCCTTGCTTCTCAATCTCTCCTTTTAGTTTTATCTCAAATAGAATTGCTTTGTGCTGCTGTCCTGTCCTGTTTGGGTGTGGGTCCCTTCCAGCCCTCCTCAGGAGGCGGCTCTGTCTTGGCAGTGTTACTGCAGCTGTGTTTTCATCACGGCAAACAGTGAAGGTGAAATGCTGCTTCAGTGCAAGTGAACATCACATTTCTCTTAAAGCAGAGTTAACCAAAGAGATTCTGATGTTTCCTAGAACTTTTAAGGTGATGTGAAGTGTAACAAGTATTTCCAGGAAGTGTTTGTGCTCTGGATTATCTGCCTGTGCTTTGATGACTGTGCATGACCTTTTTAAATTGCTGGTGGTGCCTGTCCTGGGTACAGCAGCACCAATTTTCTTCGGTGTTATTTAAGTTCTTAAGGCAGGCTTATCAGTGAGGCATCTGAGGGATGGCTTTAAAGTAGAATAAGAAAACAAGCCCCAAACTGCTTTCCAAAGGTCCTTCCAAAAAGAGTTAAGAGATCACCAGTGTTCCTGTCAGACTGAAAGAGAAATACACACACAAAGAGAAGAAAATTTCATTGTCTGCCTTGCTCTATCCTTCCCATATCTCCTATCTCCATTGCATCTGGCACCCTCTCAGGATGAAGTAGTTGAGGAGAAATGTGGAGTCTGTGCCTTTTCCACTCACATAAATCAGTATTCATCTAAGCCAAGAACTGCTTTGAGGCAAGCAGAGGAAGAATCCATCTCTATTCCTTCCTGACACTGAGGTATTGAAAGTGCAAGCAGAAAGAGTGATTTCTGAGAAATCTTGCATTTGGCAAGGTGAATTTTGGTGTGAAACAAACCTTTATGAGCAAGTAGGGGAAAGAAGTACTTTGAGAAGTTTTATGAGGAGCAGAGAATATTGTACAAAAGAATCAGCATCTCATTATAAAATGTTACTCAGGAAACCTGCACTTAATCTTTTATATAGAGATAATTTTGTTTAAATAAGGACATATGTGGAGATTGTTGCTGGAGAGAGTTCAGAGAGTAGAAAAGATGTCTGTAATTTTGGGCTTCTGCTTAAATATATGACATTGTGTGGTTGATGTCTGAACTGGGATGACACAAGACAAATTAAATTTTAACTCATTAGTAAATTTTCCTCCTAACAAGCTACTCAGATGATCCAGAAATACATTATGCAGTAGCAGCTGCTAGGAGATGAAAATATTTCATTGTAGCAATACATGGTATAATGAAGGACGGGGAATGAATGCAGTAGCTCAGTAAGGACAGAAGAAGATAGATGACACATAGTTTTAAATATTCACCCTCTGTGTTCAGTTTACACAGGACAGATGATGTCACTAAATTGAAAACACCGCTGAGACACATAAGTCATTAAATGCTAATATTAGAGCCACTCGGGGAAAGAAAGTTGTCAGGGGGAAGAAAGTTGTCACAAGAATTTTCTGTTAGAAAATACAGTTAGTCAAAATCAGAAAATTTCTTGGAGGTATGTCATTTACAGTGACATTTTCTACACTAAAATATCAACCAAAATTGTCTGCATTCTGATAGTGTCAAAGTGAGAAACCCTGCCAATTGACTTGCTTTGGCACCAAGATAAAGACACATGGACACATATTCTATACCAAATATATAGGATAAGTGTAAAAGTTCCTTGTTCCTCTGTCCTGTTTGACCCTCGCTTCTGGTAATGGGCCCTGTCTATTCTTGGGCCCTATGTGTTAAAAACTGTATTTTTCTGTCCTGGAGAGGTTTGGTTTCCATCTCTCTCCTCTTTGCTGAGTCTCCTCACATGGAAGGCATCACCAAAGGATTTTTGTTGAAGTTCTTTGGGCACTGAAGGTGCTGCAGGGAGGTAAGTCAGAGGGTAGTCTCAAAAGCTCAAATGTTTTCCTTTTGGAATCAATTGTGGGGATTTTATCACCGATAATCATAGAAGTGTACAGAGCCACATCTCTCTATATGTTTGAAATTAGTATTTAATCCTCTGACATTATAGAAAGAAAATGCTTTGTTGTTATTGACTATCAGAGGAAAAATATTTACTGATACACATGGGAAATTTAATGATCTTGCCTTTGCCTCTTGGGACTGAAACCAAGCATTAGCCTGTCTGAATTCCTCAGAACAGAAATGCTGGCTTCTGACACATTCAGATAGAGAATGTAGCTAGGAAGGTGGTTTTAAAATTAATCTTGGCAATATTTTGCTGTAAGATGATCTTTATTGGCTGCTATAAAGTTATGGTGAAGGGAACTTGAATATCAGATATTGCTTTTTGTTCCTGAAACAGTCGTAGCTTTCACTGTGGAAAATCAGAAGTGTGGCAGCTTTGCCATTTGTTAACTAGAACAGAAACTCAACAGGAGAATGAATTGCAAGAGAAACATTTTTGAAAGCCCAAATAGCTGTTTTTTTACCATTCTGACCCCTTCCCCTGCTGAGCAAATTGACAGCTGAGATCCAAAGGTAGGCAATTTCCACTCAAGCAGGAGCCTCCTGAAGGTGTTAATCACTGACAACGTTTTAGTGTGGAACAAGGAGATGTCTCCTCCCTGTTAATTGCAAATGCTGTACGATGTTTCTTTTTCCAGCACTGAAATGCTTTAAAGACAAATATTTGATTCCCGGTTTGAAGAACTGTCTCAGCCATTGTTTGGGAGGCAGATGCCTCAGTGCAGAAAGCGTTCCAAGGAATGCTCTGGAGTGCTTTATGAAGGAGTCAGGTAACTGGATTGCAGTGGCCTCGCTCAGGGAGGAGGTCGGGTGGATGTTTGCTGCTACTTTAAATGTGTGAACAGGCGATAAGGAGCAGCAGAAACATCCAGGGATTTACAGATCCATTGATTATGCGATCACTCCATTCAGCCTAGGAAAGCTTTTTGTGATTTAGACAGTTAACTTTCGAAAGGGAAAAAAAAACCAAAGCGATGATGAAGAAGATACAGATGGGCACAAACACACGAGATGAGCATTGATTTGAGGGTATGGGGAGAAGCAGAAGAAGGCAATTTGGAGGAAGATGAGGTAGGCTCTCAGGGTGTAAACAGGTCCTTGAAAGGGACCCATCTGTCTGCAATTTCCTGCCTTCTTAGGTGGAAGGAGTAGGAAGACCAGGAAGAGATATGAGGGATAAGTGTAAAAAGTTGAGGGTCTTTTGTAGAAGTGTGTGAAACTGTAAGTAGTTTGTTGACTAAGAGTTTCTTCTAGCAGAGAAGCTGAGCCACGGTTGTTAGTAAGCTTTGAAAAGCTGATGTTGAGTTATCTCAACTGAAAGAAAACCCACTGTGGTCTGAGATGTTTTCTACCACTGAAGAACCAGTCTTGGGAGAGAAATGTGTTTTAACCAGGTAGGTTACCTGGTTAAAACCTTTGTGTTTGTGGGGCAATGTGAAGTGGAGAATGGAAGAAGACATAGCAAAACCGAGGGAAGATTGGAAAATTGTGTGCTGAGATGTTGCTTGGAAAATACAGGGATGGGGCAGCAAACGGAAGTTGCTGATGGAACAGAATAACGTGATGGTGTTAGAAAGCTAAGTTTGTGGGACAAGGCTTAGAGAAATGAAAGAACAGGCAGGGGAAAATGAGAGAGAAGGCAAGGTTTTTGCATTGGGGCAATACAATCAGAACAATAGGTTTGAACAGTGGTTTAAACTCCAGAACTGGCTAAAATGAGACGCTAGAGGGAAAAGAATGTTTCACTATTTTAGATGCAGATAACTGGATTGATTTCATGCAAAGAGAAAAGCATGAGCATTTTGAGAAAGAATGTGGGATTTTTCTCTATTGGGGATTTTGGACTTAAGAGATGTAGAAGCTCTGGCTGGTAACAAAAGACACAGACAGAGGATAAGAGTCAGGATAAAAGTAAAAAGGTCTGATTCTGTCTTGGTAAAACAGCTTGGACGAGGTGATAAGAAAACACACTGGCAGATACTAACATTGTTAGACAAAATTTCATACTCAATGGGCAGAGATGCTGCTGGGGGATGAAGTATAGATAAACAAATTTACCTTTACTTTTCCATGCTGTGACTTTCCCTGGATATACTGTGCTATTTGTTCTCAGCATCTCTGAATGAGAGTCACCTTTCTTAGCCACCACCTGTGAGGGTTTGACATGAACCAGCCAATCAGTTTGTCTGATGCATCTGGTTTAATTGTATTTCAGTGCTTAGAGTCAGAGCCTTAACATGAACAAGGCCCTCTTCAGGGACATGGGCAATTACACAAATTGGTGTGGAGACATTTTGCCAGAAGAGATGTATTTTGTTTACCTTCTTGAATTTGGCAGGGAATTGCCTTGCTACTTGAAGAGGTAAGCTCTTACAGCAGGAGAGATGCTGTCTCTGGGCTCAGAAAGAAATGAAATACTTGCGGACAACAAAAGTCTGTAGACACAGCTTTTATTTTCCAAAGGATGATGTAAGGAATACTAAAAGCCTTTAGGGCCCCCTGTATCTTTGTGATAAAAATTAATATGGATAAGGGATCACCCTGTGCAGAGTTGGGAAATCCAGTGGTGCATTTTTTCCTTTTCAGCATGGAGACTTGGAAAGAGCTCTCCTGTGGCTGACAATGCAATCACAGCACAATGTTTCCAGCCTGGCTTGGATTTGAGACTCAGACGTGCAGTGGGCTGTCACTGCCGAGCTAAGGAGGAGCAATGTCACACGTATTCTTGGTTTGCAGAAGGTTACCTGAAGTACTTTGCCTTACCTTAGCTTATGCATTTAAAGTATATTTTCTACTTCAGGATGAGGAGCCCTCAAGTGTACAGTTACCATAGGTGGGCTAATGTTTGTTATGTCTTTAAATTGGGCTAGTGTGACATGTTTCACTTAAAATGCTCAGATTTTTTTTCCAGCTGAAGCCTTTGCATGCTTGCCTGCAGAAGCTTGCACTATGGCATTGCTTCTTTGTTGGGTTTTCTTTTTTTTTTCTTTAAGCTGGTGTTGGTAGCTGGTGGGAAAGGGATGAATAAAATGGGTTGATGTGTTATAAAAGGCATAAAGAGGCAGCCTCCAACACCTCATATCCTGCAGTTATCATCTCAGGGGGGCTGGGAGTCTCTGGGATGGCCAAGAATTACAACAGCACTTATCAGTGGCTGACTCTTGGCTTCTTTCAGAGGTGATTTCTCCCATTCCAGCTGATTTTTTTTTTTTTTAGTGTTCCTCCCCCTCCTTTCCCCCATTCATTCCAACTTCTTTAACTTGTGAAAGTGAAACACAGCTTGGCTTACTTCTTGTGAAGATCTGCCAACACCCACATTAACCCACAAGTACCTTCTTTCTAGCCTGTATTTTGGCAGGAGACCTTCTGCCTTCCTAGTACATAGTTCCTTCTGGAGAGCAGAACTTGCACTGCTGTTCATAGTTCTACTTGAAAGATTTTCAAATGTGTGTCTTGAGGTCAAAAGTATTTCTTGGATTTTCTGTGTGGTTTGTCATGAGATGTGAAAGGAAATCTGCACTTAGATCCGCCAGTCTTTTGGCAATTTCACTGAGGAGGTGTTTGACTGGCTCTGGTTATGGGTGTCACCCAGTACTGGTGTGTGTGCAGTGCAGGCAGTGAGGATGGCCCCTGGTGTTGGGGAATGAGGGGAGAGCATTCCAACTGCTCCTTGCCCACCTGTCCCACCATCCTGTTGGTGCCACAGGACAAATGACACCACCAACCTCTGTGTGAGGAAATGCCAGACAGTGCCTTCCCAGAAGGTGAAGGTGCTGTAGCTGTCACTCTAGCAAGGTTAAGGCATAGCAGTTGCATGGGATGGGATCTTCTGCTGCGTTTCTGCTGAGATACCAGGCTTTCCTCGTGATTCTCCTCAGGGTAGGCGCCGTCTTGTTCAAGGCTGGGCTTGGAACTTGTCCTGTCTTTTAATCCACTTCAGCATCTCCCTAACTTTCTAAATAAATTGGAAGTGTTCACTTTGGAATAGAAAAAACAATATTTTAAGGTATGTGGGAGAAGTGCTTATTCTCAGCTCAGCCTTATCTGCAACAAAATGTTCCAGCATTCCCATCCATTATGTAAAAGGGAAAAATGAGGGGAACAATGTGGAAACCTTGACAAGAATTTTCCAGTTGATGGAATCCATTGCCCCTGAACAGTGTTTGCCCTGGCTGTCCATACAGCCACAACTACCTGCAACCTTCTTTTGACACCTCTCCTGTTCCCTCACACAGAAGGTAAATTGTAGCCAGGATGAAGTATTTTTGCTAATTATAAAACATTAAATGATTTTCATCTGCCTTCTCCCCAATGAACAATGCAATTGAATTATCATTAGAGCTTGTACAGAACCTTTGATAACAATGGAGCCATTTGTATTAAATTCAGTCTTAGTTTTCTTATTCCATGAAGTCCCATCATTGTGTTGATTGTACTTTGAAGTCATAGCAGGCTTCCCTCTCCTGCTATTCACCTAATTTATTTCAGCCCCAACACACAGCTCCTAAATTCTCTTTAAATTTGTTTCTGAACAAAAGGACTAAAACTCAGTGTGTCTTAAATGGAAGACATGAGACAGTTACAGTTCCATTCATTTCCTCATATCTATTTGCTGTATCTAGAGAGCTATTGTTACGTGTGCACTACTGGGAAATAATAATACTAATAAAAAATAATAATTCTCCTAGGATTTGCTGTCAATAGAAACAATCTATAGAGAAACCTAGAGAGTGAGTGATTAAAGTTTAGCAGCAGAACTGAAAAATACTTTCTGAATGCAAAAAGAAGCGAAGAAGACAGAATGAAGCTAGAGGAATCTGTTTGGTCTCTGAAGCTGGTGTGAGTTAGAACGCTGCTCTAAAGGGGTAGGAGCTTATGTGGGAACTCAGCCTCCTCATGCCTCTCCTCTTTCTCCTCTTTGCCCAGGAAACCTTTTCTGGCCTGGGGGCATGCACCAGTTGAAATTTTGTCTCTTCCTTAAGCAGGGCTGGAGGAGCAGTTTAGGAGCTTAGAGAGAAGTTTGGGTGAACTCAGTGTGTGAAAGGATTTATAAAGCTGCTTGCCTGTGTCTCTGGGCACTGTGTGTGGATAATACTGAGTGTACAGTAGGTTGTTATTGCTGCTTTTATTCTTCCCAGATAGCACAGATTTGATTGGCTTCTGAGAACTGACCTTCCCCAAAGGAAAAAACTAGGAGTCTTGTAGGCACCCAATTTGAGACAGATCAGGGTCTGCTCTGTACTTGGCCTTGTAGGAATTGTGCTTGTCTGGGTGAAGTGAAATCTTACTCTCAGAGAAAATTTTTTTCAGTCTAAGATGAGTGAAAACCTACAGAATCTCGGGTTCACCAAAGAAGCCTGGTTATTTAAATCATTCTGTCTCTCTTAGTCTCCTCTCAGAGTGCAAAGGAGCTGGTAAAGTGGGATTAGTTTCCTTTCTGTGGTAAAAGCAGATTAATTTTAACACTGGCTAAAATTGCACCCATTTTCTCTTGGTAAATGAACCATAAGACGCACTGTCAAAAGAGAGCCTTCCATAATGACTGTGGTTAATATTTCAGAGCTTAAACTCAAGCATGAGAGAATCAGCAATATATGCTGTACATTAGCTTGATTTCTATTCATTTGCAGCTCAAGAGCATTCTTCTCTTCCCCCATGCTAATTTCAGAGTTCTGTAGAGGAAGGGATTTGCATCTGATTTCGTACTCAGGTATGTATGTATTTCTTTTTGGGAAAGCTGTATTGTAGGCAGAAGTGAGGCAAGATAGTTCATGTGCTTGTGGTTCTAAGCTGGGGCTCAGGAAATCTCAGTTTTGCCTGCTCTCCTGCAGAGTCCCTGTGCTTAGCAGAAAATCCCAGTGCCTCATGGTGATTCAGTTCCTTGAACCGTAGAGTGAACACGAAAATCCTTTCCTTGCTTCCCATGGAATCCATCAGTTCTGGCTTCTGCAGAGGTTGTGGTGCACTAAAATACCCTGATAAGATCCTAAGTTAGATGGGGAAGATCTCCTGGGGCTCACAGTGAGCTGTGCAAATACAAATTCCTGTGTTATGAGGAGTAGCACATGTACCAAGGCACATGCCCTGTCTGGGTCCACTGGTCTTCCATTTTCCCCTCGCTAAATTTGTGCTCAGCACATTCATATGGAGCAGGGAAGATCTGCTGTCTGTGAATCTCAAGACTGCTCCTTCCTGAAGTGCCAGGCAAAGGGTGACTTTCGTCTCATCATTTGCTCCCTTGCTGTCTGTTTTCTGCAAAGAGGCTCTTTGGCCAGGTTGCTTGGGTTGTGTCTGTGAGTGCTGCTTCATCTGCAGAGAACGTGCTTGGCTGAATGCAGTTTTCATTTGCTTTGTGTTCCACAGAGATGTTTTCTGCCTGATTCCTGCTCTCACTTTCCTGGAAAAACCCATTAAATTTCAGACCATGGCACCTCTGCTGTTAAAACCACATCTGTGTCTGACTGCCCGAGTTTCCCATTACTTTCTAGTCCTAATGCATAAACCTGTGTAGCCAAGGAAAGTATATACTGCTTAAAAATTACTCTACCTTGTCTTTCATTCTTATAATCTGCTTCAGCACTGCTTGAGATCTGGAACATCTGAATAGCCCTTTTGTCTGACAGAGCCATGAGTGAGAAAATACAGCAGGAAGACCAAGGCTTTAGCACATGCACTTGGGAATGTAGGTTGAGGCAAATTTTGCAGAGGATGTAGGATAATGGTCTAGCTTAGGATGAGAAGTTGTAGGACAAATGCAACAAGTCTGGTGGGCTAAAAACAAAAATAAGATGGTTGTACACAGCCAAGGTGATAGTTTTCGTAAGAGCTCTTGAAACAACTGAAATTGTTAGCATTGCAATTATTCTCAATAACGTGTTCTACTTGCAAATTGTATTGTCTTGCCTTTTTTTTGGTGCCAATTATGGAAGTGAATTTCTTTCTTAATTACCCAGTTCTCAAGCCCTGATGTAGCTTTCCAACGCTTTGAAGCATATTTAAGCAGATCTTTGTTTATGCATTTGGGGGAAAAACAAACAAGGAAATTTGGAAAATGGTTCTAACATCGACAGTCCTTTGTGAAAACATGCTGCTGATTGATTCTCATAATGGTAAGCAACTGTTGTTTCTAGAACTTCAGTGTTGTATACATTCCGGAGGAGTGACAGAAGATGGAAGCTGTTATTCCCACTGTTTTGCCTTGATAAGCCAGTTCACTTTTCATCAAAAGCCTTCACCAGTTTCACACTTTTCATCATTACTCACATGAGGAAAAGGGTGCTGCAAAGACTCGGGAAAGGTTTCAGGAACTTAGCACTTACAGGAAAGAGATTTGAAAGCAGAGTAGCACTGCTGGGGTGAGCCAGAATTCTCATTTCACATCTTTATTATGGGAATCCCTAGGGGTCCTGCTAGGACTCTGTGCTTTGCTTTCTCTGCCCCATTTCACAGCTCTCACTGCAGCATTGCCACAAATGAAACTCACCTTTTTTATTTATGAATATCTGAGAGAGAAATTATTAGCACCATCTGTTGGAGAAATAGAGATACTGGTGTTTTTAGAGGTCTGAATATGCAAAATCTCTTCCCTTTTTGATTTCCAGCTCTGGTTTGCAGTGAGAATGTGCCTAGACAACCTGCTTGTCTTTAATTTACAGCAGCCTGGAGTCTGCTTGGGAGATTGTGCCTTGTTTCAAAACGTACCTTAAAGAAATGCAGTGAACCATTTAAAAGAGGGCAAGCAGACAAAGATTCAAATGTCAAAATGGTGCCTTGGCTGTGGCAGGTTCTGCCACATGAATAACAAGGGCAATAGCTGAGAAACAATTTGCAGCTGAGGAGATAAGCCTGTCTAGCATCTTGAGTCAATCTGGGCTAGCATGTCCGAGAAATTTGAGTGAAGAATGGGATATTTGACCTTCTTGATCTTTATAGGACGAGGAAAATTCTATCACTTGAAGAAAAAAACAAAGGAAGTGCTGTTATTAGCAGAAGACTGACTTCAAGGCACATCTCCAAGTTGGAGAGTATTCATGATTTGGAGCAGTTTCACGACAAGTATGGTTTGATGACCGTGACTCCTGACCAGAGCAGTGTCCTCTGTCACACGTTTCAGGTCATTTGCACACATAGAGCCTATTGAGCTCCTAACTTTCACTTACTCTGCTGCATTATGGGCCTCTCTCTGTTTCTCTAGTGCTCTTGCCTGTTGAATTTTTGTGCTGTTCCTGTAGCTTTAGTCTTCCCTGGCTCCTCCTTCAATAATAACTGATATCTGGATAGGGGGACCATGCTGGCAGGCCAAGGGTCAAATCCCACTATTGATAAGGAATGATGCTGCAAGAACAGCATGGTCTCTTAAGTCAAAAAGGTCTGATGTGTGCTGCTGTGGGAAACGTGTAGCCCTGCACTGGTAGACCAAAATGTGGCATACTGCTGGTTCTGAATTGTTTGCCCTACCATATTTGTTGGAGAGTACTTAAAGTCTCTCATGTGTCTGTTTAAGAATGTTTCCTTAATACTCAGTGTAATTGTATTTAGATCCTGTTTATCCATTTGCTGTTCTGTCAGCACAATCTTTTAATTTTCACTCGGTGGTATTTGCACAGTAGAAACAAAAGTCTTATTGTTTGTATCCTCTGTTCTGCTTGGTAAACAAGCTAAGGTCTTTTATGTCACGTTCACATGACTGCAGCTAATCATATTGATGTTTTTAAGAAGCTGTGGTCTAGCAGGTAACTCAGTAAAAGTTTAGCTTTTGAAGAATTGGACAATTATTATTTCTGACTCTCTGGGTAGCTGTTGGAGAGACCTCAGTACTTTCTATCAAAAATTCCTATTTCACTAGCTCACTCCATCAGTGCTAGCTGATAAGACAGCTAGATTTCAGATAATTAAGACCCTAAAATTCAATGACTTAGCTAGGTGAATGCCATTCTGAGAGTATGGGAGCATTAAATACAATAGAAGGGGAAAGAGAGCTGTGAAAGGGTTGCTACAACCTTGGGAGGTGGTGTAAGCTGTGCAGTTTCAGCGTTGATCCCATGGGCTACACGGAATTGCAGCGCTCCTGAAATGCATACTGCAGAATTGCTTATGCAGTGACAACCTCTGGAGCTCCTTCACTCCAGTTTTAAGTGATCCTAGTGACAGGTTTCCCTGCATGCTTCCCTTCAGAGCTGTGTGCTTGGTCTAATTGATTGACCCATTAGCAAAGCAAATTTCTCTTGCAATTCAGCCAGAATTTTCCTTCTGCTTAATTTCAGCCCATCACTCCTAGTTATGCCCCTGTAAAGCCTGCCTGAACTGCCTTTGCCAGACTATAGCTTTATTGATCCTGGCTCTATGTGAGTAATTCTTAACTGACTGAACTTATTATTGGCAGTACCAAGGCATTGGTGAGAGCCTCTTCCCTGATCCGTGAGGCTGGAAGAGAGGAATGCAGTGAAGGATTTGGTGGTCTTCACTGAACTTTCTGAATGGCTGCATGGAGTGGTGGAAAGTGGTTTCTGAGTTTTCCCCAAGTCTTCAAATATCTGAGTTTGCATGTGTGTGTGTGATGTGTGGATATCCGGGCCACTGGATGTCACAGCAGATAGTCCTGAAATCAGGAGTTAGCTGATGGGTATTTGGCCTCTGGGAGGTTTTTAAAAGATAATTTTTGGATTCCTGTCAACCAGTGTGTGAATGTGTATTGTGGGGCAGGAGATGGATAATGTCTGAGGGAAGTTCTTCCTTGAAAGCAATTGGCTGAGAAAACTTGTTGTGTAATAGGCATCCTGAGAGCTGACTCTCAAACTTCATATCCTATGATCCTTCCATTTCAATGTCTATTCCAGGTTATAAACTCCAGAAGCACTGAGCATGCTAAAATACCCACAAATAGAGGGGGATAATCACCCTGTGACTTGCTCACATCCTGTTTAGAGCTACCTACATAGATCTGTCTCACCATGAGCCTTGTGCTGCTGAGTTTATTCAGTCTCTGGGATGTTGCCCATCTGAGTGGCCAAGCAGGAGAAAGAGCAGTGATTCTCCTCAATTCTCAAATTTCCACGCCCTTACCCCTTCTGTGCCTCAGTTTACTCATAGAGGTAACAAGATCTCTTTCCCAAGGGTACTGGAGTGGAAAGAGGGAGAATGGTATTTCTTTTGTTGGGATTTAATCTGAAGAACCTTTGCAAGACATTTTGGGCAGCCTGCTCATGCTGTCGTGGAAGCTGTTGGTATGTGCTTCTCTGAGCTTACAGATCAACAGGATAGTCAGAGGGACACTATTAATAAGAATTTTAAAGCCACTGATGAAATCCTTTCCCATATAGGGGAAAGGAGTGAGGCATGTGTGGGGTAGCAGACGATGGGAATACAGCCACTCGTGAGCATGTGCTCCACTGTACTGGTCCTGCTCCCACTGAGTTTGCTCAAAAACAAGCACAAATTGTAGTTATCAAGCCTTGGGCACTACACAGTATTTACAAGCTGAGGTATCAAACTCCTTGTTTTAGGATACTAGACCCCTATGAGTGCAAGAAGAGCTCAGCACAGGAAATTGCTGCAACCTGCTGCTGAGATGCCAGCGGACACTGAGCCTCCCACGTTCTGTTCTGTGTTCCTGGGGGCTGGTTCTGCAAAAGTGATTAATATTAATAAATGGGAGCTGAACATCTTTCCTCTGTGGATGCAGAAGCAAAGCCAAGCCAATTATTTGCCCATCAGGGCTGGGTTACGGTGTCCCTCCTCCCATCTTCTCTATGCATTCTTTTGTTTTTGTATTGTTTTGCTGAAAGTGTAAATGCAGAGATGATTAATTGCCTGGCTGACCTGATTCTGTCTCTACATGGGATCTGCTTATATCAAAATGCTCCAGCCCAAATGACTAGAGTATGTCAAAGTTAGGTGATTAAAGAATTATAAAATACTTTCTGAATGTCTTATTCTCAACTCATTGTGACTTTGGACAGAAGCCCAGACAAGAGGGGGAGAGAAGGGTGAAAAATAAATAATAATAGAAAAAGGAAAATAAAAATAGTAAATTCAGTGAGAGGGACTTCTGCAATATTTTGTTCTCATTTTATTGAGAAAAGAAAATTGATAACAAACATTAGTGAGGCAAAATTACAGTGATTTGTATGGATTCCCCAGTGAACAAGTTTAACATTAATAAAATATTATAGTCTTCTGTATTACAGAACTATTGTACTGATCATAAAATGAAAGGACTTCATTATATATATATATATATATATATATATAGGCAGAGGAGTGTGTGCTTTTACAGCATGGAGGCATCTCATTTTCAACTATTAGATTAAAGTCTGTGCTGGGCTGGAACAGTGAAGTTAACTCTGCTAATGCTATGGATGATTACTACTCCAGGAGAGCATGCACCTGGCAAACTCTTACTTCAGATGCCAAAGCAAACCCAGTGGATCTTGCTGAAATGTCCACCAGTGCCTTATACCCAGCTCAAGTGCCCTGTTAGTTTTGTTGAGGTTGGCAGCAGGCTGAGCACCCCGTGGCTCTGGTAGGTGTGAGTGTGGCACAGCACATCAGGGTTGACAGTTTAAGTGCTTTCTCCCTGCTGCTCCTGAGTTTGTGGCAGGAGCTGAGCAAAACCGAAAGACATCTAAATAGAAATAAACACTCCGGGATGAGAATTTTTTATGTGGTGTTTTTGAGATAAGTGGTTTTGGAGTTTCTGTATGGCCTGGTTTTATTTTATTACAGATGATGCTGAGGGCTGGGCTGGGTCGCACTGCCTTGTGCTGGCTTCTCACCAACAGTCGCTGATTTCTGCTGTGGTGGAGGAAGAAGCTGATGTTCCCTCCCAATCCTGGGGCATTTTTCTGGTGATTGCTCTGGCTTACAATAAATGCCTACTGGTTTTGTGGCCCTAAAATGGTAGGAA
Source organism: Sylvia atricapilla (assembly GCF_009819655.1). Classification (NCBI taxonomy): domain Eukaryota; kingdom Metazoa; phylum Chordata; class Aves; order Passeriformes; family Sylviidae; genus Sylvia; species Sylvia atricapilla. Next base: position 10,849,925 of record NC_089147.1, read on the forward strand.
AATTAGAGATGAACTTCACTGTGATGCACCACCATCGCCTGCTGTTCTGAGGCACCTCTGACTGGGGCCAAATTGCCAGTCAGTGAAGTGAATCTATTTCCATGCTTAGCCCTCCTGTGTGCTCCTTAAATATACTGAGTTGAGGAGATTAACTTACTACCAAGGTAAAAGAGGACACAGATTTGTGGTGATAATACTTACACAATAAATTCCTATTTGTTTCGTGTTTCATTTTCCAGTGTGATAAACTAATGTGGCATAGTGGACATCTGCTTTCCTTTAAACCATGCAGAACTGATGAACTGTTGTTTTAATTATTTCTAGGGTTTTAAAGAAGATGGAATTATTTTATTTTTCAATATAAAATATTTCAAATGCTAATCTTCTTTGGAAGTGAAGATAACATCTACTGCAAAAATGTGTTTGCTTTGACAGCATACCATGTTTTAGCCAAATAAATGAAGGAAATAGTGTTTAATTGGTTTTTTTATTATTATTATTTTATTTTTTTATTTCACATGACAAAAACTCCTAGTTCCAGTTAAAAGCCAGCATCATCCCAATACTGTCAGTCTTTCTAAATTTTTCTACCCTTTTCTAGTATTTTTTTACTGTAACTATATGAGATAATAAATGCAAAAGTAGTCATTCCTATTCCCTTTTATTCTGCTCTCCACCTAAATGCTGTTTTGAAATGAAATATAAAGAAACATTCTTTTTACAAACAAAGTCAAAGCAAAACTTAGTCTAGAAATCAAATCAAAATTCAGTCCAGAAATTTCACTATTTTCAGAGAGGATACATTTTCTCTGATGTGTTTTCTTGCAAAAGAAAGCCATAGGTTTTCTGACCAACTCTTATTACCAACTAACAAAGGAGTTATCAGAAAAATAACCTATCTTTTAAACTAGGCTTTGTCTCACTATGTGTTATGTGTCTTATGGTTTGAATTCATTTTATTATATGGGTGTCTTTTGTCATGTAACAGAGAAATTCAATTGAGAAAGGACATTGAAGGATTATGTGTATGTGTACATAACAGCTGTGTTCTTGCAGCTTTTCCTGAGCCTGAGCTATGGGTTGCAGTGTTTGCAGCGTGGAAAAGGATGTTCTGCCCATGTCCAGGGTTGGACAGGGTCTAAAAAACTATTGAAGAAAACCTCTGTAGCAGGAGAAAATCTACATGAACATTCTGATTGAAAACAATCTGAATTGCACCCTTCAGATTTATCTACCAGGTAATTTATGGTGTAGCAGATGAAGTGATAGTGTATTTCAGATGCCTGTATGCTGAGGAGCTGATCCATCTTGAATGGAAACCAAAAATAGAATTGGGGCACTTGGTTGGGTTTGTAATTTGCTAACCCTGATGGACAGCCTTTATCAAATTGCTCCACTGGTGTCTGTTTGCAGTGCCAGTTCTTTGAGGCAGCAGCTGTCCATGGGGTGAGTAGGTTTCTGTTGGAGTCTCTGAGTCAGTGTTCTGCATGCCCTGTGATCAGTAGGTCAAAAATGCAGGGCATGTAATACTGTGATTGCATGAGTCTTTTCCTTCCTCCCAAGGAAGGCGTGACAGCTTCATGGAGCTTTAGTCTGCTGTGCCAGTCTCCAGGAACCAGAAGCTGGGTACCACTGTTTTGGATGCTGCTGTTAGACATCTATCATCCCCAATTTTAAGAGCACTATCCACGTACTTCCTTTAAGAAGAGGGGCTGTGGTGGAAGATGAGCTCTATAAAGTCATTATTTCTCCCAGGAAGTAAAGATGAGTGCTTCTGCATAGCCTGTGTTGTTATTCAGGTAGTTTTAGAACAGCTGTGCTAAAAGTGAAGCAATGGGTTGTCACTTCTAAACTGCTGGGGCTGTAAAGACAAGGAAGGAAAGGAGTGGCAGATGTTTATCTTTGTGTTTATACCAAGTTTTAGTGCATCAATCACTCAGTGCTATCAAGACTTTTTGAGGAGAGATAATAAGATTTATTGGTGGCTGTTGGGATAACCCACACAGTGCATAAATATGTTAGTAAAACTCCAGGGAGTCTTGGTCTATCAAAATAAAATGGGCAGGAAGGAGCACGGGCCTCCCAGCTATGGAGCAGCTGAGCTCTTGGTGGGAGGTCAGTTGTTCACAATCAACATGAATTCCTCAAAGCTCCTGATGGATGGCCTTTTGTGCTGTTGTTGGTTTGGTGGTTTGTTTTTGGCCTTTTTTCTATCCCAACATTCAGAAAGGAACTGGGAAATGGAAATCAGGAAAGCAGACACTTGCAGTGGAGGAGGAGTAAGAGGCAAGGAATAAGATGTAGTTTTCCATCCTCCTGTATTAAGTCTCAGTGTGACCACGATGGTTGGACTTGCCTCAGGCTGCTTGGTTGTGACATGGAAAAGAATCAAAAGAAGAATGGTGTTAACTTATGAGCAGTTAAGTTATAAGGAAAAGATGTGACTTTGGTTATTTATTACTCTCTGATGCTTACTCCTGCCCTCTAGAATGCATGGTGCCATAGTACCAGCTACACTGAAATGGGCAGAAGCCATAAATGGAGTAGTTTCCCCTCCTGCTGTGTGGATACGAATGCATGTGTGCCACCTGCTCAGGCAAATAAAAATCGAACCCAGAAATCCTTGAGTTAAGCCACCAGACTGCATGTACAGTCCTGAGAGAAACCCCTGACATTTTGTATCTGTGCTCACACATTTGAACGTGGGCACTCTGAATGGGAGAGAGCTCAGGGCATCTCCATTTCAATCCCCTGCTCAAAGCAGGGATAGTTTGAGGTTCAGCCAGGTGGATAAGAGCTATTTGAGCTCTTCCCTGTTGGATCTTGAAGATTCCTCAGATGCAGGCTGTGTGACCTCTCTGGGCAGCCTGTCCCTCTGACTTTCTCAGGGGAAATGTTTCCACCTGCATCTGCGCTGAGCCCTTGTGTTTCTAGGACGCTTGTTCTCTCATTCCCCACTGTGACAAGCCTGCCTCTGCTTGATGGGCTCCCTGTTGGCAGCTCTGGAGCCCCGCAAAGCTCTTGGGCCTGAGCAGAGCCTGCTGCTGGTGGCTTTTTGCAGAGATGTGCCCCACTGTCCAGACAGCTCTGCCCCGAGCAAGCTCAACTTTATTCAAGGCTCTCTGCACTGGGGGCGCAGAAAACTGTAGATGATGTCTAAACAAGAGCTGAGGAGAGGGGATAATCGCTTCTCTTGATCACTGGTTGGGCTCATGTTCCTGCTCCCTGCAAGGCTGCCAGCACCTTTGTTTCCAGGGTGGAGGGCTGGCTTGTGCTCTGCTCACTGCCTGCCAGGACCCCTGCACCTCCTCAGAGAGCTGCTCCCCAGCCAGGCAGACCCCTGCCCCTGTTGAGAATTTTGGCTCTTGTTAAAGAAACAGAGCTTAAGCAGAGAATAGTTCCTGCACTTGCCCGTGTTACACGTGTTGGAGGATGAGTTTGCCTTTGGGCATCCTGATGAAGAGGATTATTTTCTCTGAGGAATAGCAACAGCACTTTCTATTGTTTGAAGTATGAGCTTGGTTTAATAAAAACCAAAATCTACCCCTTAAAACATTATACTCAGGGCTGTTATGTTCAGAGTAAGTTCCAGTCTAGGGAGTTTTCTATTTACTCCTTTTTTTTCCCTTGAACAGGGTGCCTTTTAAAACACTTTTGATAATCCGGGAGATGTCTCAGAGTTCTAAACAGCAGCTGCACAATGTGGTTGTGTGTTTCCTTCAGCATAATCAGAAATTCTCCTTTGCATCCACCAGTTACTGACATTGCTTGGAAGTAAAACAGTGTCTGCTTCCTTCCTTTTATCACTTGGAATTTCACAGTCTGGGAAGTTACAAAACACTCTTCCCCTTAACTTCTGAATGACTGAGCTAGATGAGGATTAGCTGCAGAAAAATCAGAATTCCTTAAGTTTAATTGAAGTGGTGTATCAGACTGAACAAATTTCACTTCAGTGATGTTAAAGCATCATGGGTGTGTTAACTAGTGCTTATCCAACTGAGGGTTTATTTCTTTGCAATTAAATGTTATTAGAGCTTTAATTAAAATAAATAACCACAGAAAGCTGAGAATGGGCTTACTGTGCTTTGGGTTTTTATCAAACACTGGCACACTGTAGTTTGCCCCACTGCATCATTAGTGATGGGCTTTTCCCATCAGAAGAGTGCTGCAAACTGTCACAGGACCAGATAATGGGACTGATGTTCTTTATCTTTGGGTGAGTGGACATGTCTCCAGCTCGAGATCTGTGTGCAGGGTGGGAGCCCAGCAGTTAATTTCTCTGGGAGGCTGTGGAGGCTGTATGGCCTCGCAGAGCACAGATATGTAAATAGCTCAACAAGAGCCTGTTTTCTGCTGTCAGTCATCCCACAGTTTCCTGGTCCAACTCTAGATGACTCCGTTTCTAGTGACAAATTTATGCAGCCTAATAGAATCAAAATGTATTTCTCCACTTGTGTTTTTTGTTCTGTTTAATCTTTATAATTTGTCATACTCATATATTTACTCCATACACACAGACTCTTTTCTTTTCTTTGATTTAATCCCTCTGCTATTTGTATCCCCTGCTGTTTTATTTGCTAAAACTGTATTTAGCCATAATGATGTTACCAATGGTACTGTTTTAATGAATGATAGATTTCATAGCTGGAGTGTGTCATTCTATGGTTCTGATTTCTCGTGGGAACTGAAATTATTCCATGCAAGACATTTCTGATGTCTTGTTTAGTTACTCAAAATCTAGCTTTCCAGCTGCTGGAAGAAGCAGACTGTGATGAGCATTTAATATCTTTTATAGCAGTGGGAGATGTAAAGGTAGGAATGTGAGGATCTGTTTTATTTTTGTGTGTGTGTGTGTGCTTTTATATTTTAATTTTTGGTCTCAGAGGGGCTATCTGCCTACCTCTAGCCAGCAAAGAAATAGTGCTCTGACTTTGGGAAACAAGTCTTAGCTTTGAGTGCTTTGGACCTCAAGAAAAGTCCCAAGGTTGAAAGCTGGGAAAAAACCAACCCCCAGTTTGGCAACAAATAGACCTGATAGAATGGAATTAAAACAAAAATAAATCTTAATCATTACAGGCAGCTGATGGAAACACGGACAAGCTTTTATTACCACAGTCCTGGATATCTGCAGGAGGAAGTCCATCTTCCCTGGGTTTTGGGGCTCCATCCAAGGCCAGACTCACTGCCCATGGCACAGGGCGTTGGGAGGGCTGGCCTGGAGAGTGGTTTCCAGAGCCTGTGTCCAGGATGGCTTATCCTCCTGCCATGCAGTGGTTTCACAGGCGCTGTAGGAGCTGCAGGGCATTTCCACACCCAAGCAAAGGTTTCCAAATAAGAAAAAGGGCTTCCAGTTTTACCCCTAACTTTTAAGAAGCACCAGAACTTTCTTTTCCCTCATTGAAATTGGCCCACTGCCAGCGCAGAGGAACCTGTTGGACCTTTTAGCTGCTCCTCAGAAATGCAGCTGGTTTCTGTTGGGCAGCAAGCCAAAAACCCTCCTAAAACATTAAGTAAGGAGCACAGAGGTGCTCAGGCCTTTTTGGGGTACCTTAGCAGGTGCAAAAGAGCTTCCTTGCACTGTGCTTGGGTTCCATTTCTGTATCATCTGTTATTTACTCATTTATTAAAAGCTTTTGATTTTCGAAGCACACCTGATCTTCTGTCTCGCAGTTGTTCTGAGGCATTCTGAGAAGTGCTGGACACCCTCAGAGCTGATACATCTTTGCAGGCTCATTGGAGGCTGGCCTCACACAAATTGAATCCCATAGGAACTACTTGCTGTCCAGCATTCCAGCTGCTCTGGCACCTATCTCCGAGGCCTCCCTGGACATGGCTGTGGTTCTTTGTGCAGAACCAGAGCAGAGGTACAGCTGAGCACATCTGCTGGGAGGCATGGCAGTCTTTAGGCTGGGCTAAGTGGGAAGAGGCTCAGGAGAAGTCAGGACTGTTCATGGCAGTGTTCTGGCCTCCTGTGCAGAAGGGGCTGTCTGGCTCTTGTGGGACTGCTATAAAGACCTGCAGATGTGAATCGAGTTGAGTGCCTTTCTTAGTTAGAGAAAAAGACCAGAAAGGCAGGACTCAGGGGTTCCTGTGTGGTCAGGGGTAACTCAATTAACTGCTCTGTGCTTCAGTGCCAGCCATCGGTAACATAAGCATCATGACACTTACCTGCCTCTGAGGGCCATTTACTTAATTAAATTGCTGAGATCTTCAAGTAAGAGATGCTTTAAATAAGTAGTTCTGTGTGGGGTGGAAGTAATGGTGCTTGGTTTCCAATGGCTTTGTCTTGTGGTTCATTGCCAGCTCTGATTGAAACTTTCCCCTGGGCTAAGACTTCATGAGGTTGTTGTTGGTTTATTTTTTTTTTTCTCCCTAATTCGCTCTCCAGGCTTTGCAGGTGCTCAGTAAGATGTAATCTTGGCCTTTCCCGTAGAATGGGCATTCCCAGGGGATGTTTCTTAGATGTCTCTTTTCCGTCCAGCTGCCTGGCATGTTTTGAGATTTTTCTGCGTTACAGCAGATGTAAACCTTGGTCCAAGTCAGCCAGGAGTTTCAGGCAGTGCAGCAGGAGGTGAGACCTGCAGACACATCCACCTGCAGCACACAGGGCAGCTTCAAAAGCCTGGCTTGCTTTGGAAATCATCAGGAAACAGAGCATGACAGTCTGAACTTATTGCTTAGAAATGATGCAGGAACTGAAAGAAGAAGTGGAGCTCAAGTGTTCCACTTGGTCACTGTAGAAAGAGGAGTTATGGTCAAGGCTCCTAAATCATTTGGACACTTTATCTATTCCAGTGTGATATTGTCCTAAAGAAGTCTATATCCCTGTCTTCTTTTAAATTGTTTCTTTTGCATCTGGACATGTTCCTATAAGGGAATTGTGGTTTATGGATTTTCCTCAGTGCTAAGGCCAGGGAGAGCTGTCAAACCAGTTAGCTGATCCCAAATCTCCTGTGTTGATAGCTCTGTGGCCCTTTGTTGTAATTCATTCCTGCTGACAGGCTATCCAGTTGGGAAGGGTTTTTTAGGATTTTTCAGCTGTTCCAGTTTTATGCACCCTGCCTTCTGTGACTCCCCCTAACAGACCAGAGATAAGGCAGGTACAACCTTGGCACCCCACTTTATAGGGTGGTGAATATATTGCAAGTCTAGGAGAGCAGGTGAGGAGCTGCTCATGACAAAGAAGGGTGCTCATGACAGAGAAGAGAGGGCTGATTTTGGGGTTCAGGGAAGGGGGAGCATAGCTGGTGACGTCTCTTTCAATGTTAATGTGTGTGAATATACGTATTACTACATCTGCACCCCCTAGGCAGTGCTCCTGCTGTGGGTAGAGTTGTTATCAAGTCAGCTCAGGAGTTCACACTTTCTCCGTGTTATTCTGGGAGAACAGTGAGAAACTCTCTCCCCTGAGCTGCCTTTCTGTTTCCTTGGGTACTGCTGGGCTGAAGGGTGTAAAGGCAGAGAATCATCACTCACTGGTGGAGCAATCTGAGGGTGCAGGAATTGCACTGCAGATGAAGTCAGGCTCTTGGGCCTGCAGCTGCAGAGAAAATGAGCAGTGAATAGACAGTTAATTGAAAGCTAAAGTAGCTGTTTACTGACAGTGTAGTCTTGCCTTTTCTCCTCTGTTTAATTTGTGTAAAATGACTCGAAATCAGCGTCTTTGACCCAACTTGTTTCCGATATTTATTTGTTTTCCTTTTCCAGCTGAATTATATGCCAAGCTTTTTATCCTTTCTTCCTTTTTTTATTTTTCTTTTTTCTTTTAAGCCAGCATGTTTTGTTGTTCGTCCTCACTGTTAAACTGCTGCTATGCATCAGTTGAAAAACTGATTCTTTCACTGAGCCAGTTAAATTCTGCTGATCTTCGCTCAGCAAGTAATTGGAACTTCAGAGAATAGGGATGCAAGAAGGAGTACTTGGATAAAGAAGGGTTTATGGGTATGGGCAAAAGGAATTTTAAAATTCTTTTGGGATACATAGAGTAAACGTTGAGTCAGGGAAAGAGGTAAATATTTGTGGGATCTCATTGATTGAATGAGGCTGTTTAAGTCTGGCTTAAATTCTTAGCAGGGCTGAGGGATTCATTCTTTGAAAGAATAATGTGGTTAATAATAATGCTCCTACTGGGTGAGTTGCTGATGGGTAGTTTGTACCTGCTCAGCTTTTTTCTGTTTAAATACACTGTCTTATGAATATGTAGTATCAATACTTTAATTTAGAAAATCACATTGGTCAAAGTGTAGAACAGGAAAGCATTTTACTGAGAAGATGAAGTTTTCTCATGTGAGAGATTATAGAAAATAGCACAATAACACTTCAGTATTCTGATGTTACAGCTGGTGATGGTCTCCGACTCTAAGAGCTCTCTATAAACTAATGTAAAATGTGGTTACTGAGAACAGTCCTTGGCAATTGGTTGGTTTGTGGATACAGTATTGACAATATTCTAAACAAAGCCAATATAGAACAGCTTAGGATTAGTTGTCATTAGAGCTGGCTGGCGTTGCTTTCATTAATATTAAAATAATTAGGTGGATGTGAAAAAGTTTGAATTTTTGGGCTTTTTTCTAGGGGTTTAAAAAATCTGGGGGGAACTGGAATTAAATGCAACTCTCTTGCTGCTTAGACGCTTCATGCCCCTCATGCCCCATTCCCAGTCTGTTGACAGATAGGAATGTGAGGCCAGGAAGAACTTCCCAACCCAGCTGCAAGAAATGGAGGCAGTCAGGGCTATCTCCACAGAGATCCATGAGTACATTTAAAAGTGAAGGAGGTTATATAGCTGAGGAGGAGAAATTGGGGCATTCTACTTCCATCAGTCTGCTTGGATGTCACTTGTCAGATTCAGTAGGCAGGTATTGGCTTGATTTTTTCCCCCTCTCCTCTCCACTGGTACAAAATCGGTTTTAGATGCAGAAGGGAGAGAAGAAAGAGGATCTGAAAATAATCTATAGAAAATTCATTTTAAGAATCTTTCTACCTGCAAATTATTCTGACACAAAATTGCCAGTTAGTCATTTTCTTCAAATATTTGAAGAGCAGTCAATCACAAAAAGCATCTCATGAAAGGATTTTGCTGTATTATATTTAATGAAGCTGAAAGTACACTACTTAATATCTGAGCACCAGGCTAATGAACACTTAGAAATGCCAGAACCATGGCATAGACAGGCATTGATATTTGTATTGGAGAAGTATCCAGGACTTAGTACAGGGGCCCAATGTGGGAGGTGCTGGACAAGGGATTATACTTGGAAGGCACTCCTGGTTGTGAGTAAAGCCATGAAGGGAAGTAAACTGGGAGTTAATGTGGGCAGGATGATCAAGATGTGCTGGGAAAATGGACCTGGCTGGTGAGCCTCAGGAATCCTGAGTGATGCAGGGTAAAATCCCAAGGTAAGTGGGGAGGTGAGGCAGTGTTAAAATGCTCACAAAATCAGGGGAAACCTGACAGCAAACCAAGACAGAGATGGGCTATTCAGAGTAGTTCTAAAAGTGGATCCAGGGATGTTTATGGCAGCAATTTCACTGCTTGGAAACACTGGGGTTTAATACCTTAGTTTTGTGTAATATATGCAGTTACATCTCCAGGGAATTAAAGCAGCAAGAATTATTTGAATTGTCTGCATATATTTGTATTGTCGTTCAGAAGCTGATTCTCCTTTTGTTTGTGTTGTTTTCATTAGTTTCCTGGATTGAAGCTGCACATGAAAAACGCTTCAAACCATTTAAGGGGCAGGATTTGATTTGGGAGGAGTATTTTGCAAGTGGTTATTAAATCCCTTTGCAGTGTTGAGCTGAGCCTCCTTTTGGCTCTGCAGGCTGAGCAGCTGGATTGGAGAGTGCCAGATTGCCCATTAGTGTGGCCCATCAGATGTTCACCCGTAAAGATGGTCCCTGCAAGGAGGGCAGAAGGAAAAGCAGTTTAAGGAAACATTGTATTGGAGCATCAGGGCAGACTGTGGAGAGCTCTGCTGGGAGGTGGCTGTGGAAAACATCACTGAGGAGGAGGAGGCACTGCATCATCTGTGCCTCTCTGGGTAACCATGCAAGGTTAATACAACTGCTGACCATCCCTAGCCTAAAGAACTAGGATTTGGGGGTTTGGCTTGAAAATCTGCCCATATCTTCTTCAGTTCCAGTTCTTCCAAATCAAAACCTTGCTTGTTCAAACTAAACCTTCAAATTGTGGATTCTAAGCTGCTACAAATTCCCCGTCTACTGATGGGGGTCTGGCTTGGCTCTGGCAGGTTTGGCCTTAGTTTTGGATGCTGTTCACACATGTGCAGATTTAACAGCTTGAATCAATGGAGTAGCTGAGAGCAAAGGTTACCATTTCAGCTGCCTTGCAAATCCATATCCAAAGCATGTAATGTGGTGTAACAGCAGCTTTTCTGCATGGTTGGATTTTTCACCTGGAAGGTGGAGCCTGCTCCACAAAATGTTACCAACAAACCAGCTGCTTAGAAAATTGGCCTTTAAATACCACTTTCTGAGTGTGACAAGGGACATGTGGGTCCTGTCTGCAATATCTGCACTTTTCCTGCCAAAATGGGGCCTCAGCTGGCTGCAGGTGAGCTGCTGTAGTGCTTTAAGAGGAGATTGTGGTTATGTTTCCACTGTACAGACAATTCCTGCTCTATTGAGAGCCTTCACTGGTATTACTGCCCACAAAGAGCTACCAGAATAAAGTTTGGAGCTGAAGGGATGTCTGGCCCAGGTCTGTGCAGGAGACAAAGGGATTGCCAAGGGAACATGTCCAGGGGGCATTCAGAAGAGAAGAGAAGATATTTGGGCAGAGGTTTGGAAGAATGAGGAAAGTGGATGAAATCTCAAAGAAAATGAGGGATCCAAACCATGAAATTTCTGTGGATTAATAAAAGATAGTTTGTGCTGTACTTCAAGGGTTGCCTTTGAACTCCTTGGGGAGAGCCAGAGTAGACAAGTGGAACAATTCCTTTAGGTGATGAAAATCCACAGACCAGACAATGTGTCCCAGGGGGTTATATCCAGCTGGGATCAAGAAGAGCTGTGAGGCGAGTGATGCACCCAGCTTACCAACAGAGCTGGGAACAGTTCCTTCCTCCCTGGCTCTCTCATTCTGCACACAGTTCAGACAATTGTTTGAATTCACCACTTTACTGAATGCTCTTCCTGAACTTTGGCAAAACAAAGCTAAAAAAACACCCCAACCTATTTTGTCTATTTAAAAAGAAAATAACAATAATGCTTCTGAGTGTCTCCACACATTTATTTCCCAAAGATACAAGTGGCCTCTCTGAGAACAGAATTACCTCCCCCCAAGTTCTTCTTTTTTAAGGGCAGACCTAATAGCAGTGCAGTACAAATCCAGGAGCTGTTCACAGTAAGAAAAGGCAGCTCAGCGTGAGGTGCTGAATAACGCTAAAACTGCAAATAAGTGAACTGACAACAGTAAACCCACAGAATGCATTTACATGTTGGACTCTCATATTGGAGAAGGACTTATTATGTGGGAAAATGTGTAAAAGAGATATTTGTGCCTATTTCAGGAGTGCTGCTCAGGTCTGCTCAATATTGGAACAGTAGGGAGCTAAGTACAGAGATGAAGGGACCCTGAATGGATGTTTTTAATGAAGCCATTTTTAACTATGTTTTGTTCTTCTAGTATATGTGAAAAGCACTAACTTTCCAAAGAAAAAAATGTATTGCTTAATAAAAGAATCCAAGAAAACAAAGGAGGGGAAAAGCCCCAAAACATAACTATGGATAAATGTCCTCAACATTCAAAATTTTTTCAAAAAAGTTTCAATTTAAAAGACCACCAAAATGTCTTGTGATATTTGTTCTTGTGCCTTAATGTCCCTTTATTTTACCCCCCACCCCCTTGGATGGGCTGTGCCCATGTTGAACTCTACATAAATCCACACTGTAACTGTGGGACTCGCCACTCTATGGCACTTGACTACTCCACCTTATGGAGAGACCAGCACTTTTAAAGTCAGTTATTTCTTTTACCACAATACTTATGTCAAATACTACATGCAGCTGTTCTTCCACAAGGTATCTGAAATTGGACTGAGAAACAAACACCCTTTGAAATCCAGTACTCACTGAAGAGTGTCAACATTTTTTCTTGATGGTGATGGCAAGATGTTTTTCCCCTTGCTAGTCTGAAAAATATGGCACAAAAAAAAAATATTGCTTTCTCAAAGAGTCTGATAAAAAGCTCACAGACATTGCTGGAATAATTTTTGTCTCCTAATGATCTGTAGATTGGGCCTTCATTAGTTTAAGAGTGTGAACGAAACATTGCTGAATCTGCTTCTCAATTGAAACTGTTTTGAAATATAGTAAAAAGTTCCTCAAACTTCTGTTTGTTAAAAGGATGGAGCCAACCCAGGCAACTTCCTGAAATTTATCATTGGCATTACATGCTAAGTTCTTGGTGGAAGGACTAAATTACCTTTGGTTGCAGACAAGATTTTTTCAGATTTAATTAAATATAAATGCAGGTTCTTTCTTTTGTAATTATTCCTAGGGAAAATTATTTTAGAGTAGATACACTTAATAAAAGTTTTTAAGGAATTCAGTCTTGGCAGAGGCAGAAGTGATGGGAGTGAAGTGGGACAAAAAGTAATTTTATCACTTGATAATAAAAAATTTCGTCAAATTTTTCGAGTTAAGCTTACTTTCTTCTTATCTGCTGCTGAACTCACTGTTGCTGAAAGAAATATTCAGACAAAAGTCTTGGGTTTTGAGGAGCTTCTTTGCAAATTATGGTACACAACTTTCCAGTTGATATCACTGTGCAGGTAGGTGCTGAAGTAAAAGTTAACCTTGTGAGGTTTGTGCTCAAATCCGTGGGAATTGGGAATTCTTCTTTAACTTAGCTGCTGTATGTTGACATTTCATTGGCATTGCACTTGTTGCGGTGTTGATATTGCTGACTTGTCCATGGCTATGAGAAAGGCAAGGTGAGATCAAATCTAGCAGAGTTTGTTTTCTTGTCTTGTGCTTGTCTTGCTCTTTTGTGGGCTAAACAACTGTTATTGATCCTCAGGTTCTGAACTAGGCCAAGCTGTATATTTAAGCTGCTGTCTTCCTCTGCTGTGCATCTGGTTTTGAGTTTCACTCAGCGTGGGCAACGCTGTGTTTCTACAATACAGAAACCTGTCAAGTGTAACTATTAGGTCACATATACAGTGGTGGCTCTGCAATGTGAGAAGGCTAATGTTTGTTGTGTAGAAGTATTTAATTTAGTATTTTATCCCAGTCTGTATTTAACTGCAGTGTGTAAGGTTTGGCCAGCTGCAGGTTGGACGTGGAGCCTGTTCCCAATCCTGGCAGATCCTCCCCCTCTGCAGGAGCTCTGAGAATAATGGGGGTCTGCCAGCTCAGTCTGGACAAGGAGCATTAGAAACCTAGAGTGATCTCAAATTCTGTCTGCAGAAACAAGTAGCATCTACTGTGGAAAATGAGCAATGATTTCTGTGCTCCAAATGACCCAAGGTTTCTTGGAGGCTGTATCCACACAGATCTTCCTGAACTGCTGACACAGACCTTGGTGACAGACTTTTACTAGTGACTCTATTAACCCTGAGTTTTTACATGCTCTTGTTCCTGAATTTAAAGGGTCAGGAAGGCTTCTTTCTTAAAATCTGCAGGTAGGATTTCCCTCATGCAGATAGCACTTTTCTGTGCAGCAGTTTGATATGGAAACTGATGATAATGTTTTCATACTTGCACAAAGAGCTCATGAACACTTAAAAGCCAGTGCAGTCTGCAGACCTATTCTTGCCACATCCCTCTTGACAGGTGAGATGTACTTCCTTTTGGACCAACTGTTTCAAAGGCTTTTACTCATGTGGTGGATAGCTGAGGAAAATCAACTGCTTAAAAGACAGAATTTGACTTCCCTCTTTGATCAGGAGGAGAAAGGGCCATTCAATCACCATCTTATCTAGATCTTAGGAGATCTTTCCAACTTAAATCACCCACTTGTGTTCAGAGTTGGAGGAGAGGGGTCATCAAAGATCTACCATGTTACTGAGGTTTTCTGCTCTGTCTCTCATTATCGAGGTTGACAGCAGTCCAGAACCAGGCTATACATCTTCAGGCTAAGGATACCACTTTTCCATCATCTTATAACACTACCACATAAAGGTAAATATTAAGATAATTAAAGCAGACCTGATACTTGTTATGACTGAACAGTTCAGCTAATTTTTTAAAAGCAAATCCATGCTTCTGCTGACCTCTGATAGAATTGTTTGATATTGAATTAAAAAAAAGTTTTCCCATCTGATAAGCTAAAGCTGTCCTGAACCTTGCCCCAAGTGTCGAAGACTTAAAAGTCACAAACTTGCTGTGATAGCCCTGCTGATTATGCCCTTAATACTTTATAATTGGTATATGAAGCATGTAAATATATACTTGTAAAAATGGACTTACCAATGCTATCATCTCTCTAAATACTTTTTTATCTAAATCAACCCTGCAGTTGCTGCCTGAAATAAAAATACTGTATCTGCTAATTAAGACTTACATGGTAAATTGCAACTGGCATTGGGTAAAAAACACCATCCTGGACTGGTAAATATTTCAAATTAAAGTTCTTTTATTTCTAAATAGAATAATAAGAAGGCATCTGTTCTAGAGTAGCAATAGTGTAGAATGAGTTATACAAGTAAAATATATCATTATGCTGAATTGTAATGACATCCATGGGGAGTTTCTTGCTTTTAGTTTTATTGATTTATAAGCAGAGTTATAACTAAATATGTGTAGAGGAGACTGTGGTGTTGTGTTTCTGTAGCCAAAGCTCTGGAGACATACCACAGGACACACATGTCCAGTCAAAAGAGCTCAGGCTGATTATTTTATATAAATCACATGGCAACAATTTTCAGGTGAAGGACACGTGCCCACTTGGTGAATGCATTGCAAAGTCTCTGAAAAACTAGTCAGCTGCAATTGTGGGTGGAGGTCACCTTGGGGAAGGCACATGGCAAGTGTTTTGCCTGGAAATACTTGATGTGCCAACTGGGTGCTCTTGACTCCAGCATTGCTCTTCCTCCTGAGCTCCAAAGCAGAGAGATAAAAGTGCCATGGAAGAGCTTTCAGTAGTGGCAGGGGAACTGTTTTAAGCAGAGCAATATCTTTTTCCCTGCATGTCAACCTCAATTCAGTTTGAGCACTTTGAAGAACGAATTAAATTCCCCCTCGCTAAATTCTCCTTCTGTAGTAAGGGCCAGTAAGAGTTTGGGGACTTCATATGGCTGTGTTCATTGCCACGATGTGTTCTGTGCAAACCTGGCTGTGGGAGCTAAGGAAAAAGTGAATGAGCTGGTAATGGCCATGTCAGTCGAGGCCCACAGTGTCACTTGTAATGTCACAGCCAAAAGTTTAGTGAAAAACCCATCATAACCTACCTGCGATTTCAACTCAAAGAATTTTCTGAACCTTCAGATTTTCTCTGATATATGGAGGACTACCTCCTTTTCCCTGCTCCTGTGAAAATATAATTCTGGCAAAACTAGACATCTTTAAAATGTGCTCACAAATGGGTGTCTTTTCATATGAGTGTGAAAACTGATAGCTTTCCATGCTCTTCGTGGACCAGGAATAGCACGACTTGTCCACCTCTGTTGACCTTGGAGTAATTGCCTTTGTTAAGAAATTCTCTGGAATGTGCAGAAAAAGGCCTGGAAAAGGGGGCATGGTTTTGAGAAATAGTAGCTGTTCTTTTTGAAGGTATCATCAAAACAGGGAAATTGATTGTAATTCCTTCTGAAAAGTTTCTCTGAAGTTGCTAATGGGGTTTGTTTTCATATCTGTTTTTAAGAGACATCTCTGAACCCTCTACTGCTGGTTTAATCCCAGCTCCAGAGCCTCGTTTGCTGAGGTGGCAGTAAGATGACAGGCCAATAGTAAACCACATGGATTATGTGAGGGGCATTTCATGACCTACTCAGTTGGAGATAAGGAGGAAATATATCTGGAGTATGCTGCACATTCTCACAACATTGATTAGTTTTGTTGGTCTCAGAGGCAGGTAGGGACAGGAAAGAATTGCTGTATATTAAAATGCCTCTAGCACTATTGCACTTTTTGTCAGTAGTGAGGCACAGACTTTGTTTTATAGGCTGGATTAGAATGTCTCTTTTCCAAAATGCATTGTGCCAACAAAATGCTAACCAGCCACAGAAATGCTGGGATAGAATAGTTTTCTATTGTGGTTTAAAAATTTTTAGCTGTATTTTTTTTTTAAAGCCAAGAATGTAAGCAGAGAAGCAAATACCCTGAAGCCATGTGACCTTTAGGAAGTAAGAGCACCTGCCCTATGCAAGCCTAGTTCTTTTCAAGACTTAGTGAGGTGAGTAACTAGAATCACTGGAGACTTATGAATCCTAAATATATGAGTCTTGAACTGTGGAAATGTGGTTCCTGTGATACTGAAGAGCTTAGGTGAGCACTCTATCACCTGGGTGGGTTTTTTTGTTTGTTTTTGTTTTTTTTTTTAATAAAAAAAAAAGGTTAAATCAGTTCTGTTCATTTCAAATGAGGCAATGGTGCTAATGACAGTTCAGAGGATGCTCTCCTCTTGGAGTACAGGGTCCGAATTCATACCAGATAGCAGCAATATTTGGTCACCTGAAGATAGACTCTAGAGCTCTTGAGATTCCAAGGGTTTGACCAGAAAAGTTAAAGGGGAAGGAAGAGATAATGTGTCTGATATGCAAGGAGTTGAATCAAAATTCTTTATAACCAGAATTTCCATCCTGGAACATACATAGGTTTTCATAAAAATATTAGATCCCAATGTATTTGTTATGAGAGGCAAGCTACAATATATCACTCTTTTTGTGAGATCCTGTTAGGCTGATCTCAGTGTGTCTGTGGTTTTTTCCGATCATCTTTGTCTCTCCTTGTTTTTATTCTCAGCTGACAGTTCTGTCCGCCAATTTGGTAATTACTGTCTATCATTTTAAGTGATGTGCTAAGGGCCAATATTTAAGGTCAGGGCCATGAACATCTGACTTCCCTTGAGAGTAGAACTGCTTGAGTAGGAAGAATATTGATTCACTGAATAGATCAACCGAAAAGAAGGAAATTTTTCAAATGCTTTTGACCTAATAGCATTCAACCTTCTCTACTTGAGGCAAGTTAATGAAGGGGTAAATCAAATATTGTATGAATCATGCATCAAAATACAAAATGAGAAACACTGAAAAAAAGCAGCCCAGAGGCTTGCTGCTGGTAGCTGGGAATGTGTAATAGGCAGGGTTTAGAACAGAGTTCTAAATGTCTACGTTTATAGAAAATGCAGACATGGGTGAATTTGACCCTTAACTGAGGGTAAAAACTATTTCACCTCTGTGGCTACTTCAGTGGATTTGCATCTTAAATAGAAACATAGAAGCAATAGCAGACTTCACTGTTTTACCTAAAAAGTTATGAGATGATTCACAGAATTTAATCTTTTAATTTAGAAAAAAAGGTGTCCTAGTTCAATTCCAGTTGTTTCTTACTTTCACCACTATTTGTAACCCTGCGCAATTACACTTTTTATTATTGGGTAATAGCATCAATTACAGAGCATTAAGGACTTCCCAGGCTGCTCAGTGAGCATTGCAAATGAAGAGAGAACATCCCAAAGCACAAACCCAAAGACCTTTCCATCAGGGCTGGTAAGACCGGCATTGAAAGAAGGTTCTGAATTCAGGTTCCCATTTCCCATTTGGTGGAAGTCATAGTTTGGAATCTGTGGTGTTTGATTATCTGAAAATCCTGAATTTTGTGTCTCTGGTCTGAATTAGTGATGTGGAAATATCAAAAAAGCTTTTTGTATAATGAACAGTAGAGAAGAAAAATAATGATCCAAAAAGACCATTAGATGTCTTGGCTGAGTTTAACTTTCTTGGCAAATTTGAGCTACAAACAACAGAAACAGCCTGCCCTGCAAAAGGAGAAAAATGCCATGTAAGAAATGTCCTAGTCTTCTGGATTATCCACTCTGATACTTTTATCCTTGAACATGAATAATTTATGCTCAGGAAGCTGGTTTCACTGTGACAGACAAGCATTTGTTGAGAAATTTCAGTGTTGGTCTTTCAGAGCTGTCCATGTGCTTCCTGTTGCTCTTTTAGAGAAGGCAGAGATGGAAAACGGAGAAAAGCTCAGACTTTTCTTGTAAAGGAGTCTAACAGAAGTGATCCTACCTTCTTTCATTTTATTTTATTTTAAACTGTTAGGAAGCTTGTGAAATGCTGCTGAGGGGCAGAACACTATTGGTGTCCATGATTAACCATTGCAAAACTGGTGAGCAAAAAAGTGTTATCCTGGAAGGGTTAGAAATAAACACTGGCCTTGTTAATTGCATAAACTGAGTGTTTTTATCATTTTCGGTGTTATCCCTTAGCAGCTCTTTATCTTTGTTGTCTGTTTCTTACATTCACAGAACACCAACTTTTTAATGAGCTCATGTGGAGCAGACAGAGGGGCCCAAGGCCAAACCTTAGCCTTCATCTTGGTTGGAAAAGGGAATAATTACATGCTGAAAGGGTGAAGCAGTCAGGTGCACTGCAAATAAGGGCAAAAGGCTAATGAACCAAAGTAAGGGCAGTTTTGACAAATCTCTGCAGAAGCTTCTGACAGTCAAAACCAGTTTTCAATGTGGCATGGCTGTGCTTTTACCCACCACAAATTGAGAGGAGTGCTCAAAAACATCTTGAGTGATGCTACATCTGATTTTCTTTGTCAGCTGAGGTTGGATGGTGCATGGAAAGGGACTCTTTAAAGCAATGTATAAAATGCTGTTTTTCTGCCTCATGAAGGTAGAAGTGTTAATGAGTTTTGTAGTTTATTTCACTCATGATCCTGTAGGACATAAATGTTAAATAATGTTAAATAATAATTTAAATGTTTAAATAATAATTTAACAGTGAATGGCTTCTTTTATATGGTTGGACAGTATGGGAAACCATGATCAGGGTGGAGTTTTCAGTAGCTGTGTGTAGGGGAAAACAGAAGTGGGATGTGACAAAAAACTGTTGGAGATAACACTTCCCAAATGATACCAGATTTGGGGACCTAGTCAGTAAATAGCTCAAGGGCAGGGCAGACATTCAGAGAGACCTAAACAGTCTTGGGGTGAAATAAACCCCAGGGAACAGCCTGAATGAGGGGCAGGTCTGCAGAGGGAGCACCTTGGTGGGCTGCAGGTAAGCCAAGCATGTGCATGGCAGTAAGGATCCTGGGCTGTATTAACAGGAGCAGATCCAGGGAATTTGGGACCCTCCTCTATTCAGAAATCAGATACTGAAATCAGATAGGCTTCTTGGTGGGCAGGACCCAAAAGAAGAGCTCACAAGTGATAAATTTTGAAGCATTCAGCCTTGATCAGCATGAAGAGCTATCTCAAAGTACTTTGGTAGTGGAAATGGAGATGAAGAATAGGTGCAAGATTGGATGCAGCTGACAAAGGGCACCCTAGATGCTCAGGATGAAGGATGATCTGCTGGCTGGGATGTGAGCCATCAAGGGGAAGAGGAGCTGTGATAGGAGGGCACAGGCACTTGAATTAAGGGAATCAATCAGTGGTTGGTAACTGGCCATGGTAGACACCTGGCAGTGTGGCTGTACAGCTGTGACCCTTGCATCTGGATAGGCAGAGATGGACCCCTGCAGGATCCACATTGCAGACAGCTACATGGGTTTGTGTCCACAGCAGGAGTTCCAGCAGAAATCTGAATTCAAGTGCAAAGTCATTGCTCACTGATTGATGTGTGCACAGGGAGTCAAAGGTGCACTAGAGCAAAGCTACCCCCTTGCTGTCTGTTCTGGCAGTTTTAGGACCTCACTGGCCAGTGGAGCAAGTCTGAGGATGCCATCAGGCTGGGGATGTATCTGGCATGGTGGAGATGGATTCAACTCCAGACCTGTCACCTGCCCCCACTGCTTGGTGATGAGCAGTGACACAGCCATAGTTTTGCCTGTGGACATCAGATTTGTGGCTTTCCAACCTTCTTTTGCCTGCCCTTAGAAGAAAGACATTGAGATGATCCTTGTTCTAAAATTAAATAGCTTTGTTCCCCTGCCAGTGAAGAAAAAAGCAAGAATTCATTTTTTTTTATCTCCCTTAAAGGATGCCAAACATGGACTGAATTTCTCCAGGCGTCTGTAGCATTGCCACTCTGTCTTGTTACTCTGACCATCTTCATCACCATATTTGATGTGCAAATGTGGAAGGCAAGGCTTGGGTTTGTAATGACTTTTTGCTGACTCTTTCTAGCTGCTCTGCTCTATTGGAAAGGGGGAAACATCTTGGTGAGTTGTTTTTTTTTTTTTTGTTTTTTATCCTTCCTGAGCTGCTCACAAAGTGGAGTCTGATACCTCATGGTCATACACCTCACAGAGATGGTTGAGCAAATGTAAAAAGAGCTGTACATACTGACTAGGGCAAAAAAATCAGCTCAAGCTCCTTGGGACTGTCCTTATTGATGTGAGGGTTGTCTGGACTCTGATGCTAATGGTGCACAATGTTTTGGGCAGCAGAGAGGATGCTTGGAAGAAAGGACACAATCATACACGTACTTGATGGAGCTTGTGTCTCTAAGGGAGTTCAGGGTGAATGTTGAAGGGAGATGCTCGACTTCTGAAAAATTGGAAGAGCAGCTGAATTAAGACATGTTAGTGTTCCCAAGCAACCAAAGGACCAGCCTTGCTGGCACTTGCTAACCAGTTATTTCTGATTCAGTGAGATGAAAAAAAATCAGGTTACAGGGAAACCTAAAGGTTAGCTTTTGTCATAACTAGTATTAAGTAAAAGCAACGTCCTCTGATCAAAAGAAATATGATGTAACAATGCATTTTGCATCATTGTATACCCATTAACAACTAATTTTGTATCAGCCATGTGAATGTATTAAAAAATGAAACTAGCCAAAGCCCCAGTAACATAGGTCTTAAAAAAATTAATCTGTAACAACAGAGAGCAAATGAAAAAGGAGTAGTAATAAGCATGGAAATTAATTTTTTGAGGACGATTTGCAATTTGCCCTCATCAATATCTTATAGACATAACTCTGGTGGAAGCACAGCTCTCCAGCTCTCAAGGTCTGCCCACTGCAGCACCAGGCAGAGGGACCTGCAGGTAATATTGTGCCCTTTGTAGCAAGGGACTCAAATTACACTAATTGTTCCTGTTTCTTGAAAGGACTAATTAGCTCAAGAGTAGAGTCATGCAGAAGGGCTGCCTGCCTTCCAGGGGCCTCCTCAGTCACCTTGGTTCCACCTGAGGCCATTTGGACATAATGGCTAAATCAAGCAGAGTGGGTTCAGGTACCTGTGTATCATTCTGCTTTGCCCTTAGCAACTGTTAACTTTCAGAAAAAGAACAATGAGCAATCAGCTTCACTTTTTTACAGACTGATTTTCCTGGCTGTTGTTCTAAGGGACCTAAGCAGAGCGATCTCTTTAAATTCAGGAGGGACAGCTGCATCTGCAGGCTACTTCTCACCTAGAAAAAGTATCCAGCAAGGAGTTGTCTTTGCTCATATTGCATATTTTTGAGTGATAAATTTTACAGTAATCTTTTTGTGGTTGTCTTCTGCTTACTGGTGTATGTTTTCTTGGAAAAGCAAAAACCATATTGCCCATTTAGGTAGTTAAATCAGAAAGTTTAACAGTATGGCTGAGGAAGAATTGCTGTGGTAGACTCTTCCTCATGGATAATTCTTCCTTTGTTTGGGTGTTTTTTTGCTATCTTATGGGCTTCAGATAGTGATTCTCAAGAGAAATAACTCTAGTTGGAGCCAAATTGGTGGTCTTTGAGCTCCAGGACTGATGAGTAGTGAATAGTTATTTCATTCCATATTGTTGTTACATTACTTTTAATCTCTTAAAACCTTACCTTGTGCTTTAAATGACAGGGGGGAAAAAATTCAGTTATTTGGTCCAGTGTTTTCCTGTAGCTTCTGATTTGGAGAATTAACCAGAGGCAAAAATGTTGTGTTGTGCAAAACACTTAAAAAAAAAAAAAAAAAAAAAAAAAAAGAAACTGTTCTTTATGTATAGTTGAATTAGGATGAATACAAATATTTTCATATTTTCATGAATGGAAACAGTGAAGAACTTCATCCTTTGCAAAAAAAATGCTAATTTAAAACTTTTAAATTTCTGATATTAAAACAATATGGAATTGTAGAGAAGTAGAGCTGGAAGACATCATGAGAGCTCATATAGCTCATTTCTGCCCTGTGGCAAGAGCAACTCAACCTGAACTATTTTGGACAGAAATGTATCCAGCCTATGCTTCAGAAGGTTTGGGCTACTGAGAATAGAAGCTCCACAGAAAATTCCAGTAACCTGTTCTCCTACGTCATTTCTATTGCTGTAAGGAAATTTTCCCTTAATACCCAGTTTGCATTTTCTCTGTAGGTACTGCAGGTTTTGATTCCTCTCCTGCCCATGACAAACTTGGAAAGAAATTTGTTCACTTCTTGAAACAGCCCTGCTCAAACTTGTCCTAGATAGGATTAGGATAATATATTAGGATGATTTTAAGCATTTGTAGCAATTCTAAATTCCCTTTTTTTTTGGATAATTTTTTAGAGGGCTGAATTCTCAGCTTTTAAAGATGCAGTGTGGGAAAGGAAAGAGAAACACCAAGAGTTGAGGAGGCTTATATAGCTCAACAAAACCAAAAGCAGAGAAGAGCCTTCTTAACTCCAGATTTGATTCTTGGTTTGTTACACAGACTGTCTTCCTTACCTAAAAAGTACTGAGATTTACACAAAGGACACTTGTTATTTAGAGCAGCATATTTTAGGGACAATTCTTGGTCAGTTTTGAATCCAACTGCTCGTTGTTCCATGTGAGCCAGTTTCCATGAGATTGGACCCAGCACTCTTTGCAGTGTCTCTGGTAGATGGGAGAAGTGCTGAAAAGAGATGCTGCTAAAACCCTAAAAGCTGTCTCTGAAATTCTGTCTTTTTTTACTGCATAATTAAGCACTATTGCTGACACATCCTCCCTTATGATTCCCTTTAAGTTGGAGCATCTGGCCGGGTGTTGCACAAGAGCCCAGTTTTCTTCTCCCTATACAACAGAGTTTTGATTAATTAATCATTGCTTCTGTTTGAATAATACATTAAAGATGCACTTGAATGTTCTAGGAAAAATGTAAAATAAAATTAAAAAAAAAGACACAAAGGGAAGTACTGCTCTGGCTTGTGAAGTGACATGTTCTCTTCACATGGCAGGACTGCTCTAAATGTCTTACTGGTCAGTCTTTATTTCTTTTCCTGTTTATTTATTTTCATGTCCATTTGACATGGTGATAGTCACTTGCCTCAGCAGGCTTTTAAGTCACAAAAATGTTAAATTTTACCATGATATGGAAGAGTGATACAGTTATGATGAATGTGCTTTTTGAGTCAATGTTTTGCTGTATTAAAAAAAAAAAAAAAAAAAAAGGAATTATGGAGCTTTCATATTGTTGGCTGCTGTCCATTTTTATTTGTGACTTTACAATACCAGCTTCATGTGCTGATACAACCCAGAGCAAGTTGAGTAGCTGTACTATGAATTTTGCTATGGTTTCAAAAGTGCAGGATTTGTGTTTGCTCAGCACTGAACCTGCCACTTCACAGGAGCTATTGCTGCTTCTGGGTTTGTGTAAGGACCTTAATTCTACTCTGTGCATTTCCTCCACAGTCTGGAAGCAGTGAGACAAGATCTGAAACCGCAGAGTAAAACTGGTTTGTATCCAAAGGCCAGGCTTTCCTGGTGCTGTGCTTTTCCCCCAATATCTAACTGCAAAGGAGGACATCACCCAGCAGCTGCTCTCATCCTGCATGCAGTCTTTAAAATTGTGAAAACCTGGATGTCAGCTCTTGGTGTGAGATTTTTAAAAAATACTGAGGTTTGGACTAAGCTTGACTTCATATAATTTGAGCTTTTTGGAGCTGCTCAATGTTTCCTGTGGAAAA
This sequence comes from Sylvia atricapilla, assembly GCF_009819655.1. Lineage (NCBI taxonomy): Eukaryota > Metazoa > Chordata > Aves > Passeriformes > Sylviidae > Sylvia > Sylvia atricapilla. The sequence goes on from NC_089147.1 coordinate 10,873,903, forward strand.
GCAGAGAAGCAGCATGCTGATGTTGGATGAAGCACGTTCAGTGTGTCTGCTAAATAGAACTCTCTGCAATCCTGTTCTAGTGACACTTTAAAAGAGGTCTTAGTAGCACTGACAGAAGACATACCATGGTGCTGTGTGCTGAAACGAGAGTGGGTGCCTGGTAATTCCTACTGCTGAAGAGTTGGAATGTGAGAGGAGCTCACTGGTGAAATCCTGGCTATGCAAATCTAAGGCAGCTTCTGTTCCTGGCCTGAAGAGACAAAGTGCTGCCTTTTCCCTAAAGGAAGGAGCATGGGGAAAATCAAGATTTGATGCAAAATGAATGCAAGTGTTTCTGTGTCTCTCAGGTGGTGCTGGCAGTGAGGTACAGGATGCACCTGCAGCCTCATGCCTTCCTAGGGGACTGAGCAGGAGAGCTTCCCAGTCTTTGTATGGACCCACTCCTGCTGCCATATGTGACACTTGACCAAAAGCTCCTACTCTGAAAACTTAAAAGTGAAGCCCAAATGACTGCTGAGATCTCACTAGATGGAGCAGGGGGAGCATTGCTGGATTTTACCCATGGAGGATCTTGTAAGAGCTTTCCTCCCCCTCTGCCCCCTTTAATCCATTTTCAAGCCTAGCAATGCCTCATGTTTACCCAGCAGGCCCACCTGAAAAGGTCAGTTCTATTTCTCTGACCTTTTTCAGCTCAGTAAACACTGGCAGCTGGAAGTCCTTGCTGTAGACATGTCAGTTGCAGTGAAATGGTGTTGCAGGTAATGACATGCATACAGAGCATTTCTGAACTCTGATGTTGTCTGTCCATCAACAGAGAAGTCTTCCCAAAATCTGAGCCCTTGTGACACCATTTGCTCTCAGGGAACTTGTGGATGGCTTTTCTTTCCCTTTTCCCTTGGCATTGTTTGGGTGCTCCCTTTATTTTGAATTGAAATATTAGATATTGACAATCTTAAATTTGTAGATGTGCTGGTTATCACTAAAGCGTGGTCATGGGTTTTATATACTTCAGGTGTTAGTACAAATTTGTTGGGATAGGAGGAAATTTTTTTCCCGACAATTTCTTTCCTATATTTTTCTCTGAATTGGGAGGCCATGCCTAAGACCTGAATGAACTAGTGTTTTGGTGAGAATGAAGAGGAAGGAGAACAACAACCTGCTTGCTGAATCTTGGATGGTGACCTTGTACCCAACATCCACCAGAACCAACTACTGAAGTTAATTCCCCTGCTGTGGAAGTAGACACAGCGTGAGCACCATCAGTAGGTGCTCACAGAGCTTTGTCCTGTTTTGGTTTAAGTTATGTTCCAGTATCTTTAGTCCAGCTTTGGACCTTTCTAAACCAGAAGTTTAAATACAATGTGTCTCTCCAATGCCAACCTTAAGCCATGGCCAGGTATTGCCGTCAGTCTCTGCTGCAAATCCTGTAGAGTCTCATCAGCCAGAATGCTCATGGGAAGTGAGGAAAAGCAAGTTGTCATGCTGTGTTCAAATTGTAAGTGCTTTTAGGTGGAGTGATAGCTACACAATTCACACTAGACAAGTGATATTTTCCTGCACATCCTGTGCAAAGCTGAACCACGTTTACTACCTTTGATTTCTGATGAACATGAATATCTTTACTGACTGAATTATATCCAGCATTCCATCTGCAGAGTGTTTTTCATCTTCTGGAAGACAGTAAAGAATTTGTTTTCATAAATTTTGATAAAATTTTGACAAACTGTACAGCTAGATTAGTGCCACTCAAAAACTAGAACTGTTTTTGGGTGAAAGTTTCTGCTCTGTCAAATTAATGATCTGCTACAAAACTTTCAAAAAGCACAATAACCATAAAAACAATTTCTGGGTAATGATAGGAACACCACTGGGTACTCTCTAAGTCCTTTTGTCCCTTGTTAATACCTCATTTTGATTGTTGCATTTTTAATACTTGGATTAAGACAGTGACATGTTCTGATCATTTCTGTTGAATGTATGAACATCTGGTTTTTGTTGTGTTTTAGTGTTGTTTGCTGTTGGCTAGGGATGAAAGGAGAGATCAGATGGTTTGAAGTTGACTTTTTTTTGTTTTTCAAAGTTGCCTTTGTTCATAAGCAGCAGAGCAGGGATTCTAATTGTGACTGACAAGCAGTGATGGGAGGGAGGAAAATGGAAGTGATGATATATTGGCTGTGCTAGCTCAGCAGTGGGAGAAAAAAAAAAGTCTGAGAATTGCTCCTTAAAATTGTCCATGCTTTACCTAAAGGAGAGATGAGGTTGCAAAAAGAAGGTGCTTTATTATTCATTGAGAAGTCTTGAGTATGCCACGTGCAGATTTGAGACCTGCTGCTTGCCCAAATAATGAGAAGTATTTGGCACCTGCAGCCCAGTGACATAAGAAGGAGGACATGGGCTCTCTGACCTGCGCCAGCTTAAAGGGCACAGTAAAAAGTGAACCCCCTGTGCACATGGATCATTGGAACTTGAACAGAAGCCAACAGCTCATTGACAGGTCACAGTTTGTAGGTTTACCCCCTTGTCCCTCCCCTCTGTTTTAGATATTTTTGGGATTTCATACAGTAACTTGATGGCTATTACTTTGTGCCATTAAACAATAATGTCAAGGAAAGGATGTTCCACCTTGTGTATTTAATGATATATATCATGATGATAGTAATATTGTTTTGTGCAGTGTGCTGCATGCAGCTGGCTAAGGGGTTCTTTAAATAATTCCCACATCTTTCATGTTTGTTGGAGGGACTGTTCTGTCAGCTCTGAAGAATGGAGAGATTAGTCTCTGCTACACTTGCTCTGGACCAATACTTTTTAAATAAAACACCTCTTCTGTGTTTAAAGTTAGGCAAGAAAAAACTCCTCTACTGTAAAATCTAGTGCTGAGGTCCTGCTAGGAGATGATGCAACTTGCAAAGGGTGAGCCAGAAAAGGTGTCAAATGTTTCTTTAAAGACTTTTCCCTCCAGGAGTTCCTCTCTTACCATTGTCCAGGATGTCAACATGACCAGGTTAAATTCCTGAAGTTTAGCCTAATTTCCAACAGATGAAGTCTACCTTAGTGAATAACAACCTTCCTGAGCATAAAATAATTCCTATTAAAAATGAGACTGAAGGAGGGGAGATGTAAGTGTACCATCTCCCTGAGTCTTGAAGCTGGGATTTGATGCCACAGTCCCATGTGGTGCAGTGTGATGTCTGTCACACCAAGTGCCTCTCACTCCTCAATAAGGATCTGTCTTCTGTGCTCTGTCTGGTAAAAGTCACATTGGCCTCAGAATTTTTTTTTTTTTCCCTTCTTGTGCTTGGGGAGATTCTGACTTAACATTGAATAATGTGTGTTTGCTTCAGCTTACTTAGGAAATTCTTAACACTTGGAGGATATTCAGTCTAGTGTTGACAAAACCTGTCTTTCCACCCTGCATGTGGCATTGCACCATCCCCTGCTGAAATGACACAGTGTAATGCTGCTGCTGAAAGAGGCATGAGTACACCCTGCTCCCAATAAAGCGAGCAGAGAACCTGGGGGAAGAACAGGATAATCATGCTGGTGATGTTACATAGGGATGACTTTTGTCTGCTTAGGCCCTGTTGAAACAAAGGGAGGATTTTCCAGAGGCAAATAGCAATTATCTCAGTGGGAATATGGCTGGGGCATTAGGATTAACATTAATGACAAAATCCAGTAGGAGGGATCTTTAATGATTCTTGTGATTAGGGCATCATTGGCTTTATATCTGATCTGAAAGGTAATAATTCCTGAAGCACAACACAAAATGCTTGGTTCAGTATTGGATGAAAAAATGATGCCCTGTTATTTTATAAATAAAAAAATAAAAGATTCTGCTGGCTGTCCTTACACTGCAGAGTACTGGAAGTACAGTGAAATACTGGCATCCCTTTTTTGACATGTTCCATCCCAGCTGGGAGCTGGACATGCATGGTGCTTTTGCTCTGTCCTGCTCCTGCAGTTGCACTGTGCTCTTATGGACATGTTTCTGAATACCATGATGTGTCTGAAGCTGGTGACACTTGCTCTTGCAGGTGTGCCCAGTGGCTGGAGTCATCACTCTCCTGTCGTCATTGTAAATACAAATTTGCTCTCCCATTCCTGGGCTAGAGGTGTCCCAGTTACATGACACTGGAGTATACTGGAACCATGCTATTCCAAGTTTTCAGCCCTCTCTGGGGAGAACCAAACTTGCTGAGCAGCTTATTTTCACACAGGGAAGTTCCCAGTTAATATCCTTAAGGTAATGTTTAGAAGAGCCTCAGCATATCTTAAGTACTGGGCTGCAAAACTTCAAACCTTGTCTATTGAAAGCTTCCTTGGCCTTGATCAATTCATTTGTAACCACTCTAAGCATGAATATAAATGTTGCTCACCTGATTAGCCTGTTTTATAGCACTTCAAAAGCCTTGCTAAAACTGGTCAATGCAATAAATACCTAATGAGTGCTGAGCTTCCTTCCTTGCAAATAAATAGATAAAGCATAGCACAAGCTCTAGGTAATGCTTTCAATCAATCAGCATAAATCCTTCTTTGGCTGCAAAGATGAAGCTTGGGATGATAAAATGTAGTTGCTTTGGATGTGCTACATTGATTATATTATTTTTTTCTCCCTCACAGTAATAAGGACAAACACAAGTCTCTTTTCCAGTTTAAATGCAGTTTGCAGGTAGTTTCACACCCCATTCTACTCTGTAGTACTTGCAGCATTGCTATTTTAATATTTTAAAGGAGTGAGGCCTGCTGTACTGAGTTTACTGATATATATTGCTTTTACAAAGTACAGGCAGTGGTGGATAGGTTGAGACTCCAGAATGGAAAGCTTTCCTTTCTGGGTGAGCCTGTTGCCATTGTTTAACTCTCACGCCCCCACAGCCACTCACATGGAGATCTTGCTGGTACTAGCAAGTTTATTTTTGGAGTTTGTATTCAGAGCTGCAATAAAGCATGACAGCAGAGGATGCTGTCTTGATAATTGCTGTAGGAAAATACTTGAGGGAGTGCTGGAGCTCATAAGGAGGAGGACACTTAAATGTTCATCCCTCTGATCTCTTCTTCTAATGGTTAAGAAAGACCAACATGGTGCAGGAACTCTAGAAGCAGAAAAGTTTTCTCAGCTTGGTTCGTGATGGCTGGTGGTCCACACTGCCTGTGGTTCCTTGTATTGACCTTTCCTGGGCACTGCACGGTGAGTTGCCACATTTTGTTCTTTCTTGCCAGCTCAGGTTTAGGGATGATTTACTGAAATCCTGTGCCTGTTACAATTAAACCACAGAAAAAGTGGCTGTGACCATTCCTGCTGGGGGTGTGAAAGATCTGCTGAATTGATCTAGGACTATAACAGTGAGAATAAAAGTACTGGTTTTTATGCCGAGTGATTTATATCCCATGCTTGATTTGATTCTACTTCTCTAAACTCTTATTTTAGTAGCACTGTAGCATGCTGGCTCAGTCCAATTGTAACAATAACAAAACTGGGGAAGATTTTAGACAAATCTCAGGTCAGAGTGCAGCCTGAGCCTGTTCCCCTGTGGCCACCTGAACATCCAGAGTGGCACAAGCAGCAGTAAAACCACTGCACTTCTACTGAATGGGATTGAATTAGACCTTTGTGAAATCCCTGGATTTTTTTGATCCCTAATAATGACTGTGAATCACTTGTTTTTCATAAGCACAGAGTTTGGCCCTTTTCTCTCATCTTCAGATCTTGCTGAAAATTCGCTTTCAACAGCCTTCTTGGCTAAACCTTGGCTAGGTTTAGCATAAATTAACAATCCTTTTTCTCCTTTTTCAGGTATAGGAGCCTCTTAAAGATAGCAGGTATTGTCTCGAGTTCTACTCAGCATCATAATATATGGGATATGAATGTCAAATTCTTCAAATCTTAGAACCTATGTGTAATTTCAGTAGTAAAATTGCAAGTCTTTTTATGACAGCTTTTAGGTGATTCCATGACTAATCCAACCTTCTGCAATATGACTAATTAAAAAATGAAACAGCAGACTTCCAAGCTGGAAGAAACTATTCATATTTTCTTGGCTTTTTCTACCACGAATACTTTTTGTCTGGCAACTCCCATGGTTTCTCAAGTTAATTAAGGTTTTGACAAATTGTTATAAATCTCTCTACACCAGCAAAACAAAAAAAGTTTTATCTTTAAAACTACAAAAAAAAATTATCACTGGAATGCTGGCAGGGAAGTGAATTGTTTCAGATGGGCAAATTAATTTTTTTTTCCGCAAACATTCTGCCTCAGTAAAATACATGAAGAACACAGGAGGGATGTCACTGGGGTTTGCACTGATTTAACAAGTCTTTTTTCACGCACAAGGATAGATTTATATAAATGTTTTTTGCATGCGTGTACACGCGTGCGCATAAAAGTTAGTAATTTTGCAGGTCAAGAGTCAAGCTTATCTGTCTCTAAGAAAATGATTAATGCATAAGTTGGGTTGGGTTATTCATTGCACTGAAACTAGAAGTAGGAAAAATGTTCTTTTTTTAAAAAAAAGTGTGTGCTTGTTTGTTTATGTGTGTGCTTTGCCCTTTTCCTGGGAAACCATCCTGGTTAATGGCCTGCCTTTAGATGGGATGAAACCTAAGCACAGAAATGTTCTTTGGCTAACGCAGAATCTAAAGGGAAAACAAAACCCTGTCACATTGGTTGTAATCTAATGCTGAAGCTGATTCTATTTACAGTGCAACAGCTGCTCTCTCTTCTGGCAGAAGCTGTACCTTTAGGCAACCTTTCCTGTAACTGGGACAATCTGCTTGTCTGGGTGCAAAGACTGTCACTATTTGTCCTGACCGTTCTGATGCTATCCTTAACAGGGTTTGAAATCACCATCCCGATCTTTAGGACTGCAGCAGAGACAGAAAACCTAGCTTTTAAAGAATTTATTTTTATGCATCAGTGTCTTTTTGTTTAGTTTTGTCCTGAAACGTGGTTTATCTGAATCCTCTGGCATTGTTCAGGGATGTTTACAGATATTTGTTTCTAGCAAACAAGCAGGTCACCAGAAGATGTTGTGGTCTGCCCTCCCCAGCTGGTACTGAGCAGCCCAGCATGGGCAACTGCTCTGACAACACAAAGTAGGGTTGCTCCTACAGCAGTTAGGACCTAAAATGTCAGTAAACACATGGGGATAATTTGCATCAAAGGTCTGAAGAATTGAACATCTTGGGGGCAGAACAAGCAAGGAAAAAGCCAACCTGATGAACCCCCCTGATGTGGCTCAGTCTGATGTCTGGCAGTGGGCAGCGAGGGTGCCTGCACTGTGACACCTGCTGAAAGGGTTAATGAACTGCAGGACTTCTTGCTGGAGGATGAGTCGATAACTTCAGGACTTGTGTACCTGTGATGTCCACACTAATAAATCAGGCTTGAGCTGCCGTGCCAGTTTTCCATGCTGTCCTTGGAAGAGGCTGTCATGGAGATGCTTAGGAGGGAGTGTAATGTTTTATGACTACAACACCTGCAGTCCTCTCATGGAAGGAGTTCCCAGGAGGTCCTAATCATACAAAGCTAATATTGCTTAGCCACTGATAATATCAAGCTGCCAAGCTGAGTTACATGGATTGCTGTGGCAAGTGCCTGGCTGATTAATTTTAATTTAATGTAAATAGAAATGGTGTCAAGGATGTATTGTGTAAACAAGAGATGTCTTTACACATGAAGGCATTAGTGGTGGACTGATGAGTCCACACTCATCCACAATATCCCTCAGTCACATCTGACAGAGTTGCTGAGGTAAGGAAATGGAAAGTAGAGATAAAGGAGTGTGAGGAGAGGTTCCTGAAGCTGATGGAAAAAGCTTGGTGGCAGAGTCAGCACTACAGGCTTTGACTCCTTCTACTGATTCTAGAAAGCACTGTGGGCAGTTTTTATTCCACCCAGCCCTGTAAAAGGAAATTTAGTGCCCTGTACTTTAACCCATGAGGGACTTGAGGCATGCTGAAGGGAAGAACCACTGTGAAGGGAACAGGGTGGGGAGCATGGTAGGGAACTAGGGGGTCTTTAAGGCCCCTTCCAACCAAACCATTCTTTGTGTTTATGGGAGTTAATTCTCCTACTGAATTAACCCATCAGCAAACTTATTTCCTTTAAACCCAGGGTGCACAGAAACAGTTAGGTGCTGGCTTATATTGCTGATGAAATCAGCTAACAAAGTGCTTCTGCTGCTGTAGCAAGGAAACTGGGCTTATTCATGATGTACCCTGTCCTTCCCTCCGCTGCCCCCCCCCCCCCCCCCCCCCCCCGAAAAGAAAAAAAAATCCAAATATATATGTAAATGAGATGAATCTCTTAAGCTCCTGTCAGGTTGCCACTTCAAGCCTACTTACTGTGGGCAGATCTCTCTTCATCATCAGAACCTGTTTGCTCTCTTTGGACCCAGTCCACAAACTTTGCTTTTTGCCTTTCAGGCTATTGCATACACAGTTAATCACCTTGCAGCCAATAAATGACTTCAAGCTGCAGTAGGTCATTAGATATTTTTTTTTAAGTAGGTCGTTACTCTTTTTTTTCTTTCTCCAGAGCATTCTCAGGGAGAAACTCTGGTGTGAATATTCATGAGAATACTAAAAGTAGGCAAGTGAGGAGATGGACATGTTATTTATGTTTGAGGAAGAAACTGTAGCCTTGCTTTCATCATATTGACTTCTGGTAATTTGCATACTGGACTGAAAGAATTTAATTATGTGGGTTATAGGAGGAAAAGGATGGCATGCTGGCTAGAGTTATGAGCTCTCTGTTCTGTGCCATACACCTTGTTTGACCTGGGCAAATCATTCTCCTTTAGTTCTTCCACTTGTGCTAAATGGGGATAGTAATTACCCACTTCACTGAGGAGGGCATGTGGCTGAAATTAATTAATGTTTATAATATAGTTGGTTTTCCTGATGAGGTCTGTAGCTCTGTTGCTGAGTACAGTCATTTCTGGGTTTTGGCTTGTGTGTGTGCACGTGGTGTGCAAAGACTGGCTCCAGCAGAAAGGGTAGTATAATACAGTCTTAAGAATAAAATTTCTTGGCACTAATATAAATGCAATTAATTACTAAAGATTTTAAAGCATGAATGCAGCTGGTACTGCCCTTTCTACTGAAGTGTAACTGCTCTGTGGAAAGCAAGGAGGTAAATAACAAGGCAGAAAGCTTATGGTGCTTTTTAATGGAAGCCATAAAAATACTGGACCTCAAGGATAGCCCTTGGAGAAAAGAATTCTTTAGGACACTGAACATAGCTCACCTGAACATAGCTCTTGTGGGCTTGTGAAAATCCAATCACCGTAACCTCTGGGAAGAAACCGAAATCCTGATTGAGCCTCAGATGCTTATTTTACAGTATGGTAGTAAGTGGAATATGTTATAAATCATATAAATGGATTGAGAACAAATACTTAACACATACGTAATGGCCCCAGGATTTTTTTTTTTAATGGATTTCTGTGTGATCTGTAATCTCTACCAGACTAGTTTCGATTGATTACGTAAATCCAGCAGTACCCAGAGAAATCTCCAGCCTTCTGAATGTGTTTGCTAGAAAGCAAATTTATGCAGATCTGCTCAAGTGAGAGATCTTGGTGGAGAACATATTGCAGAGAATGAGCTGCTCCATGATGTTAACAAAAATTCTCAGTGTGAGGGGCCCACTGACAACCAAGCTGCAGAAGCAGGTGGGCATTGAAACCAGCAAAACCAGAGATTTAGCAGCAGGGCAGCTTAAGCAGAGGCTTAGTGCAAGGGAAATTATGCTTGGAATTAAGAATATTTTTATGCAGTTCATTGGATTGGGATGATATGAAGGAGGTGTTCGTTGTAAAGGATGCTCTTAAGTGCTTTGCTGAACCCAGGCCATAATGGCCACGATAATCCTCACCTTTCTTTGATATAATGGGTAGCATCTAATGGGTGAATCACTCCTCTGCTTGAAACACAGGTTTTGAGCCAGCCTTAACTGTAACAGACATTTTCAGATGGGTACTGCAGCCCTTTCCAGAGTCCCTTTGATGCTGTCAGTGACTCCTGAGCAATTCATCGACCCAAGGAGGGCTCCATAGCTTTGTCATCCTGGAGTGGGCCTTTATTTTGTAATAACATCTCCCTACATTTTGACTCTGATTAGCAGTGTGCCTGCATTTTAATAAATTATCTCAAAGAGCTCCCTTCCGTCCTCCCCCAGCAGTTAATTAGGATGTGTAAATATGAACACAGCCCCATTACTGATGTTAATCCCAGTGCTGATAAAGCTGAACAGGGGCGAATAGAAATGAATTGGAATTGGGATAAGCACAGGTCTTTCATTAGCCCAACTAAAAGTAATCACTGATCTCTTGCTGGTAATATACATCTTCCAGATAGAGTACTAATTACTTCTGGCAGTGCTCTGCTCTATCTCAGAGATAGCTTTATTGTAATCCTGCAGCGATCTAATGCTTTTGCATACCAGTTACTGCTTTTCTCCTCTTTCTCTCCTTAATAAAGTGACCTTACAGATTTTGAACATTCAGACTCCACGTTGTAGTATTAGGGTAAGGAAATCTGATAAGTTTTTGTATTTGTTTTCTTAGGGGGAGAGTTTGATTTGTCTCTCTTTTTTTTTTTTTTTTTTTTTTTCCCCTTCAAAGTTTTCCACTAGTGTTTGCCATAAAGTAAAGCTGTACAGAGTTCGGGGAAATAAAACTTGTACATTACATCTGCCCAGGGTAATGTTTTATGCAGCGTCCAGTGTGGTTGCAAATGTGTCACTGATAGATAAATCAACTGCTTCTTTCTGCTCGAGCAACCTGAAGTGCTTCCACATATGCTTTGTGTTATCTGTATATTATGGGCAGTCCTTCCAAACTGTGGTACCTAAAACTAAGTTGTTAAGTTCATAGTTAGGATCAGACTTGCATCCTCTGAGTTCTTTTTAAGGATACTAAATTCCATAAATAAAACCTGTTATGTACTTCTAATTACTATATAAAATTTTGGCTTGAAATGATTGAGAAGGTTTCTGGGACATGGCCCGTGGGAACACATGGAAGTTGTCTTTTCTGGTGGTTTTTGTTTTTTTGTTTTGGTTTTTTCTTGTTGTTTGTTTTTGTATGTGTGTTTGTTTTTGTTAGTTTTTTTTTAAAAAATCAGCTGGAGCTCTACCTAGAGGTGCAGCTGCATGAACAACTGATGTTTTTGTTTAGTCACTTTAAAAGCAAACAGCAGGGAGAAGAGGCTTGCATGAATTGACTGAAAAAAACCATTAGGGGCATTAAAAATCTGCAATGCCCTTCCCTTAAAATGCTTGCTATCCAGTTTAAATTATTTTGTTTGAATTGGACCAACAAACTCAGCATGAAGTATTCCTTATCAACATGTTAATTAGCAAAACTAGAAGAGCTTTCAAGCCAAAGAAGTAATTATTTATTGCAAAACCCCATTTAATTTATGCCATTTACATGGAATCCCGCCTGTATTTTTGGCACTTTATTGAATCCAAAAAGAGCAAACAGTTCAACTGACAATGGATAAATTACATAACTTCTTGTCACTCCACGTTTGGTCAAAAAAAACCCACTGTCAATGACAAATTTACCAGCCTGTGCTCATCCAGCTCAGAGCTCTTTAAAATGTATCTTAGGCAGTGCTGGTTTAGAAATGCCAGAGGTGAACAAGTGTGGGCTCTCATCCTGGTGCTGTGTTGTGGTTGTCTCCATCCTCTCCCTGCTCGCCTTCACACCACACCAGTTTCTGACTAAGGAAGTATTTTGGACTTGGAGAATCCGACTGGTCCTTTTGGCTCTGAGGATGTTGCACTGTGTGATATGCCAAAACCCATCAGCTCAGTTTTGCTGCTTTCCTCCTGGGGAATACTTGAGATCATGTCACTTATCCCTCTCGAGATGTTAGTTCCCACCTCTGCCGCTGCTGTGCTGTTACTGAGAAATACTGTCATTTAGAGGAACATATTTTTGCCTGCAGACTCAAGCCCTTTCTGTGAGTTTGTGTGAATGATTTCTGTAAGTACTTGTGTGTGTGCAGATGAAGAAGGTTGCCAGAACAGGAGGCTGAAGAATATGTGCTGAGACGTTGTGTGTGAAAAATCTCCCAGAAATTGACAAGGTCTGGAGATAAATGGCCCATCCATACTTACAAACTTACATCTTGATAAAAGGCATTGAAATAAATGCTGATTGGGATTTGATGTCCCAGCTTGATGTTGTATTGGGAGAAAAACTATTTTATTTATAAACTAATTCCTTTTTTTTTATAGCCAGTTTTTTTTAAATGTCCATGACCTGTTTTGCTTTTCTTCCTGGTTGTTGTCTCATGTGCTTGCTTTAGGCTCCTACTGTTTTATGGACCTGTCTTCCTTTTCTGGCTGCAACAAAAAAAATCTTCCTTGAGATTTCCTGAAAGCACAGCAGGGCTTGGTTGTATGACTGCTCCTTTAGTGCAGCATCACACTGAGACTTGGCTGCTTGCTTTAAATAAAATTGTGCCAGATATTTTATTCTTGCTCCAAATAAACATTTTGAAGGAATTTGTGTTTAGTTTGTAAACAGTTTACTTCAATTACAGTTTATAACATGATTTACAAAACATGCACACTGGAATGCAATTTGCTGAATTATTAAAGACATCAGTCTTATTCTATGATAAACACGAACCTGTAAGTATCAAGAATTGAAAATAAAATAACAAGGGATGATTTGTAGTTTAACTAATACCAAAAATTTTGTCTGTGCAGTTGGGTTTAGTAGAGTGGTTGCAGCCTCAGTCTGGAGGAAACGTTTCTGAAATTGTATGAGATTTTAAACTGTCTTATTTACATAGCACTATGGTAAAGTTTCTGGAAATTGTCTGGTTTAATTCTTACACAAAACTTCTGGACTTTTTTGGATAAACCACTTGCAAACTGTTGCTTCTCTTCTGGCAAGGGCAACAATAACATCAGTAGGGAGGGTGTGAGGTTGCAAAGAAACAGATGCACAGAAAATAAAAACCTGGTTACTAAGAGACACCTGTTCAACAGAGCTGTGTAATTACAGGAATGTTTCTGGTGTGAGACCTGTGAATGATTTGTCTGTGATGCAGTGGGGGTTGGAACATCTGCTGTGAGATTTGCAGTTCACAGTGAAGCTTCTGAGCTCCTTGTTCTGGGCACATCAGTGCCCGGTGACTCAGGGCAGTTAGATAATGTGCTACCTTGCAGTCTGGGCTCTGAAACAAAACCAGGAGCAGATGACAGATGCAAGTCTGTCCTGCGAGCACTGGGCTGGCCAGGCAGCTCTATGACATCCCCTCCTGCTTTTTTTCATGGCAGGCAACACCCCAAACCAGCACCACTTCCACACCCCTTTTATGTGAAATAGCCAAAGGTTATAGGAGAGTTCCTGCTGCTCAGTGGGTGTGAAACCACAGCTCAGGGAGTAGAGCCCAAGCTAAACACTGCCAAGGTGCACGTGAAAACATATTTGTCTGTACCAATGGTACAGACTGTCTGTCTGTCTTCAAGGCCATTTAAGTACAAGGCCTCTTCTGAGAGCCATAGGCTTGTTTTTTAACCACTGCTGCATTTCAAAGTAAGGATTCAGCAGAATCTCCCCCGTGAGACTTGTAATGCTTTCCTGGCTAATGGAAATAATTCATCTTATCCAACTTAATGTGCAAATGATGAGGCTCAGGTAATGACAACATCCTATTTAGAGAGGATGATAGAAACTGGGGATTTGAAATGCCAGCTTATGGTGCTGGCACTTGATTTCGTATTGCTGATTTTTATTTCCATTGCTTAGAGTTTTAGACTATATGGCTGCCTAAATTTGGCATTCTTGTGTTAGTCTAATGATGAATGATTCTGCAAGTCTGAAGATAACTTGCTTCCTACTGCATTCAGCTCCATTCTCAAAACTTGCTTTTGGAAAAAGAGGGGCTCTGGCAGTGCTGTATAGATCCTGAGGTGATTTCAGTCTAAACCAAGGAATAAAATTACTTTTGATACCTGATTTTAGGGCTGTGATAAGTCTTGTGTCTGCTTTACAGGCCAAGAGCTAATAAATGTCAGTGTTCTAGCCAGTGAAAATATCATGGCATGAAACACAAAGAAACAGTCCACAAATACAGTTTAATTTTCTGTTTGATGTTGCTGCCCCGTTTTCCTTGAACACCAGCATTCAGAAGCTCTTCATCTTGCCTTATCTTTTGCATCATGCTTGAAGAGTTCAAAGTCACCTAGGAGATGTAATATGCTGAGTTCTTTATATTTTTACATGGGCATCTCAGTCCTTTTCTTTACAGGTACCTTAAACTATATTCCCTCAGGAAGGAGAGAGAGAAGAGACTGCTTGGCTAGATTTTTTTTAAAAAACAGATTTCTGGGATGTCATTCCTTCATTCCCTGAGAAAGAGAACAGCTGCCAATGGAAAGTGACTCATAAGTACAAATGACAAGCTTGCAGAAGCTAGATTTGGACAGAAAAAAAATTACATGATCTTATAGTCAGGATGAAAGGTGAACCTATTTTTTTCATGTGTCTTCCTTTATTTCTTTAGCACCCTGCATAAAATGAGATGATTTGTTCCCTAAGTGGAAAGCAAAGGAGAATTGTGTCATTCCTGATTTAATGCATTAGGGGGAGGTGGAAAACCTCAGTTCTCCAGTCACGAATGTTTTCAGTTGCCTAATTCACTAGCGAGGCTGAGGGACTGAAATCCTGCCCAGGGACTCGATCTGTGTTGCTCTGGTGTCTGGAATAACTGACACCACCTTGGAACAGATGACTGTTTGAAATGCTAGGAATTAGAAGCTCACAGTGGAACTGATTGTGAACCCCTTGCTGCAGGGGATTTTGCTGTGTGTTTTCATGTTTTGTTGGTTTGGGGTTTTATCTGGAGGCGGAGGAGGGAAGGATGTAATAGTTCTAAAGAAAACAGATAAGTGGAGAAAACAGCTGTTTGGAGATTAAAAAAAAAAAAACTATTGAATAATTCAATTTGATTTTCTTTGGGAATAGTGAATGAGACATGCCTTTTTAATGTAAAAACAGATAAGTTCAGTTGGGATTGAGCAGTGCGCTTGTAGGGTGTTTAGACTGCTCATTTCTATTCTAGCTAAATCACCAGCATTAAAAAGCAATTCAAGAACCTAAAGTCATAAAGTCTACTTACATAAGAAGAAGAAAAATAAAAAAAAAAAAAAAAGAAATTAAATATGACATTTTGTTTAGTAAGTAGAAAGTGTTTTATTTAATTGCAGGGCAGTTACCCTCAATCTAGAGACTACTGATAGTGTAGTCACATAACTGAGGCTGTGAGTCTGTGCTAAAAGTCCTTTGCATATGTAGAGATGTTTGTATATTGTGCTGGTAAGGTGCTCTCTAAGCACATTAGGCTGTGTTGAGACTACAGGGACCGGAGGAGCCTTGCTCCTCCAGGTGCTGGAAGGAGCCTTGCTGTCCTTTGGCCAGGTTTGACCACCACAGCCAGTGTAGCTGTTCAGGGCTTCCTTGGGGACCTCTGTCCATGCAGGGTCACATCCCAGGTTAATTTGGGCAGACAAGCAGAAAGATAAACACACCTGACATCCTGGATTAGATCTCAAAATAAATAGAGAAAAAGAATGTGGGTTTTTTACCTACTATTTTTTCCATCAAAATTCAGAAGATATAACAATTTTTGAAAGTTTTTCTCCTGTCTTTCATATGCACTTGGCAGTACTTGGTTTTTTATTCCATTTTATTCTGTCCTCTTTTCTACCAAGAAGAACAGGAAAGAGTTTTAGTATTACAAAGCATAGTAGAATAGCATTTTTCTGTTTCCTGTAAATGGTGAGACTTGTTTGATACCAAATAGAGATTTTTTTTTCATATCATCTTGACCTTCCAAACCTATCCCTTCCAAAAAACAACAAAACCCACAGAATCTTTACTGAGAATAGTTGGTTGCACATTATGGAAGGAGGGACTGTATTAGTCAGCTTTGCTACTTATCTAGAATTGAAACAGTAATTTGCTCCTGTACCTGTGCAAACTACTTGTCACCATAATGCTGCATCCCCTTCATCCCCTTGCTATATATACACAGTTGGTTTTTGTTTTTTTTTTCCAAAGTACTTAAAGGCAGAAAGCAGAACTTTGTTCCTCAGGAAGTGAAGAAGAAGAAAGTGAATCTGTTATTCAGCAAAACAGAAGTGTCTCTATGAAATGAACATACATCTCTAGAAAAAAACATTGTCTACTACCCTTCCTGCTTATCAGTGTCTCAATATCAGCCACTAAAAGCTTTAGGGTCAATTTAAAAAAACCCAGTAATAATAGGAAATGTGGATTACTGTATAAACAATGTGCTCATGCAGTGCTGTGTCTAATTTGTGCAGGGAATTAGTGTAATAGCCAGTGCAAGCTGGGTAATTGGGTGTGGAAATGATGACCGTGATTTCCGCATCCACGCAAGCTGCAGTTGTGTTTTATTTATCTAGTGGCCTTCTCCAAATTAGCTCATCCTTTGGTGTGGATGAACTTGGTGGGATGATCATTCTTCCCTGTGCCAGTTTCAGACATCTAAGGATAGTGAGCACAATGGGTCTGGAAAAGACACTTGAGTATCAGAGTTTTGTCCTAAACCATCAGTGCCATTTGAGCAGGAGCTGCTCTAATCCCTCCTGAGTTTTTGCACACATCCTCACAACTGAGAGAAAGGTACTTTTGTTGAATAACTCCAGCCTGTGTAACTTCTCACTTGTGAATGATGTTGGAATTTGAATCACAGAATATGCTGGGTTGGAAGGGCCCCACAAGGATTACCGAGTCCAGCTCCTGGCCCTGCACAGGACCATCCCCAGGAGTCACACCACGGGCCTGAGAGCATTGTCCAAACACTTCTTGAACTCTCAGGCTGGTGCTGTGCCCACTGCCCTGGGGAGCTGTTCCAGTGCCCAACCAGCCTCTGGGGAAAAAATCTTTTTATAATGTCCAACCTGAACCTCCCCTGACACAGCTTCAGGCCATTCCCTTGGGTTGTGTCACCGTCACCACAGAGCAGAGATCAGTGTCTGCCCCTCCTCTTCCCCTCATGTGGAAGCTGTAACTGCAGTGAGGTCTCCCCTCAATCTTCTCCAGGCTGAACAGACCAGGTGAGCTCGGATGCTCCTCATATAACTTCCCCTCAGGCCCTTCACCACCTTTGTTGCCCTCCTTTGGACACTCAGATGTTTCCCATTGAACAAACCGAGGACAGACATCAGTGTTTGCAGCTCTTACCTGTCAGTTCTCACAGGAACTGATCCTCTGGGGAGCACAGCAATGTTTTGGATGGGCTCTGAGGGTGAGTAGTGGGGGATTTCTGGGTGAATCTCTACAGATTTCCTTGAGACAACCTAAAATAAAAGCATCAGGCTTCTGCTCATGCCATCCTGTGCTTCAGTGCCGCTGCACCCAGCTGGGTTGAGCTGTGCTTTGTGCAGCTGATGGCAAGGATTGCATTCGCTTTGCGCCTTTCTCTCTGCCAGGCACAGAGTTTCTTGTCACTGTACTGGTTTGACATGAGCAATCACTTTGCTTTCTGCCTATAGAGGGAGGAAGGAATAGGAAAAGCTGGGAGGAAACAAAAAAAAACCCCTTTAGCTCTGTCTCTGACTCCAGGTTGTCTGCCTTTTCCTAGCAAGATTGGTGTTGGTGAACCAGAATTACTGCCTCTCCATCTCTTTCTTTTCCAGCAAAATGCTCTGGTTCATTTTGGGGCTGGTATTTGCAGCACCTTTACAAATTTAACATTGAGATAACACTAACTAACATATTTTCTCTGTGTAGGAAATTAAAGTCGGATTACCCGAGTTCTTTCTGTGAGAAACAATGTGACATTTTTACTTTTCAGCTTGGTTTTGCTTTAATCATCTTCTAAAATGCTAACATTCTTTTTCCTATTGAAGAAGAAACTGGCTTAAAAAGGATAAGACAGTTTTTATGGAAAGATTTTACTGGTTTAATGACATGTCAGTGAGTTTCAGCTGAGTAGTCTTTAATCTTTAGATGCATTTGTACAGTGATAAACCCTTTTAAAATGATAGGAAGCTCATTACTCAGAGCTGAACTTTGTTTTTGGTTGTCACAACTAAATCTGTAGAGCTGATACCTTTTCACACTGGTTGTAATTACCCCATTAAGAAGAGAAGCCACTGTCGGGTCTTGGTTGATTGATTACATCTTCACTGTTGAAGAAAATTTGTAATGACAGCTTATAGGGTCATGAAACTTTCTCCAGGTGAAAGGTGTATATGCTTTTCTTTTAATAGTTTCCAAATTTCTTAACAAAAATGGGAAAGCAAAATTCTGTAATTTCATAAAATTGCACAGGGTTCCTGAGCTTAGTGCAAGTGGGGACAAGAGTTGCAGCCCTTGCTTACATCATTTTTGGTTTGGGTTTTCCCAGCTCTGTTTGTTTCCTAGTGAGGCAGATCTTTCACTCAAGGAAGTTGGAGGCAATAATTCCTCCTGTTCTTCTGCTTTCCGCTGGCTGAAGAGCTGGTCCTTGGAGTGCACTATTCCCATTGTAACAGCTCCTGAGAATGTCTTGTCTTGCCTGGATGGTATCCCCCAACTGACTGAAATTACTGGTGCTCTGCTGGAAACACATTGAGTGATACCAGGTTATTTCTTGCCTCTTTAATAATTTTGGGGAATATAAACAGCTAATGGTTCTTATGGTGCGACACTGAGCTACTTGATTAATGGCAATTCAAGGGTAAAGGCAAAGAACCCACTTTCTTTACTGAATGGAACAAGCAGCTGAGGATAAAGGTTGGTGGGCGAAATTATAAGAATATTTTTATTGCATAAGACCTATTTCTTCATTTGCTTGTGTGGCTTAAAGGCAGAAATGTTGCTTTCCTTGAGGGCAGGTGTTAAGCAAGCAGAAGAGATGGTGGGGAAAAAATGGTATGTGCTCCCCTGGAGGCACATGTGTCAAATGTAAAATGTAAGTCAAAGGGAATGGTATCTAAAGCTTCATTTCATACCTTGATAAATGGCTGACTGTAAGTGTAAGACAAGTTTGGATGGTCAGTGAACTGGTGACAGGGCTGAAAGTTTCCTTTACAAATAATTTAGGAGAAGTCTCTGCTATAACAAATAAATCCATACTATTTCTCTAGTGTGTTTTGGGGGTAATGGCAAGCAGGTGAGAAAGATATGGAAGCAATGTCCAGCTTTGGGGCCAAATTCAGGTCTTTAAAACCCTTCTTTGTCAAGGGCAAGGGCAGATTGGTTTGCTGCTGGAGGAAGCTGAGTAGGGCTGACTGAAAAAATCAGTGGAGTAAAATTTGGGGATGTAGTGCTGAAAAAGCAGAAATGTGTAAGTGGGAGAGGTGCTTGTTTTGCTGCAGGTTTGCACTCAGAAATGGAGGTGTTTTTTTTTTTTTTTTTTTTTTTTTTTTTTTTTTTTTTTTTTTTTTGTAGAAAAGGAGTATCTGAGAGTAGAAATAATTTTCAAGCTGTTGAGTGCTTCTGAAATTAGGTCTCTAAGCCAATGCTCTCTAGTGCTCCTGGATTATCTGTGACTTGCCAGAGCTTCAAGTGTTTGAATCCCTTGTTGGACTTTCAGGGATGACTCTTGCCTATAGAGTTTGGAAATCAGTACTTCTGTATCTGTAGGATGTTATTTGTGTGTGTTAACAAACCCCAAGTTTTCCGTCTAAAAGGTTTTTATTAGAGTCTGAAATTCTGAGAAGAACTCAAAATACATTTCCTCTTGCTTTCACTTTTCCATTGATACAGCTGATTAAAAAAATATATTTCTCTGCAGTGTATTGAGAGGAATGGGCTATTTTTCTGTGCCACACCCCTCAGGTAAGATGGTTTGTTTTGCTGGCATACACTGATAGAAATTTGACTCAAGTTGTCGGAATTTTGACAGTCAATACATTGCTTTTAGTTTTTAACAAGCATAAATAAGGAGTATAGGACAAAACTATCAGGGAGATTGGGGCATGTGTGGGTAACTTCTGGGATAAAGACAATACCCAATAAAGAAATCCTCCTTCCTCACACGTCTTGGTATACTTTTGCTTAATGTAAGAGAGTTTGGGGTTTTTTTTAGGTGTCAGAGGTATTCTCACTAGAGGGAATGACCAAACCAGTGCTGTTTTATTACAGCGTCTGAAATCTAATAGATGTGTGCTTCCAAAGGATGACTTTGATCATCACTGTTGATCCTGGGTGACAGCACTGGTCAGATGTTATAAAAATGATCAGTGGTTTGGGTGTTGTAGTTTTGGGAATGGGCTTCTATCCAGTAGCCTTTTGTTCTTTGTTTTTTGCCCTGTGCTGAGAGAGGAAGTATTTTTCACTCCCGAAACACCACATGAAAATCCCAAACTTAGGTAGTTTATATATATAAAAATAAGAATATCTCCTCCTACATCTCACTTGACAGTGAGTGAGGAGGAGGAGGAAAAATGAAGTTCACCATGAAGTCACTTGGGCTGTTCCTTTCCTGTGTGTTCTGCTGAAGCCTTGAGGATATAGGCAGAAGGCAGCTTAGGTTTTTTATCCCTCAGATAATAGGATCTTAGTCACACATCTTAGTGGGTAATAAGATTTTTTGTATGTTGGCTTGTAATATACTTTGACTTTCCCCTCTTTTTGAGGTAGCTTCTTGATAAAATCTGTGCCATGGGAAGGAGGAAATGTGAGGTGCAAGTTACTGTCCTGCTCCCCCAACTTTAAGAGATCAGCCCTCTGCAGCAGACAGACATGAGCCTTTCTTTTTATTTTATAAGTAGGAGGCAGCAAACATGCTTAAAGACTATAGAAAAGGAAATATAAGACTCAAGTATGTAGGGGAGGGAAAGATGTAGAGAGCAATAAAAGACTTTCTAAAGAATAAAAACCTTCTTTTTTTTTTTTTTTAAGCTTGAAGGGAGTGCCATTTTGGCCACAGTGCTGCAAAATGTATTGTCTTACATATATTAGTTATAAATAGTATGGAGTTGGAATAATTAGGTTCAATTGGACATACTTTGTCATAATAGCCACAATTTCAGTTTTTCTGTCGGAATGTGGACATGCAGCTTGAAGGTTTGTATGATCTTCTTCCTCAGGAAGTTTGAATCAGTACTGCAGGTCAGCAGACACTTTCAGTTTCCCAAAGTGGTGTTTTGCTAAAATAAATTCCACGGGGATGCTAGGTGGGAATGCAGCAACAGATGGGTGCAGCTTTCCAAGGTGAAAACCCCTAACACTTGTTATACTGATGCTTGTGTTTGTTACTGGCCCTGCCCTCGCTTGTTGTCAGTGTTGATGCCACCCATGGGAGCTGTTTCATCTTTAACTGGTGGCTGTAAATTGGATGGGGGTAGAAAAAAATAAATAGCCTAATTCATGTATTGATGACAGGGTTTTGTGTGTCTGGTTGGTTGGTTTGTTTTTATCAGGGGAATCTTACTTTGTATATATCTTCATTTAACAAATTGTTTTGACTAAATCCTCTTCTCTTTGCTAAAATGCGACAGTTTTCATTCTGACAGCTTCAACCTGTTTTATAGAACATAGAGCCCCTGTGAGAATAGGCCTTTAACAGCAATTTATATCCCAAGTCTGAAATGTGCACTTTATGTCTGATATGATCCCTGGTGTCTGTTATGGGATTACTCACATCTTACAGTCCTAAGTTTCTTTTCATAAACAAATGGAAACCTTTGAGCCTGAGGTTCAAGGAATGAACTTAGATGAAACATGGTTTAACAGCTCCTTTGGGAGAAAGAAATAAGGTGGGAAAGTTAAGAATTGATGATCTATTAACTGTTTAAATTTCCCACCTGTAATTATTAACAACATGTAACATTACAGCTTTACAAATTACTGTCTATAAACAGCTTGGAAAATATGACCTTTGCCTTAAAATCGGTCTCAAGATGCCTTCCAGCTTCGTATAAACAGCTGCTGATGGCATTTTTTGTTGTAGCTGGAGTGGGTGGAAGAATGAAGGGAACTGAGGAACTTTTCTTGTCTAATCAGGCATATATTACAATTTTTCAAATGACAAAATGTACTCTGTGATGGTTGAAATGTCTGTTGGAGACTGGGCTTACTCTGTAGCTTTGGAGTGATTTAATTTTCAGTAATAAAGATGTCTAACTAGTTGAGGTTAGTTGTCCTTACCTTCTGTCCTGTCTCTTTCTAGAGCAAGGAGACACTAGAAAGCTCTGTGTTACTGTAATTCCTCCTATTTCCTGGCCTGTGGAGACCAGTGAGTCCAAGCTGAATGGATGGTTTGTCCTGTTTGTTCATGGCAAACCAAGTGCACTAAATTCTTGCTTTGTGGTGTTGTTCATGGGATTAACACACAAAGGAAGTATTGTGCTGAATTTGGCCCTGAGATTTCTGCTGATTTGGGAGAAGCACAAGGACTTGATTTTTCATCTTCTCTTATCACTGTTCAGGAGTAACAAGTCACCAAGTTAATGCCGGCACACAGAGAGTTCATAAGGCACTTCCTGAATCTTAATCCTGAGCCAAATTAATTTCTAATTTAACTCCATTAATATGGGGTTGCCCAATAAGATGAGAACTACCAAGTTTGTATTTTTTTATCAGTTGTTAGTATAGGATGCATAGGGAATCATAGAGTGTTTTTAGATAAACAGGTGAAGAATAGATGTCCCCAACACAGTGGAGCAAAAGACTGTGCAGAATAAAAATCATCTTTACACCAGGCTCGTTTGTTTTCTCAGTTTCTGAAAAATATGCCTTGTGTCTTTTAACATAATGTTGTTCATCACTGACTGAAGATCAGTCCAAAAAGTCTATACAAAATCCAGTAGGAGTACAAGAAGGGGAATAGAGAGCTTGGCTTATGTCCTTTTAGGGCTGGACAGGGTGGAAGTTGTGACTTAACAGAGCAGGTCAGGACCTTGTGAAGCCACCTCTTCCTCTGTTGGAGGACAGGGCAGAATGATTTCAAGAGTGAAGACTGAGGGGCTCATCAGGATAAGTAATCCCACCCTGCCTCCTGTAACAAACTCTCCTGAACTCTGCATGCTGCATGTTTGTAACAAAACCAACTTATATCACAGAACTCTTGTAAGGAGTGCTCAATTAATGTTTTCAGGGCACTTTTGGGACCTAAAGAAAAAAAGGCACCATATGTTCTTAAGTTTCACTACCTCTGCTGCCCCAGAATGTGAAAGTTTTACCTGAAAGATCCAATTTCTTCCCTGGAGTGGGAGGGAGGTAGTCTATTATTCAAGGATATCATCCTTATCTCTGTTGTAGTTGTCTTGTGGCCATGCAACATCACTCAATAATACTGTCAAGTATTATCTTTTGCTTGTGCCAGTGTGCTAAACAGTGATTTATTGCTTGAATACACATTGCTTTCATGAAAGTGATTTGTTGAAACAATAGTAAAGTGCTAAATAAATTATTCATTGCATGCTAATTTTTCACTTTTATATTCTGTAGTGAGCTCCAGAATAAACAATCTGGGTGTTGTATAAATTCCAAGGTTTTTGATTGTGTGTATCCTCCACCTTGGTCTTTCCCCCAGACATGGTTCTTTTCCCAAGGATGAGCATCTTCAGCCTTTGTCACCTTGGTTGACTTTTGGGCAATTTTTCCCCTTCATGCTTTCTTCAGATAGACTCGGGTGAATTATGTTCAAGTAGAGGCTTGGGTTACTGGTTTGGGAAAAACTGTGCGTGTTTGGAGTTCATGGGTATTTCTAAATCCTTTAGTAACTTCTGGGCCTAAGCCAGAAAGGCACCACCATAAACAGAGCTTACAAAGTAGGGTCCTAGTGGCTGACTGGCATGTTTTCATAAGTCTTTTCTTGCATATTCCCTCTTTTTCTGAGTGTTGTGTGCTGCTGTCTTTCAGCTGCCACTGGCTATGCTGCAGTCCTAATTTGCACATGAGATCAGGTGTCTGAGAAACTCCTCAGAAGCAAGTTTTTACTTGTAGATCTGCTGGCTTTCCAAGTTTCCTTCAGAAATGGTTTCTCAGCGCTTGAAGTCTTTGTCCCTTGGCAAAGCCTGGAGCCTCTGGAATGTTTCTGAGTGTTTCAACAGGAAGCCAGGAGCTGGCCAGGCACAGAACAGCAAAGTGCTTTTCTCCACTTGACCCTTCCACCCTTTCTGGGTGCCCACTCCAAATCACTGGCAGTGACTGCATGCTTGAGCACAAGCTGCTGACTGGCAGGGAATATAATGGGGCGTAAGAGAAGAATTTTCTTTCCAAGTAGTTTAGGGCTTTTCCCTCTTCTGGTCTTAATTCTGAAATAATCCCCTGAAGGCCTATGTGGGTATTCAGTGAAATGAATAAACAGAAGACTACATTTCCATCTTGAAACATGCACAGAACTCTCATGCTAATGGCTTTTAAGCATCAATGCAATTATACTGTGTAATCGATTTTCTCTATACCAGCTTTTGTCTTCTGAAATGAAACCCTGTCTCTTTCATAATTATTTGCCTTTGTATTAAAACATTTCAAGACGACAGGATGTCTATTCCATTGTTTTTGTCCTCCTTCCCATCTTTCCTGCCTGATTCTGCCACTGGAAGAAATTTGGTTATTACATTTTCTTAGAAACCTGACTATCTCTGGTTTTTTTTTCCTGCAATAATTTACTCGCTAGATTTTCCTTTTGCTCCTTTTAATTTATTGGGTTTGTGTTTGGTTCTTTGGTTTAGTTAATCATGTTTGGAGCTGCTCAGAAATATTTCCATGAAGCAGATTCTTATTGAATGAAAGAGGAATTTGTGAAAAGGGATTTCAGTGTGGGGATAAAAAAAGGACTCAGAGCAGGGATTTAATTCTACATTATAAGTTAATCAGCATGTCAGTGGCCAAGGTGTTTTTTCTGGAATGTGATAGGCCTAGGTTTGGGTCCTTTTGAAAGCCAGGAAAAGCAGTAACTCAGTGTCTTGACCTTTGGGCTTTAGCTATTACAGTCTCATTTTCTCTGCTTTGGTGTGGTAGTATTTTAAATCCTTTTCAGACTGTAACAAATTTCTGTTTCATCCAGATGGCAAGCATGGAGACTGGGGCTATCTTTAAAAGGTTTGAGAGAAAAACATGCTGCATTTTGCCTCTCTTTATAATAATTTGTGTTGCTGTCGATTATAAAAGTTGTCACCATGCCAGGGACCCCTGTAAGCTGAATGTAATAGAAACTGCCATACATCTTGTTCTGCTGATTGAATTATACCAGATTAAGAAAGGAAATACTGGTATCCGTGTTTGGCAAACATTGAATTTCTGGCCTACAGGTGTTTTTTATAGATGCCGAAAATAGGAATAACTATAACAAATTTATATAAGTTCACGAGTCCTAAAGCTACCTGTGATAGCTATAAGAACAAAAGAATTGGCCATGTTCTCTCTTTAAATGTGGCTAAAATTGTATACCTGGGAAAACTTGTACAAACATTGCTACATATAGATTTATTTAATTGACCTCAATACATGTTTTTCTCCCCTGGACTTCTATTTCCTCTTGAGCTTATAGTAAATCTTTGGTACCCACCAAAGGCAGTGGGAAGGAACTTCCCTAGTCATAAATACATAATATTTTTAGCCTCCCAGTTTTGCTTGGTCTTGTGTGCTGAAAAGTAGTGACTAATAAATTCTGTATACTTGTGACTTCACAGATGTCTTTCATGTCTCCTTTGTCTCTTTCTAGGATTGATAGTTGGAGTAATTTCTCACTAAAAAAGGTTATTCCACATCTTTGATCATCCTTGATTGCTCTCCCTGATCCTTTTATTATTAGGCACAATAGTTGCAGTAGTTTTTGAATTAGGAAGGGTGTAATCTGCCGACTTATGGAAGTTATTAAAGGGAAGAACCACCCTCTACATGAACAATTTTTCTCCCTAAACTTCTATCTCTTGTGCCACAGGTGGGACAGTGGGCAATATTTTTTCTGTTCACTGATGGGTGTAGGAAAGTGAAGGAATTTTACCTTATGGGTTCTTTGTAACAGAGATTGGTGAAATGGAGAGTTGGTAGTTTAGCTGTATGACTGTGGTTGTTCTCCTGTCACTGCACCCCCTGGTCTGCAGTCCATGTGGAGAGCAAATCACAAAAGTCTCCATGATTCCATAGTTCTTGCTACTTGAGTACTTGGTAGAGTCCCTGGTATTGCTGGCTGGTATAAAATTGCTAAAAATAATATGAAGAACAAGATTTGTATAAGTAATTTGCCCCAAATAATGAGTTCTCTCAAATTTGTCTTTTTTTATTCATAAGCAGCCCGTAAAATTCTCAGTTGTGAATTATTCAGGCTTATTTGTGAATTTATTTGGAAACATTTCCTCAAGTAGCTGTCTCACTGAACAGTTCATTGAGACTATTCCTGTGTTCTGGTTGTGTTCCCCTTATTTACAGTCCCAGGGTTCTGGGTGATATTGAGAAAGTAGAGATGAAGAAGGGAACAGATAGGGGCCCAATTATTTCCAGTTTTTGAATGTGCAAACTCTCAGACGCGACAGCCTGACAATGATGGTTTATTGACTCATAATGCATAGAAAAGCTTCAAGTCCTTTAGTTTCCTGCTCAATTATAACAGCCCAGCAAGCTCGTGAAAACTTAATTTAGTGCTTCTTTGTTATTGACTTACGTTCCTGTTAAGTAGGCGATGGAAGGGATCTCTAGAGTTTAATAAGGGATTCATGGATCACTGCACATTGAGGTGTGCTTAAACTGTCTTGATTGTGCCTGGATATTTGTTTCTCTCTTCCCAATTAGAAGGCTGCATGAGTGTTTCATCAGGGGAGTCTTGCAAATATAGTTACACCATTAAATCTAGTTACCATTTTTTACACAGCTGTATGTAAAATATTACAGAACTTCATTAACGCATTGGTTACATTGCACGCTGCCTGTCTCTGTGTGAGGCAGTGCCTATGACTAAACCTTTTCAGCTGGTAACAACAGAGCAGCCAAACTGCAGGTGGGGTGTGCTGAGTTCCAGCAGCTCTGCATGTGTTGCATGCTCCTTGTGTGAGTGGGAAGCACCACAGGAGAAGAAGACTGTGGCAGCTGCTCTTTCCTCGGGCTGTGGCACATCCTGAAGATCAGCTCATAGTGCAGAGTGTGGAGCTGGCACATGACTGAAAGCAGATGTTTTCTGGTATGTTACTGGCTTTGACACAGAACCAAAGGCGGAGTCCATGAAGACCCAGCTCAGTTCTCTTGTGCTGGAAATTAATACGCTCCCAAGGTGTAGAAGGTAGCAGCTTGAGATGTTGAAATCCATGGCTCTGTCCTGAGGAGTCCATAAGGAGTCAGGGCAGAATAGCATCCTGAAGGTTTTCCTTGGGTTGCAAGGGTGCTGGGATGCAGGAGAACCTTCCTTTGTTTTTTGTTTTTTTTCCTCCTGAGAATTCAATGGTCAGAAGGAGATGTCTGATCACCACATCAGAGTCCTCACAAGAAACTGATTCAGAAAGCTTCTGTAAATGGCTAGCAATCAAATACTAAAAATAATTTATTAAATATACCACATCCAAATGATTTCAACAAAATGTTGATGAGCAGTCTGTGCACAACTCATGCTGAAAGCTGATGGTGTACAAGTCTGGAAAGTAGGCTAGTAAATACATGGTTTTTAGTGCTGTGGGTTATCCCAGTACAGCTGCAGCCTTAACTGAAATATATGTAAAGCATGGAAGTCTAAAAAGATTATAGAGATTAGGTTCTGGTTTTGTCTTCATAAGCAAAGTCTATTGTGATTCAGAATCAGCATCTGAATCCTGTGGGATTCAAGGCCCCTGTTAGGGGCCCTCTTTCTGGCCAGAGTTAGTTCAGTCCAGAGATAAGATTGTAAAATTCAGGGCCCAATAAGTTTAGAATTTTGATGGTGGTGTTCTGTTTGAGAAAATATCTATCATTGCAAAGCCATGAAAGTGTTATGAATTTAGACCTTGTTGTGCTACAGCTGCCTGACCCAGTGTTCTGAGAGTTCCTCAGTGCTGGTTTCTGTGGTAGTGTTGGCTGATTTGCTTTGAGGACACACATCACTACCCGAGATGAGTTACAGTGGCACAGAGTGCAGCCTGTTGCTTCCTTCCCAGTGAGTTATGAACCTGATCAGCAGCAGAGTGCAGACTTCCACTCCCTTCCTGGCCAGCTAGTTCAGCACTGTTTGATGAGAGAAATATTTTTTTTGCCAGGGGAGAAACCCATTTATTACATTTGGAACTTGTGCTGCAGTAAAGGACAAACTCTGGTCCGTATCCGGAGGGAGCCTTGCTAGAAGTATTTCCAGAGTAGCTGAAAACAGGGTCAAGGCAAAGATCTAAGCCAGTTGTTAACCGGGGTCACAAGTGCAAGAAAGGGTAAGGTGAGACAGCATGGATCACTTGGTCATGAGCCAAAGGGGGTCTGGGAAAAATTTAGCCATGGTTAGCCTTGAATTTCTCCTGTGATAGCAAAGATCCTCCTAGGGCCTAATCCAGCAAATTCAGAGAGAAATCTCTTCTGCCCAGCCACTGATTTATGTTTTGAAACCTACAGATGGTCCTTTTCATCTCAGGTCTTAAAAAGCAGTTACAGGTCAGGATCAATTAACAAAATATGGGCTTCTTTTTTTAAATGTTCATATGATTTGAAGAGATACATGATGGTGTCCAAGGTGTGAATGCCTTGTCCTTCCCAGAATGGCCTCTGGGAACTGTTTCCTTTGGGAGATGGTGAGCCAGGTTTAAGCACCTCTTTTGTCAGTCTGTGTTCCCAGGTGTGTGTTTCTTGCACTTTGTGTGAGTATCTAAACCCATTTTTAGTGGTAAACCCAGGATCAGATATCTTTTTCTCTGAGCTGTCAGAGCAGAAGTGATAAAATTTTGTTTCTCCTTCTCTTTCCCATCCATGGCAGAATAATCCACTTCAAGTGCTGATCCTAATGAATAACAGACTTTCTGAAGCCTTGTATTTCTATGCAAGAGGAAGGGTTATCTGTATTCACACCAGAGGTGGAATGAAACTGGATTTTTAGTTCCTTTTCATTCTATTTCTAGTTTGCTTGCTTTTTTGCTTCTTGCACTTGTTAGCTTGCATTGATTGGTAAGTGGTAAAAAAGGGAGAAAAACACACAGTCCCAGAAAAAGCAAAAACAAAGCAAGAAATGAAGAAAAGGCGAGAGACTATTTTCATTTCATTGCTGTGCTTCTTCACAGCCCCTATTCTGACATTTAGAACAACATAATATGCATGTCTCTGTTCATTAGGTTCCTCAGTACTACACAGTGACAGCCACAGAGGGTGGCGGAAAAAAAAAGAAAAATAAACAGTCTCAAACATGAACTAACCTTTGCAGGCTAAATAACAAAGAAATGAGAACAGCAAAGAAGAAAAATGATTTCTGAAAAAGTAAATATATCCAAAATCATGGTCTTGCATAGGTTACTCAAGTATCATTACAAAGGGGGAAAAAAGAATAGTGACCTCTAGGGCAGAAATAACTAATTTTCTGCCCAATGATTTGTTTGTTTTGCACATATATGTTTAATGCAGATCTATTACTGGTATTTAAACCATAGTAAATGACACAAGGAGACTGCTGAAACCATGGATAATCTTAAAGACATTTGGAAGCTGATACACATTCTCAAAAATTAAAAAGCTTCTAATTGAAAAAGCTCTTACGTGTTTTTGGAATAAGGTACATATTCAAAGGATAATAGTTTCTGCATCAAGTGGAGATACCTAAGCTGTTAATCCAGAAACTGGTGCATGTGTCTGGCACAGCGTGGTGTCAAATACAAATCTTGGAAATGTTAAATGATAAGATTTAATCCTAAAGTTACTAGAAAGTGAGGATATAACAGTATTGCTTAAGGTTCTTGATGTAGCTAGTCAGTAACTGATCTGCATGTTTGGATGGGTCCAGGGGTGCCTCTGCAGAAGGATTGTTAGAGCTATATCAAAAAGAATTGTGGTGGAATGCAGCTGGCTTTCTTCCCCCATCAGTTCTAAGACAACTACAAAACTTTAAGATTGTGTGGGTTTTACTAAAATTCATCAAGGAAAAAAAAAAACAACCAAAAAGAACAAAAGAGACATTTCAGCCCTTGGAGGGGAAATATTTTGATTTCTTCTATTGGCAGTTTTAATATAATTTTTTTCATTTCAAATTCTTTTTAGGATGTCAATTACAAATTTTCTCCCCTCAAATGATGAGATTAAAATTCTCAACGGAGTTTTCTTTCATGGCTGTTTTAAGATTTGTAAATTTTTCTCACTTGGGGAAAAGTAAAAATATGAGTAATTTATTAAAAAACAGTTCTCAGTCTATTTAGCACCAATAATTTCACACTCCTGATCTTAGTATTCCATAAAATTACCCTGATTGTAATTCTTGAATTTTAGGGATAAAAATTCCCACAGATGGGGAAAGTGTTTCTTGATTCTTTTATGATGTTCCCCAGGAGTACATCAACCAGTGGCAAGGAACAGGGATAAAAACCACACTGCTTTTTCTTGTTTATTCTTCCCAATTTCTATGCCTGCTCTCCTCAGGGCTGCTTCTAAAATGACCAGATGTCAAAATATTAATTGGGGAAAACATTCATTACTCATTACATCTCTGGCAAGCAGAGCAGGACAGAGACAAGAGAAGAAAACAGGACTTGGAAAGAGATACAAGGAACTGTGCAGCTGCTCTGCAGGTCCCAGGGAGGCTCAAAGCTGAGGGTGTGTGCAACTCCCACATGATGTCTCCAAGCAGGAGTGGAGTTCACTGCTACTTTTCATTGGGTTGGTATTCAGAAAGGCTTTATGTGCACATCCCATCCCCTTCCTTGATCTTCCCCCCCTTGATTTGTATTTGCTTGCTAAGTAGGGGATTTGCAGACCTGTCCAGAGGGCGCTGTGAGGGGTGGCAGTGACACAGCTCTGTATCTGGAGCAGACAGCTGCCCTGCTGTCCTTGATAAGCATTCCTGGGAGGGTGCAGATTGAAATACAGGACTCACAGAGCCCTGGCTGGCATTAGCCTTGGCAAAGATCATGTGCCCACCCAGCTCTGGCTTCTGCTTTGGCTGGGGCTTCCCACCTTGGCTCCCTCTTCAAAGGGGGCTCTGCCAGGAGAGGGGGAACTCCTCCCTGCCAGCACTGGGGTTTTGGGGAGCAGTGGGGTGTCATGTCAGGGTGCCCTGGGGAGCAGAGGGGGATCATGGCTGTTGTGAGTTTCCCCATGAGCCACACATGACTTGTGTCCATGCAGATAGAAAATGCTTTGGGGAACCTGGGAGTGATTTAGGAGTTGTGCTGTAGAAAGAGATGTCTTGTCAGAGGTGTGTTCTCTGCCCCTTATACTGCTTTTTCTGCCGTCTCATGTGCTGTCTCATGTGCTGAGTGCATTGGAAGGAGCTAATTACCACTGTGGCTGTTTAAGGGCAATCCATGTGTAAGAGGTAGATGGGCTTTTGCCTTTGGGGAAGGCAGTGGTGAGGTCTGTGCCTCCCCATGTGGCAATTCCTGTGCCATGCTGCTGCCAGCTGGCATTGGGCTGATGGGCACTGAACTTCCTACAGTCCTTTGCTGCTCAACCAAATTGATTGAAGTTGGCAATTTTATCAAGGGACCTGGGATTGTGAGTCTGTGAGCCTCATTTCTTAGGAACCCAGGCTGAAAATAATAAGAGGTATATAGATCAGAGGTTTTGTCAGATAAGAGCTGGGTCTCTAATTTACTGCAGTTTTAATGGGATAGGGAGGAGGATAAAATATACAGTGGCCTGGCAGGGAGACATGCAAAATAAATTAGTAGCAATAGTAATGGTCTGGTAGTTTGTCCCAAATGTAGATCTTGTTAAAGAAGCTCATCATCTTGAAAGTCAGAAGTAAGTTTTTAAAGACACTAACAAAAGAGCAGACTGAAATCTTTTGCTGCAAATTCTTTTTGCTAAAATTACTTTCCTCCCCCTGGTAAGATAATTTTATTCTAGAAGTGCCTGTTTTGGCAGGAGGGAAAAGCTGTTTATCAAAAGAGCTAATAAAAGTCATAAACACTTCTATTCTGGCTAAACTTAAAACTTTTCAGTGAAGTTATAGAAGCACTGGCTGTTAGAGATATTCGGAGGTCCACAGTTCAACCTCTTACTCGAGGCAGTGTTATCACCAGCTGTAGATCAGGTCAGCCATGACTTTGTCTAGCCAAGTGTTAAAAAACTCCAAGGATGGAGGCTTTACAGAAGATCTGGGTAGTCTGTGCAGGTGTTGAACTATTATCCTTACTGAGATTTTTCCTGATATCCAGCCAGTCCACTGGTGACCATTTGCTTTTGTCAAATCATCTGCTGCAACCAGAAAGTGTTTGACTGGAGACAGGCCAGTGGGTTATCTGTGCACCACAGCTATGAAAAGGATCAGCAGCTTCAGTGACTGTGAAACAGAGCAGAAAATAGTTACTATTCCTACTGCATGCAAGATCTTGTCTTGTATCCTGAAACTCTGTCTAGATCTGAACTCATTCCCACTGCACTCTGCCTCCTGGGGTTAAGGGAAGAACCTGTTGGCGATGTCATGTAGAGGAACTGAACAAAAAAAGGTCCACCTGGCTCAAGATATATCTCTGCAAATTCTTCCCATGTCAGTTTAGGCAAATACTTTTAACAATTCATTCAATTATGTTAAGCACCCATTAAAGGAATCCTAAGCCCTCCCCGGGGTCATTTCAGTTCTGTGAGATTGTAATTGTTTGAGACTAACCACGATTTCTTCTTTTGCCTTTAGGTGATTCTAATTCTGACAAAGTTGTATGACTACAACCTGGGAAGCATCACAGAGAGCTCTCTTTGGAGGTATGGAGATAAATTGAGTTAATAATTACCACCTTACTTAAATAGGAAAAGCCTGATACAATTCTTTCATTGAATTTAATTAGATTTCTTTAAAAGTGCTGGAAGGTCTCTAGCTAAACCTTCTCTCACTCCTGTTCTTCCGTACTCAAGGACAAAAAGGCAGAAGTCTGATTGTCTTGTTTCAGCTAGATAAGGTACTTCTCAGATATTCTGTCCTTTGATTTCCCCTTTCCCACCTTATTCAGATTGAAATCAACCAATTGGTTTACTTTTGAGACAACTGAACAGCCCAAAGTCCTTGTTTATAGTGAAGGATCTCACGGCTGGTCTGCCCAAACAATCCTTATGAAAAACCAGAGTTGCTGAGACTGGGGGAATACCTCTGAGTGAGTATTCAATGTCTGTTGATTAGAGTGATGGGATTAATACTTAATTGATTTCCACTTGTGTGAACTTGACTGCTGGACCAATTTATAGGGAATGTTTTGATACTTTCATGATTTAAAAGCATATGATTCACTATGTGAACCAAAGGAAAGAACTGAGCCATGAACAATTTCTTAAGGCAGTTATTTGGATTTAATGTGGGCAGATGGTGCCTTTTTTTATTTCTCTGAAAAATTTATCCAAGAGGTGTTTCCTCTTTCTCATGTCCCCAGTACTACTTTCATGAGCTGAAAGGGAGGTTTTCTTGTGGTTACATCTGTGAAACTTTGGTGGGAACCTTTGGAGTTTTGTATGCAGGTCACTGAAGAAGCATAGGCTGCTGGCAGGATAGAAGAAAACTTTGGGTGTTTGAAACTCAAACCTCTTCTTAGAATAAACTTGTTTTAATAAACTTATATAGGAAAGGTGTTTTCTTTTCTGAGTTTTGAGAATTTTGGATTAAAAGTAGAACAAATAAATTTTGCTCAGGAGCCAAGTGGATTTTAATAGAATGACAGAGGAGGAATTGACTTGTTCTGAACTTGGGCAATTGCTTCACCCATTGGCTTGAAAAAATAAAACCAAAACCAAACAGGCTAAAACCTAAAGAAACACAGAACTTCTAGGATTTATTCTGGGCAGTAACGAGAATGCTCAACAGTATTAGTATTTTGTGGGGTTGAATAAATGGTTTTTCCTCCCGTTATGGGGGGTTAATCAATCTTTTAATATCATTCACCTTGCTGCCACAACTTTCTATTGCTTTGTCTCTACTATTATGTCTGCACACATAAAGGATCTTTCAAGACTGTGGCTTTGGCAACGTTTTTCTACAGGGAGTTTGTGCTAGATTGTTTAATTTCTCAGTGGTTTTGAAAAAGAATATTCATAAATATGAAGAATACTTTCATTTTCTCTGACTGCCCTAAGCCATTTTACCACGAGAAACACTCCTCTCTCATTTGCCAGTCATTGCAGAAGTTATGGCATTTCAGCATGCATAGGCACCTCCTTCCCTGTTGCTGACAGTGCTGAAGATCTGCTTATGTGATGCAGGATTTGTTGAGATACTATTTTCTGACTGAAACTGGGACAGCCCCATCAGAATGGAAAGCACACTTCCTGATGAGATGTATGAATGCAGCACAAAACTGTGCTGATGACCTTATGCTCTCTCCTGTTTTTGGTTTCTGTGGAGCATTCCACAATGGCAGGAAATTTTGCCCTGATTGGGAAGGGAGGGACTGGGTGGATGTCACTGGAGGATGAAGCAGATAGCTGGGACCTCAGCAGTGCAGCAGTCCTGGAGTGAGTGCAGGGCACTTTTCCTGACCTCAGTCCCAATGTCAGAATGCGATTAACAACATAAATATAGCATGATTGTTTCCTCTGGTCTGGAATTCTATTACCAAAAACTGTCTGATAAAAAGTGAAAATATGAGTATTTTATGCAAAATAATTCTCAGTCTATTTAGCACCAGTAATTACACACTCCTGATCTTAGTATTCCATAAAATCACCCTGATTGTAATTCTTGAATTTTACAGTTTCTTGATTCTTGTATGATGTTCCCCAAGACTACATCAACGAGTGGCAAGGAACAGGGATAAAAATCACACTGCTTTTCCTGTTTATTCTTCCCAATTTCTATGCCTGCTTTCTTAATGTCTGCTTCTAAAACTACCAGATGTCAAAATATTAATTGGGGGAAACATTCCTTAGTCATTTATGTCTATGGTACCTCTGGCAAGCAGAGCAGGACAGAGACAAGAGAAGAAAACAGGACTTGGAAAGAGATATAAAGAACTGTGCAGCTGCTTTGCAGATCCCAGGGAGGCTCAAAGCTGAGGGTATGTGCAGCTCCCACATGATGTCTCCAAACAGGCTGGCACCAAGACTATGTGAAAATGGTTATCATATCTGACACTTCATTCTAATATTATACTAGCATTCATTGTTAAAGTTTAAGTTACCCCCAGCCTTCAGTGTAAGGTGTATGAGGAGCTGAATAATTTTCTTTTTGTTTTAGTCCATACCAGAGGATTAATATTCCATGAGCTGACCTGCTCAATATCTTTTGGGGTGTGTTAAAATTTTTAGTACCTGTGACATCTTAGAAGAAGGAATTCCATAAATTATTTGAGGAGCCACATGTCTTACTTTGAACCCCTCAGCTTCACTTGGCACACATCACTTATCAGGACTCGATTGCATTTGTATGGCAAACCATCCAGAATCCCTGGGCAAGTGCTTTGAACTGGGGAATGCTGGAGAACCAAAACCAACCCACTTGTCTTTGCAGTGCTCCATTATTCCTGGTTGGGTGATTTAAACAGTCTCACTGATGTAACCACCTATAACCCAACTATGCCATTGCCTATGGGATATGAATCCATCCTTTTTATAAGCATAGTACTTCCTGCTAGGATTACATTTCTTTATTTCTCAGTTTAACCATTGCTGGCTGCAACACTAATGGATGGAGATCATCCTTCTAAAGCCACTGACAAATTAAAAGATCACAGGTGACAGACATGCAGGGGTGAAATACAGTAAGAGAAAAGAGACAGGGACAATCTCTATAATCTTCTAGATTGTTAAGGCTCTGTGTGCACTGAGCTTTGGATGGCAAGTGAGCTGCTGCTTCTGTACATGATAAACAAAATTTTGCATTGAACTGGGCCTTACTTTAATTATGCTGTTATCCTCTCAGCAGATTTTTTCCACAGTTTTAGTTGAGAACTTTTTATTTACTTTTTGTTCTTCTTTTAATAGAAGAGAAAGAAAATGGAGGAGGAAAGATTATCTGTCACTGAGCAATTAACTGAGTGTATTGGATCTATTCCTCTTCCTCCCATAGATATCTCTCAGATCAAAAAGAGGATTAAGCTGTGAGAGTTGGGAGAAGATGTTTTTCACCACTGGAGTAAGATAAGCTTACATTTCAAATAAATAAAAATGTCAGAATAGCGCACACAGTATCCATGAGCTGTAGACAGCTGTGGGAGGACTAATCTTTTCCTGTTTGTGTAAATATGATGCTCTGGAAAGATGTGCATGAGCGACACTTTCCCTCAGGACTTCTCAGGCTGTCAAGCCATGAGTGCTGCCATTCACCTCTTTGCCTTCTTATTGCTCTGTATTTGGTCAGAAATGAGTCATTTCCTGCAACTTTGTACAAAAAATTACAGTAATTAAACTTTCCTTTTCAGCCAGAAATTAGGAAGATGTATAATTTGCTTACTGTTGAGAGTATTTTAAATCATAATCTGTAGCTGTGTTAGTTCTGGAAGCTATTGATGGTAATCTTGACACTCCAACATTTTGCCTGAATTCTGAACTCTCCAGTTCAGGAGTGATTATCACTTCCAACCTTCCCCTCACTTCTTCTAGTTTCTGCATTAAGGAAGCCTCAGCACATATGCCATAAAGAGATCTCAAGGATGCTGAAAAATACTTATGTCTCAGGTAGATCTAGATTTAATTTTCCATATGCAAAGTGGGGGCTGTTTATAGTTGCTATTTTTTTTTCATTCTTGGAAAGCTTGAAATACATCTGCTTCTGGCTCTGTTTCTAGCTTTTATATGGCCTTTTTATTTAACCTTGAACTGCTCTTTTAACCCTTCCATCAGTATACTTATCCATTCCTTTCCCCCCACCACTGCACATCATTCTGCAACTCTGTCCTTTCAAGAAGGGAATTTGTGTTGTAATCCAGAGAAGAGTCAGAGCTGACCCCAGCCCTGTTGGTATAAATACTACAGGTGTTTTGAAGGCTCCCATGTTGATGTTTCTGACTGCAGTTCCCTGGCTCCTTGCCCTCTCTGCAGATCAGAACTGTAGCCACCCAGAACTGTCGATGTGTTTGTGGAGATTTTCTTCTCTGGACTAGACAGTATTTGCAACAGGAGACTTGAAAGTTTGTCTGTATTTGCTTACTTCCTTTAAGGGGAATTTCTAGGTTATGTCTGTTATTGTATTCATCATTTTCCTGGACCTTTTATGCAGGTTCTTTACTTCTGTTTTGCAGATTGACTGTTTTCAACTCACATTTATTTTCTACCTGCTAAGCCACACTAATTAGGTCATAATATGTGGCTTAGTGACACAGTGTGCTCTGCAACAGCAGATTAGGGTCTTTTAGCTGAAGTAGGTGGGAGAAGCAAATCCATATGAGAGGGACTGAAAACGTGAAGGGAAGGAACGTCTCATTAAGCACATTTTAGACAGCTGTTTTGTGGGAAAAAGGAACTTTAAAAGGACTATTTGAAAAGCTTTTATCTATAAATACAGTGTCCCAGTTGCTCAGTGTAAGTCACTTTTCTTAAATGAATATCAGAGCTTGATAAATGCTGCTACATTATCTCCCGTGGGCCTTCAGTGAAATTGTAACAATGACATTTCCTTGTGTCTCTGGGTTTAATCCTTTTTTCATTTTCTCCCCTGGAAATGTGGGAATCTCTGGCTGGTTTGTGTGTAGATGCTGGAGGGTGTCTGGGGAGGGAAGAATGGGTTTGCACACTCAGCTATCCATGTAGGAAGCAGTATCTTTTTATGGTTTGATCACAGTGGGAGATCTGCTTGCACTGCAAGTGGGCTTAGAACATGCATTTTTATGCCCTGTGTGTGTGGAGCTCAGTGCAGCCTTTTTCCTGTGTGTGGGGACACTCTGTTCAGCCATCAGGACCCCTAGGGACCTAGCAGTTTCTGTAGCAATCAATTTTTGTACCTAAGAGGGCTCATTTTACCCTAGTGACTAACAGTCATAAAAACTTGTAGCACAGTCAAATTTTCTACTTGGCTGCCAAAGTTTCCTTGGATGTTCTTTTTGTTATCAAAACCATCTCCGATAAAGATGAAGAGTGGGGAAGGACAACTACCAACCAACCAATCAAAAAAAAAAGTGCACCCAAAACCTCCCCCAGATGACCTACCTAGGGAACAACCTACAGCAGATGCTTAGTTTAGCAGGACACTGAAGTTTTATTGAATTTTACCAGTTTTACATTCCCTAAAGTATAAGGGCTAGTAAAACCATTGTGTTTTGTGGCATATCATGTGTGTTTAATCAATCTCATGTAAGTTCTGCCTTGACTTATCTTGAAGAGTCATACCCTGATATTATGAAGAATCAGATTCTGTTGAGGATTTAGTGATATGCTTTTCACTCCCTGGTCTGTGAGGATAAAATATTCAGTACTAATGATGATGTAAATTTATTAAACCTATTAAAAATGTGTTCTCTGTTGCAGCCAGTCATGAAATGTAGGAGTGTTATCAAGTAAATCAGAAAGAATCCAAATCCATTTTCTGCATGAAAGAAACATGTAAATCAAGATAATGAATATTAATGCTGACATATATTAGCAATATTCTGTAAATAAAAAATGCACCATGCTCATGCCACTTTAAAGGCATACAGTGTTTCAATGTACTTTGTCATTCTTACTCTGCAAATTAGATGAAGAACTTCCATATCTGTTTCCTAGGCTGTACCTGTTTGCTCAAAAGATGTTGGCAAAACAACAGAAATATCTCTGGTTCTGCTCCAAAGGGTTAGTCTGTCTGCAGTGGCTGTGTAATAACTGCAGACAAGCTAGACTGGAGCTGGTGTCCAGGGGGAAAGACAAACCACACAGTGCTTACCAGTACTTCATAAACAGAAAGTAAAACACCCTTTGTGTTCTAAGTTTCCATTCCTGTTACATCAATGCAGTCATTTTGCAGAGCTAGGTAAGATTGTTCTCCTCTCTTCAGAAGGATATATCCACTACTAATTACCAAAAGGAAAGAGTATAATTGGGGCTGAGCTTGGGTAAACAGGGAGATACTTCAGTTGAAAGTGTTATACAAGCTTGAGATCTGAACTCCAAGGTTTTCAGATCCAGGTCCCAAATATTTTTGCATCTGCACCTCAGGAACTCTCCAGGCAAACAGTCAAAGCTTATTGTTACTGTAGAAAGAGCCAGGCATATGTCATTAGGTATTTCTTGCAGGACTTAGTGAAACACCTGGAAAAGATGTGCTGTGAAAAATGTATATTTAAATATGTATCAATGGTCTGTTTGCTGTGCAGCATAAACTGCCTGCCATTTACACTGAAACATAGTGGCTTGCTTGGAACTATCCTTTTTTTTTTCTGATTTCTCTGACCTACCAAATAGTAATTGGTCAAAATGGAAAAGGACAAATAAAGCTCACAATTAATCAACTCATGCCTTCAAGTGTGGCTTTTGATTGTGATCCTGCCAGTGGCTGCTGTGCCAGTGGCTGCTGTGCTTGTGGGGTGGGGTGTGTGTGTAAAGTAGGACATCAAGGCATGGGCTGTTGAGTAGGAAGGCTGAAGCTACTGGGTGAGACTCAGATCTGTGTGTGAGCAGAGCTGTTGGTGAATATTGTGCAGGTCACTGGAGCAGCTAGGGCAAGGGAGGGTCATTTTGCCCTTTTCATTAGGGTGTACCACTGAGGGCCTCTGTGTACCCAGCACTGTGAAAGTTTGTGCTTGTGTGACATGGACAACCTGAGGGAGACTCAGTTCCTGGTGAGCAAGGAATTAATTTGCAGCTCGAGTTCCCCTTACGTAGGAGGAGGCATGGGGGAATTCAGGAACTTTTCTCTTCTGGCTGGCAGCTTCCCACTACTATTATGCCAAGTCATTTCACTGGTGAGATGCATTAAGTGGCAGAGGAAGATGTATCCTCCTGATTATGAACATCACTTGTATTGTCCTCTAAACATATCCTGTGCTTTGCCAGTGGGAGGTAAAAAGCCATCCTTTCCTTTCAGCCTTTATTTCCCCCTATCACCCAGATGAGTTTCTTCTGCAATGAAGTTGAGTGAATTTCCCTAGCATGCCTTGTAGTGTGTGCTGTGTAGCTGGGTGTGAAGATAAAATCTCTTTTCGATGATCCTGCAATCTAGATAGGTGGGAGTATCTATGAGAGATGCTGAGTTGAAAAGAAATAGAAATTCAGAAACACCACATGTATTGTGCATTAAATGACTTCATGAGGAGATAGAGACTGATATCTGATCTTTCTCCAAGGCAAATTTCTTGCAAAAAGAGTTTTTTTCATTCTACTAATGCACTTTTACTGCTGTATTTTATGGCTATGTACATATCTGTGTAGGTGTTCCCATTAATTTTCTTCTGATTTTCCTTAAAGCCTGAGCTGCTGGAGTTGGGTGGTTGCTCAGAATCTCAGCTTTTCTGTGGTAGGAGGAAGCTCCATTTCCTGATTTTCACATAGTGAAGAGAGAATTGAATAGTTTCAATTGCTGTACAGACTGAAAAGCCCAAACACAGATTCTTCACACTTCGTTCCTGAGAGCTTTTTTTCTTAATTGCTTGAAGTATCTTAGCTGTGAAGACAAATCAGGATAGGATGGAAGTGGGATAAAAATGCCGTGGGTTCCTCAATGAATTGAGCATGTAGGTACCTTTTTGTCATACCAAAGGCTGAGGTTCAGCTCTGGTCACGCCAAGCAGAATCTTGAGTCTGGCTCTCCTGAAAACCAGCTGAATGCTGGCCATGATTACAGTGTCTAGCATTAAAAGAACCCCCAAACCCAAACAGTGCTTTTACTGAACTTGTGTTGGTGTTTACTTTTTATAAAATTAGAGAATTTTTTCTCTTTCATAGTTGTAATACTACAAAGATGCTCTTCCGTGGCACAGCAGGAGCAAAGGAGACACCCCCTCAGAGTTAATGGGGAACTGCATATTTCCCATATATTAGGGAGAAACAAAGCTCTGTGGAAAGGACACAGAGGCTGAAGAGATGGCAGCTTTCTTGTCACTTATTAATAGCCGCCAGTCTTCCCCAGCAAGCCCTGACTGCCTGTCTTGAGCTGCTGAGAGATTTTTGTTAAGCTGCTGGTTTCATAATCTGCACAGCACTCATCTGCCAGTTGATGGGCCCTGTAACCTCTAGGGGAAAAGGGATGCAGTCAAAATCAAGCTAGCATTGTCTTTTTATATTTGAATAGCCTGAAAGGGAAGTAGGAGGCCAGAAAAACTGTCTGTTTAAATACCCTTCTGTAATACAGTGAGATAAAAGGAATTTTTAGGCAGCTCTAAGCTCCCATTCTGCTTTACTAACAAGTCACTGTTTTCTTACTGATAGTTCGAGTGTTTACATTGTCAGCTCCAAAAGATCCATTTAGGAGGCTGAAACCCACACAATTTTAGTCTCCTTTCTTTCTCCAGAGTTTAGAGCTGTGGAATGAGAAGGTCAGCTCTGAGTCCTGGCCTTCTACTACATCCAGCTTTAGGCAAGGTTCTTCACCACTGCATGTGTGGGTAATGGGGTTATGTTACCTGCCCATCTGCAGTACATGGGCTGAAGGGTTTGGGTTAAACTGGTTAATAAAATCCAGTCTTGGAAGAGTGAGAGTGGAGAAATGGATATAAACTTACAGTCTCTATCCATGGCTGAAACCTAACAGAGATTTGCTCTATGCTTTACCAAGCCAGGTGTCTGATATATTCTCTTCCACTACCTAGCAGAACCATGAGAAACTCTTGAATGCCTTTGCAGGCAGGGTGGATTGTCATCTTTGGGTCAATGTGCAATGTTGTTAGTTTGGATTTTGCCTGAACACAGGCTAATCCCTGCAAGAGAACAAGAAATGAGAACCAAACCCATTCCTTTAAAACTCCTTCCAAAGAGTTTAAACACCACAGAAGATGTTTTATGTCCACAGACTGTGTGCCATTGCTGGGAAAAACACTAGAGGTAGCAGGAACCTGAAATTTTATTTTCTTTACAAAGAGATGAAAAAAGCTTTTTCTAATTGTGTTTGCAACTTTTCAGCTCCTCTGTTCTTGTGTTTTCTGTGAGGTGAGGGAGGCAGAAGCAGAGCCTTTCTCTTCCTACTTACTCCATGGTAGGGCTGCCTAAGTGAAAGCATTACCATTCTGTGGAGTAGGTAAGAATGTGAAGTTTTGGCACAATTCTTCCTCAAAATAAGTTTCCCTTGCTAGAGTTTTCAAGAGTGAGTCTGATTTTTTTCCTCCAGCAGTGCCCAGTAAATGGCAGCTATCACCAGTGTTAAGCTTTCAATAAGAAACCTACTACCTTTGAGGTAACTTTTCTTTCTTGTGCTGCTGCAGCAATCAGCTTATGCCCCCAAACATGAGCTTTGATGACTTGCCATATGACATTATTATCTAGTTAAAAATTTAAGTTGTCTCAATTATAGACAGTTGGCCCTTTCCAGTGAAGCGCATCTGTGGCTTGCAGGGACTCTGACCTCCTTTGGCTGTGAGCAGTGTGCACTGACTACAGGCATTGTGGAAATATAATTTCTCTTCACTTCCCTGCCAATGTTCCAGTGACGATGTGCTCTCTTGTTATGAGGCAGCATAAAATTTAGAGGCTAGTCACGGTGAAGGTAGTAAGAAAGAAACTCAGAGACCTCAGTAAATTTTCCTTCTAAGTGTTCCCTTTTCAAAGGTAAATGGTCTTATTCTTTGTAATCTCTCCCTGTGTGTTAACAGCTTTCACAATGCTAACTCTTTTGTAAGAAAAGCACATTACAATCCCAGTTGACTTTATCTCTGGTAAAGCAGCCAAAGAAGGAAGAAGCCAATACGCTTTTTAAATTTTTTTCTTTACAGTCCACCAGCTACTCAGCAGACATGCATTGTAAAT
The DNA here is from genome assembly GCF_009819655.1 of Sylvia atricapilla. Classification (NCBI taxonomy): domain Eukaryota; kingdom Metazoa; phylum Chordata; class Aves; order Passeriformes; family Sylviidae; genus Sylvia; species Sylvia atricapilla. The sequence continues at coordinate 10,916,766 of NC_089147.1, forward strand.
TCAAGATGTGGATGTTACTCAAAGAAGCAACTGTGATGTCACAAATGTTTTAATAGCCTATGATTTATTTCCCTAAGTGCTTTATTAAGATGATGCATAACAGCATTTGGAAGCCAAATGCTGCCTTAAGAGAGACTTGGAGGAGTTATTTTCAATCTCCTGACTTTTCTTCCTCAACACAGCAATTTGTTTGATTGGAGCAAAAGGGCCCTGGATTCAGAACAGGGATTCTACTTGTTATTTAGTGTTTCTTTGTGCGTTAATCAGCCCAGTTTGTGATCTGAGTGAGCAGGAGTATGAATGAACTTACTGTGATATGAGAGAGCTGCACGATTCAGGGAGCAGGATACTGGCTGTGGTTTGGAGATTTGTGTTCTGTCGCTGTATGGGTTTGTGACTGTTTGATAGAAAAATATTTGGTTAGACATAATCAAGAATCAGCAAATTCATGAGAACCAGAAGTCATGTGCAAGGAATCCTCTCCTGGCAAGGTATTTCTAATGACATTCAGGAAGGTTGGCTGTAGGTGCAGTGATATAGGACCTCTTTGCCATTAGTCTGGTGATAAATCTGGTATAATTTCCAAGTTTGGAGACAAGCAAGATAGTGAATCAAAATGAGACCTGAGGTAGTCACAGTGGGCAAATGGATGGCTTAGTAAGCTGAGATCACTTGAAGAAATGTATTTTATTTCAGCAAAGAATAATAGTAGGGCAAGGGCTGAAGGTTGAATTTACAGGACTATGTAATATCTACGTACAGCATGGAGAATGACTGGACAGTGTTTAACAGGCAACAAACTGGACTTCATGTCCCATTGTGAGAAGACCAAAATGCATTGATCTGATCAATGACTCTGTAAGCTAAGGAGCCAGGAGCTGAATTTTTGAAGAAATTACAACTTTGAAATGTTTAAGATACTGACTTGGCATGTAAAGATTTTTAAGACAGCATACAAATTTCAATAAAACCCTTCCCAAGACTGGAGTTCTGGGCAAAAATTAAAGTGACTAACTGAAATGTCAGTCTGAATTAAAGAACAGACATAAAATTAAACAGACTAGAAACATTCTTCTAAGGTCATGGATATAGCAAATGCATAAAATTGCAAATGAACCAAATTTGTTGGCTATTAGAATAGTGACTTGGGAGGTATAATGAAGGGAAGAAGATATGAATGGTGGAATAAGGTGGCCAAATGATTATGCAGCATAGGTAAAGGATGACAAATACCAATGAGAGATGGGGGAGGAAATTGATTTTTGGAGCAATGGAGATTAGACGTGGTTAAGGTGAGAAGGGTTGCGTGAGGACTCAGCCCTTCTGCTTGTAGGAGCTGGTGTTAATTCACTGACCTGAGTCAAACAGCACCACTTTCCACAAGCTCCTGGCCAGTGTTATAAAAGCAGCAGCATCACCCTTCTTGTTAGGCTTTTTTCCTTACTACTAGTAAGGAAATTCGATGGCTACTATTACCACTTAGCTTTTTAGCATCATTAAAATGGAAAATAAACACAAAAAGTGGGTGGAAATACAGTTAGTATAGCTGTAAAATCTCTTCAATCTATGTCCCATTAGAAAATAATGGTCAGTATTGTAATAAGTATAAATTCATTCTTCAGGCCCTCTATTAGTGTAATTGTAAAAACACTGGGCTTGGCAGTTGGTTTCTCCTACATTCAGTTGCTGGTTTTTTGTTTCAGAAGAAACATGCTGAGTCAATTGGTTTAGAAAGAAGATGTAATAAAGCTCTCAGAGTAAACAGGGCTTGTTAATTTGCAGAATTTCTGTTGAAATTGCATGAACAGAACATGTACAGAGATATAATAGCCTCATTTATATTCGTGGATTATCTCTAATGCACAGTAACTCCTGAAATGCTGATCAGTGTTAAACAAAAAAGGGGAAAGAATGTTGTTTTCAGTTTGGTTTTGAAGAAAATTAAAAATCTAGAGTTATTATGTAGAGGCTCTGTATGTTGCAATTTACCCTCAAACCAAATCCATAATCCAAGTGTGTCTCATTTAACTGAGGGAATGTGAGAGGCTATTTACTCCTGTTATAATAACTATCCCTCTAGCCTTTTTTTAATAATTCCATCAAGTCATTAAGAATTGACCATTGAACAAGGAAAATCCACTGCAGTTGTACCGAGGGCTGTTTTGGATCAAACCAAAGCGATCCAGTATCTTCAGTGTGAACCTGCAGCAGGTAAAGATGACAAGGACATTGACAGGGGTATGAGAACAAGGCCAAGCCATGTGTGTTACTTTTTTGATGTAGCCTTTCATCTAATGCTGACTTTTGCCTCCAACACTTTTTGAAACAGCGGAAGCATTGAGTGGGGGTATTTAGTAGCCCTTGGTGGGTGTATCTGTGAGGTTTATTTGTTGTTCTCAGAATGTATCCATCATTTGAACCAATACAATTTTTAGTAATCTGGGAGGATGAGCAGCTGAAAAGCACCAGATGGTGGTTGTCCTGTCAGAGACCTGAACTAGTGCTTGAGAAGGAAGAGGTTTTTCTGTGCCTTTAGCTATCCTGCTTCTTTTTCCTACACCTCTTTATATTTTTGAAATCTTACTCTGTGATGAAGGCAAACTCATCCAGCTTTTTTTATCTTCTAAGTGAACTGGCCACTCAGCATGTTGGAGAAAATGACAAAGCAGTAAATGACATAAAATTTCACTTATGTGTAGGCCTTTAGGGCAAGGAACTTCATATAGCAGCTGGAGAACAGAGTGTTCTTGAGTTCTATTGATTGCTCTTTAAGCATTGCTTTATCCTTTTAATGAATAAAGTATAAAGGGAAACCCATCCAGTAGTTAAGAAAACTTCTGGCCCCTCAGTAAACTTGGCCTGTTGTGTGTTTGTATCATGCTGCTTACAAGAGAATGAAACTATGTAGGACAAAAGTAGTGATGGTTTTGGATGAGCGTCACCTGAATGTTGCTTGCAGGCTGGACAGATTGTCTCTACCACCTCAGAAATATTCTTCTCTTCAGAGAAGTGGCAACAACATTGACCCTTAAGATCCAGTTGCTTGGAACGTGATGAAAAACATCAGTTTTCCTATTTAATTTGTGGGCCTAAACCTACAGTGGGGCATTATTGGCTTTTTAGTTGAATTTTCTGAAAGAATTTGGTGGCTTCTGTGTCTTTTTCTGGTTGAACATGATGTAAAGAATTGAATCTACCTTCAAGACAGAAAAAGCTACTCCAAAAGTACCTGTAGAAGTCCTGGTCAGAAAGAAAAAAGCAGAGGAAATTAAAATTCTGGCAAGCTGTGTCTTCTCTGTTATGAGAAGGAAATCTAAAAGGCAGCATTAGCTTCTGTAAGGTCTGGAAGTTCACCATGGGATGATGATGGGATGAGTCAGCCTCTACTGGCTGCAAAATAGCTTTTCACTGCTGGAAAGCTGGGGAAAAGGGGAATCATGTAATTGTTGCCAGCATTGTTCTCAGTGGCTGCAGGCAATGCCTTGCATGGGATTGTACCAACACCCACCCTCCATCTGCCCTTGTGCAGAAATTCCCCCTCTTCCTTAAAGATCGACCACTGACACCTGTGTTAGTACTTTGGGGCTCGCTTTTTGATAGTGGGCTTTTGTTTTTTTTTGGAAAACCCAAAGAGGCCATACCTCAGTTTGGGACAGAGAGAAAGTACACAAATTGTATGGTCTAAATCTGGCTGCATAATTCCATCCATTTTGGCACCCAGTTTATTTCTCATAGGAGCTGATGTCTTCCAGCTGCACCTAATGAGCTCTAATTTGTCCAGGAAGGGGTAGAGGATGCTGAGTGAATCAGCAACATCTCACATGCCTCTGAGCCTTAATTTACATGTGTATTTGGCCTACACTTGACAGTGATCATGTACATGCTTAAATATCCCACTGGGCATTGTCATCCTGTCCTCCCACATAGGTTTGTCCCTTCCTTTGCTTTCTAAAATGTTACTTCTTTGGCCTCCTGCTTCTGACATTTTCTTTGTTGGTTTCAAGAAGCTTTAAGTCTTGCTCTGAAAGCTAAATAATATATTTGTATTTTCTTCTAGAACATCACAAAGCAGTCCAGAACTTTCCTGAATGCGGATGTCATAAACATTTGTCTTCTCAATCACTAAATCTCTAGCAGGCTTTTATGTAATTATATAAGGTAATTACACAGACTCTCCTGTAAACTAACATTAAGTCTGTGGAAAGGCTTGTGCAGATTTCAGTAAGCTTTGGGTCAGGCTCATTACCTATCCAAAAAGACAGATTTTTTGTTTTCTGATTTGTTTTGTCTTTTTCCTACTAGCAATAAGAACACAAAGGTTTTTTTGAATCAGTGTTTGTAAAATGGCTACTTTCTGTTTCTCTGGGCCCAACCAGTAATGTACCACCCTTGAACACAGTCCTTGCACTGTGACTGTTCCAGTGTCCAGAGCATCCTGTATTCACTGTGATTTGGGTGACCCCAGTGCAGTGGGGAGGTGTTGCTGGCACATCAGGCAGTGACTCTAATTCTTGTGGTGTTGGCATCCTATTCCTAGGAGAGATCTTCAGTGTGAATAGGTGCTAAACTTAATAACAGAGATTAGTGAACTTAAAGGGCTCTATGAAGAATCAAACTCAGTTTCCTCAAGAGTATGAACAGGGTTATCCTCCACGAAATCAGAGATGTTAAGTCAGAGGTAAATTTCAAGGAAGAATTTGTCTGAGGATCAAATAGGTGGGGGTGGATAAGTTTGATCAATGGCCAGCTAAAGCTGTTATGTGTTGTTATGTGTTACTGGGGTCACTGTGCCCTCTCTGGATGACAAAACAGGGAAAAAAAAAAAAAAAAAAAAAAAAAAAGTCAGGCATCCCACAGTAGCTGTTAGACTTTCCTGACCAAGCTTAGCTCCTGTTTCTCTGCAGCAGGGTGCCACGGCCTCTCCTGCTCTGTGGTTCTGTGGAGTGGGTGCAGGTGGTTCCCCTGATCTTTAGGCACCAGCTGTGCCCAGTGTGTGCCTCTAACAGTCTGTGCAGCTGGGGCAGAGACCTGTGGCAGACAAATCTCATCTGCTCAGACCATGATCTGGCAGCAGTCCTGCCAGAAGGCCCAAGCTTGCTGCTCCTGGTTTACAGAGCTCACAGGACAGTCTATTCAGAACCTCAGCTTCATCTGAAATGCAGCTCTGTAATGTCTAAATGCCAATGGGGGGGGGAAAAAAAAAGATAAACTGCCAATAGACCTCGATTCTTGAAGGAACAGGACTGGCAGCATAACTCTTCTACTGACAGAGTCCTGCAAGGATGAGGTAGGTGCACTCAAGGAGCTGAACTTACCAGCCTCTAAATCGGACAGGACTTGTCAGCACTATCAGCTGAGCTAATGCCCAGTGGTACAGTGAGGAAGATCCACTGTTAATGTTGCCTTTCTGTCAGAGTCCTAGAGTAGACAGGTAGTAAGTAATGTCTTCATTCAGTGTAAAAAGACTGCTCCATTAATTGAAATAATAGGCTAGGACTGGGTTTGTCTGGAGGTACAGAACAGAGATCTAGACCCAGTCCCCAGGCAGGGGTAGACGTGATTTACTCACTGTTTGTGTTCCAGTGCTGTCATTTTCTGCACTCTAGGCTGACTGGCTGGGATTAATTTATGATGCTTTCTTACCAGTGCTTCCCCTAAAGTAGACTACTGCTCCCCTGCCCACCAGCACTGCAGATCAGATGATCTATCAATTGCAACAAAAATCACTTCTTGTGTGTTTTGCCTGTCTTCACTCCTGATTTTCTAAAGTGAACTTTACTTTTAGCTGCTGCTTCATCTCCTGCATCTTTTTTGCTCTGTCAGCCAGACTTTTATTCCAGCAGGTCCCAAAGGTGTGCTTTCTTAATTCCCTGGTAAATTCTGAAATGATTCCCTAGCTGGTACCAATCACAGGGCTGAATGTAGGTGTGCTGATTAGCTGCTGTGACAACTCTGTCTAATTAGCTGAGTTGGATTCTCCTTCTCTGAGTACCCAAAGGAGATGTTTGGTTCAAGGTTGAGCTAGGAGTTAATCATTATGCACAAGCCCAAGGGTTGAAGACTGATCAGCCTCTGATCTAGCTCAACAACCTTAATTAATGGAGGCAGTAGAGGCCTCATTTTTCAGGAGTGACAGTACAATCACTAGAGTTGTCCACTTGTCCCTCTCTGTTTCCCTGTAGAATAAGGTTCCTTTACCTGCTCACCTTTGCACAGCCCTCAGAAAATACATTTGAGCTCAATCAAAAAAAGTGACAACAGGCATTTAGCCTTGGCTGTCCATTTTTTTTCTTTGATAGTTGAGCAACATCATATTTGGGAATAGTGGCTTCAGTTAAACATCTCCTTCCTTGGGAATAGAAACTCAATAAAGAACTGGGATCTAATTCACAGAAATTTCCCAAAGAACTGTAAGTGTCTGGAATGTGAAAGTGAGACTGTGTTTCACAGTGCCAAGATTAGCCTTATTTCCACATGCTGGCCAATAAGAACTCCCAGCATTGGTGGTTTCATCTGTTCTGCAGGATTTGGTGATGTTCCTGAGTCTGAGCCTAAATACAGTTGGTGTTCTTCCATACTAGGGCTGAAGAAATTTGGGAACATATGCTCTTTTCTTTTTGTATCTGTACACCACTGGGATGAAAAGTGTGTCTGGCATATGCAAAGGTGGAAGAGTTCAGGGTGATTTTCTGGTTTTGGTAGCGAGGGGTTCAGTGTCTGGTGTTGCCACAAGGAATTTTTGAGTGTGCAGTTTCTCTTCCACCCTCAGGTTCCCTCTTCTACTGTCCTACATCAGTGACTGAGCAATCAAGCCACTCTTGGAACACCTTTTTTTTATTTGGCCACCTGTTTACAGGGTTTGGGATTGTTTATCTCACTTGGATGCCTTACTGATGGATTTTCTGGGTGGTTTGAACTAGTTTGGATTGCAACACATTTCTTCTGCAGACACAATTGCTTCTTCTGCAGGTTAAAGCCCTTCCTCTTCCTCATTCTGTCAATGTCCCTTAATGGTCCTTAAGGACGGTTTAAGAGGCAGCTTTTCCTGAACCATGTTTTCATGTTTCCTCCATTCTCTTGAGGAGCAGCTTCTCCCATCTAGCTCATCTTTTACACCATTTTGAAATGTCCTTTATAAAAACTGTTAGCAGCTCAGGAATCCAATAAAACATGTAGTTTTTTAACTGTTAATAACTTCAGGATTTTTCCCATTAAGTTTTAACATGAAGTAAGATGATAAATAAAATCAGAGGAGTTTTATTTCATTCTCTTCAACAATTCTGTTCTACTCTCATAAATAAAACATGCCCACAAAAAGACACTTATTTTAATATATTCTCACACTGCCACCCAGGCTGAGTTCCTTGACTCTCAGCAGCCTCACACAGTGTTGATAACTTCATGGGACCACTGCTGTGCTGTGTGTGGATGAGTCAGCTTTCTATTTTTAACGTAGCTTTACTTTTTTCTTGCAAGCACACATTTTTCATAAAAAAACCCTCTGGCTTCCTTTCTGAGGTTTATCATGGTCCTCCCTCAGAGCCACAGCTGTCTCCATTGCTGTGAGAAAACCTGTCACGTTCAACCACTGCTTACAATCACCTGACATAACTGGTTCTAGGTACAAGGGCTTTCCTTGCAGAACCTCCTCTTTGCAGATTTTGTTTGCTGATTATCTGTAATGAAGCTAAAAGAGCAATTCCAGTTTTAGCTGCACCCTATACCTGATTTTTCTTGCTGACAGTTGAGATTATGCAGGTTATTCTTCCTTTTTCTTCCCTATTTTGAAGCAGTAAATTTTGTTACACTGGAAATGTGCAGAATTCCATTTTTATTTTAATGAACTGCTGCTGGGAGAGTCCTTCCCTTTTTGAACCCAATCACTTTGTCAGCTTGATTACTCAAATTGCTGGTGAATCTATTACTCTTCTCCTTAGTCATGAGTGTGGTTGCATTATTAGACATCTTTCTGTGTCCTACACACAAGCAGAGTTCCAAGGGGTGAAGGAGGGCACCACCCCCCAACAATTAGTAGCACAGTGGCTGAGAGAGCTCTCTTCCAATGAAGGATGCTCCTAAATTGAAGTTTTGTACTATCTGAGAATGACTGCATCTCAGTGTTTGCCTGGCTGTAAAAGGGGGATTTGCTTGAAACTGATTTCAGCATATTGGTGGTTGCTGCAGTAACAGCCCCAGCTGTTGTTTTATGCTTAGACAGCTACAGATGCATCAGTGCTTAAGAGGACTGCTCTGCTGAGTGCTGTCCTCTCTTTCCAACAAGGCCTGGACCCCTCACATCTCAGAACTAAAACAATCTGCCCCTTCTGATGTTCTGCAGGGAAATTCCATTGGGGAGCTTTTCTGAAAAGTTTTGCTTTGGCAGGTTGGCATTTTCTGAAGTGAAAACATGTCTGAAGCATTTCCAAGTGACCCTGCAGATGACTGAATTAAATTTTAGTTTTATCCCTGAACTTTCAAATGCTGTGTTTGTGTGTATGTGGCATTGTTTTTGTTTTATTTGTGGGTTTTGTTGTTGTTGTTGTTTTATTGGTTTTTTGTTGTTGTTGGTTTTGGGTGGGTTTTTTTTTTTTATTATTTTTTTCCCCCAACCACTCTTTTTAGGCAGAAGCACAAACATGTAAAGTAATGAAGATTGTTCAGGAGGTGTGACAGCACAAATGTCAAAAATGCTCTTTGAGGCTTCTCCAGGACTCCTGGAGAACTTGGAGGTTGTCAGGGGAAATTTACACCCTGATGAATTTACTTTACTTGGCTGTCTAGACAAACAGAATTTCTGTTTCATGAGGAATTTTGCATTTTTGAAACTAGTAAAACCTGATAGCAAAAAAGACTGGGAAACCTGTCACTAAATGGATGATGTCATTCAGCCAGCTACTAGAAAGGTTGGACAGGTCCCTGGAGGATATTTTGATTTTACTCAGAAATTGAATAAATGTTCTGATGGAGAACGTCCTTAGGGAAAATTTATTTTCGATGAAAAAGATCTACTAGGACATGTTACATTCTTGTACGGGTGCCACAGGAACAGGAGGTTACAGGCTCTGCTTTACTGTTGACAGTGAAAGGTTCGTCAACAACGTGGAGGTACCACAAGATCTGATGTCACTGCGCTCTCTAGAGGTTCTGGTTCAAGGATTCACAAGGATTCACAAGCTTATTTCTGGGGTTTTATTTGTGATGATGCCAGCTGTCACCAGCTGTGGGGTGCGTGGAATTGGGCTGCTGCTGAGAGTGCCACTGGGACAACATTTACAGGTATTGCCTCTCTGCTGCTTGTGCTGCTCTCCTGGAAAGCCCAAATGTGTCTGGCAGGCACAGGGACAATAACAAATCCTGGTGGCATGCACACCCAGTAACCCTTCTCTCACACAGAAAGCTGTTCTCACTGCATTCCTGTTGCTGCAGCAATCAGAAATAAGAAATCTGACTTGTCAGGGGCTGGGCTAAACTTTCCCAGATCTGCCTTTCCTACTTTCTGTGGGATGGTCTGACCCCAGATGTTGAATAGTGGGGCAGGAATATTTCAGTTTTGCCCAGGTGTCTGAGCAGTCCTTGGGCGGGCTGTGTGGGGAGGCATCAGCGAACCTTCTCTCCTGGGTGCCTGACACTTTCCTCTTTTGATTGACACGCCTCTCTTGAAGCCAGCCTGAAAACTGTTTGCACTTGAAGGAAGTGGAGCAAATTCTAATTTGTCTGGAATGGGCCCTCCTGTTAAATGTTAAACTGACCTTTTCAAGAGAAATTTACTTGATAGTTCTAAGTGAAGCCCTGCTTTAAGCTAAACCTGTCACTACAACATGATTAAAATCACTTAAATGTACATCAGTTGCACATATTATTAATGGAAATTGAAATCAACCTAAATGGTAACTATAAATTTTAAAATGGGGAAGAGGATGGAGACAGAAAAACCCATGCATGATGTGAAGGTTAAGGTGCCTTATTCACCCAAAAATTAGATGAGTTGAACAGGGAACTTGATTCTGAAGCAATTCTGAAAAAATCACAGGCTCTTTTTTTGTTGCGTATTTGCAGTCCTCCAATTCTCGTCTATTGAAAAGTGAAATTCTGTGCATTTTTGGCAGGAATTTGACCCGTGAAGACGTAGAAGGATCGGTCACAGTTGTCTGGTCTTGTTCCACCTGCTGCAGGACCTTTAAGCAGCAAATGATTACATTTCTGGCAGCGTGACAGGTGGTGAAGGTGTGTGTGTGTACATGGTGCTGAAAGGGGGGTTGAGGCATACCTGTGCTCCATGAATGTCTGCTCCCCACCTGAACTGCACATTTCAAATGTTCCACCTGGTCTTGCCTCCTGCCCTTCCCCACCACCCCCAGCTCCAGTGTTTGGCTGCTGTAGCAACTGTTACTTAAAGTGTCTGTTCTAATTAGGCACTAATAAATCATAACTGAATTGAAGACCTTCCACTTACAGTCATTTATCAGTGACTTTCTATCCCACAGCAGGGTAGGACTTGGCAGCCATCTCCCAGAGAAATGTCCAGGGACTTATGAAGGTCTTTTTTGAGGGTATAATCTTTATGTAGCTGTGTGACCTTTGTCATTCCAAGTGCAGATCGAGCATTTTGTAATTAATAACTCTTTTTCTACCAGCTTTGGCTTTCACTCAGGTGAAGCTGGCATGGCTTTTTCCAGCTGTTTTGGGACATGGAGGGTTTATAGGGCTTTTGTGGTCAAGTGTGAAATTTGGCTGGCGAAGCTGAAATGTTTTGAGCGTGTTAGAAGACACGCCTTTGTGAAGGGAGTCGGTGGTGGCTGAGGATGACAGGTCTGTTATAAGGAGGTGGAAAGAATTTTCAGGTACTTGGCTGAGTTCCTGTTGGTAGCATTATTTTAATGACTAGATTGTATAATTAATGTCTTCATACACCCACATCTTTGGAAAGACCTTCCTTATCATTTTAATTCCAAATAAATTAAAAACAGATGGCTTGTGGGGAAAATAAGTCTTCTGGTCAATTTTTTTTTTTTTTTTTTTAGGTTGTTTAGAATGGTAGGTTGGGAGTAGTGGATGAATATGGCCCATCAGTAAAGATTTCGGTGTCAGGGACTATTTTAAAGATGTTTCAATCTGCAGTCCTTATATTCTCACAAACAGAAAATTTAGTTAAAATAAGATGTTGTTGCAATGCAGGGCAAAATAGTAACCTGATCTTTTGCAAGATGTTTCTTATATGGAATTTACAGCCAAGCTTTAACTTACTTTTATCCTTTAACTTACTTTTATCTTTTGCCACTAACATAAAAGCAAATCCCATTTTATCTGTAGTTGGTGCTGACTTAAAGATGACTTTCAAAATCAAAGAACCCGAAGAGCTGAGCTCATTTCTAGACTGTCAGCCTGCAATTCCTCTATGCCCAGATGCCAGTGTATCAGTTTGCTAATAGACTGTTTGAACACCTCACCTTGACCACAGCTTGCTCTGTTCTTAACACACAGCACAGGCTCCTGACCATTTTTCCTGCAGAGTGATTGGGAGCATGCATTCTCCGCAGGCCTGGAAAACAGTATTAATCTTCTGCTGTGTACTTTCATTTCATTTCCTGTAAAAATCCATCTTCTGCTACTGGAGTTGACCTAAGGTTAGATGTCAGAGGAACAAATTACTGTCACTTGCTCAATACCCCAAGAGTAGCTATAAATAGCAGGCTTTATAACCCCACTGATCCTTGAGATACATAGTGATAAATATGCTTCTTACCAACCAAGAGGAAAAACATAAAGCTGCGTGGCTCTGGGTGGTGCCTATTATTTGCAGCTGACACAAATGGTAGAGCTGCATCACTCAAATTGCTTTTAAAAGAAAAACAGTAACATCCATTGTATTTGTCTGCTTAAAAGCATTAATTAGTGATTCTTGGGTAGAGTAGTCCAGCAGCTTTTACACCCGGCAGCACAAATTCTTTCTTAGGTACTGTGGTGTGCTAAGAGTTGAGCTATCAGCTTTTAGTGTGTTCACTGCTTGGACTCAGAGAATGAATTGGAAACCTTTCCAGCAGAACAATTTTCTTCTGGGAAATGCAGCATTATTCAGATAAATCTTCTGCAATATTTTAAAAATGAAATCTTGACAGAAAATAAGGGAATAATCTGAAACCGAAAGTGTGTTTCATTTTGGTTTTTCTCCTTGTTTCATTTGAGCTTTTTTTTTTTCTCTGTAGGGTGACAGCCAGACTGTGTTATAAAATATTCAATTGAATGGATAATGATAACACTGGTACAAGTGAAATGAAACACTCTGAATTACTGTTTTTTAAATTTTATCTCTTTCCCTCCTGTATTCTTACTCCATCCAGATTTTGGGAATAATGATATTTTAAAGCAAGGCAAAAAGAAAAAATAGCATTGCCTAAGGGATGAGAATTGCATCTTCCAACTAACTTTAGTATGAATTAATGCATGAAGCACATTTTTAGCAGGTTTTAAAATGCTACTGGTCCTTGGGAGTTACTCCATTATAACAACTAAGGGGCTCGGACAGTGATTTTGACAATAATGTCTCGGGCTGTCTGGATCTTTTAAGCTTTCTAGCTGTTGATTTGCACTGGCAGGATAGAATGAAGATTGCATATTGTGTTGCAAATGCTTGGATGCTGCTAGCCAGAAAATCTTTTCTCTGGCTTTTAGTACATTCCTTGCAGAAGACCTGCAATGCATTTATGGCACAGTAAAACTGCTCCTTACTCTTAATTGGAGGTGGGCTAAAGTGGCTTTCTGGATGTATAACGTGGCTGTGGATGCTAAGGCAGCTCTGCTGAAGAAGTGTATTAAACTTTCTAACTGAGCTCAGCCTGCTGTGAGGGTTTTTTCAGCCAAGCTGCAATGACCGCAGTGTTAGGATGGGGTGGGAAGTGTAGGACATGCATGGTTGTCTCATCTCCCTGATTAATGGAAAAGCTTCCTGTTGCTCTGCCCTCGAGCTACAAAATCCATTAACCACCCCTTGGGGTGCCTGAAATTTATTCTGGCCATTACCATCAATTAGAAAGTTAATAGCGTGATGATTGCTGGGCTCCAGTCCTAGCTATTTGTGTGATTAACACCAGACTGGGGCGAAAATGGGAAGAATCAACACTCAAGGAACCACTTTATGAGCAAGAATTTGGCATTAAGGGTGCGCTGATGTCAGTATGCCCCTGTAAACATATGGCAGGAAGAATCATAAGTCATTCTCAATCCTAATTTAAAAGGCAGCTTTTGATTTAAACATATGGGAGAGTGACTTTAATATCCATCACAGCTAAGCTGAGATTTGTGTTGATGACCATAAGCCTTAAGTGGGGCTGGGCCTGTGAGAGTGGCTGCATTCTGAGTTGCAGTGTTGCCGAGTCTTCACCACCCTGATGAGGGAAGGGCAGCAATTTGCATCCTACCCTGCTTGTTTGTTTTGACAAATAAGTCAGGTGGACAAGGAGATCTCCCAGACTGGTGCTCTTCCACTTATATTCCACTGATCCCCCAAAATCCCCTTAAGGTAACAAGGAAAAAGCCTGTTGTCAGTAAACTTTCATTCCTTTCTTCGGGGTCTCTCACTAAAAATAATGTTGTGATGGCAAATGGAAAAGTAATGAAAACTACTCCTATGGACTTGGGGACAGAGATTACGGGCTCATACACACCATCAGATGGGCAAACCTCAGATTTTGGTATGTATTTGGTATTATATTTTTGGTATCTATTAATTAGCCCCCAAAAGTTGGGGGAGTTACTGGTCCTTCCCACGTGCGTCCAGAAGCTGTGGCACAAAAGGACTCATAAAAAGAGCAGGAGGGATGGCACTGATGTTTCAGCCAGAGCTTCACTTGAGCCAGCCTCTTGAGCCTTGCACTGAGTGGGTCAAGTGGAGGTCTTGCTTTGATGGCTATTCCTTTGTTTCTCCCTGCTGGCTTTCACCCAGCACTGGATTAGAACAGCTAAAGGGGCTGTGATTGCCAACCTCTCTAAGCTGCTCTTGACTTCTGCTGCCTCAGTCAGTGAGAGACTGCAGATGAGTCTTTGAGGCCGCAGAAATGAGAAGCTGAAATGAGAAGCTGAGGGAAAAAGTTCTGGAAAGTCACCCTCTCTGCAGCTCAGGCAATGGAGAGGGAAGACCCAGTTCCCTCCCGTTACTCCATGGCAAATGCCAGCCTTCCTGGGAGTCTGGTGAACAGGAAAAATAGGTGATAAGTTCACAATTATTTTTTTTTAAATCCTCTGCTCTTGACATCTTATCCCCTTTTCCAGAGCTAATCCTGCAAGTGGTCATTTAGCACAGCAAAGAGGGGTTCCACAATGTATCTGACCCCTCAAAATGGCAAATAGTGAATTTACAGTCCCCTCCTGCAAAACAGTGCCTTGGAAACACTTCCAGAACAGAGTCCAGTCAAATCTCAGTGCATTATTTTTCACACAAAAGCTGGTAATTGTACACTTGAAATAAAAATCTTCATGTCTTGCATTGTGACAGCAAAGATCCTTCTGATTCCCTGGAGTCAGTTGCTTCCAAGCAAGGGCAAATTGATCACTGAAGCTATCCAGTTCCATGTTTATGATGGTGCATCTATACAGTAAAAAGTTTGGATTTACATGAGAGTATGATCAGAATCTGCTCTTTGGTCAGCAGGCAGAGGAGTGGGGATCTGAATATGGATTTTATCAACTGGCAGAATCCTCTGTTCTTAGCCTGCTGACATGAGAAACCATTAGACTGTGCAGTTAGAGGGGGTTTACCGATCTAACAAGATGAGACAGACATCTAAAATTAGAAAAGCTGTAAAAGGGAGGAGGGGGAAAGTGCATCATTCCCATCTAATCCAAATTTGATCTTTTTTCAGGCTAAAATATTTGATGTTGCTCTTTTCTTTGGGTATCCAACCTTTATGCAGCAATGTCTCTGAAGCCTAAGGATAAAAAGCCCTTTTCCACAATACAGTGGAATGCTACTTCTGCTAAAAAAGGCACTGGCATCAGAAATTGATGTTTAAAAAGTCGTTTAATCTTACAAGCATAGAATGTCTCTGTATTTTCTCACATGAAAGTTTGTTCTGAATTATGCTGTTCCATGGCTAGTTGGGTAAGACATGAGGCTCTGAAGAGGAGTTATGCATTGGAATACACGTGTCACTGTATTCCTAGCCGAAACAGATACATCTACATTGGTGCTTTGGCTTTACCTCATTGTATTTTTGATTCTGTGCTATTGATTATCTGTGCCACAGTTTTATTTTCCAGTGAATTTGCCAGGTGTCTCCAAGAAGAAGCTGAGTGAGCAACATGGATTAGTTTGTTCTAAGGTTTGTTCACCATGGCTTGTGCAGGTGTGATTGATCTCTGAAAGAATGCTATGCCTTAGCAGAATAGATATCAGCCAGTCTTTAGCAGTTCAGAGACACAAGATTTGCATCACGGCGAGGGCAGTGCAGATCAATTCACGTGGATCATTCTGATCTCAGGACAAGAGTGCTTAAGCCAATTCAGCACCATTGTCCAAGTTTTCAGGTGATAAAAAAGCACTTATGAGACTTAGAGCCTCATGCTTGGGCGACTGCAGAGACTTTATGTCAACTTTCAGTCCTGCCAGCCAGGTGGGGTGGTTTAACCCCAGCTGGCAGTGAGGCACCACTCAGCTCTCTTCACTCACCCCCACCCCAGCAGTATGGGGAGGAGAATCAGAAATAAAACCCCCAAACTCATTCCTTGAGATAAGAAAAGTTATCGAAACAAAGTAAAATATAACATTTAAAGGGGGTGAGGAGAGGGGGAGAGGTAATCCCCCAGGAAAACACGGGATGCACAATACCATTGATCACCACCTGCTAACAGACACCAAATTGTTCCCAAACTGCCACTGGCCTCTCTTCCAGGTAACTGCCCCTGTTGATATAAACCTGGCATGATGGATAAAATATCCCTTTGGCCAGTTTGGGTCAGCTGTCCTGGCTGTGCTTCCTCCCAGCTTCTGGTGCACTTTCTTACTGACACTAACCAATCCTTGAGTTACCATAGACCCCACGCAGCAGCAACCAAAATGTTGTGGGTGTTACCAGCATTAATCTCATGGTGAATCCAAAACAGAACACTGGGCCAGCTGCTAAGGAGAAATGAACTCTGTCCCAGCCAAAACCAGTATAATGGTTCTCATTTATGTGCTACTCTGGTTATTAGGAGAGTTCTTCTTTTCCCTCTCCTTGCATTTAACAGTCACAACTCTTGTGCAGTATGGTATGAGTGGATTTGCTCTTCTGTTTTGTCCAGTTTAGAACTCTTGCATGTTCATCATAATTGACCCTTTCCTTCACCTTTCATCTGACACAGATAAGAGTAAGAAATAACCTCACCCTGATGACACAATTTCCTTTCATCACATACAACATATCTTGTCTCCTGTTGGAATATTCCCACAGTCTTCATCCCATGACTTTTGAAGCAATTGACCAAATTCTTATTAACCTTGACAGAGGAACAAGTAATCTCTGCTTCCATGGGGTGGTAACCTGAGTTACAAACTCTCCACTGAAACAGCATGGAAGGCAAGTTAGGCAAATTTATTTTTCTTGAGTCATTATTTGAAGGAGAAACAAGCGGCTCATCTGTGTCACCAACAGATGACGTCTCATGACCCCTTCACTGCCCTGTTTTCTTTCTGCACTGGGCAATATTTTGAAAAATCATCCAAGGCAGTATGTAGACTGGAGATTGGATGATAAAATATGAGCTACTTTTCCTGCTTGTCACATCTTTAAATTATTTATAGCAATAATCATCTGAACTATATTAAGGCAAAAATTACAAGAAATTTGAGTGTGTAGGTTTCTGTTCATTTAGATTACTTCAAATAAAAGTTGATTGAAAATGAAAAGAAGAAAATTGAATTACTTTAATTGATTATGCAGAGAAATGTCGATTTAATAGTTTCCTATTGTTTCTGTGGAATATTTTTACTCCCTTTTCAAGTCTTTTTGGTGGCTTCTGCTGGTGAGAAACTTTGTTTTGTGATGAGAAAATTCTTCCCATGAGGGAAAAAAAAATACACATTTCATTAAATTCATAGAAATTTATGACTTAATTTCTAGTAAAACCAATAGTCACAACTCAGACTGGAAGCAAAATATTTTCAAAATGGAGGTTTAGATCTGTTTTAAGGTGCCTACTTACACTGTCTTTAATTTTGTACTTCATCCTTTTGCCATTGATTGCAAGACTTTTTCCAATCCTTATTTACACTCAAATAAACCTCAGAAAATTTAAAACTGTCAGGATGGAATGGGAAGATGTTGGAGCCTGAGGGGACTTGAATTTGGCTCTGTCACAGACTTCCTTCAAATGTAGGATTAGTTATGTACTCTTTCCCTCTTTTTCCCCACCTAGGCAGTGGGAACTATTTTCCAGCCTGCTGAGAGTCTCATGAGAAAAAAGTAAGCAGAAATATATTCACTTAGGGAGTGAGGCATATGGGTCCCTTGAGTTTTGAAATACCTTATTTCTCTTAACCCTGTAAATGTCTGTAAATTTAATTTCAACCTGGTTGGATAAATTTGAAGTGTTTTAGTCTTGTGACGTGTGCAGTGCTGTGACAGGTATTTAAAGAAATGCTGACTAGCATTGGCTTGTCACTGATGTCTGACCACGGCCCTTCTGAACCAAACTCTTACAGTAGTCTTATGAAGCTCTTTTTCTACATGGAAGTTCTGTCCAAGGACAGAGAACTTACTGTGTTTACACCTTGAAATTGCTCTTCCAGGTGGAATTGTAAATCTCCTTTCAAAATGTGTCAGTCTCCATGAGCTAAGCAAACAGATCTCATTAGAAATGTGAAAAGCCTTGGGGAATTATTTATACAATGAATTAAAAAGACAGACAGTGGTGAGAAGTGTCCCAGTGAAGCAAGGTAATTTGCAAAGCAAGAGTAACTTTCTATGAAAACAATGAGATTAAAAAGAAAAAAAAGTTTCTCAGAGAAACTGAGATCAGATATTATTATTTTCTGGAAAAAACTCCTTGCCAACGAAGGAGTTAAACCAAAGGAGGCATTAGACCAGAGATGATATCTATCAATGCCTTGTGAAGGGCTTAAGAGGAGGAACATGTGAACATAAATGGCTGGTTGTTGAAGAAGACTTTGACATTACTAGCTTTTGTGAAACATGGTGGTATGGCAAAAATCAATGGAAAACTTTACTACCTGGCTATGAAACCAAAGTAAAGAGTTTCAATTTAAGGGATGAAGGAATAACACCTCAACCTAAAGTCTCCCCAGAAAAAAAGAATGTGGAAGTCAACAACTTTACAGCAGTTTACAAACAGGCTTAAAACATTTTGTACAGGAATACAAATTCACCCTAGAATTACCAGCTCCAATGTTTTTTTTTGGGTTTTTTTTTTTTTTTTTTTTGCATTCAGACATGAAAGATCATTTTTAATGTCTTAATTATTCCTTTATTCAAAAACTCATTCATTTGAAAGCCCTTTATAGGTGCAGCCTGTGGCTTTGCAGTTCTGCCCTCTGCAATCTGAAGGGCTTCTTTCCAAAAATCTGCTCTTGTGGAGATTAATCTGATAGCAACTGGCAAATCCTGTGCTCACCTGGCCATTCCCTTTGGAGGCAAACCAGGTGGCAAACTCAGTTATGTGCGAGGCTGGAACACAAGATCTAATAGTCATTGCTTGACTAAGAGATGGCTGCCTTGTGCCAGGGGTAAATTCACGTACAGAGGGAGGAAAAGGCCAGAGCCCATCTCTCACACTGCTCCTGGGCAGGACAGGCTGCCCTGCTCTGCTGCTCCCAGACCACATTTCAGCTGCCTCTGGTGCTGCCTCCCAGGGCTGGCTGCCACCAGGAGCACGGTTAGAGCAGCAAATTAAACTGCGGAGGAACGAGGGGGATAAGGACATAAAACGCAGTGTTCTCAAGGTGGACCTGGGGGAAGCAGCCAAGTTAATGTGTGAAAACCAGGCGTAACTGGTGGGAAAAGGAAAAAAAAAAGTAAATTGTGCTAATTAAAGCGATTGCTTTTTAGTGATGTGTGTTATAACAACTAAGTTAATCTGTTAACATGGGAAGAAAGCTGTATTCAATAAGCAGGAGACATGAGGCAGCTTAAAATCTGCAAGTAATGGTTTTCTTTTTTTTTCTCACGGGGTGTTCTGGAAGGATCTTGATGGGGAAAAAAGAAAGAAAAGAAAAAAAAAGCCCTCCTGACCAAATGTTTGATTCTTCAAGTCTTCAGCATCTTATGTGTAAAATAACTATGCACAAGCTTAAATTTGCAACAAAGGAGAAAACAGCAACCTGCTAGGGAATTTATTTAATCTATATATTCAAACTGACAGTACTCTGAATGTCAGTCTGTGCTTCTTGAGAAAGAAGAAAATTTCCATAGGGTTCATGTTGCTGGTTGATTCAGAATGCCTATTATAATTGTGAAATATTGGTAGGAATGAATTGAGATATATTCATGACAGTAGGTGGACTAATGGAATTCAGTGACTTTATTTAAAATGTGCAGGAGTTTATTATAATACTGTAATAGAAATGTCATTTACCCTGACGGGAGGAGAGGGAAAAGCCCTGTCAGTGAATAATAATGAAGTTATTTAAATGTCAGCTTTCTTGAAAATAGTTTGCAAAACAGAAATTATTCTACATGTTTCTAGTTTTGTTTTAATTTATTACTGGGTAAGTCAGAGCTTCAATTCCACAATTTTGGTACATTTTTATACTTTGAAATGAGCTAGTAATCACAAAAATGTTTATCTTCTTGCATTGTCTTCTGCTTTACTGAAAAAATGGGGAGTAGAATTTTAAACAGCTACTGGTAAAAATTGGGATTTAATTAGAGAAGTTACAACTAATATGGTGGGCAGGACAGGTGTCAGGACAGGACACTAAGAATAAAGTTCAGAATTGAGTCTAAATACTTTTGTTTTCTGAATATTATTCTTCTCCTGGTATCTGCATTTCAGTGACATCCTCAGTGTACCACTCACATCCCTCTTCTTCCCCCAGACAATTTGAGACACCATTGCAACACATGCGTCTACACAAGACACAATAAAATAAAGCTTACTGTTAACTATAGTTATTTTTCCTATAGTTATTCCATTAGCTGTAGCCATTTAAAAGTTCATTTTTGTGTTTTCAGCTCTACAGGTCCTGGGTTTAGTCCTTTACAGTGATTTCCCCAGGCATTTGCTTGCTCATGGACAGATGGACTAAAACTGATTTCTTTCTGCAGAACTTCAGAGGAGCAACCTTCCACACAAAATGTGGAGATGTTGGTTGCTACATATCCTTTCCTCTTCAGATAACTGGGATTGAATTTGCTGATCCTACTCTGTCATTAGTGCCTACTCCCTGCTGAGGTGCATCTGTCTTTTGCAGCTCTTCCAGGTTAGGCTGGCTTCCTGGGCTATCCAATGGCTGATGTGTTTTTATGGGTTAGGAATCTCATGCTGCTTTATACACCCATTTAATAAGACAAACAAAGCTCATTATCTAGGCTACTAATCAGTGCCTGCTTGTACATATATACATATATATATATATATATATATATATAATAGAAATCAGACGAATGCACGTTGGTGATATACCTGGGTTGGATCCCAACAGAGACTTCCCATGTATGCAATGTTTTCTTTGATATAATTCTTTTTATCCCACTGCTCTGCAAATGTATATATTACCATTTCTTTGTGTTAAAACACTTATGGATGCCTATCTGCTGTTGTGTATATAACATTCCCCTCCTTCTGCCCCGGCCCACCCCCAAACTTAAGAGTAATTGTAAAGTGGTGCAAAAGAAAAAAGTGGTAAATGCAAAGGCAGAAGAACTTGCTATTGTCAGTTTAGAACACAATAATGAGAGTAAGATCTAATAGTAGCTCCTTCGGTTGCTTGTGAATTTGTTCATCTGATTAAAAAAAAAAGAAAAAAGGTGTTTTTCTAAGCTTTTAAATCTTTCAGTTTCTTTTATGGATGTTGACAGAAGCACAAACTTCAATCTGTATAGAGTGTTACCTGTAAATAAAGCTGTGAATGCAAAACAACTGCCTAGAGATTTGAAGTAAGATGTGGCTGGCAATTCTGAGATTACTATTTGCAATAGGCTGTTGACATAAGTTTGCCTGTCTTGTGGCAGGGGTTCTGGCTGCTTTTCTTGAACATTTTCAAAGCAAGTTTTATGTCTCTGATTTTCTTTGCTCCTATCCCCTTTTGAAGGATCCCATTTTGAATTCATTGTCACTGATATAAGAAAAAGCAGCATTATTTTGTTAATACATTTTTCCTAACTCAGCAGGTCAGAAATAATTCTTACTATCTTTGCATGTCTTTGTCAGCTCAGACTTCACAAAGGGTAGCTTTTGGTGTTTAGGCAGAGAGCAGCAGAAATACTCGTGTCTGGTAAGACTGGGTGGTGAGGTGGGGCAAGGTAACAAAGGGAATCTTCAGTCTTTGGCCAGGCTGCGTTCAGCATCCTGCTGTGGATCCCCTCTCGTGGATACTGGAGCATCTCTGAAATATTCAGTAACAGAAATAACCAGAACAGTACCCTACTCCTCAGTCCTCTGAGGAAATATCTCAGTTAGTTTAAATGTGCTCCTGAGAGAGATGACCTTATAAAGGGAAAGATCAGTCAGCAGATGAGAGTTTGACGTTAATGTTCTAAACACCAAAGGTCATACATGCACACAGGAGGGAGTGTGTTTATTGGAGGAAAGGAGAAATCTATGGACATAAATCATAGGCCATTTGTTATATGAGCAGGCAGAGATGTGCAAAGGCTTCCATAAAGTTCCTAAATAGAAAGACTCAACTTTAATGCAGATTCACGTTTCAGTGCAATTCATCTTTCATAGATAAAACCCTAAGCTGCTGCTTTCTTCTTTTATTCATGTACTGATTGCAAAATCTGAAATCCCAGAAGCTATAATATGAATGTAGGTATGGTACTTGATTCAGGAATGTTTCACCCTCCATATTCCACCAAAAATAAAAGAGTAAGCATTAAAGGCCTAATGCCTTTGTGAATTTAGCCACTGTTGCCCTGATAGGAGAAAACCTGCAAATAATGGGTTCCAAGATTTTACTTCAGAATGTCTTGTTTTGGAGGGCTTAGCAAAAGGGAAAATTCAAGTTACTGCTTGCAAGTGAAGTTCTATATAGGCCCATTTTTACATGTTACAGATGAGATACAGGAATATGTCATGCTTTTGAATGTCTGTTACCCAGATACATGCCCCTTTCTGTAATTTATGGATGTCAGCTCTACTGGTTTGGGCTGATTACCTAAATCTCTGGGATACTAGGACACAGTTCAGGCAAGCACGAGGTGCATAATGAACCAAATCTCTGCTGATGATTGATCTTGGTTCCAGTCACATGTTAAGAGTAACTCCTACAGGAACACTGGACAGTCTCATTCGTTAACTTTTGTTCTTCCCCAAGACATGTAGTCAGTGCTTTTATGGGCAACCCTTATATCAGAAATATTTTATTTTCTCTAGTGAATGGGGGCTTTTAAAGCCATTTTAAAGTGCATGTGTCCATCCTTTCTTCTAGTTAGTGTCAGAGAAGCTACTTTGGAATATGCTGAGATGAGCCATCTTAACAAAATTAGTCTAAGCTTGGAGTACATGATGAATTGATAACCTTAGTCTCTTGCTGTCTGCTATTTGGTATTTCTGACAATCATTATCTTCTGTATGCAGAATGTAGCATTTCTTATTGTGCATGTTTAAGATGCTTTGGGAAGATGCTGGTTTAATTTTTCGTAATCTAATTTAAATGCAAATTATAAACACGCACATGATGCTGTGTGTATATAATTAAGTATCATTATATACTACATGAATCATTGCAAAAGCTCTGGAGAGCCATTCCGCTATTTAAAGCATGACTTATATTGAAAAGCTGCCAAGTGACTTGTGGTTTTGTGATTAAGTGTTTGTACTTATAGGAATCTCTCTTGAATTGTAGGTCAACAGATTATGGGACAACATACGAGAAACTGAATGATAAAGTTGGTCTGAAGACTATCCTGAGCTACTTGTATGTTTGCCCAACAAACAAACGTAAGGTAGGTGACAACGTGTTGGCTCATTTTACCTTTATGATGCTAATGCTGTCCTGGAGATCTCTTCTAATTTTCTCAATATCTGTTACTGCTTAAGTAGCAGAAGTCTCTCTGACCCTCTTGCCTGAAAAAAAATGTTACTTTTGTCTTGGTTTAGACAGACAGGTATCTGCCAGGCAAGATTGGAATTTCTCTTGGAATGTAAGCCCCCCTCCTACTCTTTTCCAAATTATTATAAATTTGCAATTAAAAGGCTGTCAGGCAAAGATTTTGGGAATAGTTATAGCAGGTTTTTTTCTAGGGATATTAAAAATACAAATGTTGCAGTACAGAAGAATAAGCAAGCAAACAAACAAATAAGAAATCCTAGAAAACAGTGGCAGTCAGAACACAACCTGACACCCTGTTGGTCAGGGTGTTGGAAACAGTCCAAGTGTTAAGTCCTCCTGGAGTGGCAGATGTGATCCTGTTGGAAGCAGCCATGATCCAAGTGATGTGGAGCCAAGGGTCCAGTGATGGGTCCAGTCTTCCTTTGGGACTCCCGTGGGAACACTGGATGTCTGGTGACACTTTTCACTCCTTTTATCTAGGTGAAGATGGTGTGGCTCCTCCTCCCTGGGTAGAGCATCTTACAAGAGTATGATGTAATGTGTCATGTAATTGATGAGCTTTAATGGCCCATTAACAGAAGATATTCCCATGGGGGTAGTGGAAGAATGAACAGAGATAAACAACACTGCCCAATTGAGCAGAGATAAGCAACACTGCTCCACCTGGGTTTTAACAGCTGGCATTTTATCAGAAAAGGCAGTTAACCGCTCCCTAACAGATAAAGGAAGAAAAAAAAAAATCTCCCCAACCGGGTTTTGGCCACCTCTTTGTTTGAGTTAAGTAGTTAAATACTCTTAAGTATCCAACACTTGATCTCCTCTGTAACTTACAGGGAAAAAATTCTCTAGAGTGAAAAAGGGACAAACCTAACCCCCAACACTTTATCAAAATATAGCCCAAATTGTACACCTATGCCACTTACCGGTAATACTTGAGGGAAGGATGGCTATTAAATGGACAGGTGCCATGCATGTAATTGTTTGCTTACCTTCTGGATGGTGTTGATTTTATTGTCTGGAAGGGAGAGAGACTCGTTAAAATGGCAGAAATGCATCTACAGTGACCAGATTGTATGTAACATTATTTGTCTTTTAAGTGCTCCCAATAGTGAACTGAACAGGATTTGACAAATTCCTGCAGAGAAAATGCCTTCAAAGCCCAGAAGGTTTTAATCATTCAGACACCCTACTGACTAACAATTTACTATGAATTTATAATGCTGACATATTCATGAAAAGAATCTGGATGCCTTCTTTGAGACACATTTTTGACAAAATTTTTTGTTTTCTACTCCTTGTTTTTCAGTCCTTGTAAATAGTTTGAGTCACTACAGGCAAACCTGAAATGCTTTGGCAGAAAATCTTAGCAAAGACTCACCTCTAAAGGAGACTGGGTGTATTTGGGCAGCTGAGGTCACTATAATGCTGTTCTCACTGTACTGAAACAATTATGTGTTCTTTAAGGCTGACTGCGAAAGAAGAGAGAGCTGTCCTAACCAGAGAGGACAATGCTTATCAGTTTAAATTGCAATTAAATGGCCCCAAATTAGTGGAAAGATGTCATCTCATTGATACTGACCCTTAAGAAGATATGAAGCTCTTCTCTAGGAGCTGAAGAATGAAATTATCAGGTCACTTAAATGTCCTTCAGCAAGCCTACTGAAGTGCATTCTGGCATTGAAAAGCCTTCATCACCTCTGGCTGCATCCTGCACCCTCCCACTTCCTGCCTTTCTCTGCTACCCTTGTTTGTGTAGCCATCTGGTGAGCTGGATCTAGGACTGACCTGCCTGAAAACTAATCCCTTTCCAGCTCAAAAACGAAATAAATGAAAGGAAAAAGCTTTCAGGCAGAAATGTGGAACTATCTTTTCTGGCAGAAGTCTGCTGTAAAGTTGGCCTCTAGTCAATACAGTACAGTGCCAGAGAAAAGCTGCAACACCTGGGATGAGAGGACCTAGGTAATGCTCTAAGATTGAATTTTTCAAAGTTCATTTCAGCAGAAGCAGAATTAGGTTTGAAGGGAGAACTTTTGGAGGCCCTCCTTATGCTGTCTGTTTCTGTAGAACATCAGGCCATTCCATCAATAAACATTTAATTTTAGGCACCCAAAGAGTCCCCCGAGGCTAAGAGGGCATTTCATGTACCCACACTAAGAATACTTCTACAGGGAAAGCAAAAATATTGAAGCTCAATATCTTCATTATACCTGCTGTGGAATGAAAAGCTGAAGGAAACATATTTTAAAAATTTGCCATCAAGGGAAATTTATGGCTTCTGAGACCTGATCCCCTCTCCTCCCCTGAAATTCTGATAATGATTTTAGAAACTCTGGTCACTTTGCAAGTTGCATCTTGTTCCACTAATGTGGGCTGGGTGGATAGCTGCAGAAATAGTTTTAAAATGTAGAACTCAACTACTCTAAGCTCCATGAATTTTCTAAAACTCAAACCCTTCATGTGAAGGGTTTATACAGTTCTGCAGTTAGCACTGGGCAAATGCTAACAGTGTGTTTTCCCTAAATATTAGTTGTATGTGGTGATTTCTCAGACTGCATCTGCAGCCTTTGATGTCCTTTGTTCCACAAGGCCTTTCTTAGCAGAGAGAAAAGCCTTCTTCAGTAGCGGAAAAGAAAATGGTGCATTTTTCTTCTTGAAGTTATTGGATGAGAGACCTTGCTGCAGCAGTGATCCGTAAGGGGGGTCAGCATGTACTTAACTTACTGAAGTTGCCTTGTTTTGGGGAAAAAAAAGTTCTTTTAGCACATATTTAACTTTTAAGAGTAGTTCCATTGAAACAGAAGGTAAATTTTGAACTTAGCTGACTCAGGACTGATTGCTTGTAATGAAAAAAAGCAAGTGTACCGTTTATTTAAGTCTTGTCTCTTCTTTGCAAAACAGAGCAGTTAGAACAGTGAACGGTAGAATGCATGTAATTGGATTTATTAAAATAATTGATAGATTTGTTCACGAATTTCTGATTATTTTCACATTCTGGAAATGAATAAACAACAACATGTGCTGAATAAATTGTTTATTGTAATTTATTTGCTCTTCTCCATCTTGAAAAAAACTGGGTCTATAAATACCCAGTATTTGCAGAGCTTCCCACAGCCCATGCATGCCAAATTATTTCTAAAAGCTTTTGACTTCCAGTTCTTGTCTCTTTATTGAACAAAATTAAACCCTTTAACCAGACATTGCAGGCAATGTCATATTGCAAAAGGATGCTTGGAAAAAAAATTAGAACAAAGTCAACCATTGTTTACAATTTAAACTGACGACCTATTGCTGTTGCTTGGCATTTTTCTGAATTACAATATTTTCTGAAGGAAATGGCAGAAAGTGGTTACTAACATAGTGATGTATAAGTCCTGGCAAAAAGAAGTGGAAACATTTTTTAGTTTTCTTTCCTTTTTCTGAATTACTCTGCTGCCTGGTCGTATGACAGATGACACTGATCAGGGGGTAAAAAATGTACCACATGGATCTTGCCAAAGACACAGAGTCTGTTTGAGTATTTGTCAACAAGTCTCCAGAAGAGATATGTGCAATGTGCAGTAAATCCCTAGGCTTAGGTATGTCAACATTGGTTTATTTGTTAGGTTCACAGAGCCTTCTGTGATGAGAAAGAAAATTATTTGAATGCTTCTACATGAAGAAATACTGTTTGGGAATGATGCTGATGGGTTACAAACAAAACTAAAATAGAAATCCAAGTTGATACCTTGAAATTCTGTTTTCACGGAAGTGTGTCATTCATTTTCCTAGAAATTCACATGCACTTAGCTTTACAGTCTTTCTCTATAAAAGCCTTTCAGATAGGTTGTTTTTACTCATTGCGTGGAAAATCATAGGCATATGCACATAGAAAGTGAATGGGTCATGGTGGAGACTCTGGAATTTGTTAAACTGGAGGTTTTCTTTGACTCAGGAAGTGCTGCTGGCTAATTTAGATGCTGTATCTTTGTAGGAAGCACACTGTGTTCTCTGCAAAGAGCCAGTTTGTGCAGCCCGTTCGTTCTTTGTTCTTTCGAGCCCCTTGTATCTGTGTATCTTCAGTTAATTAACAAATGCTGGGTGATAGTATCTGCCAGTGACTCTTATGCTGTTAATAGGACTAGTGCATCAGATACTTCCTGTGGGTTTAAATTTTTGTGCTAGTGTTTGTTTGTTTGTTTTATTTTTTCTCTCCCTTTCCACAGGCCTGCCTTGATTTTTTTTTTTCTTTATTCCTCCAACTGTTCAGATTTTAATTGCTGTGTGGAACAGTGTTGCCTTTTTTTTCTCTCTTTAAAGATGAATGGATTACAGATGCCTTCCTCTTCCTTGATATTCACTGCTTGTGTTTATCACCTTTATTACAGTGTGTTAAGCATTGTCCTGTTGAGTGTGTAGTACCAAGATAGCACATATTTATTGTAAATAAAATTGCATGGGTTTGAATGCTGGCTAGATCCCCAACTACTTCAAATTTATTTATATTAATGAGTTTTAAATGAAAGGAAATTAAAGGAATGGCAACTTAGCCTTCTGTTCTTTCTAGGATTGGCTGGTGGTTCTGCACAGAATAGTTGGCAGAAGTTTCTATTAGTCAAGACAGTTGAAAATTTACCCTTATTAGCTAAATGGGAATGATTGATTGCTACCTTCTGTCCTGTGGTATTAGGGGAGTTATTTGCTTTAGGGAAATTAAGTTTCTGAAATGTAAACTCCCCTCTTGTATAAAGGGTAAGACCTAGAGCTGTGTGTTTTAGCCTTGCCTTTGTACCCGCTCTTCTAAGAGCTGGGGAGAATGTCCATAGAGGTGAACAGTTCCACCTGGCATTGCTATTTCTCAGGAGTCTGTTTATCTTCCGTTGCTAAAATCAGTTTGGGAGCACTTCTAAAAATTCTCTTTCTGACCTACCTCACTATGGAAACTTTCAGAACTCTGATGTGAGGGCAGGTCTTGATTTTTTCAGTCAAGAAAAAACCAGTTATTTCTGGCTGTGTCCTCCTTGTAGCCTCTGTAAACCTGGGTGTGAAGGCTGTCAGCTTGTACTGGAGAGGCTGGAGCTCAGCAGAGCTCTGAGCACACCTCACTGTGGACTAAGTCAATCCTGTGGCCATCAAGGGATGGCATCCTTAGATCCTTAGCAAGTCAGGCACAGTGGGAAACCAGCCTCTGTCAGTCAAGCCAATAGCACAATGTGTGATTGCAGTCCACTCTTGCTGAGATAAAAGCAATTATTTCCTTGCTCTCCTCTCTTAATTTGAAAGGAAAGGTCCCTGTTAGCTGCAGGCTGAGTCCAGCCTTCAAAGAGATATGAGAGACCAAAAAGGCATATGCGAATGGGTGGAATTGTTCAGGTGTTTTTTTAAATTTTGTAGTGAGTGGGAGATTTCAAGATGTTTACTGAAAATGTGTTTTGACCTTTTTAAAGGGAGGAACCACCTTGTCCTGCAGCGTTTTGGACATCAAAACTTAAATTTGTTCAAATGGAAATTTCTGTTTGGATTAAATGCTGTATAATATAGGATGGTGCATGAAATGTTTCCTATGCTATGACCACAAGTAATGATTCTTTATAACCTCATAATTTGCTTTAGAGAGAGTGTTTTGGAGTTGAGAGAATATGGTGTGAGATTTATCTCCTGTTTTCATTCACCTGATAGGCAGTTTGGGTTGCATAGTACTACACATGCCTTTTATCCAATGTCTTCCAGTGGAAGAAGCCAGGAATTCTTCTTCACTTCTGTTTTTTTCTCTAAATATAGTGGCCTAAATCTGTTTCATTCAGCAGTTTGAGCTAAAGATTTCACCTCATCAGAAAAGGGCTGAAACCCTGAACCTACAAGAGATTATCTTGGACTGCAGGGGTGGTTCAGTGGATAACACTGTACAAACACAAACAGTTCACTACCCATGGGAAGAGGGATGTCTCACACTGAGAATTAAGCTTTAATTTTCTGCAGTTTAGCAATAATGATGGATTAAGTCAACTACTTTACAAGCCTCTGGTGGTGGTAACTGGAAAATCTGATAATCTTGAGATGTCCTTGGGTTAATGCAATTACAGTTTTCACTTTTGCTTGTAATACCTTTTGATTCAAGAGTAATTCTAGCTGTGAACCAGATAAACAAGTATAGACTTGATTTCTGTTTCAGAAGACTGTCTTTTCTGCCTCCCATCTCGCATGCAAACAAGGAGGATTTTTTACTAATTTAGAAAGGTGGATTGTTGCTCACATCTGTTGGATATGATCTGGCAGTTGGGTAGTTTCTCTGGAGTCAGTGAAGATGTGTAACTGTAGAGCTGATGCTGTCTTTAATACTGATTTCTTTGGGAAACAAATAATTAACAATCATTTGGTCCATATTAACAAACTGAAGGCAGAGCCTCATCTTTCAAAGTGAATCTTTTTACTTTTGAAGTGTCTGGCAGCATCTGCTACCAAACTTTCTGATTCATGGCTGCAGTACATGACAGCTCCCACAATAGCCATTGCACACAAAGCCCTTGCCATTACTCTACATCCGTATCTCTTCTTGGATATGAAGTGAAATCAAAGCCCATTTATTCCACTTCTGCTCTTGTAAGCCTATCAAAAATAGTGGCAGTTTTGACATTTCCTCACTCAAAGTAGCACTACAGTATGCCTTTGTATCTCACAGAAGTCTCTAAGGGCACACTGGGTGTTCAAACTAATGATAGGGAGGTATAAGCCAGGAAATTCAACTTTAGACTTTCAAAAGTGTTCTTTCCCTTCTGAGCCTGTTCCCTGTTTTCTAAAGACTGGACAATTAAAATTTATGCATGATAATCTCTTGTTGAATTTCCTTCAATTCTTTTATCCCTTTTAAATTCCTCTATGATTTACCAAATACTCTGGAACAGATGATATCCCTTTTGGCAAGGATGAATATATGCCAGCAGCTTAGAGAGCACAGGAGCAATATGTTGTTAGTTGCAGGCCATATACAGGCAGCTGGGATTGATGGCAGAGCAAGAACAGACCTGTCTTAGTTTCAGACTTGTAGCTCCATCCATTTCCATAAGTAAGACAGGTTGTTTAAACCAGGAAGAAAGTCAGTTGCCATAATATTGAAGGTTTTTTTCCCTATGAAAAACTAGTCCCAAGTGGTTAAAAGTCAGTTTGTTCAGTGTCCCATAAAATTGGGCTAAAAATATGTTCAAGCAGGGTTTTTTTCAGTTATCTTCCAGGTTTTGAGGTTTTAAAGTTACATAACTAAATCTCTTTTAACTCCTTTCCCTGTTGTGTCGTGGTAGGAACATGAAATTTGGAAGTTGTCTTCATACTGTATATCTTCAGAAGTTCACCTTCAAGGGAAGAAGACCTGTGACATGACCATAAAATGGCTGTTTTGTGGCACTTTGGAAATGATAGTGTAAGGAAGCCCAAATGTTGTTTGAATATTGACCACTCAACCCTCCCTTGCTCTGCCTGCAGCAAAGTATGGTCTGTTAATTAGCAGAGAATGTAATCTGTAGGGCATGTTTGCCAGCAGATTGGAACTGCTCACTCCTTCTGCAGTCTAGATATGTTGTTGTGCAGAAATGAATGATGAAATGACAGGATACTACTCAAGGGGTTTTTCCTTCTGTCTAGCTGTGCTTGGAGTACAGGGAGAAGAAAGGGAAGAAAATAAACAAGAAAAATATTCTTGATTATTAAACTTCTGATTGATAAGTGCTAGTAAATGCAGAGAGAGGGGAGTGATGGCAAAGATTAATGGATGCAATTAGAAAGCCATCTACTGCTAAGAAAATGTGGAATTTGACTTGTATGCAAATAGTGTGAGAACTCGAGACCAACAAGTGATGACTCATATATCAAATTGAGAGTAAGAGGTCCTTGAGGAAGCAGCCAAGCTTCCTGAAGAAAATGGGAATAATTAAGTGTCTGGTATAAAAAAGATATTGTAAAAACCATGAATGACCTTTTCCTTTTAGTGCTACTAAGTGAAAGAATTAGGTTTCTTGTTGCAGGGACAGAGAGATTTTCCAGAGCCAGAATAATAATGAAAATAATAATTTTAAAAAAGAGTCAAATTTAACACAAAATAGAGAATTCAAGGGTCAAAACTTACTGAAAATAAGGCACTGTAATCTGTATCTTTTCTATTGTGTCTTTTGATTCTCATTTCTCCACCTCTTTCTCAATAGCAGTGAAAACTGGAATTAAAACATTTAGGAAAGGCATATAACTTTAGGAGCAAGGAAAATACAATGCTTTTCAAAATACAATCACACAGCTTTGAGAGTAATGGCACAGGGAGGCTGTGGGTGGGAATACAAAGAATTCGTTCTCTTTTTCTTTACCACAACGTGGCTTTCAGATAGGTGTGGATCTCCCACAAATTTGCAAAAAATCAGTTTTTCTGTGGAGGAATCTCTTCTACCATGTTCAGAAGTCCTGAATTGTGGTCAATGTTCCTGTAAAGGTAAATGTTTTGGGCATAAGTGAGAACAAAGGAAAGAAAGCTGTTGAGGAAGCAGAGCAATGATAATGGCAATTGTTGGAGGTAGTGCTGAGGGCGGTGTTGAGGTTGACATTAATCAAGTAAACCAAAATATGTTCATAAAGACCTTTCAGAGGAGTTCTTGCTATCTACTCTGATTCAGTGGATCAAGCCCTAGACCACTGTTTCCTAAGCATTTTTTCATGGATAGGGGCGTGAAATCAGCCTGTGGTGAATGTTCAGGGCACACTTGTACCTTCACAGTGTTTCTATGCACATTTGCTAAGAAGAACATGTGAGGATTTGAGAGAAATACTTGGTAGTAAATTTTGAGTGTGGCCAACTGTTACCATGAATCTGTGAGCCAAGACACTTTTGTTGCTGTTTCTTAAACTGACACTGCAGTTAAAAAGCTGGTGAAATATTTTCAAATGACAACATTTTACAGAAACATTTAAATTAGCACAGTATTTGACAAGCAAAAATCAAGTTTGCAGTTTTCTATTGCATGTAGAATATTATGAATAATGGATTTTGTTATTTCAAAAAAGAAAAAAATCATATTGATTGAAAGCACTTATTCCTAGTCAAAACACTATTTTTTTTCTGCTCAGGTCATCTAAGACTTTTCTGTCTTGAGGAGATTGATGTTAGAATAACAATGTCTTGGGTATGAAAAGCTAAAGCCATTTTGTTTTGAAATGTTTCCTTTTAAAATTCTTCAGAGATTTACCAAGATAAATTCTACTGAAAACCATGGAACATAATAATGGTACCTAAATTACATTTTTAACCAATTTGCTGATTCTATTGTTGTCAAAAGTCTGACCTGAACAGCTTCAATGCAAAACACTGAATTCTCCACCGCACATCTGCATTTAGGTCTCTCTTTGCCTCTGTGTAAATATAAAATCTCTTCAGTCTACAGTCCCATGTACCTAAATCCTCCACTAGAGGTAATAAAGGAAAATTAGAAGGGAACTGTGATCTGGTCATTGCATTAAAAATTCTGCATGTGCAGGCATTTCTCAGGGTTTTGTCTCTCTTGTGGAGTGATGAGATGCTTACGTGTTTGTTCAGTAACTTTTTCCACACAGACCAAAGACAAACAGAAAGTTGTGGAATATGTTCTCCATGCAACTGCACAGTTACCAACAAAACCTCAATTTGTGATGCTTAATCTTAATGCAGAATTAGAAGATGTATCTTCATCAGATATTGTTAAAAAAAATTGTCTTCTCCTAATTTAGATCTCCTTTGCACATTACATTGCACAGAGTTTGAACATTATTTTTATAGGTTGTTTTCTTCAGACAGAATATGTTTTGGAGGATTTAGTCTTGTGTGTGGGGTGTGGTTGCTGGCCTCTCTTTTTTTTTCTCATATTTCTGTGAGCTCTATTCTTGAGCATATCGTGTGCTCTGGGTATAGCTTTCTGATGAAGACAATCCATTAGAAGTAATTCCTTAATAATAAGCATGGCAATGGGCTTACAGCTGTTCCTGGACATTATGCAGCCCTGAAAACACAAAATCATATTATTGTGACTCACCCTTCTGCGTCAAGACCAAGATTCTTCTGTCCTATTTATAAGTTAAGAATTTATAGGAAGAGATTTTTTTTTCTCTGTGTTTGAGCAGCATCTGTTCCTTTTGGTTCTGGTGTACAACTTGTCTTCCATTTATTACTCTTACTAATGGTAAATAATCAATGTAATAGCATAGCAAATCTGAATGGCAGCAGTTTGTGCTTAGCTTTTGGCAGTGAAGGGAGAAACACAAACACATCCATATGTCCTCCCTAATGCCATGTTACTGAGCTCCCAGAAGGCAAAGAACAATTGCAGATAAACCCAGGTAGTATCAACTGAGGAACAAAACTTCTCTAAGTTTCTCTGTTTCTCTGCTTCTACTCGAGACCTTTGTGGGGTTTTGTTTTGGTTTTTGTTTGTTTGTTTTTAGTTCAAGATAAATATTTTCAGTCCTAATTTATGAATGAGATCAATCTACGTTTTTCTAAAGTTAAAAAAAAATAAAAAATCAGACAGCAGACAGAAACTGAACACAGGATTTTGGTTGAAATTCTAGCCACAAAATCATCTTTTCTCATAATTCTTGTGATTTTGGAAGATCACAATCTTCCAGATTTCCTTTTATACCATTTCTTTTTCATTTTGAATCACAAATTGCAGTTCAGCTGTTCTAGTTTGTGCCCTTCATTTAAATTGCTTAAAGATATAAACAAACCCTTCCACAGGAAAAGAAAAAAAAAAAAAAGGAAAGAAAAAAAGAGGTGCAGAAAGCAAAGCATCAATCATTTGAGGCTGTTTGGCAAAGTAGCACCAGGTTATCATGGACAGAGGAAGCTTAATTCAGTCGTTCAATGATTCACTGGACAGATCAACAGATCATTGCTGCTCCAGACCCTTGTGTGCCTAACACCAGTGGCATGGCAATATTCCTTTTGAAACTTAAATAAATTTCGCTAATGAAAGTATGTCTTGACATTTCAAACCTTGGAGCTGAGAGCTGCCTCTCAAGTCAGGTTCCTTGTTAGAGTGTTTCACTGTTCTTTCTGTTCTACCTCTACCAGCAATACTTTTCCATGTGTTCCAGGATGCCAGACCTTTCCTGTTTCAAGTGTGTTGCTGCCATTTGCAAGCTATCACAGGAGCCTTCAGTCAATTACCACCCAAGCCTCCCAGTGTTCCAAAGAGACTGACCTTCCCCCCTTGGGCACCAATTAGAATCTATTACTCTTTTCCCATCGTACTCACTCTAATTGGAGCTCTGGCTCTTTGTCTGGTGGAGCTTGTTTGGTTTCCCCTCTCCTTTTTACTATTACTGAAACTTTGCTAAAGATGGCAAGAGTGAAAATTCCAAACCACAGATGTATATACCTTGGGGACAACGACAACAACAACATTTTGATGAGTCTTTTAATTTAATCTCTCTTTCACTTGTCATCAGGAGTATAAGAAAACTCCAGTGAAAGAATAGATATGTTTCATGATGATATGGCTTACTTCCTTCCTCTTTTTTTCTCTTCCTTCAGTTGATGTGCCCCAATTATTTTACAGAAAAGGCTTTCCAGCAACTGTAGGACAAACACGCTGTGAGCCTTGCTAGTAAAAATACTGTGCTCTGAAAGTTGAGGGGAGCAAGAGGTGTGTACCTGACAACTCTCTGGAGTCTCAGGGCCTCCCTCTCCTTTCTTGTATGACAGTACAATTGGGCAGATGTACTTTTCTTTCTGGAGTGTGTCTGCAGCTCACGTCTCTAAATAAAGAGTAAAATAATATTGATAAAAGCATTTTTCTCTCCCGGTGATCAATGATGATCCAGCAGTCTACCTTGACTGGCTAGCAGCAAGAGCTGTGCTTGTCCCAGCCTGCTGCTGTGACATTAGAACCCCTAAAATCATGCTATGTACAGCTGCTCTTATGTAAGCGTGGCTGCCACCTCAGTGTCTCTCAGGAGTGGATTTAAGCCTACCCTGGAGGTGAGATTTGCAAACATGCCAAGTCTGTGCTAAAAGGAAATTCAGGGAGAAAAAAAAAATCCCCACGCTTCTTTGGGCTTTGGGATTCCCTTGCTTTTGGTGAGGATAATGCAAGATAAAGTGTGTGATTGGCATTCACCAACTGGTTGATGTGGATCAGAAAAGTCAGCCATGAAGTGGCTCTTTGAGGGTGTTTCTGGAGTTATTAACCAGGCAGGACCTGCAGGCAGTCTGAGTTTATTTGGTTTTTCCACCATTTGGACAGCAGATGTACCGTAACAAGTTTGCGTGTTCAGCAGTGTAGCCTTGTGGAGCTAAGTCAGGAGGATTTGAAGTTTAGATTCTTTCTTTATCTAGGTCCCTGACGGCACTGTGGATACAGACAAATCTGTATATAGATTTATTTTGTTAGGGCACCTCCATGACAGAGCTACCCATGGGTTGATGAGAAGATCCCGGTGTGAATAAAGTTTTGGGGTCTGGCTCTGTTGTAGCTGACTCCTATCAGGGAGAGGCTGGCACAGCCCAGGGTATCCTTCAGCTGATTCAGCTGCCACCAAAAGGGGCAAAGACTCCAATGTAGGTTACAGCAGCCTGCCAGGAACTTGGAGTGCTTTCCGTGTGAGACTACAACCTGTGTCACTGCGTCTCCACAGATGTCAGTGCTCAAATTAACTGAGTTATTTTCTATTTTCATATCTGTAGGAGTAGAGAGGTGACTTTAACAAATGTAAGAAAATTTTATAACCTATAACTTTTTATTTCTTTACATGCTTTCTCATTTAACACATAACTTTGAAAAAGCTGCATTGAAGCTTTGAACTTGGAAGTGGTAGCTCCTGGTTTCTGCAAAATAGAAATGCATTTTGCTGAGAAAATCTCACTGAATTTTTTGGGAGTGAGGTGCTCTGTAAGTGCAAACAGGTTTTATTAATAGTCAATTCATGTGCATAATAAAAAGTATGTTCTCACTATAAAGAAGGTTAATATTGTTCAATATATCTACATTACTGCCATACTAAAGCTGTGTGTATATGTTCTGTTTGGAATTATATGAATAGGTGCTACATTATACTATATACACTTGTGTATTATTGCTGTGTGAGAGATATATGGGTCTCTACCATTTGAGATGGAAAAAACCCCATGTCTTTCAGTAAAAAGATATTTCCTAGGTTTGCTGCACAAATATTTAATGAATATTTTAAGTAAGTGAAGCAGAATCATCAAAAGAAAAGAACATTATTTTTGCTGGAGAGTTTAAAACTAAAAATCAAACCACTCTCTCTCTCGAAGTTTGCCTGCTTTCAAAATCCAAGCACTAGAAAGGCTGTTCTCTCCTTAAAATGCAAAACCTCAGAAAAAATAAATGCTTCATCCTTCTGAAAAATCCATCCCTAAATGTCATAAAATATTACTCAGTAATCTGTCAAGTCATTTGCACTGAAGGCTGCTGTGGTCCAGCTTGAGTTTAATATAAAGTGAAATTAGTCCTCATGTTTCTTCTTTCTGGGTCAGACTTTCATCCCAGGTGGGTTCTTTGCCAGGGTTCTCCATGGCCAGGGTGGCTGTGACCACAGGCTCTGCTAATGGTGATGGGTGTGTGATGAAAGGAGTGATTTTCACAGAGGGTCAGGTACCCAGCTCTCAGCCTGTACCTTCAGTGAATATTCTTTAAATGAAAGTCTCCTTCTTTATGTGTTTCAATCCAGAAAAAAGTGTTCCACCTCACTGATTTGTGGAGAGCAGGAAAAATGTTTTTCCCCTCTTTAAGTGTGTGGAAGGGCCCTGCAAACAAACATACACAAATATGAAAATACCTGGTAGCCTGTCTCATCTGGCATAAGCAAACATTTCTAAGAAGCAGTGAGATAAACAAAACCAAAAAAAATTCTCCATCTTCTTTCTTTATTGTACTTGAAACATACCTTCTTCTAGGTCAGAATGTATTTGGACCGCACTCTAACAGCAGGTGGTGAAACTGCAAAAAGTATTTGTGTGGAAAGGAAGAAGGAAATAATCTCTTTTTGAAGCTGCAGAGGAAATTTTGGCAGAGGGAATGTAATTAGGCAACCTAGAAAATGCCAGCATTGTTCCTGGACAGAGTTTTGAGAACTTTAATAAATTCAAGTGATCAGCACAGTAGTTTTAAATACAGTCTGGAGGTCTGCAGTAACAAACCACAACAAGCAGACCCAATAACTACAGCAAAATTAGAGCTGCTTTTTTCAAGAGGACACTTAACTTACTTATATTAATATTTGTCATAAATGTGTAATCCACAGCAAGGATACTTGGAAAGGGTGAGTATATTTTATGGTCATTTAAAGGGAAACTTGCTTACACTTCAGTGTACAGTTAGTAAAAGCATTTATTGGCTCTTAAAAGCTGCATTTAGATTGGATTTTGCATATGTGAGAGAAGCTACTTTCATGTGGACACCAGTGTTCTAGATTCAAGAACAGGAAGGAAGGGGAGGCTTCATCTCTGCCACCCCACCACTCTGAGGTGACGTTGCTTCTTGAGAATATGCCCATTTAAAACCTGCTGCATGTCTCTGAAATGTGCCTGTTCTGTATAGTAGTATAAGTTAAAATAGCTGCAATAAATGATAGTAAAGCAGAAAAGAATCAGAAACCCAAAAGTTTTCTATGCAATAAAATCTGATTATTAGGCTGTAGACTTGTTAAGCTGAGAAATAATCAGAATAATTAATATGTTTTGCTCTGATTTTAATTGTGATTATAGCTAGAGTAATTTGAAAAATAAATGTTTGATTATCATGTTAAACAAGGCTTTTTTACCCCTCTTAAACTGCAGTTACTAACGGAGTACATTATTGCAGTCTTTGGTGAAAATAAGAACAAGGTCCATTATAAATTAAAAATATGGATGTACAGAGAAGAGTACTTAGTGAATTTGAAGGAAAACTTGGGAAATATGAATCCAAGCCTGTCTTGGGAATGGTTTACAAGCTTTTAAATGCAAATTTACCAGAGCTTTTTGTAAGTCATG
This sequence comes from Sylvia atricapilla, assembly GCF_009819655.1. Taxonomy (NCBI): domain Eukaryota; kingdom Metazoa; phylum Chordata; class Aves; order Passeriformes; family Sylviidae; genus Sylvia; species Sylvia atricapilla. The sequence goes on from NC_089147.1 coordinate 10,954,952, forward strand.
GATCTCATTTTTAATCGGTATTCCACTGTTTGAAAATCAGCCACACAGGCTCTCACTTGGTTAACATTCATTTTACTAGTCTCAGATCTTGATCCAAAATCCACTGAAGTCAATAAAAAGACTCATTTTGAATGCAAAATTAAAGTTATTCTTCTTAGCATGTCAGAAGAGCTTCCTCTTGCAGTATCCCACCATTGCATCAGAGTAAAATATTCAGCAAGAATATAAAAGTTTCTTTCTGAGCCTGTGGATGAGCCTGGGCTTGCAGGCAACTTACTGGACTTCAGATCTTCTGATGTATCATTTCAGTAAGTGTTAACCTTTGAGGTGTTACAGAGGTTACCCTGATAAATATGTCTTTTAGTATTTCATACATATTTGTACTCAAGCCCCATATATAAGCTCACATAATTCACATTTATTGGTTTCATATGCTACTCAGATGTCATTAGGGTTTCCAGATTCCCAGATAGAGCTGACAGGCTCTATAACAGCACAGATACGTTTTTAGAGAAGTCTCTTCTTGCTTATTTCCTGCTAGTCAGGGTTTAGGCTGCCCACTGGACCATGAAGCAGTGTAATATCATTTTTGGCTGCGTGCCGTAGGATTTCTTGCCATTGAATTGCTTGTCACAGTTTGGGTGATCACAGGTCCACTGGGTGATATTCTAACATGCAGATGAAGAGACCCAGCTCTCTGATCCAGCCCAATACTGCTTTACTCTATCATTGATTTCATCTGGGCTTTTTCTAAAGTCCCTGTTGCCAGAATCTGTGAAGGTTTATACAAGTTGAGCTTCCCTGATTTCTAAAGAGTTAAACAGGAGATGAGTTCCTTTTTTCCTTGACTGAGACAAAGTCTGCTGGCCTAAATTTCTAAAAAAATTCTGGGTAGAGCTCTGATGGTCTCCTCATTTCTTATCCCTCATTAGGGTTTGGGAACTGGAATTTTTCTCATCAGAGCTGTGTAGCTAAGTATAGCTGTACACTACAGCTACAGTACTCAGGTACTGCTGCAATGAAAAGATTTATTTATAGATACAGCTGTATTCTTTACTATAATTTTAGTAGGGGGTTGCCTGAACTCACCCACACTGAGGCATGCACTGGATCCTGCTTCCTTCTAGCTTTCCCTTCATTGCTGTGGAGTGAAGCACATCCTTGATGTTCTGAACCAGCAAAACTCAGTGTCTGCCTTCCTCCCTTCATCCAAATAACTCACTGCATGAGCCTGTCTGTGGGGACATTGAGTCCTTTCCTGTGAATCAGGATTTATTTGCTTTTGAAATGTTAATGCTAGAGACCAGGAGCAGGAGATGTCTTCTTGAGCTGCCTTAAAGATGTTAGTTGCTATTTTAGTGTGCTGCTGTGGATTAAGAGGACTACTGAAGGGCAGCATGGCAACTCCTCTTTGATCCAGATGACGGGCTTTGTAGGTGGTGGTCATTAGGAAGGAGAAAGATCTCCATCCATCCTCTGGCTCCAGCTGTAGGGAGCCATAAAGCTGGGTTATAACAGGCCAGATTTTCTATGAAAGTTCTCTCAAAGACTGGTGATTGTTTTTCCCCACTCCTGTTTCTAACAGGCTGCCTTTCCTAGCTGGCCTCATGGCTAATGCAGCTGGTCAGGCCTTCAGCACCTCATGTCTCAGCTATTACAGTGCCCTGTCCCCCACAGATGTGGCCGTCTCTGAGTCACTCAGAATGCAGCTGCAGAAATCACACACCTCAGCCACAGGACAAATCTCTTTGGAATGCTCCCCAACTTTTTACACAAAAAGCAGAGCTTTGCTTCCCAGACTTTGCTATCTTTGCCATACCTCACTGCTTATTAAGAGGTCAGCTGCTGCCTCCCATTAACCTGTGGCTCTAGTCTCCACTCCTGCTTGCAACCTTTTCAATTAAGTGCCTGTGTATGTTTCTCAGTGTGCATGGGAGAAGACGCTTTCTGAGGAACATCCACTGCCCTATGCCAGTACTTAAAACATCCAAGGGTTTTTCTGGTTTTCTCTTTTTCTCTCTCCACTCCCCCTCCTTTTTATTTTTTCTTCTGTTGTTTATGACAGAGAAGCCTTGGTCATAGCTGGGTTTCAGCTTACTTTTGGCCGCCTTTACTTTATGCCTTTGTAGATACTGTACTTCGTAGTTCTCTGTGGCAAATGCTTTGTTGGTATTTGTATGTTAAAAGGGAGCAACAGATTCCTGGACTGTGATTGGACTATTGTGATGCTGAGTTAATGCAAGTAATAATTAATAAAGTAGTTGGAAAGAGGTGTGAAAAATAAAGAACCAGAGGAGGAGAAGGCAGTCACCTGCCTGCTGGAATAGAAAGGAGAGAAAAAACAAAAGAAGTGGAATCAGAGATAAAAGAAAAGAAATGATGGAGTCAAGGCAGGGAGGAATTGAGGGGATTAAGAAGAGAATCATAGGTAGGGTGTTCTAGCAAATCAAGGTGATTATTTTCTTTGTTTGATGGGTGCACATTGCATTCAAATATTGGCATAACATTCTCAGGCTCTCCAGCTTAGACTTACAGTTCTGAACCATCCTTTGTTTGAGGGCGATTAAATTCTCAGAAGAATTCAGGGCCTACAAGGAGAGTTAGTACCAATTCTTTTCTTCTTTTCACTATGCTGGGAGGTGTGCACCTAATAAGGATGTAAATATTTAGCCTTCTGTATAGTCAGGACTTTGTTCTTTTTTTATTTTATTTATAGAAGGTTGAAAACTTCATTTTTCTGAAATAAAGAGATGGAGGAAACATAATTTAGGGTCAAAAAATTTGTTTGATTTCCTCCTATGTGTCTGTTCTGTTGAGACTCAAACAGTTTATAATTAATTTTTATTAAATTGCCAAAATTTTCAAAACAAAGTGATGCTTTGTGACTCATTTTTAAGCATTTCATTTTGAAGTAGATAAAACATTTAGGCTTTTCTTCATGATTTTTTTCCCTGATGATGTTTCAGATTAAATTGTTTTTTTTCTGAGATTTCAAAGATGTGTGACTTTACAATGGTTCTCCTGAAACACTGGGTTTTTGAAACACCCAAAATATTTACAACAAAAATACATATTTCTGCTGTTTATCAGCCAGCATAGTCAGAAAATGTGGGGTTTTCCTTGGTTGTTCTGACCAAACTGTGTCCTGCATGTAGCTTTATAAGAATCTGTCACTTCACCTATTTTCTTCCTGTTTTTGATTTAGATTCATGTCATTATCCCTGTTTTGTCAGCAAATTTTTACAGTAAGGAAAATAGGGAATTCGCTATAAAGCTGGTGAGTCAGGACGTCAGTCTAAATAAAATCTCTCTTATCACTGTAGTCTTTAATATTTTTTTTCCGACTGTCCTTGTATACCGGTTTTATCTGTAGGATGTTTTTATCTGTAGGAGCAGTCAGGGCCCTTTTCTAACTGAAGGCCCATACCTGGTTTATCATGTCCAAGGACACAGGATTTTTCTTGTCTCAAGAGGTTTGTGCGCTCTCAGCTGCTCATCTCTTATATATCCATGTTGGTTTCATCCACATCCAGCTGCTTTTTGTGTGAAAAGATAAGAAAAGCAAACACAAACAAAACTTGCAACTCCCTCAAATGTTCTTAAAAGGAACTCCAGGGAAAACCCTATGAAACATTGTCTGCTGAGCCAAAGCAGCTCTGAATTCTGTCCGGGAGCTGATTATTGCTGGGTCTTTCAAATCCTGTCTGTGTAATCCTTTCTCTGCTCTGAATTCTCTGCTAATCCTGCACCTGCTCTTCCTAATTCCAGCCTATTTAGGGATATAGGCAATATATTTTGTTTACTGGTTCATTAATATGTCAGGACATGGGCTTCCAAACCTGCACAGGGTGTGTAGGATTTCGCCGAGGATACAGATGAAATCTGCTCAAGTTGTATTGGAGGAAAAACGTATTAAAATCAACTTCTAAAATGCAGCTTCATCATTCAAAGGTCTGTATAGTTCTGGTCTTGCTCATTTTTAGGCGGTGTGGGAGGAATTTTTCAGAGGAATTTTATTTAATGTCTTTGAATATTACTTATAACTATTAACTGTTTCTTCAGTGGCTGAGTTGTCAGGGGAATGCCTTGGTGCTGCAAATAGTGCCTGCATTTGGAGGGGTTCTTTTCATTAACATTGAAAATCATGTATTTTTCTCCTTAAAAAAGAAAAAAAAAAGAAAGAAAAAAAAAGAAAAAAAAAAAGAAAAAAAAAGTGCACGTGTTTTGAAGTGATTTATACTGACAGGAAATTTACTCAAGTAAGACCAATTAAAATGTTCTTCTAAATGTGGGAATATCTATTATGTGAAATAGGTTAAAATTATTTTAACTTTTTGTTGTTATATTTGCTTTTTTTTGTTTTTATAGAATGGGATTTTTAGGAGATGAGGTCACTGTGTCTTCCTTCCAGCAATGTTTTCAGTGAACAAAACTCATGAAGAATATTCTAGAAAGAGAAGTGGGAGGCCAGATCACCAGCTATGTGACTTCTAGTACATGGTCACAGATACTATGAAATAACTTCCACAATGCCTGTAGCCTCTGCCTCTTCCTTACTTGCAGCCTCTAAACTTCTTAACACTGATTTTATCTGTGAGTGGCAGTATAGAATTGTAGTCTCAGACAGACATTAACATCTCAGTTAAATAAAGTTTACCAGGCTGATAGGTGCTAATGAATCAATTAACATCAATATCCATGTATGTGCTCTTTGCTTGGCAATGCAAAGTGGCAGAATTAAGCTTAGGTCAAAATTAAAAAAAATAAAATGTTTAAACCAAGTCTAATGTATTGGCGATAAAAGTATGTTCACAGAAAGGGAAATGCCTCAGGTAACACTGTAAACTAACTGTAAATTGTTAAACTGAGATGAATTGGCTGCAAGTCTGGAAATTTGCTTGTAACTTTTCCTAGGGTAACCAAGATCAAAACTGGGTGATGATTCTTAAAAACACCATGAAAATGTGACTAGATTTTGTGAAGTATTGATTTTTAGTGTAACTAGTTATCCTTGAGAATGGACCACTAAAATGAGGTAGAGTATAAAATTTTCCCGTTTCAGGGTAGCAGAATTTTAGGATCTCATATCTCATGATCTGTAGGGAATGAGGTAGAAACTGAAGCTGGATGAGAAATAGCAAGCAAGAAGCCTGAATATAATATTAAGAGTATGTTAAAGAATATCTGACAGTTTCTCACTTCTGAAATCTTGACTCTTGCATAACATCATTGGTCTCTTTGTTGTCATCTCATTGTAGAAATAATTTAAGATCTCTGGGACAAGTACCTCCCATTTTATTTGTAACTGCAGTGCTGCTGAGGCTGTATAAATAGTACTCTGATTGGAAGGTAGGAGAATTCCATGCTTTCAAAATACAAAATGTACTTGTAAGCTGGATGCCCTTTGAGGTATTGAGTCCCATATCTGCCACTAGCCCTTTGATCAGATCTTCTTTTTTGGCACTGTTCAAGAGCTTAATTTCTGGGGCTTTCTGATATTAAAGACTCTCATCTTCGGTGTCAAGAGTAAGAGTTTGAATAGAAAGGGAAAAAGGTTAGATTGTAAAGCCCCTGATTCTGATCTGCACAAGAGCTAATTCTTCTGGGTCTGAAAAAGAATTTGGGAAGATTAAGCAGTATTGACGCAGCCTGGAATGTCGATTTGCTTCCAAATAAAACTTTATTCTGATACAAATCAAGCCAGCCATTAACCTTCCAAGTAAGGGACAAAACAGTCATACAAAGAGTGCTCACCTTTAATTGTGTCAGCCTTCTATTAAGATTGCAAAGCCATGAGGTTATCATTCTTGACTTCTTCTTGTCATCAAGACCATGGACTTGTCAGGAGAAGATTCCAGCAGTCAAACAAAAAGTTCTACTGCAACAGTCTGTGTCAGGATTAAGTCCCCTGTGTCCCCTTTGACACCCCACTCAGTAATTGTTTCCTAGTTGATTTAGGGCTATGTGCCCCTGCAATGGTCACATCACTAAACCAGCTGGCAGATTGAGTTGAATGAGTGCCAATGATAACACAAGAAGAAGGGAAGAGAAAATCTGCAGCTAGAAGTGAAGGAGACAGGAGGATCTCGACACCTGTGACCTGAGATCCTAATCCCTGCTGTGGCATTAGATTTTCTGAAGCAGTATCTTAAAAAACCTGTTTCTCTCTGCTGGCTTGGAGAATCCAGAGCTGTGTATATGACATGTCTGATGTGAAGCAATGTGCTCTTCTCTCCCATCTGAGAAGCAGATGATGAAGCCATAATAAACTCAGAACTCAGGATTCTTTATTCTTCCATACCTGTTTTGTCTTGTTAGTTTATGTCAGTGCTGTGAGGGGAAGCAGTGTGTCAGTATGGACAGGATACACTGAGCTGCAGTCTCCCTAATTAGCCTTCTGCCAACTCCATGAAGGACCCTGGAGAGAAGAACCTGTCTAGTGACTTCGTTCACTGAGTTCAGTGCCCTTTTTCAGTGCCTCCTAGAAAATTCACAACTAATTGTGGAAACTGGCGCCATTCTCATACTTGGATTTTGATCTGGCTCTTCTCAAACTATAAAAGTATAAAATACTCAGAGTGTAAGAAAGTTGATTGCAGAGTATGGGAGGGTTGAAATCAGTGAGTTTTCTGGAATTCTGCCATTTTACTTGCTCTCTAAATTGTTCCAGTGACTTTATTATGCAGGAGAACATGGACAAGGCAGATCTGAGTGTAATAAAAAAGGGAAAGCTGTGCCAAATCAGCACCTGAATCAATGAATTTAGTCATCTGACATCTGTTTCACTTGTCAGGTAAAAAAAAATAAATATGCAATTAGCTGAGATACATGCCTACAAAAAAGATTGTGAATGTTTTAGTGGGATTGCAAAGCTAAAAAGCTATAAGCTTTGCATTTTTGTGTGCAAGTGCTCTGCAGCTAGGGGGGAATCTACATGCTCACAACTGCTGAACAAATGTTTATAGCTTAAATATTTGTTTGAGAGAGGGTATGTAATCAGATACCAACTTTCCTGGAGAGCTGGTTAGCACACAAATTGGGCTTGCTTTATAAAGGTTTTTAAAATTCATTGTAATGGGTGAGAAAAGCTGGCTGTCGTTTCAGAACGGAGTGCTGATATAAAAACTCTCCCATTCACGGCCCATGGGAATGTGAACATTCACTGGAGTTTAAATCTCTGGTGAATTTTCTGCTATAGCTATATAGCAGGCTAATATTCCTGTCAGAACAGATTTGCAAATGACCCATAAACCAAAGAAGAAACTAAAGCTGAAAGGATGCTCTGGGCAATATCATTTTCTTTACTGACTTTTTGTCTCAGTCTGAGTCATTGATAACAGTTTCTGAATGCAACTTCTATTCAAGGTTAATAAAGAAATCAGGATATGCAGAGAAGAAAATGTTGGCTTATTAAGAAAAAGCAGTTAATTGTTATCACACAGTAATGAGATTTCATTGGTTTCCATGACATTTGGCCTAAGCTGTGGAGGGAATCTCACTAAAGAAGAGGGATGTCCAGAGTTCCAAGAATAGGACATACTGTGTGTTACATCCGGGCTATGCAGAGCAAGCCAGCCAGCTCTAGAGGGACAAATGTCATTACTCATAAAAGTTTACATGCACTGATCTTAAGTCTTTAAGTCTTAACTTAAAATTATAGAATCATCTCAGTTGAAAAATATGTTTAAGGTCCTTGAGTTCAACTGTTGACCTAGTCCAGGTTAACTGAAACCTTGTCCCTTAGGGCCATGCCTGTGTCATTTGGATATCTCCAGGGGTGGTGGTTCAGCCACTTCCTCAGCCTCCTGTTCCAGTGCTTCACAGCCCCACTGGTGCTGAACTTTTCCTGAATATTAGTCCTTGCTCCTGGGGAGGTGAGGCAGTCACAGAGGACACTCATATACTGTGCAGAGCAGGAACTTGTCCCAGTTGCCCCTGTCCCTTCACTGTCACTCTGCACTCCCTTCAGGTTCCCCCAGTTTTGGAAACCTCCTCGTGCATGATTGTGCCAGCCCTGGGGCTGCTCACTTCAGTGTCTGGGGGTTACACTGGCTAAAAACTACATGCATGGCTGAAATTCAGTTCTGGCTGCATCTGTACTTCAGGCACTTGAACCCAGGCAAGGGGATACCCATTTACTGTTTTGTGTTCTGTGAATTAATAAACAATTTCAGGCTTACAGCAGCTTGAATCCTCAGGAGAAACTTCTCTTGACTCTAGGGAACTTTGGAACAAACATCAGAGAAGGTGCAGCATTGTTTGGCAGTTTTTCATAGAGCAGTTCAGAAAGACTTTGTGCAAGCCGGTTTAGAGAGCTGTTGCTCAGTGACAGTGCATGAAGAGTTGCAGTAAACATCCCTCTTATTCAAGAACTTTGGAAGATAACAAAAAGAGAAAAAGTATACAAAATATATTAAATGTTCTTTAAAAACATAGCAGCACAGCTGGTGACCTGAAGGAGCCCTTCCACCTCCAACTTCCAGCAATGTAATCTCTGTCTCAGATATTTTCTCAGGCTGAGTCATTCAGCTGGATGGATTTTAACCTTATTTCTAAAAGGAGAGAATCCCTGTATTCAAAGCTATTCAGAGACTGGGACTGAAATGTCACAAAGTTCGTGTTTGACAACAACACTTTCCTTTGTTGACAGTGTGTCTATAGCCTGATTGTCTCCCAGAGAAGATACTTGGCCCAGAAATGTGTGATAGGAAAAGGGAAAGTCTTCTGATAGAGATACTGCACTTGAGGATTTCAGCCTTAGCACAGGCTTTCTGAAGTCTTTTAATGAATGTGCTGTTTAATTGCTTTGTGCCTTATCTTTTCATGGTTAAAAGTAAAGGTGAGAATACTTGCTGTACTAATGATATTCAAAGGATAACTCAATGAATACATGTGAGGTAATCAAAATTTTCTGAGGAGCATTTGCCCCACAGAAATCAATGTTAGATAAATGTAATTATCCTTATGAGATTGATGTAAATTTGATGCCAATTATTTCTAAAGTAAACCCCCCCCTAAAATTCACAAATCATTTATACAAATGTTAATCATTTCTCTGCTTTTGAATGTTAACAATTGAGTACATCATTATCCATTAGGATTTGGAAAAATGAGGAGAAAGACATCTCTGACAATTTTTGATGGAACAGGTACAATAGAATAATATAATGAGAACTTATTAAGGAAATGCTTTCCAAATAATTTTTCAATAAAAAGTCCTAGCAAAGTCTGCTATTTGTCATGTTCCTAGCTCTAATTCTGTTTTATAAAGTGACAGTTCAGCTGATGAGAGTGGCAAATACCTTGAAAGACTCAAGAAGATCAAGTAATTATTTGAAAAAGAATGTCATTATCACATTCAATAATTATTACAAAATCACACCACTTGTAATCCTGAGCACAGTTTGATGACCCACTATATTCAGGAAGAACATCTTTTAGTTTATGGACGTGGCAATATCAATCTATCCTCTCTTCATTTTCCGGGACCTGGAAGTTAAGCATACACTACTGAATCCTCAAGGATTTTATTCCCCTAGAACATATGTGGCCTCAAGAGGAGGTTTCTCCTGCTGGTAGACTGAGGGAAGCAGAAAATTCAGCATGAACTCTCTGTGATTTGGTCTCATTCACAGCCAAAGTATTCCTTTAGCAGAGTTAGTGCATCATCTAGAGAAGGATACATTTTTATTTTGAATGCTCCATTTATCTGTAATGACTGGGCTTAATAACATATTTATAAGCAGGGGTTATGGTTAGAATTCATTGCCAAGACCATTAAACCTCTTAATTTTTTTTGCTTGTGTGTTTTTTTCTGACTCCCAGTCCTTGATTGTTTTTTGCTTCTGGTTATGTCTCCATAACAAATGACTGTCAAGCACCTTGGGCTGTCGATTTCTGGCATGTTAACTACTGCCTGGTAACTGTCCACATGCTCCCTCCAACAGTGTGATAAATTTGATGGTGCTTAAGCCTTAGTGAGAGTGAGGAGAAATATATACACATGGGCACCTAATGTACAATAAATAAGACAGTTATATTGCCTGTGGGAATTGACTTATATAGCCACTGTTTTTTCTTTTCTAGTCTTCTCATTACATGCAGTTTTTTCATTCACCCACACACATGCAGTGAACTTAAACTGGTGTCATTCATTGGTGTGATACCTGTGTGTTTGACGTTGTTAATACTTGCAGTGCACAAACAAAATATAGTTGACTCTTTTATGACTCCAGCTGACTATGACAGCAAAGATCCAGAAGAGTAGGGACTTCACAGTGTTCTTTGGCTTCACCTCTGTTCGCTCTGGTTTTCATACCAATCATATCTGTTGTGAAAGGTTGTTCACTGTGTGCAGTTGTGGTATGTTTGTTTTCACTGAGAATGTTCTGAAATTTCATTTCAAAATGCAGTCCTCCTCTCTAACTTCTGACTTGCCTAAACTCTTTCTGTAGTAGTTAGAATCTATTTCTTCAGCTTTCTCTTTTTCCCATGCTTCTGTGATTTCTCTTCAATGTGTCTAGAGCATGTTCTTTCAATCACTAGCTTACCACATCTTGGTTTCTTTATGTATGGAATGAGCTGCCACCTGACATTAAATGTTGGTGGCACTGTTTAAACTTATGCACAAAAGAGCTTAGAGAAATTAGTTGCACTGTATTATGCAGTTGCCCCCTATGGCAGTGGGGATAGTTTTCCCAGGGGCCAGAATCTTCAATTATTTGGTTTTGGCTTGTTGAGGTGAACATGGCTGGAGAGAAAGCTTAAACCAGAGATTTGAGTGTAAATGTAGAAATACTGCTAGGAGCATCCAATCAAACAGCCTCCTCTGTATCACTGAGCAACAGACAGACCTGGACATTAATACCTGTCTGTATCTGGAGTGCACCCTCCAGGAAGTTGTGTGAGAAAATGCTGGTAATGGATGATCCTGTTTGACACTGCCTGAATGGTAAAAAATGGTACCTTTGCTCTCACCTTGCATCTACTAGGCATTAATAGAAAAACCAAACCATTAGGAGGTACCTCAGGAGTTCTACAGCATAAGCTAAGCATTATGATCTACACATACCTAAGCATTGTGATCCTTGGAGTCTTTAATGAGGGGTTGGATAATGCAGAAACAACTTGAAAAATACTTATTGAATATTAAGCAGCATATGGAATAGCAAGAAATAGGCAGCACTGGAATTTGCCATGGCTGAGGATAAGATCATTCCTAACTTATTTTCCTTACCATCAGAAGCAGCCCCATTACAGTCGGAATTGCATCATTAGAAATACTATTGATCAAGTCCTCATTAGCAGTCATTGGCACTCAACAGCCATTGTTGCGTGTGTTATCAGTGCTGCTGAAGCTGATACTGATCACTGGCTTCTGATAAAGAAAATACAGCTCTGTCTTTGAAGCCAACTAGTTGATTGAGTTAAATTGCTTCCATACTCTCCATAATTAGGAGTGAGTTATCAAACGGTTTAACATCTAGCTCTGAGAAGCCATTAAAGCATTACAGGCTTAGTCCAAGTTTCTTTTGTCATCTCATGAGTTATAGCACTGCTTGAAGTCATTAGTGCCTCAGCCTCTCAAACATTCATTGAAGTTTGATGAGCAGACACCCAAATACCTGACATGAAGTATGACACAGAAGGACAGTTCATGCGGTTACAGAATGTTACTAAGGGTAGAAGCAGATCTTTGACTCCATGGCATCAAGTCACTAAAAATACCACAAATTCTATAGTCTTAAAACTTCTAAGTATGATTCTTCTCTTTCTTTACTAGAGGATTCTTCTGTGCAGTTTTGGCAATTAGTCTAATAATGACTAGGATTCTGATTTGGCAAGATCAGCTACATAGCTAGAAAGGTCACTGTAAAGTACCCACCATTTTTTATTCCTTTAAAAATAAAAACCTAAAATGAGAGTATGTTTTAGTGCTCCTCCTTGTATGCTCCATTTTAAGCAGAAAGGTAAGTTCTGTTATAGCAATATTCATATAAAAATCCAGCAATGCTTTGTCCTGATTTGGTTTTAATAACTAAAATGTCTATTGTGCAAGAAAGCTTTCTTTCAAGTTCCAGCACTGTGTGACTGCTAAAAGCTTTCGTCACCTTATTAAAAAGCCAAGGAGGGGTATGGATTGAAGTTTCCATCAGCGTGTCTCAGACAGGTGGCGTTCAGCCTTAAAGAAGGCTCTATCTGGGGATGATAACATGAAAACATACAACTTGCTGTAGTATTCCTGTAAAAGCAGTGTTTTTTAAAAAAGTTGATTTCTCTTTGTTGGTGAAACTGTGCATGGGGTGATGAAGACAGAAAGGTATAGCTTCAGTTGGTTCAACCTTTAATAATGCCATTAACTTCTAATCATACTCTATTAATTTCAGTAGAGTTTTGCACTAGCTGAGGTTCTCTTTTAAAAATTGGTTTTCTGTGTGTGTTGAACTAATTGGTCATGCCTGCTGTGATAGTATATGAAGACAAACCAAGCATGCTGATCCTTTACTTTAGACATTGCAAAGGTAGATTAGATCACGAACTGAAGGTGGGGTAATAACAAAATCTCAGCAGATTGATGTATCATACTCCTTTTTCCACCCTATTTTAAAATTTGGGGGAAATTACTGATTTTAGAAGAAGGAAAATTGCATGGAAAGAAAGGTAAAAATGAGGGGTCAAGTAGAAGCATCAGCAGCTCTGAAATGGAGTAGTAAAAGGGTAAGAGCACTTTACTTTCTACATTGCCATCGACCTTGGATGTCCCTTGGTATGTGCAGGGAGGGAAATGAGACATGGGGCATCATTTCTTCATGAATATTTTAGCCCTCATGCTCTTGCAACATCTTGGTGTGACCCAGAACAGCTTCCATGTCCCTGTGTCTGAGCAGGCTCAGGAGGTCACTTCTGTGGAAAGCAGCTGCACTGGGTGTCTGGCAGCTGAGCAAAGCTGCCCTTGCTAAATGTGAGCTCAGTGCTTGCTCTGAACCTGCTTAAGATGTCAGGGGTGGTTTGTGACACTGTGGTTCCATTGGAGAGCCTGAATCGTGGTAGCCAGAGAATGGTAATAGGATGAAAATCTCACCGTAGCTACCTACGAACATCTGTGAAAGACTGTGTCACACAGTGACTCTACACAGAAATCAACTGTTACACCAAAACTGATAAGGAAAACCAGTGTTTTATTCTGTTGCGTAACTGCACTGAATTCCCTTAAGAAGAACCAATACAGAAAGCAAAGAGAATTATTTATTGTTGGAGGTGGAATTCTTTCCAGGCACATTCAGTATGGATAATTCGAGTTCATCAATTGCAACAACAGAAATGAAAAGCCAAGCTAACAATTTGTAAGCAGATGCTAATTCCCCAATTGTTCATGCAACATGGAACATAATTTGAAGTGATTATGAAATTAATGCATTAATACAAAAAATGCTTTGGAGAGAAGCAAATCAGATAAATGTGCATAAAAAGAATTAGCTGTAGACATAATTAGTGAAGCTGTGCTTTATTCACAGTCAGAGGGAAAAATTAAAACTAAACTAAGTAAAAATTTTAGAGAGCATTTGAGAATTCACATGTAAGAAGCCAAAATTAAATAAAACATGGAGCTTCAGTAAAGCTAACACACAGACACGTGCTTTGGAATTTAGAGGATACAAAAAGTGTCATGTCACCTATTTGGGAAAGGCACAGTTACTTGTGTAAGGAAGAATTTCCAGCTGTATGAGCACATATCCTGGTTAAAGATGACTCAAGCCTGGAAGCAGGTCGATGGCTGAACAGAACTGTGTGCCATGAATCTGAAGAGACCTTGTACTGTATGGTGAGAAGTGAAAAATTAACAGACCATATCAGAAGATTCTGTGCTGTGTTTGCTGCTTTCTCCTCTTAAGTCTTTGCTTGTTTTCATGACAGTCATAGGGTAGGAAAATCAACTTGATTCACACCTGCAAGAAAGAGATTCATTCTTCTGCTGTTCTAGTAGTCTATTTTTTTCCCATTTTCCTGCCTAAAAATCAAGAAGTAGCAGAATCAGGTGTACCATGACAAAGTTGATATTGATCCAGTGAAGTATGCTCAGCTGCTACCATCATCTGTTGTGTAGATGTGTGGTGGTAGATAATTACTTGACAGCAATTCCATTTAAATCGAATCAGAAAATATCACTAAGAACCGTTAGGTTGTATAGCCATCTCTCAAGAGGAAAGAATTGCAGCTCAGTGCAGAAATCGTGGTGCCAACTCTGATTGCCTACTCTCGATTATGTTGGGAGTCTTATAATATGTATCTTTTCTAAAGGTGCCAGCTGGTGGAATCAGTTTTAAACTGGAAAGAATTTAGATATTTGTTAAAGTTTCTAGACTTGAGATGTCTATAGAAAAGCTTTAAAGGAGTAAACAGTAACTAATTACCTCCTTTTGTTACCCTAAAACCAAAAAGGTAAACAAAAATCGTACATGAAACGAGATTTTATGAATGACTCTTTGAACCCAAATCCTTATTTTTTTCAGGTAGTTAAGTTGTAAAATACCAAGTCTTTAGAAAACATGTGAGCAAAGTAAACAGAAAAAAATTCTTCCACTATGTGAAAAATAGCCAGTAGTCTTGCAGACTGTTTAGTAAACATCCTGCTCTTTTTTTGCTGTGTATAATTGTTCATTTTCTTTCACATAGATTCCATGCAATTTCAAGAAAAAAGTCTGAATATGAATTACTTCTTCCAAAAGTTTGATAATTATCCTGAGAAACTGTACTTTTACTTTTCCTCCCATTTCTACCACCCAGAACATTTATTTTGGATAATAAGTGAAAACTCTGAGTTCTGTCTTGTTGCACTTTTGTTTAAGATTCTCACTTTCAGAACACAAAAGCAGCAGATGCTAAAGGATATTTGATATTTACCTCAGACAGGTACAGTGCCACCAGCTGCAATGAAGTCAATCCCAGGCATTTTGCCAGAAAAAACAGATGAAGGAAAATTAGCAGTTTCTTACTAACCCTACCTGGTTTAAGCAGCTTCTATTCAAAGTTATTACTGAGTTCCAGGGGTTTAAGAGGGGTCTTCTTGCTGGAAGCATCAGTCCCCACCTGAGAACTGATGGACTAGTTTAAGTGCTTTGGATAAAACCAGCCATGCTCATTGAACAGTCTCAGCTGGTGGGTTTTAGGTGAAATAAGATGAGAACATCTGTAGGAAATGGAGGGATAAGAACATTGTGCAGAGAGATGGAGGTGAGCAGGTATGGATATTAATGTCCTTGGGACCAGCAGGTCACCTCTGCCCAGTCTGAGGTGCATTTGCTTTGTGATGTTCCTTACTCTTTGTTTCTTCACTTTGGATGTGTTATAAAACACAGACAAGAGTAAGAACCCTGAGATATTAAACAGAACAGTGGCACACAGATGCCAGGGCTGGCCAGGGGCAAGTGGCTTGGCTTGAAAGAGCTGGCTATGAAACCAAGTGTTCAGTGTGGGCCATCTGCCCAGGCTTGGCATAACTGTCTCCAGAATCACAAAATGGTTTGGGTTGGAAGGGACTTCAACAATCATCTCGTTCCAACTCCCCTGCCATGACCAGGGACACCTTCCTCCAAACCAGGTAGCTCAGCACCCATCCAGCCTGGACTGGAGCCCTGCCAGGGCTCATCATGTGAATTGTGCATTTGTCACTTATCCTCCAGGGAAAAAGTGCTCCTCTGGTGACCCTCTTTTCCCTGTATCCCTTTTGTCGCTCTGCTTGGGTCACCACAATTTTAGGCCAAAAGTTTTCTCTTGCTTTCACTAGGATTTACAACCCTTAGGGCCCAGTATTTGGGGCTGGGAAATGCTATTGTTTGTAATATGCTTACAGTGCAAGTGGCTTCTTTCTTTTTGTGCCATTGATTGATTAGTGGAGTTTGTCCAAGTAATTTTCCCTCTTGATATGTGCGCTTTACATCTCTAGCACAAAGTTGGTGTGGAGATTAACTAATTAATCTCATGAGATTCTTTAGTGAAAGGAATGCCTAACTGAGCAACAGAACAAAGCAGGGGCAATATGTATGAGCGCAGCTCATTCCAGATGTCTACAAAGCTGAGGATCTTTTTCTCCCCTAAGCAAGTAAGACTATAAGAATGTCTCAGCTTATTTTTTCTCTCTCTGTTCAGTAGAATGCAGAACATCTGTTGCAAAAGAATGGATAATTAATAATTGAAACTAGATTGCACTGTCCAAAATAAAGTGCCTATGGTACTTGTAGATTTCCTGAGTTTTTGCCTTTGTCTCTTTATTTCTTCTCAAAGTATAATAATCGGTCATTGTTACGAATTAGATTTTATTTCAGAATAGAAGTTTGTACTGTGTTTTACTTAAGTTTTGAGTAATATATTTTCAGGGTGGTTCTGGTGATAAAGCTTTTTATGTCAAGTGTAAAGGAAGAGAGAGCAGAGTGTAATAATAAATAAACAGAGAAAAGAGATTTTCCTTTCATGTGAGGTTACTAAATTAGACCCATTCTGTGGAATGAAGAGAGAAAAATCTAGAGGTTGATTTGAGGGAGATTTGAAAAACCAAGAAGCTTAATCTTTTCGTGTTCCTTCCCCCAGAACTGATTGCTCCAGAGCTCATGTTTATGCCTGTGATTAGGAGCTGAGCCTGACGAGTTCTATTTTCAGCACTGCTACGGGATCCCAGCGGGTGGAACTAACCTTGGTGCTTTGGGCTCACACAGCACTTCCAGCTTCCAAAGCTCTTGCTTAAGTTGAGATAGACTTTTAAGATAAAAGGAATGTAAAATTGAAGATTTTTTTGTTTATTCTAGAACTGTCATAACCCCAGGTATTTAAAATTAACACTGAATGAAAACTAAACAGTATCAGATTGGATAGGCCCAAAGAGTTTGTGGAATCTCCATCCTTGAAGTTATTTTAATATTGACAGCACAAGGTCCTGAGAATTTATCTGTACCTTTGAAGCTGGTTCAGTATGAAGCAGGAGTCTGAAATAAATGACATCTAGATGTCTTCATGTACTTAAATTAAGTAATTTAAATTATACATCACTGTTTAGTTCTAGATAAGGCAAAAGCAATTCAGAAATATCCTGTAGTAATCTATTAAGTTATATCAGTGAGAGGGTTTCTTTATTGTTTTTAGCATTACATTTTTATTTTTTGGTAAGGATGACACAAAGAAGAGCTTTTGTCCTTTTTCAGTCTTCATTAAAAGACTAGATGCACTAAGTCAGGTAAGGACCAAATGCAGAATCTTTATTTTCATTTAATTCTGGCTCAATGGAGATGGAAACTGGCCTTTAAAAACCTGAGATTTAAAAAGCTACACTAATCTTCAGTGACTCCTTTCTCCCCCCACCTCATCTTTTCTCATCCTTTGATGAATTATTACCTCAAAGCAAGAGTGTATATTTTGATAATTCACCCTGGCTGCTGGGATTGTGGCTGACTCTTGAGAAGGTGAAGGTCGACGTTTCTCTCTGTGCACAACCCAGCCCACGAGCAGTGACTCAGCAGCTCACAAAAACCCTGAGATGCCGCAACTTCTTCAGCTTTAATGGAGAGAAGAAAAAAAAAAAAAAAAAAAAAAAAAAAAAAAAAAAAAAAAAAAAAGCTGAAGCTATTCGGGTCTGATCCAAGGTGAGGCACTTTTGAAAACCGGGCTTTTGCCAGAGCTCAGCTGCAAAGGAAAAAGGCTGTAGGTGGGAATCTGTCCCCGGGATGGATGTCCCGGCATTGAGTAAAGAGAAGGGCTTGTGGGGGTGCACTGCCCTCTCTTGGATTTCGGTGGGAATAGGAACAGTCCCATCCCGATTGGGGCTTTCTGAGGTTTGCTGAGGTGATGTTTAGAGTAAGGAGGGATTGTTTCTATACGCTGTTGTCTCCTAGGAAAAATCTTCCCCCTGTGCCTCTGGACTTTCTGTGCACCCCCATTCGCATCAAGTAGGATTAACAGAGAGAAGAACTGAATCACATCTGCACAGGTGTCTCAGCCTCATGTTGGCTTTCCTTGAGTCTTTATTGCAGTGACCCAGCCCTATACCTGGGACTTCAGTGATATATAGCACACACCACCACATAAAATACTTCTAAGTTGTTGTTCATACATACACTCACGCCTTCTATCTAGTAAAACAACCACAGATGATTCCCACAGATAATAAAAACCACAGCTTTTATAGCTGCTTTATTCTACAGTCACTTTGGCCTGTTATGAACATCTTGAATAATACAGGTAAATGGATTTTTGTTTCCATCCACTAGCCAGCTTTTTATGTCAAACAACATTCATCAAGATGCCAAATGCGATTCTCAACAATTCTTTTATTAGGAATACTGTGCAATCTCAGCTTTCAGAAATATTGGCAGATGGTAATTTTTCTCTCTTAAAAGATAGTCCTTTGCCATCTAGTATTGTGGTGACAAGAAATTGTCTTATCATTCAGTGGGCACTAAATCTTTCATGGGTGCAAACAGGATGAATTCACTGTCTGAACCTTTTGCCACATCATTTCTCTTACATTTAAACAGCCAAGATTTGAGGAAGATGACTGTATCTTACCAGTTATGCAACTCCTGGGGTTTCTTGGAGGAAGTGATGATAGTTTCCACTGTGGATCTGGATTCAGTCTGAATCTGTCATGCCTAGTCACCATGACTGTGGTTTTATTTGGGGGTGGCTTGCAGTCTGTCACCTTCCGTATCAGCAAAGTGCAAGCTGATTGAATGAGTTTGGGTTATGCATCTTTGTAGGAATAAGAACTTCTTTCTTCTTAAGTCACTGAGTAATCGTAGCGAAACAACTGGTTCCTGACCTTTTCCTTGCATTAAAGAGGTCATTTCTACTTCTGCCACCATTCTGATCCAGGTCATCATTCAAAGGCAATATTCATTTTTTCTTCAGTGTTAGAAGCGTAATTCTGTCACTGAAATCTTTTCTTTCCTTACAAAATTGCTGCACTTTCTGAGTTAACAAGAACTTCTGGCAATGAAATACTCCACAATGCTTCAATTGAATTATTGGTGTATTATTTTAATGGTGTCTTAATGAAATTGCTCAGCAACTAACCTTGTCTTTTAGCTGGCATTAGATACAGATTCAAAACTGTCAGCTCTAGCTCATTTCATGTTTTCATTTAGGGGCTCATACTGTTACCCAATTTATTTGAAGCAGAAACTTGGGCCAAATTTTAGTGGCATTACTCATGTGCACAGTTCTAAAGCAGCTGATGTTAGCCCATGAAGAAAGATTTTTAAAATTTCACAGAGGCTTCAGTCTCCTCTTTCCCTGTTAATATCCAACTAAATGCTTATGTTACTTCTTTTGTAATTTTTGTCTCTTAATTTGTTTGCTTGTGCAAACATGTTGCTTCCAGCAACTCAGTCCTGTAAAAGGAATAGGTCTAATTTGCTTAACAGTGGCGTTGCATTTATTTCAGAATTTCATGACCAAAGCAGTTCCTTCCTTTGGATTGTTTCACTTTATATCTTATTCTAGGTCTTAAGAAAGCTTAAGCAATGAATGAGTTTAATTAATTAAAAGCAGAGCACGTTTCTTTGAATGAATGTGTGGAGTGCTGAAACTGAAGGACCAGATTCTCTCTTTACTCACACTCACACACAGTTGTACACACCAACTCAAACACTTAGACACACACTCTTATTCACTCTTGCACACTCTTACACACATTTACACACTCTTACTCTTCCACACTCACATTCACTTGAAAAAGGCAATCCAAATTCAGAAGTGTTGTGTAAAGTGGCAGAAATGACATTTCATTATGTTGGGATTCCACAGCATTGATCTTCTTGCTATCAGTCACCATGTGAAAAAAACAAACCCCACAACCCTCTGAAGTTATGCAACTGACATGTGGAGAAGCTGGGGAAAAAAATGAAGCTCTTTAGACAATTTAAGTAGGGAATGCCCTGCATTTTTTAGGAGTAGGACATTTTTGGTTTCTTTTGCTGATTTCCTTTTTTGCTGTATTCCGTGAGAAATATTGCTTGTTCTATGTGGGCCACCAGAGTTGAGTCTATGCATTAAGCTTGTGGTGGGGAAGGAAAGTGAAGGTTCTTCCAGTGGATTTGACCTGCTTTGCATGTTACCCCATTTCTGATCAGATATCTGTTGATACATCAGAAGTGAATGAAAAGATGTGACTCCACGAAATACATTTGTTGGATTTTTTTTTTTCACACGGTTCCATTTCTCTTGTCCTCTGCTCTTACCTAAGAGCAAAAAGCTGGTCCAAAATAAAAGACTGAGAGTCTTTTTCTGGACTCCTTTTACTAAGCCACTAAATCTAGCATTCACAGCAGATTTATGAGGTTCAGAATTTCACCTACAGAAGCAAAATCAGGGTCCCTTTGCCAAGAATTCCTGTGTTTCTTTGTGATGACAGGAATAATACATGTAATTGTCAATGGCAATGTCATCAGCAGAGTTAGCACTGAAAAAGGGGTGAAAAAAGTGTGGATTGTTTCAAGGTCTATAAATTATGTTTGGTTTCCATTTGTCATTTCTATGAAAAGCAAATCAGGTTTCTCCCTTTTTAGAAGGAGATGATTAATGGATGCCTTGCATTTGGTTGCAAAAGCCTGTGTCAACTGTATTGGCTTTTTTTTTTTACAGAGGAAAAAACCTATCCATCTGGAGCAATAGGAAGTGCAGTGTTTGCTTGCTCTGCCTGGTGTGAATAAGCAGATTCTGATCATTGCTGAACACTGATCTGAACAGAGAGCAATTACTCTTGCTGGGGAGAAGTAGTGTTTGCTCCTACTCACTCTTCACTTTGGTTTAACATAAGACCGTAACAATAAACCAGACCAGAGGCACTCTAAGGGCTTTTATTCCCACTACAAAGGGCTTTTGCTAGAAGTGAGAGGCAGGTGAATATAGCTCTTCTTATTCCTGAGTTAATAGCTTTATTTTGTAGTGGTGGAATCAGAGGTAGTTTAAAAACCGTCAGCGTGAAAATCATGGGCTTGAGTCTTCACATGGGCCCAACCAAGCTGATAAGTTTTTGTTGTGTATGTAGGTGGGGGTTGGTCATTTCTCTGAGGTAACAAGAATTAGGATGAGGGGAAATTGCCTCAAGTTGCACCAGAGGAAGTTTAGATCTTATACTAGGAAAAAATTCTTCACTGAAAGGGTAGCCAAGCATTGGAACAGGTTGCCCAGGGAAGTGGTGGAGTCACCATTTCTGGAAATGTTTGAAAAGTGTGCAGATGTGGTGATTAGGGACATGGTTTAGGAGTGGGCTTGGTAGTGTTAGACTAATGGTTGGACTTGATGATCTTGGAAGTATTTTCCAGCCCTTTATCCCATGAAAATTTCACATCCTTTGGCACAGGAACACCTCAAAAATCTTACTTGACTTCATGAGCTAGGTTGCCTTTCCCTACAGGCTCTAAAGACCTGGATAAATTTAAGGTATGATTTTCATATGCAAAAGTCATGTTGATTTCTCTGAGATATTTGGAATAAACTCATCCAAAACCCACTGTTAGCTGAGAAAGGAGTAATAACACTGTATTAGACACTGTAAAAGCAGTGCAGGATGATTGAGGAAGAAACTCACATTTTGGGAAATCCAGCATGCTTTGTACAATGAAGCCCAAAATGATAAAAATACTCTTTTTGTCTTAGGTATTCTTAGTTATTAAAGTTTATGACATCTAAACTTAGATTAATTTTGTTATTGTTTCTGGTTTTGGTTTTCATGCTTTTATTGTTCAACACATTTGTGTCTGGTTTTATTTTCTGTATAAGCAGCCACATAAACTCAGTGGGTAATAGACTACTTCAAAGTAGAAATTAGGTTAATTTATTTAAAAGGAAACTCTAAAGCGTACTTACTTTGTATTTCATACCTTGCAACAAAAAATGCATTAAAATTAATTGTACTTTCCCTCCTTTCTCATTTATATTCCAGGCAACTTAGGCAATAAAACTAAACTAACATGACTGCAACTACATTAGCATGTAGTGCAGCTCAGTAAAAGTGTGTTGTAGAACGAAATGGTTGATGTTGAGATGACATCTGCACTGTTGGCATTTCGGTGGTAGAGGGTCTGGCTTCAGACCGGTGCTAACGTGGTACTGTGATCTGAATGCCCAGAACAGCGGCTGGAAAACATTAGATAGAGTCCCAAGGTGTGTCACAGTCATTGAACACTTTGTGTTGGAAGGGACCTTAACGATCACTCAGTTCCAACCCCCTGCCATGGCCAGGGGATGTGATGGTTTAGTTTCCTTTAAAAGGAAGGCATTTCCTGTGCCCTGAGTCAGAACACAAGAACTTGCTACAGAGGTTTTCCCCAAAATTTTTGAGGGCAAATTTCAGAATCCTGGTGTGCTCTGAAAGGTTTATATGCACACAGCCTTTCCCTCTTGTTTTGACTTACTTTTCATACAGGTATCAATTTATTCTTCATATCCAATAAATGCTATCTTTTGGGCTTGTAACTCTGATTATTTACACACAGATATGTTGTAATGAAATTTGCTTTTCTTATCTTATAAAAACCCTGGTGCTGCGGCTGTGATGAGAGGAGTGACTGATAGTCGGCTCTAACTTGTTTTGCTTTATGACACGTGTGCAGAGTGATTAGCAGGACAAGGTACAACAGTGGAGCAGATAATGCTGAAAGCTGGTCTCATCGTTAGCAATCTGACTGGTGGATAGAGTCATCCATCAGCTCCCCACCCTCGCATAAATTCACCGATATTCAGCACCGCCCTGCCACATCTGAGGTGCTGTTAGTACTAGAAATAAAACTGGTGTGTCCTGCAGCACTTCTACCTACGGAACGGCTGGTTATCACAATGCAGAGCCAAGACTTTTGGAGACCAGAGACCCTGAAAACAAAGTGCTAATAGTCCAGGGTGGTAGTTAGCACATTAAAGGCAAAGTCGGTAGTGTTTGAAAGTCTTTTTAGGCACTTAACTTTTATTGATCGGGTGAAGTATTAGGTGCTTCAGTACCTCAGCAGTTTTCTCCCTCCATTCCCTTTTTAAGAAATGCAGATAAGAGCACTTTCACACTTCTGACAGAAAATGTGTTAAGGCAGTGATGAGCTTGGATGTGACAGTGATGAGGTCAGATGAGTTCCTTGCCCAGGTAGAAGGAAGTATGAGACTAGAGTGGATCTTGATTAACAACTTGCCTTAGAGGCACTATCCAAAGTCAGTGACAAGACTCTTATTAACTTCAAGGAGCTGGGATCAAGCCCATTGATTTGTGCTTATTTCTGCTCTAGTTGCTCTAGTCCAAATTAATGCTGTGCTGTGATATTTCCAAATACCAACATAAACAAAATCCACTCAAGAAGGAAGTAATAAAAATAGGAAAATCATAATGCTTGAATCACAGTACCAAATCAATAAATGTTAAACACAGGTACCTGATCCCAGAAATAAGTGTGATAAGACAAAGAAACCAACTGATAAGCATCAGAATTTTTGGCTTCAGAAGCTAATAGGCTACTTAGTGACAGTATCTTATATTTATATATATTGATAGTTTGATTATTAATCCTTTCTGTGTAACATTTATCAATCTTTAGTTTGGAGATCATGCTCATTATATGCTTGGAATATTTGAAGGTGTTAAATGAAGATAAAAATGTTTTAAAATGCACATGTTCATTACTAATTTCTAAAGTAAATCAGATATAATAGGAGATCCTAGCTTTATGCTACAATGGAAACATTACCCTATTTTATGTTAGTGATACAGTGGGGTTGTGTAACTGGTCTGAGATTTTTCAGGACCTGAAAGTTCAGGGGTTTTGCAGAACCCAAAACTTCTAAGTCAGAGGCCGAAGTATTATGCTATCAAGAAGGTTTCTAGGGACAGAAAAAAAGATTTGGCAGCTGCTCAATAATGAGGGACACATTCTGTGTAGATTATATGTGTATTTACACCTTGACATACAATAGTTCTTTAGCATCTGCTGTCTCACAGACACCAGATGCTATGCTTCCTTATAATTCCTAAGTAGCAAGTTAAGTTGTGTCTAACTGCCTGCCTAAATGAAGGAAGAGAAGGAAATGGAGTGTGTGATTTTTGCAGTGCTCAAACCCAGATAGAAATTTGTTCTGAGAAATGCCAGGTGTGGATACTTTCATTTCAGGCTTGTCTAAAAACAGATCAGTGTTTGCCATTTGCAAAGCAACTTAGAAAAAAATAAAATAAAAATGCTAATGATTCAAGCCTTTAATACCTCTCCAATGCAAATATTCTTTAAAACTTCTCATGTTTTAAAATCATGATGCCTTCTTCCCATTCCTTAGGGGTATTACTCTTTTGCTGAAATACTGGAACAGCCTCTTTTTACTACTCAGACCTGTATATTCTCTTGTGCAGAGACACGTGGGAGGAGTAACTCATTATTGCCGCTGGTTCAACAGCAACGCAGACCAGTTAATACCACAGCTGATGGGGTGGGGTAGCTACTACAGCTCTAAGCCGTGTAACTTTTGTCACGCCTAAACTGTCATTCCTGGACAAAGCTAGAAAGTAAATTTACTATGTAGAGATTCTACAAAATAGAACCAAATCTACAGTTCGCAGCACCATAGAAACTGGAGGAGGAAAGAACCCAGCACGTTATCAAATGTGTTCTTGTGCCAAAGCAAGACTGCTTGTTACAGACAGCCAGGTTATAATATTTTAGGCAGTGAAACTGCCTTCTCTGAATTTTCTGCCAGAATCTGGCAAAACCCACCATTAGAGATCAGTCTCTCTCCTCTCTCTGTGTTTTGAGTTTCTTTTCTTAGCACCTAACTTTTTGTATGCCTCTCCAATAGATCATTCTTGAAAACTCTAGCAACCCACTGTGTCTGCCAGGTAACTTCTGTGCTCTGGTGTTAAAATTTTCAGGTTTAATTTTTTAAATATATTAAGCACAACTTCATTTAGGTCTGGTTTAACTAGTGGTAAAGTCATTCTGTCTATTTGATCATATGTTATGTGTTTATATACACAGCTGAAACACACTGTTTTCATTACTGAAACATTGGCTGTAGTAGTTTTGACATTACATTGAAGCGTTTAGTAATAGTCATATATAATAAGCTTCTTTGAAGTTCCTAGCTGCTTGCTTAATTTTCCATCTGACTCCTCTTAATTTTCATCTCTCCCTTCCATATAGATTATGCTGCTGACTGATCCAGAAGTTGAAAGCAGCTTATTAATCAGTTCTGATGAAGGAGCCAGCTATCAAAAATACCGTCTGAACTTCTACATCCACAGTCTGCTCTTCCACCCCAAACAGGAAGACTGGATCTTAGCCTACAGCCAAGATCAGAAGGTAAGAGCTGTGGGTTTGTTTGCTTAGGGAGAATCCAGAGCTTCTCCATCTCTCTATGCAACTGCTGCAGAGCATTCAGGGCAGTCTTCGGGGCGATACCAGGACAGTCTTTGGAAATACCAGTTTGGTACTTCCAAGGAGAAAACATTGACCAAGCCTCAGTGTAAATGTCAAGGTAAAGGACATGGGTGTCTGCTGTGTTCCTGGGGCCTAGCCCTTTATTACTGATCTGGCAGTCTGTGTTTATTCATCCATCCTTTTGCCAGTATTGTGTGACAGGCAATGGACACAGAAGACAGCTAGGATCCTTCACAAACCTCTAATGAGGCTTTTGGCCTCTTATTTGACAATTCTCTTCTTCCAGTTTAGTATTAGCTCCAAGAACAGTATAAGACACTCCTTGTTCCTCTCTGGTTGGCATATTTTCAAGTAGTTTTTGATTCTGTAAGAGGAAAAAGTAGCAGTGAATCAATTTCCTTTGAAGTCCAGTTCCCTCAGTATGGGTAATCCATCAGCCAGATAAATATGCTGTGAGATTTGCCTTCATTTTTTGCTGCCCAACCTAACACAACAACACAGGACTATTTTGTGGAGAACTCATTGCTGGAATTTTTTGAAAATCGGACACATCAATACAAGTCAGTTTTCTTATGGTGAAGGACTTGATAGACCTCAATCTGTTTAGTTCAACAAAAAGCATATTGAGGGAAAACTATATTGTTGTGCATAAATATTTCTAGTGGGGGAAGACAAATCATAGGAGAAAACATTTCAATCTAGTGATAAAAACTTCTAACAAAAATTGATAGTTAGGAGTCAACAGCAGATAAACTCGGCTGTAAAGTAACTAGCCCTTGGAACAAACTGTTCAGAGAAATTGCAGATTTCATGTCCTAGCATTTGAAAGTTCTTGAATAAAACTGGAAAAAGACCAAAAGAGTTTTTTTGAGTTTCCAGCAAGGGTAAAAGAGTGAAATATCTTGACATTTAGCATATAGGATTTGCATAAAATAGTTTAGTGCTCTCCTTTTTGTTTTGTGTATGATAAGTCCATGAGAATAGGATGTATGAATAATTATAAGCTAACTATTAATAAGCTAAATATTGGCTGAATTGTTCAGGTTATACATTAATGTAAGGATCAACATAAAAGTTTGAAATCTGTGATGTTTTCTATCTGTGTAGTTAAATTAATTGTAAAATAATTAAACTACTAAGTTTCATTTTGCATAAATTAGGCTTGTTGTTACTCTTACTGTAAGCCTGAGAAAACAAAGGCATAAGGAAACTAAATAGGTAAGGTTGCAAAATGATTGTATTTAAATTTTTGGAATATTTTCTTCCTTCACTTTGCACTCAAAACCAGAATCCTTCCAGGACTGTAGCTTAATACCCTTTGCAACTGAGAAATGCATCTTGCCTCCTAATTCTTTCTGTAAAGTCAGTTGCATGCAATACTTTTCCATTTTGTAAAATGTACTATGGTCATACTGTGTTCAGAGGAATGTACAGATTAAATTATTTCTCTGTGTTCACTATGTAATTAGGCAAGGCCAGAATGTTTCCTTCCCCTGGTGACTGTTGTGTTCTCTGGACTGATGTGAAACAGAACAGAAGCTGGTCTCTGACGTCTTTTTAGGACCATTGGAATGAAAGTTACTGTGTTTAATAACAGGAGATTTATTACAAGAAGATCAATGAAAACTTTCAGTGAGAACTTTGTCAAATAAAAGTAGGATATAGTGGAAAATTCATTTCAATTTCTAGAGTATTCAGCCTGGTCAGGAAATAATTTGGCATTAGAGGCCATACAGCTAAGGCTTATTTAATTTATAATTGATGGCTACCAAGAAATATATAATGACTATTTGATAGGAAATGTCGACTCTTCCACAGAATCCTAAAAGACAATCTGGATATAAGAACAAAGGGTCTGTTTGTGTGTTAACATGAATTTATGGGGTTGGTGTTGGACTTTTGTGTATAAGGTGTTTGGGGAGAAAGGATGTAGGCTGTATTATAATTTTTTTAATGGAATTGATTAGTAAATTGAATAACTGTTGCTAATTCAATACTGTAGTTGCAAGACAAAAATCACAGCACAAAGTCTGTAGATCTGTACCAATTAACTCCAAAATAGAATTTTAAAAGTATATTGAATGGGTATGAGTCACAGCCCTGGTTTCTACTTTAAAGCCTAATGGATAAATTTTCTGACTTCAACAAGCTTTGCCCAAGAACTGAAGAGGGTAACCAGTGGGCAAAAAGTATTAATCAGTTTGGACTAAGTTAAATGTAACTCAAACTAAGGGTCAAGTTCAGCCTGTGGCTAAGTGTAAATGACTCCCATTGGTTTCATGTTTGTGTGTCCAAAGGCAGAATTTTCTCTGAGTAATTAAGAGGTCCTGCAGGTATTTAGATAATTGCAATGGGAGCTGAGGGGTGCTTTTCAACAAATGACACTGCTGTCAGCTATTTCCTGGTCTTGTGCTAAGGCTTTATTTAAGGGAAGAGAATACATTACTCCTTGGATTCCAGGGGCTGTGTGCATACTGACTCAAGAGCCACCCAAGGAGGCAAAGGAAACAGATCTGCATGGTAAGGAATTTACATTTCGTTGCCGATAACTTTGATGCCAGACTGAAGAGGCTGTGAGGGTTTTCTTGATGGGGACTTTGAAGAGTAAATTGGATTTTGACCGGTTAGGATTGGTGCGGTCATTTAATTTTGCTGTTGACTGGAGGGAGGTGGTAATCAAGTAGAAAACACTTTTACATCCTTCTAGCAAGGTGCTTGATTGTTGTCATCCATTTGCATCGTGTCATTGCAGCAAATGGGACAGAGAAAATCAGGTGGTGAATAGACCAAGAGCTGGAGAGACAGGAATCACATTGGATCTGGACTGTTTTGGTTCTCAGGAGTTGTCCATCCAATTGAGGATTAATGAGGGCAAAGCCAACAGTAGTGGATGCCTCTCATTGCTCAGTTGTAATAAACAGTAAATGGGTCACACAGAATCATCCCTCAATCTCTTCACAGCCCACTGAGTCTATCACTACAATAAGATCTTTCCTTGTTTATTTGAATAGGGATTTACTCAATGGTAGGGAAATCTGTTTTAGCTGAAGTAATTTTATGCCCCACATTCTTGGGTGTTGATTGTGAGTGAATGTGGTTAATTACTGGGGTTCAGCTGATGAACAATAACTCGTTAAGCTTCGGTGACTCAGTTTCTTTTGTTCACATATCCTTCTCCTGTGGCTCTGCCTTGGGCAGTGGACTTGAATTACTACTGCTGACAGACCAGTCCGTAATTCAGTCATGGCTTTTCCTGCCAGTCTTGAGGAAAATAAAAAAAGAGCAGCAAACCATCTGCTGCCTGCACTAATTGCTTCATGATTGCATTAATTGTTCTGGCTGAAAGTACGGTTGTTACTTGGCTGATTCTTACCACATAATTGCAGAACTACTGCATGCTTCTCCATTTTCTGCATAAAGGAGTTACAAATCAGAAGGAAACTCCTGACACAGTAAAGCAATGCTTGTGAGGCAAAGGCTTTTTGGAGGTCTTGTACATGTAAGCTCTCATGGGTTTAATCAGCTTGCTTGTAGAATGAGGGGCTGTATTTTATGGGAGTATTACTTATGTATTACTGTGTAATCTTCAAAAGTGGTTTGCTGTGTAATCAGACCATGGAATGTAAGAGCCTCGAGTTCATGTGGAGGCATCTTCTGCTATTCAGATGGGTCAGGCACACAGAGGAGTGGTTAGTAATCAGCCAGCAATAGCAGAGCTATTTGGGGAGATGAAATAAAGGTGAAATTGGGAAACACAAGTCAGACAGGCAAAATGCAGAGTCGTAATTGCCCAGCTCAGGAATAAATGCACAAAGGCACTCAAGTACTGAAAGGCAGAAACAGAGGCTGAAAAGCAGGTTTAAAATGGAGTTACTGTTGTTGCTTCTTGGCTCTCATTTTATAAAGTAACTCTTGTAAAGTGAGGCACCCCAAATTAAAGGAGCCCTGTCAACACAGCACTAGTGAATGAAGTGGTTTATGTTTGGGTTTTTTTTTTCTTTCTTTATTCATTTTGACCTTTTCCAGCTGTCTGGTTCCATCTGCCTACCTTTATTTACCGTGTGTATCACGCTGCAGATGAATATTACGGACTGATACTTGTCTGTATTTCTAAAGCGCTGACGTGTGGCAAATCAGGATTTTGATACTTTTGAGACACATCTTCTGACATCAAACAAATATCAACTTCATTTTCCTACATTAAAGGATGCCCACTCCTCATGCATGTACGTAGAAGAGAAAGGTATTCTTATATCTGGAATGACAGAGAAACCACTTAGAGAAGAGATACAGATTGATATGTCCACAGGGTATCTGTGAGAGAGCTGGCCAACACTTAAAAGTACCTTCAGACCCATCTATCCACGTGTTTTGGTCTAGTACTTATGTTTGACAGTAGAGTATCTGCCACAGCTGTAGCCAGTATTCACTCTTCAAGATGTGATGGGCTATTCTGATTTCACTCCATCACTTTAAAACCTTTCATTTCACTGCATGAGGATCTTTTGACGGTGAATCTGCTTGGAAAAGGATCACACCCAGAATCTCCAGGGGTTCCTTTCAACGTAAATTATTCTTTTTCTATTTACACTACACACTCTCAGTTTCAATGGTAACAGTAATTTCTTACTTGGACCAGAGAAGGGAGAATAAAATCCAGATTAATTTTCTCAGAAATTGCATCACAGATGAAAAAGAAAAGCAAAAAAACCCCACCCCAAACCAAACAAACCAATCAAAAGAACAACAAACCTCCCCCTCAAAAAACCAACAAAACATACACACACAAAAAACCCCAACAAAAACCCCCAAAAAGCTGTTATCATCAAGTGACCTCCTTTTTGTGGTATGTGTGGGGGTTTTTTTCCTACATTGCTGACAGCAGGGGTGACAGCAATTTAGAGGACTATTCACTTGGGCTAATGTTAGCTGAGGGAGGCTAATCCCATCTAAAATTAATGGAGAGGAAAAAAAGCTTCTCTAGAGTGGTAAGCATTAGCCACTTTGAATCATCCTCTGGAAAAGCCTATCTCTTTTGACAGACTATGGACACAACCAGGGTACTAGTTTGCATAAAGCTAACATTAGCCTGTGTGAAGAACTCCCCCTTTCCCTGTGGCATTATTCCTGCAACAGTCTACACTGTTTTTGTTGATATTTGGGCCATCACTAATAATCCAAGCCAGTTTTCCAGCAGACTTGATCCTCTTTGATGCACACTGTTGAAGACGGAAAAACCAAGAAATAATTCCCATGTTAAAAGTTGTTTGCCCCAGCTTTTGCAACGTTGCACTTTCTACTCTTAGAGAACTCTTCTGGGTTACCAGCACTTGTGCCAGCAGTGCATAGGACCTTCCACAGGAAGGGCTTGTCACTGCTGTTCCCTGTTTTTAAGACATTCCATGTGGTTATGTTTTTAAGCAAGCAATGCAGAGAAATACCCTCATTTGTAGCTGGGGCTGTGTGTGAGGACTCGAAGCACAGACACCTGTTAGGCATACTGATAACATCTTGCACACAACTCTTTGCAGATATCCCTTGCTATCTCTGGGCAAATTGATAATGCTGGTGGCAGCCAGAGTTCTAAAAATAAACAAAGAAGGGACATCAAAAGAAGAATAATGGTGCCAGATTGTATCTACTTTTTTTTTTTTCTTTTTTTTTTTTTTTTAAATTGGCCATAAGCCAGTGTAGAAGGTGTGTTGAAAAATATAGTTTCCTAGAGTATCCATCAGTCTTTTACAGACCTCACTAAGCATATTGTGCTGGGGTAACAATTTAAAATAAATAATGGAATTAAAAGTGATAGGAATCTGTAGTGCTGTTTCCTACTCTAATAATAAAAAGGAAAAAGAAAAAAAAATCAACTAGCAGAGCCCAGTGGAAGATAGATTCACACTACATTCACTTGAAGACATAGGTTTTAATATAATGCAAATGATGAACAATAATCTATTTTTAAATTTAAATCTGTGCATGTGTGCATGAAAATTCTGACACTTTGCCCTGAATTCTGCTGTAGTAAGCCTTTTCTCTTCTGTTCTCATACAAATACGATACACTTCCTAAACAAAAATGTGCTTATTTATTGCAGTTATCTAAGCAATTATGAATCTACTTAGTAAATTTAGAACACAGCAGAAGGCAAGTGCTGGGTACCCTGTTGCCTGTAACAGAGATAGCATTTTTTTAGTAGAGACGGGAATTAACCTTGAGGACAGCATACTAAGTGGAGTGGTAAATTCATCATCCCTTGGACTTGAGTTTGGGTGTCTTTCCAAATGATACAATCTTGTTCAGCCATCAGTTGTTGGCCTGAATAATTCTCTCTGCTGCTTGAGTTACTGGTAAAGATGCTGCAGCATCTGTTAGGAGGGGAACACACTGATGATATTAGAGGCTCCTTCTGTCTTTAAAATATATATGCCAGTCAGGGTCCTTTAAATACCTCCTGGTAAAAAATATGTTTCCTGTCATTCTTTTAGCATGTGAGTTGAATGAACTGGGGACATCATCCTAATGCAGTTGCTTGAAAACTGCCACAAAGCCAGAGTACTGGCTGATGTGGCTTATAGCTGACAGCGTGTGAGGAGTTATTGAGGGAGAGGTAGGGAGAAAGCTGAGGGTCATCTTCAGGGTGCTGTGGTCTGCTGAACATTGACAAAAGCAATTGCCGTGTTATGACCACACTGAACAGCTCTGCATGGCAGTAGCATGTGGTTCATCAGCAAAAGCAGCTGCAGAGCTGCAGACATCACTTGTGTTAGAATGGGCTGTGAAGCAGGTATCTGACAGCTTTAGCACTCTGATGTGTTTCCATCAGCATTCAATAAACACTAATTATTGGGTAACCTTATTGATGGCTTCTGCATGCATGATTAATGCATTGCCTGCAACCTAAAATGTTCAAAGTCTATGAAGCATTTTGTGAGCTTTATTGGTTCAAGGATATTTAAGCTTCTTATCAGTGGAACTTACAATTAGATCAGAGATCAGGGAAGTAAATGAGTGTCACCCCTGTATCCCATTTCTGTATGCTTAGTTTTAGGAAAGAAATACCATTCATGATTTCAGATTCTTTTTTATACAAAACTCCTGTTCTGTTAAATGCAGTGTTAGAAGAGAAAAGCCTGGTCCATAGTCGGATTCAGGGAATGGCAGCATGCCTCCTGCATTTGGCAGCTCTGAAGAAGAAATGTCCTATGCAGCAATTTCTTTAAATGTAATGTACTTTGTTTGATACCAAGTAAGCTGCACTGGATGCATGTTGGGAACGTGTCCATCCGAGTCCCTGTTCATTCCATTTCATTCCTGTTTTGAGATGCTCCTTTTGCCACTGTGGAAACTTCTTTCCCAACTGTGATAAATTTTCATCCAACAGATAGTCTGGGCAAAGGGGTGTGAAAGACCATAAAGTGCTATTGTATATGCCTATATAAACATGTTTAATCTGCAGCCCTTCTCTGATGCACTAACCCCACTTTTTCTGCAGACTGGATAGAAAGTAAAAGAAATGCAAGAGAGATTTAAATTGGAGAAATACATCACAAAATTGCAGCAATCCACATGATGCCTTCCCTACTGTTCCTTGCTTTCCTGAGATTTTAGATCAGTTCAAAATATGGTCTTTCACACTTTAATAATACTTGAAAACTGCTCTTATGAACAATGAGAATGATGACTGAAACCTTGTAGAAGACTAGAATTTCTTCAAATGCACCTGCATTTGTAGTAATAGTAAAAGTAGTAATGGCAAAGTAAAATTTATCAGCAATAAAATTATTCTGCATAAATGAATGAGATGAAGAAGGACTTTCTGGCTTGTATTTCAAATTGTGTTGTTGCATCTTCAGAAAAAAAATTGTCTTTATCTGTTATGTTTACAATTCATGCTAAACTGCTTTTGGAATGTTGCATTCTCTAGTGAACTTGAAATTTGAAGACAAGAAAGATCTCTCAAAATATTTATATGGTTCAGCAGTGCAAAATCTGTGGCTAAGGGGCACTGGTGTTTTGAGGATTTTTGTATGTGAATAAATGGTGTGTGAAGGGGTGAGGGGGAAACAGTATGAACAGCATTAGTTTTTATCATCTCATAGGAACATGAGGAAGTGTAAGAGTCAAGAAATCAGAAAATGTGAAGAAAGTACCAGGAGCACTGGCTAGTAGAAGCCTTCACATAGAATTAAAGGTGAATTTGAATCAAAGCCAGTGCTTTCAAAGCTGTTCTGAGCTAGTTTTCCAGTAGCATCTGGCTTTTTA
Organism: Sylvia atricapilla; assembly: GCF_009819655.1. Lineage (NCBI taxonomy): Eukaryota > Metazoa > Chordata > Aves > Passeriformes > Sylviidae > Sylvia > Sylvia atricapilla. The sequence continues at coordinate 10,988,605 of NC_089147.1, forward strand.
GGTCATAATGTAGTATAGATTGATTTGTTTTGGTTTGAGCTGTGTGCAGGGAGAATGAGTTGAGAGTGCATGGAAACTAGAGGTGAGAGAAAGAGAGCCTTTTTCTATTTTGAATGTTAGACCAAAGGTGGTAAACCCAGTCAACCCAGACTCCATGCTGTATTCCATTTTAACTTGTTTAGGGGAAATTTTTTAAGTAAAAGAAAAAGAACAGGAACTACTAGCTTTCTCAAAGTATTTCCCTAATGTCACTTCCAACATCCAATTTGGTTTTGAATTTCTATATGCATATTTTTTCTTGCATGAGATTAAATCATTGCAGAAAATCTAATATCCTCATCAGCATAGGAAGCACATGGAACTGCCACATGATTCAAGATCTATATGTGGAGAAGCATCAGAATCAAATATTTAGTCCAACTGTTTTAAACGCTGAATGATGAAACATCATGGACATTCAGATACAAGTTGTATCTGCAGCAGTCTCTAAAGGCACTAAAGTGAAGATGGAGGCACAAGACATTCCTCACACAATAGCTTTGGCTAGGAAAAGTAATCTGTTGAAAACAGAAGGGGTGATGGTAGGTCTTGGCTGGCATAATGGCCCTTCAGATGGTATTATATCAGAATGGGTGGGTCAAATAAATGCCAGTTATTCTCAATGGAACATTCTGGGGGAAAATATCATGTTTTCTCCCTGTATTTTATAGAATTTAGTTGGGTTTTTTATACTGTGAAATGCAAAAAACAAACAAACAAACAAACAAAAATACAAAACCCAAAAAAACCCAAAAACAAACAAAAAAAACTAGTCAAGTCTGAAGTTGGCACCAGAAAGATCATGAAATTAGAAGGGAAAAAAAATAATACATAGCAACTGTATGCTGCTGTTACTTGGATATCCCAGAGCAGTTTAAGGTAAAGCCTACACTATCCCTATGAAATACAGGAGTAACCCTTGGGCTTCTCATACATGTTGGGAAACAAAAAAGAGGGAGGAGGGGGGAGTACCTTACCATGTCTGGTGTAGATAAGGAAAGAAGTTCAGGTTTTGGATGTTGGCTTTCCCTACTTCCAGAGACAGTGGTGTCATGCTGTGAGTGGGCTGGGGAATTGTTTCACCATTCAAAGGGTTTATTTGAATCCCTGCTCAGCCTCAGAAGGTATTTGGAACCTCAGCCTTTTCTTTCCCTTTGCATTTCTTTTTTCTTATATAAATGAGGTAGGTGGTAGGTTTCTACTTCACAGAATATAAGATTTAAAAAAGCAAAACAAAGCAAACCCAGACTGTTTAATGGTTGTTACACAATCTGCGTATTAAACAGAAAAATGAAGTACAAGAGAAGAAGCAAGAAGAGAATTATTCCCTGATGAACAAGGGTCAAATCTTAGGGATCAATACAAGATTTGTACTTCATAACAGTTTTGTCTCTGTGAAAACAGAAATGTCAACTTGGCCCTCAGATGAAAACATACAATAAAATTGTAATAGGTTCCTCTTCTATCTGTGCTTGAAAAAAAAGTGTAGCAAAGAACATTATCTAACTTCAGTCTAATAATGCAAATTGTCATCAGACAGCAGTGCTTGCCAAAGACAACAATGTCATCTTTGAAGGGATTGCCTGCACAAGGCTATCACAAGAAGTCCCAGGAGAGAGAGGGGTTTTGTAACAAGAGCAAAATGCCATGCTGGGTTTAAAAAATATCCATTCAAGCACTACAATTGCTAAAAGGGGAAAAATAATCCGAGCTGTATCATAAATGATACTTGACAAAAACATAGCCTTCAAATACTTTTTTTTTGTCCAACTGAATAAACTAGGTTTAAGAATGACTGATACTTCAAATAAAATACCTGAAAAAATCTTTACTGTAATTTTCTTTTTTTGGGGGAGAGTGGTGGTCATACATCAGGGAGGGAGTCCCCCCTTTGCTAAAGGTACATTAGTGCTTCTTGTGCTGCTGTGAGTCAGTAAAGGCCAAAGCTTGTGCTGAGATAATGATAGAGGATGAAAAACTTCTAAAGTCTGGTTATTAAAGTGTCTTATCAAAGACAATGAGAGCTTTGGATATGGGCTCCCAGGGAGCTGGTATTTCCCTTGGAGAGCTGTTGCCTTTTCTCACACGCTGTCTCCAGCTCACTGGGCACTGGCTTCTAATTTAAGATCCCAGCCCTGACAGTAGAATTGCTGTATCCCTTTCCTCCCTTTGAAACAGACTTAGAAACTCTTGCATTTCTTCACTTTTTTGCCTGAATCGCATCTTCCTCAGGGCACAGACTGGGAGAAAGCAGGGCTGTCTGGGTGCTGTGCAGCATCACAGCCTCTGTTCTGATGGGGGAGTTGACAGATGCTCAGGTAAAGCCCCTCTGGAGGAGGAGCTGTGCTGGAGGCGCCAGGGGGAAGCTGTGGCACTGGGGCTGTCAAGCACCTGGCACTGCAGTGGGACTGCAGGCACGGAGGAGGGTGCTCCACGAGCACAGAGAAAGCTTTTGCAGGCTGTAATTAACTCATTCTGGTACTGTTACTGTCACCAGCAAATTCAGAGAGGGTATAACCTGCTGAAAGTTGTGCTCAGGGAAACCAGAGAGGGATAAGGGCGAGAGATACAAAAGTGGGAAAACAAGATTCAGTCTGATGACTTCAGCCATCAGAACATCAATGTCCCTGGAAAGCTTGCATCCTGTTTATCCCTGGTCTGGAAATACAGAGGTATTTTCTGAGTTTGGATTGCTCCCTGTTCTTAATTAAAGGATCAGATGAGCTTTATTGAAACTCAAATTACTGTCTGTCAAAGAGAGTACTTGGCACAGAAGAAACGACTTTGCCATGGAAAGAAAAACATTGACATCAGAGGGATGATAGATAATAGCAATAGCTTATTGTTATCATGTTTTTATTTCTCACTACAATTATTAAAAAAGGTCTAGAAATGGATTGCGATGTGAAGGAGGGAAAATACTTCCTGTAATGGTAAAGTTCTTGAATAGATGACCTTAAATCACTTCAAAAAGTGGTTGTTCAATGTTTGAGAATATTTTCTTTCATTTCCAAAATGAAAAATGAAAAGTTTTCCTTTGTTATGGTTAGGGTTTCCTAAAGTTTCAAATAAAATCTTCTACTTAAGGAAAAATAACAGACTCACTGAAGTTTTAAAATTGGATGCAATTCTAGCCACAGAATGGTTTTTCCTCTTCTTACTCTTGTTATCTTCTGTCCCCTCTCTCTTCTTTGACAGTATTCAAGAGAAAGGGAGATGAAAGAGGTGAACCTTTTAGCTCTAATATGTCAGAGTAAAGTTTAATACATGCCAGTCTAATGTTTACTAAAAAGTCCTTTGTTTCTCCATGTTCTTACAAGTCCTTGCCATGGGAAAAGTGAGGGATATTTGGTTTTGCATTTGGAATCAATATCCAAATAAGTAGACCCTCAAAGTTTTTATATCCCTGTCTCATAGTTCTTAAAATGCATTCAGATTATCTTTTTGATGAACCCAAAGCTTCTAAATCATACTTTTTTCTTCTCAGTTATTCTCCCAGACATCCATCTTTCACTTTCCTACCAGTCCACTGCCACTTAATGTTCCAAAAAAATTTGCCATGGTTTGCACATAAAGATTCAGATCATCTACATTTTATGCAAAATCCTTTAAGAGATGTAATAAAAAGGGAGATAATAGTTCAAAAAGTTCAAATACTTCACCCGCCTTGCCATGAAGGGGACTGACCAAGTCTACCAGGCAAAGAAAGGAGGGGAAACAGGATGAATCTGCAAGAAAAGTGTAGAGCAAACTGCCTCTCAATCCTTCCACATGACACATTTGAAGCTAAATTAAGCAAAAGAAATAACAGAACCCAAGTGATCCTTCCCTCCACTGGCCTTCTGAGAATTGCCTGATGGCAGCACTTACAGAGAGCAGCTGTTCCTAAGTGCTCTGTAATAGTAACATTTGTATATCATTCCACAAAGACATGTCAAAGGATTTATAATACCTGTACTGTGCCTTTTTGCTGACCTTTCTCAGGCTGGTTTGGTATTTATCATGGAAGGATTTTCTGAAATGACTGATGTATTTGGATATTGTCTGTGTAACCAGATGAGGAGAAGGTGTCATGTTGTTGATAGGAGGAGGACAAGAGTAGAGGGAGAATCCTGGGTTTCCTTGGAACAAGTACCTTGTGCTGTTTGAACTCATCCAGTCCTGCAAGGGAAGTCTAGACACCTAAGAACACCTTTTGGTGCCAGACTGACAAAGCTTCCTAAACATGGCACTGCTAATGGAAAGACAATGTCCTTCTGACATAATATTGAGGAAGGCAACTGGATGATGAATTTTCATTCAGGGCAGCTTGCTGGGTTTACCCATAAAGTGATCCCTCAGGTAATACCACTTGTGTCCCATATCACACATCTCAGTGTTCTCTGTGCCAATAAAAGTCACCACAGACATGTTTCAGCTGACCCAGGTGTGCCCCTTGGAGACTGGGAAGAATAAAAGTCCAAGTCACTATCTCAGAAGTGGTAGAAGGTTTTTCAGGTTAATTTATCTGGTATCTTTGTGTTTCACTGTGATTCATGTCTCTTTGTTTTTGTTCACAGTTATTCAGTTCTGTGGAGTTTGGCAGAAGATGGCTGCTTCTTCATGAGGGAGTTACACCAAACAGGTTCTACTGGTAAGAGCAAAACACTCCTCTTGACTTCCTTGACACAACTTCCCCACACATGCAGAGGTGTTGGAATGAGGTCTTGAAGGCAGTGTGGCTGAATACAGTCTGCACTGCTGATTTCTCAAGGTTAATTTAGAACGGGTATGAAAGGGGCATATTGTGTTTATATGACATTGGAATGCTGGGTCTTTGATCTAAGAGTGATGCAGAACTGAAATATGCTGAATAATAAATAGTCTGAAGAAAGCATTGATTTAGGATGGGAGAGTGAAGAGTTCAGTCTGGTCCTGCAACAACTAAGGGACAAAGCTGAAGTCTTTGGAGGACACCAGCATTTCTGCCACAGACAGACATCCTCTAGTGGCTGGTGTTGTGCTTTTAATTACTGTTAGACCAACTTACTCCTTGAAAGTGAGAATGCTGCCACTCGACAGAAATCAGTGCAACTTTTACTTACATGGAAAAGAAAGCTGAGAGATGAAGGAGATGCTGAATGTTTCTCCCCCCTGTCAGCATGGTTGTATTGTCCAAATCAAAGATAAGGTTTTCTTGTGTTTTGCTGTAAATTTGTGGGACTTCTCACCAACTCCTTATGGAGACATTAGTCTGCCTGTGAGCAGAACTGGGCTTATGTCCTGTGAATATACCCTTAGAAGAGAAGCTTTTGATAAAATAGTCATCTTGAAATCAAGAGGAGCTGAACCTTATGATTAAAATGAGACCAGCTTTATAGCTTCTAAACTAAACCCACAGGTTTTGAACATAGCAAGATTTGTGAGTGGTTTAGTCAAATATTTTCTTTTAATTTATAAAAGAAGGAAGAGCTCTAGGTCAAATTTATTTCTAAAGTTGAATTTATATTTGGTCTGCAAAGGATATGCCAGAGATTTTGTTTGCTGCTTCTGCTTTTTAATCCTTTCTCAGAACTTGTGTTAGCTGAAGCTAATGCAAGCTAAATTCCATTTTTAACTTAAACTCATTTCTGTGGGAGTGCCTGTACAGACAGTCACATGTGTGTTTAAATCACTATTTCTTTCCTGCAGGACTCCTAACAGGGGCTCAAAATGTCAGATGCAAAAACAGAGCTCTACACATTTTCTGTTTGTTTCTGGGCTAATAAAAGCAGAAAGTCATAGAAATCTGGGTACCTTGTCTTTGAGACAAAAAATTGTAATCCAACAAAATTGTAATTGCTAAAGGGGCTCAGAGGGGTGAAAAGACTGTCCTTAGTCTTGGATCCTTATGTCCTGTCTAGTACTCCAAGCCTTTTGAAGTTTCCTGTCATTGTTTGCAGTTCTGGTTTATTGTGAAATGAGCTGATGGATGCCGGCAATAAGAAAAATGATGAAGTTATAATTTTCCCTTCTGTGGAGCTCAAACTTTGAAGACCTCTCAGAAATTAATAAATAAGGGAACTTAGGCTTGGAACTTCAAAGGCAAAAGAGCAAGTTAAAAGATGAAAAATGCTCCAACCACCCATCTAATTTCCCTACAGCCATTCACAAAGCATGAAACTGAGAGCCTGTATTTTCACCTTGAACAGAATGCCCCTTGTACAGCACACCTCAGTGTAAGCCAGACTGTACTTCTGCTGTCAAAAGGGAAAAGAATACTGTTTGTGCAGGCACTATTGCATCTCATTCTGGCGTATTTATGATGATCATAATGACCCCAGGACAAAAATAATACTTTCAGCTGCAATTCTATGGACACTGTCTGTCCTCAGTCACATCCACAGCAGAAAACAGCTGTGCACATGTGATTGAGAACACCACAGAGAGCAACACTGGGCTTTAACATGCATTTCCATTCTGTGCAGCCAGGTACAGCAGCACTGGAATGCTGGATCAGAAGGGAAGCACTTTGCATTCAGTGTGTGGTCACAGTTGACTCCCCATGTGAGAAAAGCAAAAGGGAATTGGGGCCCAAGAGTTTGCAGAAGTGCAGCTGAAATTCAGATTTCTGCAGCACCATCTCTCTAGCCAGTGCTGGTGTACAAGTTGGGTAAAGCCTTGCTCAGTGCCCCGTGATTTGTTGTTGGTTGGGCTTTTTAAATTTATTATTACAGGTTTTGGCTTGTAAATACACAGAGTGTAATCAACCTGAAAAGTGAGAAGACTGATTTCTCTTATTCTCAAGAGCAGAAATAAGTAGTGAAGTGAAATGTCCTGAAGTCACAACTTAAGAGCAAAATGTGGGGATAGTCTCTCCTATTCCTGGTGCTTTATCTAAATCTAATGGCTTTGAAGGGATGAACCAGGACACAGCTGTAACTGGGCAGAGAATGAGGGAAATATTCTGATATCTAAGGAAGGCTGAGGAGTTGCTTCAGTACAGATTGCTTCAAGTACTCTCTAAACTAGGACATCTCTAAAATCAGAAGACACAAAGCAAGGCCTCTGGCCTTCTTGAGGCTGCAGTTAGTTACGCTGCTTGTTTTGACAGGGAAAGTGCACCTGGAAGACTTTAAAGATTTTACACAGATTTGGATGGTTGATGAAAGCAAAGATGCATTTTCCTGATTGCTCACTGATATTTTCATTGCCATTTTAGTCTGTCATGCTGTCTTCTAAATAGCTTTTGGGTCACGCAAGAGTCTTGTGAATAAACTCCATGGAGCTTGCTAGTTTTAGTCTTGAGAACGCTCTACCTGCAAACTCTGTCAGAGAAGCTGTAGTGCCTTTTACAGCTGTATTTCCTGTATTTGTTGCCAGGAGAATTTTGTTCTTCATTTGCTTATTTTTGGCTGCTCTGTGAAACAACTCTTTCTCCTACCACTCCAGAGAAATTTAAACCCCTGAAGAAAAACAGTGTGATGATGCTTAACTACATAACTCTGAGAAAACACTCTATGTAGCCACAACTCAGTTCCTTGTAGCCCACATGAACTTTTATTTTTGCATCCTCTGTTTCATTAAGAGGAGTCATTAATGTGGAAATAGAGATTTTTTTATTCAAAGCTCTTCTGTTCCCTCTTTTCATTCTTCCACCTGCAGCTCTAAGTGCTGCCCTGACATCCACACTTGTGATGAAAGAGCTGTAGTGTCATTCTGTAAAAGGAGATATCAGGTGAGAGATGAGCAGATGAAGTCAAACCTTTAAAATGTGAGGTGACTGGAGATTTGCTGTCTTAAAAACCTTCAGCAAAAAACAAAGTAAAACAAAAGTTGAGAAAAGGAATCTGTAATTTTCTACAGCATTAGAAAGTTGTTAGGACACACTTGTGGGCAGGCTTTAGTGATGGGCCACTCTAACTGACACCTCTAATAATTTCTGTAATTTGGGTATCATCACCTATCTGTGTGCATAATCTAGGGATGAGGAAGTGATGGACTGAGCAAAATGTACTTTACTCAGAGAGTCAACCTCATATTATGTGTCAGGCAGAGACTTGGAAGAATCCACATTGCATACAAGCCCAAGGCACAGCAGCTCTGCACTGCATCAACAATTTTCATGTTTTTTATTATTTTCCTGGCAGCTTCTTGAGATTTTGCTGTTAAATGTACTGTGACAGAAAAATGCGTGAAAGTTACCAAGGTACTTGGTAATTCTGGAACTGTGTTCTGTGAAAATATCCTAATTACTAGGCAGGAGTATTCTAAGCAATATTAATTCAGCAGCATAATGCAGAAACAAGTTAATACACATGGATTATTGCTGATAGCACAGTGTTTACTAATGTAGCTGGCATTAGGGAAAGAGAATGCAGTAGACCCTAGTTAAAAGAGTTGGATAAAAATGCTTTATTTAAATACTTCTGAGTTTATTTTTGTGATACTTGGTGATTTTTGGCATACATTCCTATTGTGTAGTTTTGCTGGTCTAGATGCTGGTTTGTAGTGAATACAAATGTGACCACAATTGGTGAACCAGTCACACTGGGAAATACATTACTTCTTTCTTCCTTTTTTAGAGTGGTTCAGTCATCTAGTCAAAGTTCAGTAGTGATACTTTGCAAATCCAAACACCCATGGCCAGGAGTTGCAGAAGAACTGCCTGGAGTGCACAGCCAAAATATAAATGCAGACATTTGTTGGTCATTAAAAGCCAGGTTTTTATTCTGGTACTCAGATCAAGTCATGCCTTCCACCAGAAATTATTTCCTAAAGTCAGAAAGTCAAGGCATCAGAATTAGAGCTGGCCCTAAAAAAGAAAAAAAAAATTAAGGGGCTAAAATACCATAAATTTTCTCAAAATGTTTTTAATCAAAATGAGACATTTTTCTGAAAAGATTCTCATCAAATTCTAATCAAAATCTAACCCTGAGAAATTTGGAGGGGGAGGAAAGAAATAAAACCAAATAATAAAGGTGTCTGAAAAATTAATATAAAATGAATGATAGAAAGGCCCAGCTAGTAAATTAGATCATCAAGTTACAATCATTATCTCTATCAGTTGTATTGATTTTATTTTTTACTTGAGTTTACTTTTTACTTGCACTCAGACAAGCAAGTAGGAGAAATACAAAATTAATAGCACTCCATACTTGAGGAAGATAGGGAGGCTGTAATAACAAGAGGGCTGGAGCACCTCTTCTGTGAGGCTGAGAGACCTGGGGATGTTCAGTGCAGAGAAGAGAAGGCTCTGGGGAGACATTAGAGCCCCTTCCAGTGTCTGAAAAGGACTGCAAGAGAGCTGGAGAGGGTCTTTTGCTAGGGGTGTGGAAAAATAAGACAAGGGGTAATGACTTCCAGCTGAAAAAGAGCAGGTCTAGATTAGATATTGGGAGGAAGTTCTTTGCTTTTGGGGTGGTGGGGCACAGGTTGCTCAGAGAAGCTGTGAAGTTGGAAATGTTGAAGGCCAAGCTGGATGTGAGCAATTTGTGGAAGGTGTCCCTGCCCATGGCAGGAGAACTGGAACTAAATGATCTTTAGGATCTACTCCAACCCACACCATTTATAATTTCCAGCAATGTCACATGTCCATGATGCAAATGGTGCCCTGAAGAAGTTAAAGGAGGTATGTCAGTTTGTAAGAGATGTTGTTAGGTCTCCACTCAGTCTTGAGTTTTTCTGACTATAAGCAGGAGAAGAAAATGGAGGCAAACATTGTAAAATAAAAAGCCAACCAAGCTTTCCCATCTAATAATACCAAAATATGCACACACACTGAAGGGGAGAAAAGCCTGTAAGCAGTTGGGAGGACAGATGACTAGATAGGGCTATATTTGTGTTTCTTTTATGAGTAGTAGCAAAGAAAGTTAATCTTCACAGTATAATTATATAGTATATATATTTTCTTTTTCAGAGGGGGTGGAGACTGTATTTTAAAAGCTCTGACTGTTCACTGGAGCAGCTGAAAGAGCTGAAAATCAAGGGGATGAGGTGTCAAAGCCCTGTTAAAAACTTCATTATATTCAATCACTTGGAGCAAGCTGGCTGCACTGTCCCAGTGTTTCTGTCAGTTCTTGGCTTGGTGAGATTTGCACACCCACCCAGGTGAGCTAAGGCAATTTAAATGCCTCAGTGCCTGGGCTGTTTACAAATGATGCTGTGTATGGCTGAACAGGACCTTTTAATCACTGCAGGGCAACTGCTGGAAGCTGATGGGAAAGGTGCCAATCAAAGTGCATTGTGACAGCCTGTCCAGAAAATCATCCACTTGATCTAACACAGCCTTATTCAGTGAGTTGAAGGGAAGAAATTTAATTTGAAATGCTTTTTCACAGCTTAAGTATGGTGGTTATGGGTACATGCCAGAGAAACCCATGACAGTTTTCAGCAGGTGTGAATGAAGCAAATGTTCATCTGATTAAGCCTTTTGGGACCAAGAAGCCCCAGTCTGACTGATGCATAGATTGGTGTGTTTTAGTTTTTCCAATTCAGTAGATAGTTCTTAAAAAAAAAATCATCCAGAGATACTTTATAGATGAGTACAGACTCCCATGAGCTTCAGCTTTTCTACATCTTCCACTTTCCCTCGTTAGAGTTCTGCAGAAATAGGCAGGCATCCATTGACCATGTTCAAAATCTCGATTTGGGGGCTAATCAGTAGCAGGAGCCTGCAGTGCTATGCAGGACCCTGGAATGTGTCAGGCTCCAGCAGGCATTGGGCTAAGCAGCTGATTTTCTATAAAGGTGTACTATAAAAGTGCACCTACAAAGGGCAGACCTTGGGAAGGTGAAGCAGTGCACAGGTAGGTCACCTGTGGGTTTGTCCAGATCTGTGTCAGGAAGGTTGCACTGCTGTGTTCTCTTGTATGTTTAATGAGCAGCATACTGTGTTACCAGACCTGACTTTCCACTCCTGCTCTAAATTGCTTGCTGGCATCCTCCAGAGCTGCCTGACTGGCAGCACTACAAGATGCAAGAGACATGGTCTTAACACAGTAGGAAATTGTGATCCTATTAGACTGTACCAGCAGAGAAGCTGTAAATCAGGTAGGTTTGGTCCATGGTATCAAGGAGGGGACCTCGGAGGCTGTAACTAGAGGGTACTTTCCTCCTCCTTTCTCTTCAAGCCAGCTTGAAGTCTTAAGTTTCCTGCAATATATGAAAAAGAGATATAAGATTGAAGGGCTATCTTAAAATCAGAATCTGGTCCTGGTTAACTGAATTTTATCCACTTAGTTTAGATCCTCATTTTAAGACATTCCTCCCACCCTGTGTTACCAGCAATAGACAGCTACCTCCTGAGAATTTGCATCCATCTATTTCAGAGTTTTAGCTAAGTTTCCTCTCTGGAGCTTCCCACTGAGAGCTGTGGTGTTACAGCAGCAAGGGAGAAGGCTTCTTTTGCTGCTGCCCTCAGAGCTGTGGGGGATGTAGACAGCAGAGTGAGGAAGGGGGTGGATGGGTCGTTATGCACTAGGGCTCTAAAAAGTGGTGGGATGATGAGAGTAAAAGTGACTCCCCACGGCCTGAAAGTGACACCACTACCCCCAGTTACCTACTCACCTATTTCAGCGTTAGCAGCCACCTGTTTTGAATTTCTGGGTCATTGCTGTGAAAATGTGGCACAATTAGGAGAAATTGGGCTTTACTCGCTGCATTGCTGTTTTCTACCAGTTCTAAAGAAAGGGTGACAAACTGAGTAAAGCAAACCATAGAATGGATTTGGCCCAGTGGCTGCCAGTTGAATTGCACCAAATTGTATCATTTCATGTGATTAGATAATGTGGGAAAGAATGAGATGTAGCAGGGAAAAACTAATTAAATTATGGTCAGGGGAGATTTATTAGCCAGATATAAAGAAATGAAGTGCTGATTTATGCCTATCTGGAATCTGTCCGTGTTTCTAAAACATGTCAGGAGGATGTGGTTAGATGTTAAAGCTAGAAAGCAGTCTTTAAAATATGTTCCAGGAATAGTAAAATCTGTGAAATTTCACATAATAGGGACTGAACTAAAGAAACCACAAGAATTCCCTCCCACACTAAGCTCCCTGGGGCAGATTCACTGACCTCTGCAAGGAAAAAAAGGAACAGAGAGTATCTGCAAAGTCCTTATGGAGTCAATATAGTAGTAAAAGAAAAAGCAGCCTGGAGGACTCTCAGACTCTATTTTTGTCTCTGCCACATAGCAACTGTGTGATCTTGGTCAAATCAATGAGGCCTCTGTGCTCTTGACTAATCAGTGAAGTTTATCTATAAAGCTGAGAAGAAAAATTTTCCTCAGCCCCTATTTCTAACTTGGTCTGCTTGTCTTGTACTTTTCCATAGGTCTTGAACAAATCAGTACCATGCAGGGAAGGTTACTTAAAGGTTGATTGTCAAGTACTTTTGTATCTTTGGACAAAAAGCTCCTTGTTCAGTGCTGCATGTTACTATTTTTATGAATGGCAATTAGAATTTAGGATTATAGGGACATCAGTGGGACCAAAAAACTGATGCTACTGAGGACAACATGAGCGTCATCCACTGTTGTTGCTTTCATTCTGTCCTTTAAAACAAAACCAAAAACCTGCCAATCACTAAGCTGTGGGAAGGTGTCAATTTTTTAACATGAAGTGACAGGATCTGTCCAGAGGCAGTGGAGGAGCTGGTTTTGCATTGCCAAGATTTACGATAAGGGATTTGCTTGAGTGCTGAGGCTAAAGGAAGATAAATCCCTCAAGGCAAATTCTACCAATAATTGAATTACAAAGCCATTATCATGTGCTGAACAAAGCAACTTTATAGCTTTATTGTGACAGGATAAAGCTTGTTAGAATATTTATGCTCATAGGACAACTTTGGCATAAAGATCTCTAGGAGTACGTTCTCTCTTACATGACTGTTGCAGCTAGTTATTCTTTCTGTGTAATGCAGTGCATGTGGAGATGGGGATTTGCTCAAATTGGGACTAGGAGGAAGGAATGCTGAGGGTCAGGAGGCATCTTAAATATATAGCTTGTTAAGGGCAAAGTCATCTGCAGAACGCAGCCGAGGAACATGAGCATTTTTCATGCTGAATCAAACTGGATTTTCTAAGCCATGTGTAACTTTTCTGTTTGGCATTGCACTGCAGCCACATCTGAGCTACTCCCCCTCGGCACTGATAATCTCAAAATGGCCAGAACTGTGTGGATCTCCTTCCATCCACCTTAGTAGAGACATCCTGTTATGTCATTTGTCTGCCAGCCTTTGCTGCGTGAACAAATCATACCTGTTTGCCCCCAAAGCAGGTGAGGTATGGTCACAGGAGTCCTAATTCTGCATTTGGTCCCTTCCTCTGAGACACAGAAAAGCTGCATAAGGCCTCTGTGTCCATATAAAGAGTGAAGGACATTCACACTGGTTCTGTCTGTGATAAGGACATGGTAGCATTTGGCATTCTGGGCCCTTTGCATTGTAAATTCTGTGAAATAACAATGTCTTCAACTGACTGTCTTAAAAGACATTTGATCTTGGCTGCTGTGAGCATGTATGGTACAAGAAATACATATGAAAAGATTGCCATTGAGTTTCTTGGGCATATAGTCCCAGATACAGTGTGTCTGTGTCTGAAGTCAAGCATCCAAAACCAAAGGCACCCAAAGCTACTTTTCAGAATGCACAAATCCTTGAGATGCAGCCCTTATTGTCTGGGGTTTCGAGTTCATTGTGTATGAAAAAATGGCAGTTTGAAATTAGGTGCAGCAAGTAGAAGCCTTTGCTTTCTTCACAATGATGCCTTTTTGCAGTTCTGAGTGGTCTGACTGCCTTGCAAGCTTCATCAGTTCCCAGCATCCATAAACAATTGCTTTTGTCCCTAGAACTGAAAAAAGATAGAAGAGGTGGAAACCCCAGGGTAACAGGGTCTCTATTGAATTTTCTTGGCTCAGAGGAGCTGACAGGCCAAGGAAGCCAAGGTTTTAGAAATGTTTCAGACAGAGAAGATGGCAAGGGGTTGGTCACTACAGAAATATGCCAACTAGCATTTACTGTGCAATGGGCAGTGCCAGGCTGCTTTTGTTTAGTTCAGCCTAGTTCTAAACCAGGGGATGATTTGGGGTCTTTTCCCTGTGCTGCTTCTCACGGTGGATGAAGAATCTGCATTCAGAGCAATTACTGTGCTGCAGACAGTGGTATCGATTTGTGAGCCTCTCAAGTGCAGATAACTACTTAGCAGGCTTGATAGTGATTAAAATTTTAGGAAGCAACTTTGTAATAGGACCATGGGGGTCCTAAATTTTTCAAAATGTGAGCATGTTCAGTGTAAAGGCAGCAGGGTCACTGCCTTGCACTCCCTATGGCTTTTCTAAGTCCTCCTTTTCCCAAAAGGTTTTTTTTTTCCTTTTCTTTTCCTTTTTTCAAAACACCCAGACAATTATACCAACAAAACACTAAAAGTTAATCACAAAAATACAATAGGCACCATTCAACAGAAAGCATACAAGGATATCCCTGGTGTCCTGAAGTTTCTGGGTGTATTACAGAAAGCCTGAGATTAAAGGGACGGACAAAGGACACACTGGCATTTTACCACAAAGTGAAAACATAGGCTGAGGCAAGGAGAAAAGTTTGTGGATAATATGAGTGTTTGGTCTTTGAGAACTGATGCTGGAAGGGAAGAATGGATTTGAGAAATATGAGAAGAGGGCACTGCCAGCATAGCGAACAGAAGTTGCTCGGGATAGGGAATGGCAAATTTGGGACTATTGTTTATTTTACGAGAGATTTCTGAGAGAAATCTGAGTGGGTCCCAGAATGTTCATCTGTACCCCTGTTCTTTGCAGGGTCCTTGGTTTATCAGCTGTTGAACACAGCACACTCCTTATTGCCTACCTTGTGAAGCATTGCATTGCCCATGTTGCATTGCCCATGCGCACAAAAGAGAATAAAGTACAGTGGACACTTGTATTAAGTTACAAACACTGAGTTGGAGGCTTTGGTGTTGTCTTGGAACAATCCAGCATGTAGTTTTCTTCTTCCACATGTGAACCTTGGTGGGTTTTTTTGATCATTCTGGCTTTTGGTTTAAGAACCTTCCAGTCTGGTCAGGAATGGAATTTCTTTGTAATTAGTTATTAATTCTTTTCCATACTGATGCCATGGGGTTAAAACTGTTACTTAACAATACTCAAGCTTTTAGGAATATGTTGACTTCCTCAGCTTCTAAGGATAATATTTTTTGGGGTTTTACCCCAGCCAAATGAAAAAGACAGAAAAACCCACTGATGGGATTGCTGGATGCTTGGTAGTGTTGTGATTGATTTGGTAGGCATACTAAAAATTCAAGAATTCTGATATATATCCTACAGTTCCTAACAGCTTTTTTGCAGTAGATGCTTTAGGAACAGATTGTCCTATGCATGTAAAAGGATATGTCTGTCTTCCTAGAGAGAGCATGTTCTCAGAGGCAGTACAACCGAAAGCACAATATTTATCTCCTGTATATGCTGACTGTGGTCAATGTTGCATTTCTGAATGTCTCCTAGGTTTTTATATGTTCTTAAGTAAATAATAAGGCTGATGTAAGGGGTATAAAACATTTCTCAGAAAGAGAACTGCTCAGGACATTCAATTACCCCTTTAACTGCAATCCATAGCTCATCTGTAATTTGTGTTTTTAAAATTAGATAATAAACATATTTCAGGTCTGTTGTGTTTCCTGCTTTGAGACCTTTATGTGATCAGATGTAGGTGTCCAGACTTCTTAAATTTGATGGGGAGAGAGACAGGCCTTTGTAGGATAAATTCTTCTCATAAAGTCATATCTAACACTGTACAGCTGATCCACAGTGCAAAACTCCCTGTTTCATCTCTCTGCCTGCAAAGAGAGCTGAGTGGGACTAGTTCAGAGTTAAATATCTGCGATGTATATGAATGATAAGATGAATATTACTTTATGTGGCTTTTCAGGTGGTATGGAGAGATGTATAATGAAATATCCTAGGACTACCATGGAACAAGACAGCATGATCCAAAAAAATGTGACATTACAAAAATGCTGGTCAGTAAGCTCTCAGCAGAATCCAGACGGAAGTGATATGTTTCTGGCTGTCAGCTCTGTACAGTTAATATTGATTTGAGCAGATGTGTATTTATATTTTGCCTGTTCTTTACAACTGATTTTTCATCTTGGCATTTAATATTATGGGGCTGACCATGACCTTGTGCTGTCGCAAATAAATTAAGCCTATTATATATCAAAGCAATGAAATGTGCATTTTCTAAGGTTGGGAGAAAGATCTGGCAGATAGGAAGTCATGGATACAGCTCTTGACTATACTTCAGATATCCTGTTTGACTTTAGGAATTTCTTCCTCTGGACCTTACTTTTCATATTTGTCATCACATTTCAAAGTTGCAGGGTTAGGAGACATCAAAAGAAAGGAAGTCCTGGAGGTTTATCACCAGCTGTGTTTCAGCTGTCCTGGTTCTATCCCCCCTTGGGACAATTGATGGCATAATTCTACCTTGAACTGAAGCTCCTACAGTCCCAACCCTGGCTGTTGTAGTATGAGACTAAAATACATGCAGGTGACTGCTTTCAGGGCTTGAGGGTCCAGATCTTCATATGCTGCTCTTAATGCACCTAAGAGTTTGATGTAAATTATGGCTCATAAAATTGCCTGTCTTTGCCTGAGAAGATGCAAAAGATGTTTCTCTTGGGATCAGAACAGCACCGTGAGGAGGAAATTCACAAAACACCTGAGTTAGACTCACATGCTTTGCTGGATAAACACCACTGCTGCACTCTTAAGAGACAAAATATTCAATTTTGTGGAATCTCTTCCTTGTTTCTTTGGAGAGTTCACATCCCCATGGAGGTGTGTGAGGTCAGGAGGAGGAAAGTACTGACAAAGCTGTAGTATGTCTTCTGCAATAGCCCAGTTCCAGGTGGGCTATTCCAATATTCCACTTAAATAAAGAGGAATAAGGATGAGATATGCTAGCTTTGTCCTTCTGCAGTTTTTCCAGAGCTGCTTGTAACTGGCACCTGTCTATCTTGAATTGAATTCTAATCAGCAGGCCCAACATTTTGGCCCTAAATCTGCTGATCATAGCAGGCATAATAAAAATGCCCTAGGAAGGTGCTTCTCTCCCCCCTCGCTTGGTGTCAATTACCAGGAAGCAGAGATTTTAAGTGGAAGTTGAATGTTTGGGGGAATAGCATCTTGACATAAATTTTATTAAAAATGGAGAAGAGGTAAAAGCAATGCTGGCTCAGAGAATTTTCTGAGCTTCAGTCCCCAACAAAGGAGAACAAAACCTTTTCTAGCTGGTGAATTGCTATATATTTTGTCAAGCAAAGGTAAGGATTAATCAGGACACAGTCTTGTTACTGTTAACATTTTTATAATAGTTATTAGTTAATGCACATGATGATTAAGCGCTGGAGGTGCCTCTGATTGCAGTCAGTGGGAATTGAATTAAGGTCTAAATCACTGTTTGAATCTCTCTTCTGATTTCCTGAAAAATAATGAGGATTTGAAGAGAACATCTAATTTGTGTATCACTGGAAATGAATATATGTCTTCCCTCATTTTTCTGTTAAGTAGGAGGTCAGTCAGCTAACAAGAAACTGGTTGTTTAACCCTTAACTTTAATCCAGGATTACGATTGGGGTGAAAGGATCAAGGCTAGAAACAAGGCTGATTGTCAGAGATGCTGCTGAGGCAGCTGTACAGTGGGATTGGCACAAAGAGCAGTCAGTACTTCCATCATTCAGGCTGTCCATCAAACCGCTGGACTTTTGGACTCTTCCAGGGAATTGATGAGGCCACCAGTGCCTTGATCAGACCGATAGTGGAAGCAAAGTTTAATTCCATAAACTTCTTATTTGCAGTGCTCAATGTCTTTACTTTGTTACTTGTTAATTCAGAGGGAACAAACAGTCATTTTCAATGTGACACTTCTTTTATTAATGGAATACAGTTTTTATTAGATCAGAAGTGATAAAATGTCTCAGGATAAAATGAGTTTTTTAAAGCTTCTTAATTAATGAGGGAACATTGATCATTAAGAGTGTCAGTTAAGCAAATGTGCATAAATGTCCAATATAAAGGAACAGCTATAATTAGTATGCTGGCAAATACTATTATCCCATCAATTAAAGTCTTTCTCTATTCCACCCTGAACTGAAATGCATCCTTCTGACCAAACCAGGAGAAACATCAAAATTTCATGTGCCAACAAGAACAGGTCTCTAGGTGGAAAGAAGTGAAGTAAAGGGATGAGAAATTAAGAACTCATACACACAATGACATTTATTAGATAAAAATGGTAGAATTTCTTTAAAATATTCAAATTCATTTTTGAGAAAACGCCAAAATTCTTTCAAAATCATCAGTTCCTATTTGTGAGTGTGAGTTTATGTCCAGCTAAACAGGATCTCCTTTGAAAGCAATATCTCAGCCATTCATGGTGTATATTGTTTTTAATGCCCTTGTCTCAATTTGTCTTTTACAGGTCTATGATGGGGAATGGAAGAGAGGCTGACCTTGTGCACCTGGAGGCAAGGACAGTGGATGGTCGTAAGTACATCACCTTCCAAATATTGTGGTATTCTGGGCTCTCCTCATGTTCTTGTAACCATACAATACAAGAACAGAAATCTCACTTCTTTTAGTGATTGCTCATTTAGTACGAGGAGTTTGGCTGTTTCAAGTTAGGTCTGTCAGAAGAGAAGCTTCTCCAGCAAGGCAAAACTTTGGGTTAACCAGGCTGTGAAAGGAGATGAGGACATGGTAAGGAAGAATAGGTGGTAATCAGTAACTTGAGTTACTACACACAGCATTTGTATTTCTTCTTACAAGATTTTTCTTGATGGGAACATGACACTGAAGGGAAGTTCCTGGGTCATGAAGTGTAGCTGCTGTTTGTTCACACAGTACATAACATCACCTTGTTCATAGCTTTGTAGTTTCAGCAGACCAGGGATACTCTGCCTTAGGTACTACCTTTGAAAATACCTAATTAGAAACCTTCTAATGACCAGTCTGAGTGCATTCTTCACTGTTACTGCATGTCCTGTCGTTGTCTTTCACTTTCATCAGCTCCTTTCCCTTCCTGCTTTGCCTCTTGAGGTGTTTTTCTTTCTGTTCCAGGAGCCTCCTTTACCTGCAACTCCAAAATATTCTCCTAATTGGCTGTAAATTCTCTCAGGCACCCTCAGCCACCCACTGGCCTTTTGTCCTCCCATCCAGGCTTTCTCAAGGTTTATCTTTGAGCTCCACTGCTTTTGCAGATCTTTCTCCATGGATTTCTTTTCCACAACACTGGATTGCCTCAGGCAGGCATCATGCTGAAAATCCAGCTACCAGAGATCTAGTGATTTTAATTCTATATTGTTTTCTCAGTAAACAGCAGTTTTCCTGCAACATAACAAGGTTTTTATGATTTGCAGTACAAAAGTATTAATGATGCCTTCAATTAATCATTTTTCAAATGGATAATTATACCCTCAAATGCAGTAGTGCTGCTTAAAATGTGCATTTGCTCATTGGAAACTTAAAAAAATCAGAAAAGTTAATTGTAAGGTAATCTGATTTTTAACTTACGCAAATTTAGCTTGAAAGAGAAACTTCTGGAAGATAAATTTTGAAAAGAAACAGTTACGATGGAAACCATAAAATTTTGAAGGTTCTTTCATTTCAAGATATGCAGGATTAGTGACAGTGAAAGAACATATTATCCATATTTCTAATAATTTGTGATCTATTATTATTATTTCTCCTCTCAATTTCACTTACCTGATATGGCAGCAAGGCTGGGAACATGAAGCTTTCTATTTCTTGGGACACAAAAGGAGATACTCTAACAGGACAGTGTCTATTTCAGCACAAAATACTGCTGTTAGAAGTCATTAAAAGCTCGAGGTCATTGAGATGAAGCACTACCAGGGATGTTTAAGGAGCTGTATTCTGGTGATGCGTTTGAGGGATATTCAGCTCACAGCAGGCAGAGAAAGTGCCATGCTCCAAATGCCTTGAACAGTCTTGTTTGTGTTCTTAGGCTGAAATAAGAGTGTTTTGCACAGCTATAGCACATTTTTGCAAAACACTTCTTGAGTTCCTAACAAATCAGTAAGCTTCATTAGAGTTCTTAAAGTGAGAACTAAAAAACAGGTAGATGAAACTGGCTTCACTGCGGAGTCAGGAATATTAGTTAACAAAAAGAATATATTGGGGAATAACAATTTACTGCTCATCAACTCAACACCAGTAACAGATTATGCACACTTACACTGGCTTAGTTGTGAGGCAGCACAACTGAAAGTTTTCAATTTATTCAGTATCAGAACTAAAACTGTATCAATGGTGTCAGACCTTCAGCCAGTGGGTGACCCCTGCAAATCAGGGTGAAACTTCTCATAATGAATCAGGACTCACCTCGCTGGCAATATAAGAAAATATGTTGGATTTTCAGTAAGTACATGCTCTATTTTGCCCCATGTTCCAAGGAGTGTTGGTTTCTACCCAGAGGACTGTGGTGGGTTGCTGGAAGCAGTAACCTTAGAACATATCACAGCATTTTTTGCCAATATTTGTAAGCACTGCAGATCACAGGATTTTAAGGCCAAGACAGGCTGAGAGCATGCACGTGCTCCATTGCTGTCATTACCATGAGCAGTTTGGTATGTACAGGTCTCTTGGCTGATAGAGCTTTCTTCCAAAAACCAAATCACTCTCCTTTTCCTGCACAAAGTAATCACCACCCTCCAACAGATGAAAAAACCTTTACTTCTGGAATGCAGCAGATGTGTTTCTACCAGTGGGGTAATGGAGTGAAGTGAGCTGAAGTGAGAAAAATACTGTATTCCAGACTGAGGGTAATCTGCAAATAACTTTTCTTGGGGTTTTATGGTAGGTTTTTTTATGTTCTTGCATTTATTTATAGTTTATTTGGAATATCTCTTTTGAGAGTTAACCAAGTGTAAAATTTCAATAAAGGGATTAAATTTGAGAAGGTAGATTTGCCAAAAAAAGGCAGTGAGAAAGAAGGAAAGAAAGGGGAGTGGTATGTAAACAAGCACACAATCTGTACAACAAAATAAAAGATCCTGAAGTGGAAATATAAGGGCTAAGCAAAAACCTGCTGAACTAAGTGTAGATAAGAAAAAAAAAAAAAAAAGCTCATTTTTGTGCTGAAATCTTTTCCATCAGAAGCCGAATAGTACAACTGTGGCTTTAGGTGAGAAGTAGAAATGTCAGCCAGGTACAAGGTCTCCCTCACTAAGTTGTTTGAGAACATCTGTCAGCAAAAGCCTCAGTACTGGGCTCTACTTGCTAGAACACCAGTAACTCTCTCTCTGCTCTTTGATTATGGTCTGTCTGTGCACTTTATTTATTGTGCTTATGTACATAATGTAAAAGGTTTGCAAGGACCAAAACAAGAGTCTCTCAGCAGGCATAAATCAGTATAACTTCAGTGGTGTTGATTTACACCTGCTGAGGATCTGGCTAGCAATGTTGTTCCTGAGTGCACGTTTTCTCTAATTTTTTTTTTTTCCCTTTACGATCCAGATAAAATGTGGACTCCTCCTGAGCACACTGTGTCTCAAATTAGGGTGCAGGTAGTGATGAGCAAGCTGAGTACAGCCTGCTCAATTTAGTTCTATTGGTGGGGACAGATTTGCAGGGCTAATCGCTTCCATTTATGTTTTTCATCCTGTTGTGTGAGTTTTGGAGAGCACCATGCAAATTTTCATCTTGTGGAATGTGATGCTTTTGTTTCTTTTTCAAAGGCTTCAGACCCAAGCCACATCAATCTGGGGCTGAGAGCATAGTGGTAAAACTGATTTTTCTGGAAGAAGTTCATGTGAATGTTATCTCACATTTCCATTTGTATGCTTGGGTGTCCCTGGTGTTTCGCTTTGATTTTGGAACAGGATCAAAGGCAAAGCAGCAAAGTCAGCAGGAATTGTAAATTTTTTTTGGTCTGGTTTCAGGGCAACACCCCAGTAAGACAATTAATCCCCTACGGTTCTTAATCACACAATAAGCTTCTCTTTGTTACATTCACCACCAGAGCCAGCCGGCAGGGTGATGGTGGAAGTTAAATCTGGGTTTGCTCAAATGCAACTTGAAGTGCTTTCAGAAGGTATAAACTTAATGACATGTGGGGTTCAGGTTTGTGAAAAATACACAAGATCCTAAAATTAACAGACTTATCTGATTTGAGCTTGGTAGGGTTATCCCAGTAAGACCTGATTCAAGCTAATTAAATGGGAGGTAATTTTTATTCAGGTGGTGCCTACTGAGGAATCCAGATTCTTGGTGCAGATTGGAAAGCTGGATTCCTACAAGGCACTTGGAGACTAACTGGGTACTTCCTGGCCCTTCACAGAATGGCAAAGCTGACTCAGAGGATGTATAAATGACAGTTTCTATAGACAGTAAAACAGTAAAACAACTATTGCATTCATGAACCATGCATTTGTTTTTGTAGATAAGACACCAATTTATTTAGAGTAAAGTTTTTAATTCATTTTTTTAAGTGTGAATGAAAGAAGCCAAGGGGTTTTCTAATGTGCTGGCATAAATTTGGAGAGCTCCTGATATTTAAAAAGTAGTTTTGTTTCCTTTGCTTTTCTTCTGCTGTCCTGATTTACACAGCACTGAAAGGTAATTTAGGTGCTGCTGTGATGCAGGTAAGAGCAAAGCCTCACCTGGGG
Source organism: Sylvia atricapilla (assembly GCF_009819655.1). Classification (NCBI taxonomy): domain Eukaryota; kingdom Metazoa; phylum Chordata; class Aves; order Passeriformes; family Sylviidae; genus Sylvia; species Sylvia atricapilla. Next base: position 11,011,297 of record NC_089147.1, read on the forward strand.
CCAGTAGACATGTTCTGCTTGCTGATCCACAGGGTCTGAGCATCTGGCCAATAGTGTCTGAATCACAAAGTTGCACTGGTACTTTAATTTCTGTTTTCACAGAATATTGCTAGGAAGAATAAAATAATCACTGTTGTGGAAACAATGAGTAGGCAACCTAGCCTGGCAGTCTTTTCCTAACATAGCTACAGAAGTGAATTAATTCCCATAGTGCCCTAAACCTGTGCAGTGATTTTTCTTTTTTTCCTGATCATGATTACTTTATTTTCCTGATCATGATTAGTATTTGTCCTGGAGAACGACACCTGTTAGTTTCTCTCATTATAGCTTTATGCCAGAAATGGCAGAGGATATACTTCCCTCTATAAAGAAAGATTTCTGATGCTGATATGCATTGAAGAAAGAGTAGCAGCAGGATAAAACCAGATTTGTGAGTAGTTAGTAAATGGGATGGTTTCGTTTCACTGATCTTCATTACTGGTTAATTGCTTTGCATTTGCTGAGTCCTGGAGAGTTGTGAGCCTATTCCCATACCATGCATGTTTCACAAATCAACATTCAGACCAGATGGAAATGGATAAAGAACAGTCATTTTGTGTGTTTCTCCAAAAAAAAAAAAATTACAGTACGGGAGAACATTTAATTAAACTGTGGAATTCATTGCCATGGGAGGTTGTGAATGCTGAAGATGTACCTGCACTGCTAAGGCAACCTAGACTTGTCTTATTAGTCACTGAGGGAGAGGTTACAGGCCTGGGTCCTTCAGTGACATGTGTCACTACCATGTTCTTATGGGTCATTAGTTACAGTTTGCCAGTCATGCTACAGAAGCAGGCACTGTCCCTAATGTCTCAGTTGCTCAGTAATGAACTGGGATGCTCCACAGAAAATCTGTGAGAGAAACAGATCATTGATTACATTGTATAAAACTCCTGATTTGTCCCCAGTGGGTTTATTGATAGAGGAAAAGACACATCCCTCAATAAACTAAAGGCAGGAAAAATATAAATTATACATTTGCAGAGTACAATGACTGTTTTCTCTGACCGTCCCTGTGATCAAAGAAGGTTTTGAGAAGATGTACATGCAAGTTTACACTAGGAAGTAGTGGCTGTTAGGGTTTGATATTTAATCCAAAAAAAGCACCTGTCAACAAAATATCCTGAAGAAAATCCCACTGCTTTAGGAAGGGATCTTAAACTCTGCTGTTTGCTTTTGCAGAGGCCAACCAGCCTCCAGTAACCACCAGTAACCTTCCTTCTCCACCAGCTGAGCCAAGAAATGTCTCTGTGACAGGTTGGATCCATTTGCATTGAGAAGATATGAGCATGGAGCCCAAGCTAAATGGAAAAGACTAAAATATTTCATGGCACAGGGTCCCTCTGGCTCTTAACTTTTTTGTGTGTTAGCTTTTGCAACTCTCTTTCACCACTGAAACAGATTCATTTTGTCACAAGTTTCCCTTGCAAGATGTCTCCTCCGTTCTTGTGTTCTGTGACTTTTCTTGCTTCCTCTTTAGAAATAGCTGCCATTCCCTGAGAAGATTCCAACTCTGGGTGTCTAAACCTGTCAAAAATGAAAGTGTCTGGGGGTGTAAGAGCTGGGAGTTGCTATGTTCTTCTCTCCAGGCACAGTGTGACTTTGTTGTTGTATATTAAAAACAGCAGCTGTTGTTGGAGGTGAGGGTTCTGGAAATGAAAAGCATAATGTCCTAATTACCTATGGCAGGGAAAACATCTGTGCAGGAAAACTAATGAAATTAATTCCAGAGCTTAGCAACTGAATACATTAATTGACATTAATTAATTCTAAATTACAAACCTCTGCCAATGGAGTCACATAAAATGTCCACGAGAATGAAATGAAAAAAATCCTTCAGTTAATGTGTACACAGAAAATCTTCCCCTAGGAAAAAAAGTGAGAACCAGGCACTGCAAGAAGCCTGCTTTTCCTTCTTTCTGTCTCCTCTAGCAAAAGGAGCTTTTCTTGTTGGGCACATCTCAGTGTTTGGCTGTTTGGGAGATTAGCTTAAGCAATTTCAGTGCTCTGCCCTTTAGTAGTTATTACTGGCATTTTAGAATTGAAGCCATGGAGAATTGCACTGTAAAAGTACACAGGAATTGCCTTAGTAAATCTTCATCAATGATACAATCACTGCTGCACCGACTCCTGCCATCACAGCAGAAGCAGGGATAGTTCCCATTCCTCCATTAAAGCAGGATCCAAAGAACCTCACTCTCCTCCAATGGATGTCAACCTGGCCTGCTCTTTAAAATCTCTTGTGGAGGAAATTCCTTAATCCCCCAGGCTTTTAATCCTCAGGTGGCAGTAGGACCATCTCAACTGAGGCTGCTTTGCTGAAGCTCAGGATCAGCACACATTTCACTCAGGAGCTTTGCTGTGAGACACAAAGTGAGAGACGCCTCCTGGAGCTGTGTGTCCATCTCTGGAGCCCTCAGCACGGGAAAGGTGTGGAGCTGTCGGAGCAAGTCCAGAGGAAGCCACAGAGATGAGCAAGGGCTCAAACCCCGCTCCCTGTGGAGGCTGACACAGCTGGGTGTGCTCAGCCTGGGGAGGAGAAGGCTCCGAGGAGACCTCATTGTCACCTTTCAGCACTCTCAGGACAAGGAGGGGACACCCAGGAGAGACTTGTGGCCCCCCTGTCCCCCTCCTGCCTGGGCGCAGAGGGACAGAGGGCTGAGCAGCTCTGAAAGGGAACTTTCCTGAGCTCACAGCCATGAGCAGGATGGGAATTACGTCGTTCCCTGCCCTCTCGTGGCTAATGTGGAAAACATCATGTCCCTCGGAGGGGAAATACATTTCCATCATGCTGCCCGGGCTGTATTCATTAATGTTTTGCAGTGAGCTGTGGAAACATAAAATGTTACAAACGGCAGCGACTAATAATACTTAGCACTTTATATATTCCAAGAACCCTGCAAATGCCAGGGAAAAATCATCCCTCATGGAACTTTCCCGAAGGTTCGTTACCCTGCGTGTCTGTTTCAAACAGAAGTCAACAGCCCTTAGAAGCAAGGAAAGAAATGTCAAATGATAGATTTTAATTGAAACCAAGATTAAATACAAGATGGTAAAATTCCAGCCATTTCTATTTCAGTGTAAAATGCTATTTCTCTGATCTGAAAGAGGTAATTATATCAAACAAGGGGCTGTGTCTCTCCAAGGAAAATGATTAGAAGTACTTCTAACTTTAAATGCAATGTAGTGTTTCTCTCATGTAAGTAGTAATGTTAAAAAGCCAAAATTATTCCTAGTGTGGATCAGGTTTGTCCAAAAACAAAGTGCAAATTCTTAATGAATCTGGAAGAGTCCAAGCAGATTACTGAGAATCTGGTTCTGTATTCTAGGATGAATTGTCCCCGTGAAGAAATTCAAATTGGTTTTCTTCAGGTGACAGATTATGAGATGAGCACCTTGCAGTGCTTCAAAATAGGAGTGTGGACATCCCACGTCGTGACAGTGGACGAGATGGCATGGATGGCTGTGAGATGGATGGCTGCATTTAGGCCATTTAATTTGCAATTGCTAAGACTTCTAGTTACAAGAGAGTGTGGAATGATTGCCCAGGTCTGCCAGAGTGCATCTACCTACGCTGTCAGCAGAGAAGTAGGTAAAACTGAACAGGAGCTGGTCTGAGGTACTTTCCAAGTTGATCTGCATTACTCTGCAGAGTGTAAATGCTGTAGGAAATGCAGAGCTGCATCATAGAAGGTTCTCCCATGGCAAAAATGTGTAGCTCTCACATCTGATCTAGGGCAGAAGGACAGAAATAATGGGAGGTTGATGCAGGTAAAAAAAGGAAAGATATTAAAGGAAGAAAGTAATCAAGGGTGGATTTATGAAGGTTGTAGGGGAAGGAAGGGTTGTATGGTGTTGAACAGTTGGTGTCAATTCATTTCACATGAATCTGGGAAGCAAAAGTGAACCTCAGCAAACAGGTTTATTACAGTAGGAAGAATCTATGCTCAGGATCTCAAGTGTTTTGTTTTTGTTCTTTTCCTTTCAGATGCCCAATACATCACCTGCAAGATGCAGAACTGCAGTGAAGCCACTCGTAGCAAACCCTTTCCAGGCTACATTGACCATAACTCCCTGATCGTCCAGGGTGATTATGTCTTTGTTCAGGTGCAGAACACCCTCTTCTCTTATTGATTCTATTACTTTATATTATATCATTCTATCTTCTATTATTTTCTCTTGCATTCTTTTGCATGTGTGTGCATGTGTGTCAGTTTGCAACTAGTCAGGCAACACTGGATCCATAAAGGCACTGAATGGGTTGTAGCAGTTTGTTACAATGCTGTGTTCCTTTTAGCTCTAGTGTCTTGTCACTGTAGGGCCATAGAGTTCCTGTCTGAAGTATGTTCTCTGTGTGCTGCAGTGCTCTGTGCCACTCCTTACCATCTCATCAGCACTCTGGAGTTACTGCTTTAACCCCCCAGCTGGAAGTGGTGTGTCACTCTTCTGCTATTACAAGGGAGTAGACCAAAGCTTTTTTGAGTATGAGAGGGAAATAAGAAAGAAGGGAGGGAGTCAGGGAGAGCACCAAAGGAGTAATCAGGCTTTATTGTTATGCCTCAGTTGTGATTATAGTGAAAAGGCAGAAGATGGGATGTACTCAGCTAGGCTGTGTTCCAGGTGAGAGCTGGTGAATAGACTAGAACCACTGTGGGTTTCATTAGGCTGCTGCCAGTGTCCATTTAATGTCAGCTGAAGAGGAGAAAAATAACAACAGAATTGTAGGGAACATGGAGGTGAACTGAAGATCATTAGCTCTAAACTGGGTTTCCAGACAGTTTATATGTTAGCATGCTTGTGAGTAGAGGCAAGAGAGAGGATTGATATTTTACATTGGGTTAGTTGATTGCTAATTGGCTTCAGTTAATGAACTCAGTCGTAAACACCAGTCTAAATAATCCACAAATAAATCTGGGACATACGCTTCAGAACAGCTTTTGTGCCTAGAGTGTCTGAGGCAAAAGGGAAATGTTTATGTGGCAGGGGAAACAGGGGCATGCATCACTGTTTAGCCACACTGTCTCATTCCAGAATGACTGTGTGTTTGTGGCTCGACTGACACGGGAGCTGCAGTATTTCTCTTTAGCCATCCTGCCTGATGCTGGCTCTGGTGTTATCCCTTCTGTTCTTCAGAGGAGGAATAAGCCTATGCCAGGCTGTGTGTGCTTGGAGGAATAGATGAACATCCTCCTCCTAGCCTGCCCTTCCTTCCTTGATCTCCATCTGGCTTTTCTGCAACTAAGCCATTTGGAATGAATTAGTAGGCTTAAAAGAACTAGGATAAAGGAATGGGAGTTTATTTTCCTTCTAAACTTGTTTTATTTACAAGCTCACACTCATTAAAAAATATTTTTGGCTTTCTTTCCCCTAACTTTTGCCCAGTTCCCTTAAAAAACAATGTTGAAGAGCTTTAGAAAGAAAAATTGTGCTTATTTTACTTAATCTGGTATGAACCTGGCCTCTGTGTATCTTGAATTTTAAACTACTGTAGTGCATTTTAAAACACTTACTACTGAAGAAAAATCTTGATAAGTTCACGTATCAAGCAATTAAGGCAAAGTTCTGCACGGAGAATCCCCTGGAATATTTGTTCTTCAGTATCTTTCATCCAAGGATTTCAAAGTACTTTACAAACATTGATTATACTTCAGCAGCACTGGAAGCCAGATAAAATTGACAGCTTTTTTCTTTCTTTTTCTCTTCCTTAATAGGTGGTAGAAAATGATCCCTCACATTGCTCTAACCCAGCATTTTCAAGGTCTGCTGTCAGGATTTATGCACTTAAATAAATGGCCAGATTCAAAAAAATGCCAAATCGACCGAGCTTCTCTTGCCCTCCTAATATTTGAATATTTAGCTGATCTTGTAGCAGATACCTGTGATGGCTTGTCCAGGGCCACACAGGAAGCAAAGGTGGAAGCAGAAATAAAAATCAAGCCTCATGTCTGCCAGTGTGCTGATCTAATCAAGAGCCTACAGGGCAGCTCTGTAGGTAGCAGAGAACAGAGAGTGTTCTGGTAAGGCTGTGGTGTCAGGAGGTGGCATAATGGCCCAACAAATCAAGACTTCACAAGTTCTCACACAAGATTCTAGCCTTTGTCTCTCTTTGCTGAAAATGGGATTCCTCTTGTTTTCTTTTCCAGCCGCTGTCAGTTGGATCCATGTTTATTCCTCAGCTGTAGCAGTGCTGCAGTTCATGCCATTGCCACCACATTGTGGTATTTCTCTTAACAGCTTTTGTTTGATACTCTTTCTGATAATTAAAGAAATTAAGAAAAACCTGATGATAACTTTCCTGTTTCTCTCATAGCTGACGTCAGGTGGAAGACCACATTATTACGTTTCTTATAGGAGGAGCCCATTTGCACAGATGAAGCTGCCAAAGTACTCCTTGCCTAAGGTAGGTTGCTGCTGCTAGAATGCCCCTATGAGCCTATGGATATTTTGATTGCACAGAAGATCTTGAGTCCAACACAAGTAACCACAAGATGACATGCAGTGAGTGAAAACAGTATCCTTCTTTAACAGAGCGTTGGCAAGCCAGAAAGGACTAAACCCAAAAGTCAGCACTTTGGCTAGTCAAGGACATGAACATGAAAGGTAGACAGATACTACAGCACATGTCAATTGCCATTTCTTTATGGCTCATTAATTAAGCTTTGGAGGGGATTCTCTCTCTCTTTTTTTTTTTTTTTTTTTTTTTTTTTTTTTCTCTTTAAATTCCTCTCTCCTCTCTGTCTTGTATGGGTAGCTTTTTGTGCTTTGCCTCATTAGTAGATTTTAATGGGAACCAAGCAGAAAAATGTCTTTGTGCGCCTAGTCCTTCTCTGGCCTAATTAACAATGGTGAATTAGCATTGGAGCTTGAAAGGATATTTCTGCCTTCTGAAGTTGAATTTTTTGAAAGACCTATATAAAATGTTCACTCCATTTTGAGGAAACCTACCAATTTGCAGCTGAGGTCCTAATGGGTTCCTAACAAAGACACAGGACTTTTTTTTTTGCCTTTTCATTTTTGATATAGTCTATCTTAAATGAGATTTAAGCTGAAAGGTAGCAAATAATCTTATGGATTCTCTATGAGGTCTAACATCAGAGGACAAATGTATTCCCAGAAACTAAGCAGGGATTGTCAAAAGGAAAAAAAAGAAAGCGCAAGGTCAGATTTTGTAGGTGAAAATGTTCAAAAGGATAACTTGGCTAATTTCACAATTGGCTGTCTTTGATTCTTCAAACCAACAGACTTGTTTATAGTGGATTGACTGGGTGACCTTCATATAAAGAGACTGCAGCTCAGACTGAGCCCTTCAGTGTCTCACCTTCCCTACTCTGCTTTGGAGCCATTACTCCTGTTCCCAGCTCTGGAAACCAGGACAGTGAGGACCCCTCCAGAAGCCATGAGATCTTAGCTATGACACAGACTTGTGGTCTGCCTCAAAATTTTCAGTCACATTTTAAGATAGCTTGCTTTGAAACTTCCTGCCCAAGCAAGAGAAATTATTCTGCAAATTCAGATCAGATTTTAAAAGGTGTTTTTTGAAGGAGCCCTTAGCAACAGAGTTGCGTTTTAGCATGGTTATTGTAAAAGCCAAATAAAAATTGTTGTTTACAGCCAATTCAGACCATCTGTAGAGACACTGCTTGCTTTAAACTTATTGTTTCCTTTAGCCCACATTTATTTTTGTCCACCTTCTCAAGAGCCAGGGACAATACACTAGAATTAAATTACAGTGTGTTCCAGAGAACAGAAATTGGACCAATATATTCATGTTATTTGACCCAAAGAAAGATACTTTGTCGCAATCTCAGAATATCTTCAAAGTCTGAAGAGCTGCATTTGGCTTGGAAGGAGCTACAGTGGAACTGTGTCTGTCTAGGAGGCTGCTATCAAAGCAGAATAGTCACTTTTATGAAAAATGCACAGAGAGTTATTTTATTCAAGGAATTGGAACATACAGCTTCTTTTATACCCAAATTCTCTTTTATCTCCTTCAGCTAAGAAAGAGGGGCCAAATGTGGTAAACAGTACTAAGTGACTTCTGGAACTGAAGGTGGAAATATCAAGCTTTTTGTCTCTGTGTGTCACTCTTCCTGAGCTGGAGGCATGTGACAGCAAGCAGCCTTGGCAGGTGATGCTGCTGCTCAGGCAGGATGGCCTACAGCAAATCAAACTAAAATATTACTCTTGTTGACATTAACAGCCTTGTAGCTACTTTGATTAAAAGCCTAAATAAACTTGAAACTCTGCTCCTTTCAAGCAGATGCCTGCATATGTGTTCACAGGTTGTGTTAACCCTGTAAACAGTCTTTACTGAGATCTGTTAATTGTTGCAGTGATGTTGATGCTGCCTGTTCTGTACCACAGCACCACAATGTGGGCTTTGTCACACACTGTAATGTCACTCATGATAATCACCTTAAATGTACACACAGGGTTGCATTTACTCCAGTTTAGACCAGTGCACTAGGCAGACATTTGAGAATACTGAAGCGAGTTGAGTGATTTCTCTTTTAAAAAGACCTGTCTTAACTGGTATTAGCTTGAAAAGTGATGGAATGGGTTCATGTGGTACCTCTGTTTTAAATTCATCAATTCATACCTGCTTTCAACCTGATGGAAGAAACAATAACAAAAATAAATAAATAAGATACTTAAATACAGACCTTTAAGGAGCTGACAGCCCCAGCAAATTCACAGAAGGCAAAGGTGACAGCCAGCATCTTCACAGACATTTCACAGAATATTCTGAGTTGGAAGGGACTCACAAGGACCATCAACTCCAACTCTTGAATGAATGGCCCATGTGGGGATTGATCCCACAACCTTGTTGTTATTAGCACCATGCTCTGACCAACTGAGCTGGCAGAATAAAACTGGGATTACACATCCCCGCTATTTAACTTGCCAGGAAAAAATGTTCCCTGGCCAAATGCAAAAGGGGAAGTTGTTTAGTAATTCAGAATTAGTAATTCAGAAAGCCTTGGCTTTTAGTAATTTGAGGAGACCCCTGATCAAATCCATGTACACCATCAAGTTGGTTTTGTCTTTGAAAAGGCAAAAAGGACAGATAGTAGAACTGCATATTGAAGTACTTCCAGTATGTTCTGGAACAGAGAGAAAAAAACAAACCAGGCTCTCAGTAGACAAATGCAAGGAGCCCCTGAAGGTGACAACTGTTTGAGAAAGGTGCTTTGCTTCACATTCCTGTTTTCTTCCACCTCTGTAAGGAGCTTGTGCTAAATCAAGATGAAGGCTGTAATTTTATATTATTCCTACTTCCCCCCCTGCCTCCCAGAAATTAATCCCCACCCTCGAAAAAATAATATAATATGCTGATTAATTTTAATTTTCCCAATGTGGAAATGAATTCCTGATGCTCGTCCAAGACCTGTTTGATGCCCATATCCTCATCCTCTTCTATGAAAGTTGTGCATCATTCCTGCATCTATTGGACAAGGCCATATTAAGAGGAAAAGTTAATTTACCCCCAAAGGCACACAGTTGGAGTGCTCTATTTTTTGACTTTCTGCATTACGTATATTATGCCAATTCAGTCTCAATCTCTGACTCCCTAGGCTTAAATTCCTTCAGGCTTACTGGAATCTTCTTTAGACTTCCATTTTACAGCATGCTCTGATCAAATGCAGGAAGCATCTAGTGAATAAATTGTTTACTTCTCCAGCATTTGTGAAATTGCCTTTAGTTTTCTCTGGTGTTGCTCAATGTATCTTTTTACCCCTCTCCCCCAGTTTTTACAAAACTGTTGAATTAAATGGTAAGGAAATGAAAAAGTACATCCAGTACAGGAAAACAAGTTTTACTTATAATTTCTATCGATGTTCAAATGGAGAGGCCTGCCCATGTGTGCCCATGTGCAGAAATTAGCACTTGAGATTAGAGCTGTGCTAGCCAATGTTGCCTGAAGCACACTGGGAACACCTGCTGATGTAGATCCACCAGCAGATTGAACCAGGGTGACAGTCTGAAATGAGGAGCCACAGACAAACAGCTGTGGCTGTAACTCCTACTGGCACAGCTGGAGCTGAGAGAGGCTGTCTGTTCACAGCCAAAATTAGTAGGACTCAGTGAGACATTACTTTTCCTATTGCCTTGGGAATTAAGCCAATCTGTTCCTTCACAAAAGGAGCCCATCTTCTGGGACATGATTTTCTCCAATGAAAAGAGGAAAGTAAATCAAGTGCATATTCATCCTCTCTGTATTCAGATCCAGATCTGGATGAACAAGCAACTGTTCTGAATCTTAACTCCATGGTGAATCCACTTTCAAATTTATAGATCAAATTTCTTCATTATATTACTTTTTTATTTTTTACATTACAAGGTTTCATCTGGAAGTATTAATCATCCCTAAAAAGCCACCAGACACTGAATTTTCAAATACTATTATTAGCAGAAGGGGAAGTAGCATCAGCTTCCAAAAACTATATTTTCTGATAAAGTTCTAAGTTTTGCATATAGAAAGTCCTGGCTTAGATTCATGGAAGCAGAATAACTTTGGGATATCTGCCCAAGACAGACCGAACAGCTGAGTCTTCTGGGAATCACCTGGTGCTAAGAAATCTTCATTTCATTTCCTACCTCCACAGATTTTTATGGCACCAAAGGACTCAGGGTGCCTGTGCTGGGCAGATAGAACCTGGGAATTTCATTATAACAATCTCTCTGTTGGTGGCTTTTTCCATTGTAATGGAAAATAAAATAAAATGGGTAATAATTTCTCCAGGCATTGAAAGATGGGATCAGATTCAATAGTTCCTGTTTTTTTCTTCACTTATGCAAAATCTATTGCTTCCAGGAGGTTTCTTGCCTCCTGTAACCCAGAAGAAACTAGTAAAATGAAACATCTCTCATAACACTACTCATCTAACTACATTTCTGTTCTTTATGTCTAGTGAGGATTAGGGTTGTTTTTTTCTGTTTTATTTCTTGGGGTGTGCTGTTTAGTATAGTGGTCCAGGGCCTTGGCTCCAGCCCACATTGTCATTAGAAACAGTAGATAACAGCAGATGTTCCCTCATTAGTTCCTACTTGTATCAAGTCCTGAGCATATTTGGCTTCTGAATGCTGGGCAAGAAGCAGATGTTTCAGATAATCTTTTTTTCTTTCTTTATCTGTGATTCCATAGTCATGAGTGGAATCACTCAGATTCTAAAGAGAAAAAAACCCAACAAATAAACAACCCTCCCTATTCCCCAGACAAAATATTCATTAAAATGAAGGTGTTGCTTAAGGGGAGTGAAAGTGCTGCTGTATAACGCTGTAGTGCCAATGTAAATGTTCAATTAACACCTCATCAGTTAATTACTGCTTTGAAAACTGGCAGAAGAGAGATGGTGTAGAATATTCCTGGATGGAATTACCTGCTTACAGTGGCTGTAGACAATAAAATAATAAAATGCCACAGTATTGTCTCCTGAGTTCCCGATTAAACTCCAGTCTAAATATATCCCTTGCTCCTCCCCAGTTACTTTGGTGCCATTGGAAATGGCAGCACAGAGCTCCCTGGAGTAACCTGCCCCTCTTTTCTTTCCCCAGGACATGCATGTTATCAGCACAGATGAGAATCAGGTGTTTGCAGCTGTACAGGAGTGGAACCAGAACGACACATACAATCTGTACATCTCCGACACCCGAGGGGTCTACTTCACCCTGGCCTTGGAAAACGTCAAGAGTAGTCAAGGGCTGGAGGGGAATGTGATGATTGACCTCTATGAGGTATGTCATAACTCCAGACATCTCACTGCTGTCTCGGCAGCTCACATGATGCCAGTACCATTTCCCCTTGCACATCAGTCTTGTAAATGCGTGTGAACAGCAAAGCCAACAAATGACTAAACACAGAGTTTTCCCCTTCCTACATCTACTGCTGTATTTACCAGCAGGTTCCCAGGTGAGGGACAGCTCGTGGCTCTTTGATGCATAGAGAAAAAGTTGTGGAATAGTTCGTTCAGTTGCTAAGAGGAACCCTGTCAGCCAAAATCCTGCTTGGATCCATGTGGGCTCTATGGCTCTGAAAGCTCCCAGCAGTCTCATGAGTACCATTCTCCAATTTCTGTTGTATTTCTGGCAGCGTGATCTCTTGTTTTAGAAGTTAAGGAGAGACTGCAGTTTTCAGCTGTCCCTGTCACTTTTCTCAGCTTGGACTATTCTGGGAATTTAAGTTCCCAGATATGCCCATTTGGGCTATCCCGTGAGCATGGAAACTCTCCAGCCTCATTTTGATGCCCTCTTTACCCTGAGCCCTTTTCTGAACAAGTGTGCTCTGCTCAAGCTTGTTGTATAGAGGCCAATTTGTATTGCCTTCTATGACAACTGATCCTAAGAGTAGGACTTCTAATGTGCCCTTGTCCATCTCCTGCTCTGCTACCTGTTTTCCTTCTGGAGACAAGCACTCAGCTGAGGAGAAATTCAATCCTCAGCTGCCATTCTGAGGTTAGGTTCTGATTTTAGGTCTCCTCCAGGGCGATTTCTGACCATTCAGAATAAAAGTCATCAGGTAGATCTGGGCACCTCTGAAGATGTTTCCTGTATTTCCCCATCACTCTCTCAATATTAGCTCTGCTCTGTAGTTTTCCTTCAGCTGCCCTCTAGTTGAAAACCACCTTGAACTGTCCAGAGAGCCCAAGAGTTGTACATCAGTGCAGAAGGACCAGAGGAGGATGGGCACTGCCATTTCAGTCACTTGGACGTATTTTACCATTAATCTCTCTGCAGTGCTGGCAGCCCATGGAAAAACTGTTGCCTCTTATTACTGTCAGCTGGGGAAGCAGCTTTACTGCATTATGTAAAGGTGTCCTACATCCCAGGGGGTAAAGAAAATCTTTTGTTTTGTTTTTTATTCATCTGACACCACACAGCAACCTGGATTGAAATTGATGGAATCAGACTTGCAACATCATATTTGCTGATTATCTAGATAGAAGGAATATTGGCTGACATGGAACCTGGCACAGACCTTCCTTTCAGTTTGATGCTCTTGCTGGAAGGAAGCAGAGAGCCAGTCAGCATGGTTCCCTGAGTCAGATTTTTATAGCGATCTAGGGGAAAATGGAGAGGAAGGCAAGAGAAGGAAAAAAAAATCTATAGATAAATTAAAAGTAAGTGGAGGGATTGCCAAATGAGTCCTCCTCTGGTGGCAGCAGTACATTTAAAAAAGCATCATCATTAGAGAAGATGCCAGAGGAAGTCCTGTTTAATGTGTCTGTGTGCATGTTTGTCAGGTGTTAGAAGTAAGTTCTTCTGGTTGCATTGCAGTAAACATGTGTATGTAATTCCTACATTGATTCTAAATCAAGGATAAATCTACTCAATGCTGCTAAGCAGGGAATTGCACAGGATTCAAAGAGAAAATAAAAATCTTTCATGACGTCTCCTTGGGTTCATAAAAAGGCTGTCCTATTGGCCTCCTCCTGAAGTGAGTGAAGAGCTAAATCACTGACCACTGTGTCTGAGTGCCCTTTCTAGTTCCTTTGTCTGCCCAGTGATGTGATAAGGCTCTGTTGGAATGGTCCACAGCAAGACAGTCCTGCCTGTGACAATCCACGACTGAAATGATAACAGACTGTGAGGAGCTGTGTCTATAGCTGTGGTATATGTACCTCTCACTCTGGAGCTTACTTTTTTTCTAGCTGTATGTATGTTGCCTGAGAAGTATGATGTATGAAGGTGGTGATGGGGAGTGAAAAATATCTTTAGAGTTGTGTGTTCCTGTGTCTTGTATGGCTCTTTCTGAAGCTGTAGAGCAGCATTAGTTATCTGCACACAATGCATTCAGGGTGGTGAGGATTCTACAATTCCTGTGTGGGAGCTGAGGGAGTGCCTTCCTCTCTGACCACTGGTGTTCATGCATTTGCTTGTCTGGGTCTTTCTCTGTTATGAACAGCTCTCTGTGTGTGTCAGGGTTGTGTATATGCAATTGGTTTGTCTCCTCCTTCTGAGAGTACGCAAGCATGTAGAGTCTTTTTTGAAGATAAAACTGTCCAAGACTGACAGAATAACTCTGCTTTCTCAGGAAAGGATTCTGACTCCCAGCCCATGACCAGAATCATAAAAAGAAAAAAAAAAAATCAGGATTTCAGAGCACTTTTATTGCCTGATATATAAAGTGCTCTTTAATCATTTATGGCCAGCATTTCACAGGCACTATATAATAGAATCGTTTTGGGATAGCAACAAAGCAAAGTACAACTGCAGCTATAGGCTCTAGCCTCTGGTAGTAAAGGCAGAACTATGTTATTTTTCCATCCCTGTCTATTCATGCAATATCACTGTGAGACAGGAGTACCCTTGTCTTTTCAGGGTGCCTTTCTACTACAACAAAGAAATCCTGAATACTTAGTTGGGTGGGATCAAACAATCCAGCTGGGAAATTGAAAAGGTTATCTTTTTTCTGCTTATATCAACAATGAATTAATTAACTATTTAATTTAAAGTCTATTGCCCTTTATAGCAAGCCATGTCAAAGTCTTTATGAACTTCAAATGAAATTCAGGAAGGTGTTATTTGAATGACTAAGTACATCACTGTGCTGTACCAAAGCACTGTACACAAGTATTCACACAGCATGTGATTAAAAGTGCAATAAGGTCCCATTCACTGGTAGCTGTAGCATCCAAATCCAGACACATAATTAAATAGGTTGAGCTGGAAAAAAGCTCTGAATCTGCTGTGTAACTGTTTGCCATGCCATTTAATCTCTGTGAATAAAAACTCTTGATGAATGAGCCTGTCTGCTAATTCTACATCATAAGCAGAGGTGAGGTGGGTGACTGAACAGACTTGCTGGAAACCAGAAAGTTTCTCACTTTCCCCCTCCTCCTCCTGCTTTCACTTCCCTTTTTATTGCGGTGCTCAGATTGCAGAATGACAGCCTAACAAATTCATTCGCAAGCTGCAGCAGCTATTGGGCTATTGATTTTCAGTGTGCTGAGAAGATGGGAACATTCTGCAGTGTGAGTTGTGGTTTGAGGTTGACTTTTTTTTTTCCTCCTCACTAAGATACTTTTAGGCTTGATTCCAATGTGAATCTGTTAGCGTATGTGTTTGCAAAATCCTCCTGCAGGTCTGGGAATTTAAACTGTTGGGTAAAACACCGGGAAAAAGTAAAAGGATGAAGACCTCATTGCCAGCTTCGTAACTAGCATTCTGTACGGCCTTGCTTGAGTCACCAGTGCTTTGGTTTCCTCAAAATACAAAACCATAATGAAAATACTTCTGTGCCCCAAGTTATCCTGTTGAAACACTGATAATTATGAAACACATTGAAAACTTTAGATGAAATGTCTGAAGAAAGCTGGATGAAAATAGAAATATTGAACTGCAGTTTTGTGTGTGTGTTGCTGTTTTCTTCACAAGGCCAAAATTGCTGCTGTTTCCTGTTGCTGCTGTGCAAGAAAAAAATAATTGCCTGTGCATGTTTCATCTTTCAGGGGGAAGGATGCCTGCACAGTTGAGAGGTTGTCACTTACAGATAATGCTGCTGATCTCTTGCCATGTTCCCATGATGATTCTGAAATACAGTATTTCTTTCCCATTTGTCATCTTTGCACCTGTGATGGCTTTATCTTTTCCCCAGCACCCCAGCTTGCCTTTGATGTACATTGGCAATTCTGGCCCTGACACTGGCCACTCTGACAGAGCCATCAGAGCCCTGGTGGGTTTGACAGAGAAAAAAGGGACACGCAGAGAACCTGCATGGACTTGATCTATTTTTCAGCCATGTCAATTTTTCCTAGGTAGCAGGGATAAAGGGAATGTTCTTGGCTAACAAGAAGATTGACAACCAAGTGAAAACTTTCATCACCTACAATAAAGGGAGAGACTGGAGTTTGTTGCAGGCTCCACACACGGATCTGAGAGGAAATCCCATTCAGTGTCTCCTAGTAAGTACCTGAGGGGGAACTTGGTGGGTGGTAATACCCCAGCACAATCTTTTTCTACCAGGTAACACAACAGAGTGGGCAGCTCCCCTCTCTGTGCAGTGTATCTCATAGAATCCTCTGCTTCAAGCTTGGGCTGCCTGAAGATTATTGCATTGTAATTTAGGTTAATTTAATTTAATTTCTGGAACAAATGTACGGGTTGTGAATCAGCTGCCTACTGCAGTAAGTGATATGTCTCCTGGAAGAGCATGGGAAGCTGATGCTGTGTCTGGCAGTCGTTCTCTGGACACTAGATGGGAGGCGAGAGCTGCTGTAGCTCAGAACTCTGAGACAGTGACTGGAAACAGGCTCAAAGGAAAAGAGAGCTCAGATTGCTTTCATGCTTCTCTGTTGGCATTAATATTTATTAACATTCATCATTTTATCTTTGGGCTCAGAAGTGAGAATCGACACATTCATCCAAATATATGTTCAGCTTTGTGGTGGTGTAAATTGTATCTATCTCTGTACTTATTGATGTATAGATCCACATATGGCCAAGTCTTTAATCATCATTACATGCAAACAGTTTCCAAGACGGAAAGTGAAATACAGGCAATGTGAATAGAACTGGAGACGTCTATGAAATTAGAGAGCTCAAACTGATTCTGACATATTTTTCAACTGATACAATCTATTCACAGTAGTGGGATAATACTCAGAACCCCTGTATTTGGGATTCTCAATAGCTTTCATATTATACTAATTCTAATATGGTTTCTGGCAGAATCAGGGACACTATTTAAATTGCTCTTACTGCTACTCTCCTGTACTTGCATGTTGTTTTCCATCTAAGCAATCAAAAAAAAAGTTTCTCATTTTAAGGCATTAGAATCTGAATCAGCATTACATTTTGTAGCTGAATGCTACACTAATCTCTTAATTGAATGTCATGCACTATTGCAAGAGCAAAGAATAAATATTTGAAGCTGTTCAAATAATTGATTTTTTTATTGAGCCAAAATGCAAGCCCTTCATTTTCTGTCCCGTTTAGAAAAAATAAATAGGAGAGATTGGGGGTAAGACAGAAGAGTTATTTCAGAGCATGACTAAATTTCTTTGGGTGTTTTTCTTCTTTCAAATTTTTAAAAATTGTTACTAAGTGGTTTTTAATTAGATGTTTCTATGAGGTGAAAACCAAAAAAGATGGCATGCAAAAAACTTTGCAGGCATAAAGCAATTGAGTTCTTTGGAAGGGACTATGTAAAAAGGTCTTTGTGTTTCAAATAGATTGTATAATCTAGTTTTAACTCAATTGAACATATTCAATAAAAGAAAACTTGACATCTTGACCTTCTCAGATAATAACCATTTTTTTCAGAAACTCAAGATTTTTATTATATTATATGATAGCATAATATTCTAGGGGACTGGCAAGGCAGAAGAACAAAAAATCACATAGGCAAGTAAAATAATAAAAGTAGACTTTATTTTTTTTTTCCATAAATTTGAAGTTAGAGTTCTAAGAGGTCTTTCCTGTCATTTTTGTGCACTGATCATGCAGAGTCTGACTTGCCATTCTGGTTATAAGTGGGCCAGTGATACTGCTCTGTGTGGCCCTTATGGAACAGTTGTTTGCAGGAATTGGGTATTTTATATACAAGGCTAGGCCTACCACTGTAGTCGCCCATTATATAATGGAAGAGATCATATATATCTGGTTTTTGAAACAGATATGGGGGGAGAGGGTTATGGCTGTCTTTAAGCCTTCCCATCCATACTGTATATGCTACTATATACATGGGCACCAGAGAATACAATAAACTTCATTTAAAATTAGACCAGATATGCGTGAACGAGCTGGATTCCCTCGAGGGTGATAAATTTGAACAAGCCAGACAAAGGGTCAAGAGGAGGAACAGAAGTGTGGGCTCATGTAGGGACACGGTGAGAGCTGACCTAGAAAAGCTCATGGTCCTCTGGGGATTTCATTTACATCCTTGGAGCTCCACTGTGCATAAACAACTATTTAAACATTAGTTTGTTTTTTATTCTGCTCTCTGTGTACTTGCTCTGAGAATTACTGCCACCTGTGCAAGCTCAGTGGATGTTTGTCATGCTGTTCACATTTCTTAAGTGCTCTGTGACTTGAGCTGGAGTGTTGGAATTGTTCTGTGATTTCAGGGTGCTAAGGGACAATCCTTCATGGACTTTTAGCTTGTATCTCAGTCTTTTGTATCTCTCTTTTAGGAGAATTGAAAGTATTTTATCAGCCCTGCCCTGTGATGAGGCCAGAAGAATATTTAGCCATGTTTATTTTTCCTCTTTCCCTAGCATTTGGTAAAACAGGCAAGAGGCCTCTTTCACTGTCTCAGCACTTCTCCATGTTTAGGTTTTCACCAGCTTTTGGAATGGCAGAGGAGCAGGAAACCTCAGCTGAACATGCAGAGTCTCAGGTGGTCAACTTGCAAATTTGAAAGAGGGCAAATAGCTGAAATCTGAACTAAGCTCACTAGTTAGGTTTTTACAAGAACAGGACAGTCTGCATACCATAGAAAGGGGAGGGACAGAAGTACAGAAAATGTACCAAACTGCAAAGTGAAATAGCAATTCTGCAAGAGAGACAAGCTGTTTAAAAATCCCATCTGAGGTTCACACTTAATGGTGGGAAGATGAAGGCAAGATATGGAGTGAAAGCATTCTAGAAATTCTAGAGAATAAACCACGGAAGTTGGGAGCACTGAGGAAGTTTTTGAAGGAAAAGCACTCTAAGTTTACATTCCTGGAAATAAGTAATGGATCCGTAAGGGTTTTTTCTACTGAGGAAAAATGCAGAGAAAAGGAATTCTCTCCTCCTCTGAGGCAATTCTGTTCCTCGTCAGTGTGACATAGCTTAGCATTTAAACACTTCACAGACTGCACTCACCTCTTTAGCCACCCCTACATCAGTAGTTTTACCTCCTTATGTCAATTGCTCCTTTTCCTTCTAGACATAACTGTTCCTGACATGATCCTGTTTTTCCTTATGGCATAGATAAGTGAATTCTTCTTAGTCCATTGTACTTGTAGTTTAGCTCCCATCCTTGCTGCACAGCAGATACTAATGCTTTCCCACTGCTGGTTTGCAGCATAATTGTCTCCAGCAATAGCTCAGGACTCAGCAGTGATGGATGTTCCAGCTCATTGGCAAAATGAGATCTGCCATTTCCCAGAGTGACAGTACACTCCCCAGCCTGTGAGTGCAGTGCTGTGTGCTCTGTGCATCTGGTCTTTAAACCTAAACTAAGTGAGAATTAAAACAGAAGTGAGTCTCTAGCAGCTGAGTTGTTGTCTAAGGAGGTTTAGGAAGGAATCTGGTTGAAGCACAGGGTGAGCCAGACAAACCATCCCTCTACTGACACTACTCTCGAGGTGGTTTTTCTAAGGGACTCAGAATTTCTTCGCATTTTTTGTGAGACAGCTCTAAATAATGAGGAAGGAGGAAAGCAATGAAAATCCATCTAATCCCAGGGTTTTGTTTTTCTTGTTTATACCACTTGTGTTCTAAGATGAATATACTTAATCTTCATTAAATGGCTGCCAAGGTATTTTATTCCAAAGATGCTGGTTTAGTTTGATACTCGCCATGTGTAGTTAACTGAGGAGTAGTTCTGTCTGGCAAGCATTGAGCATCTGCCTGGGAGAATTAATCAATTAGCTTTCAAGGATGGACTTGTGGTTCAGACAGAGGGCTGAATCTCAGGAGAATCTTGATTCAATTTTTGGGTCTGTCTCAAATTTCCTATGTGATCCTGGGCAAGTCACATATTTTTCTCTGTGCCTTGCTTCTCTAGACATCTGTTTATTCCCTCCCACATTTTGTTTGTCTTTTCCATAGGAATCTATATGGATTTCAGGACAAAGACCCTGTTCTCGTGAAGGGGGACATCTGGTAGAGTATTTTAAGCATCTAAGTGAGGTATCTCTCTTGGAAGTGTTTATCTCTTTTCATTGCTCCTTGCTCTTGCAGGTGAGCAAATACTGTCACTACCCCTAGGTTTGGGAATGGTGACCAGCATCATCTTTGTGTTATAATACTTTCTCCCACTTCTGATGAGGAACAGCCACTAGTTTTTATTGTGTCCTGCCACTGGAAACAGTTGAAGTGGGCTTTGCAGAACAGCCAAAAGTGGGTTTGTGGATGATTATGAGAAATTTTACTAAGTACTGATGAGCTTCCTGAGGGGGGAGCATAAGAGTGCTGTCTTGAAATTACTAGGAAACAAGTAAGGAACTCCAGGATAATTGTAAAAACTGTGGTGGTGAGCAGAGCAATGGGCTCTATCACCTATTCTTTATCTTCTATCTAGAGTTTAAATGCTCCATGCTGTGGTTGCCTTTGCCTTGGTGGCCGTGCAGCAGTTGCCACAGATGGGAACTAGGCAATGACGGGGAACCCCAAACCTGCAATTCTGGTGATAATAATGATTTTAGTAGCCAGTTGGTAACAACCAAAAGGACAGAGACAATTGATGAAAATTCTGAAAACCAGTGCGATGTCTGTATGTGAATTAAGCTGTGGGAGGTAGAGGAGGAACACAAAAGGACCAGCAGAACACAGAACACAAAACAGCTGGAAAGATATCTGTTGATGAACTGTAAGGATGGAGGTAGAGAAGGTGTACAGGGGAATGAGAAAGAGAATGCAAACACAGGATGTGGGATGGCCATGGGCCAGGCAGTAGCTTCAGGTTTTTGGCTAAGAGTGGAAAGGTTGGTTTTTGCCCGATATCCTGTTGTCACTAAAGACCCTAAGCATTACTGTACTCCAACCAACAAGAAGTCATGACACTGAAAAGATCGTCGGTCTGCTTAGACTGATGGCCTGGCTTTTAGCATTGGAGAGATATATTCCATTTCTATATGCTATATCTGTGAAATGAGATAAATTTGAAAGGAAACTTCTAGTAGCACAAAGATTGAATCTTAACAAGGTCTCATCTGAGTTGGGGATTGTCTGAGTTGCCATTAGGTTCTGTCTTCCAAATGATGAAGTGGGCTTGGAGTATGTTAGTTTTA
Organism: Sylvia atricapilla; assembly: GCF_009819655.1. NCBI lineage: Eukaryota > Metazoa > Chordata > Aves > Passeriformes > Sylviidae > Sylvia > Sylvia atricapilla. The sequence continues at coordinate 11,032,275 of NC_089147.1, forward strand.
AAAATATGTTTTCTATTTAGTCTTCTCACAACCTATCAAAATGTAAAAGGAAAGAGTTCATGCTCTTACAGTGCTTTTCCACTTCCTGCATTCATGTCAGCTCAATTTGTTTTCCACTCCCTCTGGGTGCCCCGGGCTGCTCCAGCGGCAGCGCTCACCAGGCTGTCATTTGGAGTTAGGCTGCTCAGTGCATCCCACTTGGCAGCTTGTGCTCCCTGCTGCACTGCCCACGTCCCCTTTGCCTGTCTCACGTAAGTGAGAGCTCCCATCTTTCCTCACCACCCTCATTTGCCTTTGCCAAAAGAGCCCCTGCCTGTCTCTACAGGGGAACTGTCACTTCAGTCATATTTACCTACTCTGGGATGGGATGGATAAGTGGTCTTCCTCCAGTGACCTGTGGGACCAGGTCTCCTAGAGAGGAGACCTGCCAGACCCTTGGGGCTGCAGATCTAGCCTTTAGGCAGCTGATATTATTGAGGAAAACCTGCCTCCTTTGAGCCTGAAGGTCCCTCTGCACAGCCCCTCCTTCTCTTACAGAGCTGGGCAAGCTGAAGCATGGGCTTTGCTCCAGTTCTGTTCCTGTGTGATGTCCACCTTGGGTCAATTTGCTTCAGGTTTTCTTGCCAGTATTTTTCCCCTGCTCCTCCCTCAGCACGTTTCATGAAGGGTTCTTCATGAGGTTTGAAAGAACAAAAAATCTGGAAATACAACCTAAGTTAAGGAAATAGTATTCAGAAATTTTTAGAAATTTTACAGATTACAGATTTGGAGGGAATTGTAATGGCAAGTTTGCAAATCTGCCCATCTGTCTTACCTTCTTGCTCAGCTGATTTATTCTGTACCACTTGTGTCTTACCTGAGTAACTCGGCATACAAAATCAGTAGCAAATGGGTAAGGTTTCCATGGATGTATTTCTATTGAAATATTAAAGGTCACATCCAGATGGGCAATGAAGCTTTGCTTTAAACTTGAAACTAACACTTTCTAGTTGTGGTACTTCTTTGTATTTATTGCAGTGCATTTCAGAACAGTCATATATCAAAAAGAGTTAAGAAATTGTATGAAATAAGTTTTTTTTTCTTGGCTAATTAGTGGTGATTCAGCACCACACCAGTGGGGTTAAATTGCTTCTTGTTTCAGACACAGCTCGGGTAGTTCTGCTCGGAGTCATTTTGTATCTGCATCAATCTGCATGATTGCTTCTCAAAGAGTAGGAGCCAGGAGAGTCCTTACCATCACCTGCTGGTGCAAGCTTGGTCCCCTGCTTTGAGGTACAGCCTCAAAGATCTGGTCCTTGAAAGAAGATTTCAGCCTGGTGCATCAGTTTCCCACTGGGAATGGGCAGGGCCAGAAAATGATGGCAAAGTGGCTGTGCCTATCTAAGGGGTACTGAACGCAATGATCGGGAGGAGATACAGAAAGACACTGTATGTTTCTAAGCCTGTAGAAATAGGAGCATATGTTGTTGTGTCTGCTTTTTACTTTTATTTCCCCTTTCTCCATAGCCCTATTGCTCCCTTCATCTTCACTTGAAGGTCTCAGACAACCCCTACACCTCAGGAAACATCGCCAGCCGAGACACGGCCCCCAGTATTATTGTAGCTTCAGGTATGAAACATTTTAAAATTACCTCTATTTGACATGCAAACCTGGACAAACTCTGGAGGTTGTGGAGGGTGTTGGGTGGCTGTGGGGTGTCACACCACCAGTATTGGGAAAGGAGGCAGGCTGTCAAATGAAAATCCTTATGGGCCTTCAGCTTGTCATATGCTTTTTATGGAAACTGGCCTTCAAGGTGGAGGAGTTCATGTCTAATCCTCTTCTCCTGTGAGTATAAGATCAAATCAGGGCATTTCCTTTGCATGTGGAGGTGTGTAGAGTTGTATATATTTGGTCTTCTATATATATTTTTTCAAACTGAAACACCTTCCTTCTTCCCCCTTCCCTCTTATTTTCTTCCCAAACCCAGAAGTTCAACAACTGCAAAATAAATAAATACATTTACTCCCCTGATTTACTCATTCTGCTGTTTCTGAGAGGGTTCTTTCACTAACCAGTGCTCATCTTACAGGTAATATAGGCACTGAACTATCAGACAATGACATCAGCATGTTTGTTACTTCTGATGCTGGGAACACTTGGAGGCAGGTAAATGACACAGAATCACTGGTTTAAGTAAGAACCATAGGAAATGCCCTAAAACAGGATTCAATCTGTCACCTACTTTTTTTTTTTTTTTTTTTTTTTTTTTTTTTTTTTTTTTTTTTTTTTTTTTTTTTTTTTTTTGGTTCAGAGTGGCTTTTTGCAAACTTTTTATGAAGGAGTAAACTTCCCTTCTCAGCAGTACAGAGATGTTCAAGGAAAAAGACTGAATATGCTATTAGATTTCATATAAGAGAAAATTATTTTTATTATTCTACTCAGAGTTTGACTTCATTTTAACCCCATAGCAAAGAGAACAGAATAAATTACGAGTAATAAGGGTAGAGAAAGTATTACCTTTTACTGTTGTACATCCCTCGTGCAACCAAACCATTTTTCTTTCCTTCCATACTATACTTACCCAAAAATCAGTGGTTGCACAAGTCTGCTTTTTCTCACTTCAGCTGAGAGTCATTTCACCTAAGCTGAGTTGTCCAAAATTCATTGTCCATATAAATGGATTATTTTGCCTTGCTCTTAAGCTAATGCAGAAAAAGACAAAATTCAGTTTGCCTTGTTCCAAAGCTACCTACCTCTGCATTAATTGTGGAAAGAGACTGGATGATGAAATTATATGTAGTTCCTAATATTTAGTGGAGTCTCACCTGTTAAGAAATACCCTTTAATGTGCTTATCCTCAGATCAGGAGATTCTGTTCTTCTGTTTTCTGAATGGGACATCAAATCATGGAGAGAAAGAGTAACTTTCTCAGACTAACAAATGCTGCTGTATAGACTGTAGAGCAGCTGTTTGCAGAAAGCTAATACAAAAAAGACACAGGGAGAGAAAATCTTTTCCAATATTTGATAATCCAAGAATCTAATTATTTTGCAGTGTTTGACCAGCCTCATTTTTCTGTCTAAATCAATTATTTGAGATGGGGCCAGACATGTGCAAACACATGAAATTCTTCTTTAAACAAAAATTTGCCATCTAAAGGAGGGAAACTGTTGATCCTTGCAAAAAGATCATATTTCTAACTTTCTGTCAAGCAAGGGAAGAATGAATTTTCCATGTACCTGGAAAAACTGTGGAGAAAAAAACCCCAAACAATAAAAAACTGAGTCTAGGAAATATATGTATAATTTCCTCTACTTTATAATTTTCTTACCACATAATGGTCCTGTGTCATGATCCTATGTAAAGAACTGTGACATTTTCTTAATACTAAGGATAATATGTTTAAATAAACACTTTTTTTTTTCCAGATCTTTGAGGAAGAGCACAGTGTTCTGTACCTGGATCAAGGTGGAGTACTCGTTGCCATGAAACACACATCTCTGCCTATCAGACACCTCTGGTAATGACTCCATTTGTGCTAAATATCTGCTGTCCCTCCTTTCAGACGCCAGGAAGTAGGCAGTTAGTATGCCTCCAGTCTTCTGCAACTATAATCTAGAAAGTATTATTTAAGATACTGGCAAACAAGTCAGAGAAAACTAAGAAATCCTGGAAATTACAGTTTATATAATTTTGTCTCGGCCAGATCTGAGATACCATTAGTGTAATTTCACAACACTCCTGATTTACCACAGCTTGGCTTCTTGGATTTGATTGTTTATAAAATATATAAATATATATATATAAATATAAATATATATATATGGTTTATACCTTTGTCTCTCATTAGGTTACCAAAATAGTATTGAATTATTGATGAACTTGCCTTCTGTGTGGCAGGCAGCACTTTAAATCAGAATTTTGTTGAATAGATTCAGGGTTATATAACTGATAATGCCAAAGTGTCCTTGCCAGTTAGCACTCCTGAGTGAGGAGGTGGAGTACAGCTTTGTGCTGTTTTGTGTTATTTACTTCCACCACAGTTAGTGCCATATCAGGATCTGAAACACCCAGACCCAAGTCTTAAGAAATAATAAGGTTCCAGAGTTTCACTTACACTCCCCACAGGGAGTGGTCTGAAGAAACTGTCATCCTCCAGAAAATTAGCCTCAAAACGTTTTATACTGGTAATTCAAAAAACAGATATTCAAAATAACTTTTTTTTTTTTTTTTTTAAATCTTATGCTTGGGCTATGTTTTGCTCTTTGAGCATCAATCTTTAACATAACTGCTAGTTTCTATGCCTGAAATATTGGCTATGGCTTAGTGGTATGATGCCAGACAAGCTTGATCGATGCTCTGATTTATGATGCTTCGCCCCAAAAAATAGTTATTTAAAGGACTAAAAAATCAGAATCCAATAAGAGAAGCTGTTTTCCAATTCTCCATAGCAACTGTAGTGGACTAGAAAATCCCTGTGAGTGAAATAGGAGAGTAAGGAAAGAAGACACTAATTCTGCTTTCTCCTCCAGGTTAAGTTTTGATGAAGGGAGATCTTGGAGCAAGTACAGTTTCACATCCCTCCCACTGTTTGTAGATGGAGTTTTAGGGGAGCCTGGAGAGGAAACCCTCATCATGACGTAAGTGAGCATGCCATAATGGTGCTGTGGAGGTGAACCACACGTTGCATTTTGGAACAGTGGCATTTCTGGTTGGGGACCAAACCAAGTGCAATCTGAAGCCAAGAGTGTGTAGTCTTCTGTTGCTAAATAATCAGTTTATTTGTGATATGACTGAGAGATTAGCAACATGGTTACTGCAAACCCATTATCACTTACCTTATCAGCATGAAACCTGACTCCTCAAATTGAATGTGATATAAAGCAGAGTTACTGTTGACAGATTAATATTTGAAAGAAAAATGGTGAGGTATTTTCATAACTGTGTTTTTGCTGCTACATTCTTTTTTTTTAATGAGACACAGATAAGTGAAGACATTCTTTTGTAAAAATGAATGACAAAATGTTGCCTGGAGGTTGACTCATGAAAAATTATGTTCAGTTTCGATGTGGTATGCTGAGTTCTGCATGATGCATGAATCTGGACTCACTATTCCAGAAACTGTGATATTTTATCTGAGATCAGATTTGTAAAAACAGGAAGTATTTCTGACTGACCTGCAATAAGCAGAATATGTGGCTTGGAAACTAACCTGAGCTAAAAAAGATGTATGAAGAATGTTCCTTCAGGGTCTGATTTTAATTTGCATGGAAGGAATTCCCAAGCCTTAAAACTCAGATAAAACTCTTGAAGGTATTACTGTCTCCAGCCCCATATCAAGTCTTCTCTTGACTCTTCAAGTTGAGTCATTTTGGATATTGTCACAAGTGGGAGGGTCTTAGAATAAAAGCTACATGCAATTTTGCAGTTTCTAATAGGGTTATATATATTTAGCAGGCTGTGCTTCACTTTCACTTTGTCAGTCCAGTGAAAATGAGTAGGACTCTCACTCTTAAAGCAATTGATCTCTGTTGGAAATCATAGTGACTGTACCTCTGTAACTACCAGACTTCCTTTTATTGTGTGTTCTTCCTGCTGCATTCTGTAGCGTGTTTGGACATTTCAGCCACCGCTCAGAGTGGCAGCTGGTGAAAGTAGACTACAAGTCCATTTTTGATCGGAGATGTGCAGAAGAGGACTACAGGCCTTGGCAGCTCCACAGCCAGGTGAGAAGCGAGGATGCTGGGCTGTGACCTCAAATAGCTAATGATCCTACAGTTCAAGATCAGCACGATCCAATATCTTTTCCAAACTGTTTGTGTGTCAGCTCGTCCCTTAGTGGGTAGGTCTGTTCTGTTCTGTTCTGTTCTGTTCTGGTGTGTTGGCCTCAGATTGAGACTGAGATCCCTGAAGGATGAACAGCGGTCTTTTGGATGTCATCCTGCACACAGGTAATTACCTCAGAATTATGCAGACTTGAACAACCCAGCAACAGCAGAAGAACTGCCACTGAGGCCTGAACTCCTTCACTCTTGCATTTCCCATCTGATTTCCCCATCCTTACCTCCTTTTTCTCCTTCATCCTTCTGTGTCCTCAGAGCTGGTGCCATAAGACCATTCTAGTTGTGTCACATTTTGTTTCTCCAATTTCTGGCCCTCTTAGCCTCATTTCTTGCTCACTTGTTTTCATCCCTGTTCTGTCTCTCTCTGCTGTGGGATTTGGGCACTTTATTCCCCAATTCATTGGCCCCCATGCCCTGCCCTATGCATCCTGGATGCAGTTGCTGCATCCCTCTCTGAGCCATGGAATTCATGGCCAGCAAAGTGAGGTGCTCTGCACAGTGCTGCACCTGCCTCGGGGCACCTTCCCTGCTCTGCCAAGCTATGTTTCACAACAGTCTATGTTTCATCAGGGTAGAATAAAATATGGCCCAAATTCTGTGGTTATATAAACACCACAGGCTCCACTGAAGTCTAGAGCAAAGCACACATTTATATCATCAAAGGTTGTCTTTCTGTATATATCTTGCTGGGAAAGAATTTAATAATGAATATGAAATGGAAGTAGCTTGACTCAGCCTAGCTGCTCGCACAAGGCACAACTCTACACTAAAAATACCAGTTATTACTTAGATCTTTAGATGCTGAAAATCAGTACAGCTTCCTTGAAATTCAAGGAAGCACAGCATTTTACACCAGTTGCTATTCAGGCCCTTCTGTTTCATGCCATCAAATCATCAAATCAAAGCCATGAAAAAATTTTCCACAACGATTTTAACAGCATAAAAGGTAATAAGTGAGACTCACTGTATTTTGTTCTTTGCTTTCTTGTGCTTGCATAAGCAAAAATACCAAGGATTTTGCAGTATTTCTTTGAGGATGTTGGCTTTGGAGCTTGAAGAACTATTTTTAGGAAGGTTTCTGTGTACTCTTGCCTTTTGAATTCCTTTCCACTGAGATTGCAAGGCTGAGCCTTGTTCCCTAGATAGAAATATTAAGCAGGGTGCTGAAGATAGGAAGTTTTAACATCTACATAACAAGTCAAACCCCATAAACCCCAACTCATCCATGGGAAGTATTTACATAAACACACATTACTAGTTCCTTCTGAATGAAAATATTCCCAGAGAGGTCAGACCAAAGAAATAAATCTGCTCTGTGCCTCAGATTGCAGAGGAATCAGACCATATTTTCAGTTGCTGTGAAATGGGCCTGTATCAAATGTTATGGGATTGGGAACAAATTCAGAACTGAATAAGATACATAAGTAATCTCAGATAATTTCTTAGCATGTATTGGAAAAGTTGATTTCGTTTCAGTTAGAGCTTCAGTAGCTTTAATTAACTCCAGTGTACTGAGATGACATTTGGCTTCCCATCCTCTTCCCCTGAGTAACACCTCCTGTTGCACGGGCTTGGAAAAGCCGGGTGACACAAATAGCCTGGTGGGCGTCAAAGAAATCTTTCTGGTTTTGTTTCCAGGGAGAAGCCTGCATCATGGGAGCAAAAAGGATCTACAGGAAGCGCAAGTCAGAGAAGAAATGCATGCAAGGGAAATACGCTGGGGCTATGACCTCGGAGCCGTGCGTGTGCACAGAGGCAGACTTCGACTGGTGAGCAATGAGCAGAGGGCCTGGGGCTCCCACTCAGCACCACGGGGATCCTTGGAGAGGCTGTGGGCTTGCAGAGAGTAGAGATTATTAAATGTACAGGTATTGGAATAGGCTGCTCCCTGATAGGGCAGGTATGTTAAAAGAAGGAAAGGTGGAATGGGTATCTGTAATCTCCTAAGGCTCCCACAATATTGGTGTTGAGCAGACCATTTTCCAGGTCACAGCTCTGTGCACCAGGTCAATTGAGCACATCTAACCTCAGCGGTGACCAAGGGTAGCTGAGAGTAGCCTGAAGACATACAACAGCATTGTGGGGGAAGAAAAAAATCTTAAGGCATGCACTCGTATGTATATATGAGTAAAAGTAAGTATGTGCATATACAAAGTATGCTTTCAGCTTCTAGAATCAACTATTTAGGAAATTCTTGGGTCATTTGTTGAATCTGGACCATCATGTTTGACGGTATCCAGCAGATACTGCCTTCATTATTTGAGTTAATCTCTTTCTGAAGCCTTTTCTTCTCTGAAGTTTGCTATGGGAAATAAAGTCCATTGATGAGTTTTGCATGGCGTGATAAAATCTTCAGCTGCTGGTTTCACTTCAGTATTACTGCTGACTCACAGCAATTTGCACAAAAAAGGCAGGGAACCACATTATTGAAATCTCTTTTTACCTGTTTTCTCCAAGCCTGCAAGTTCCTCAGTATCTTGGATGAGAGAAATGTTGGCCCTTTGGCAGTGGTGATAAACTCCCTTTGTGCCTCACCCACCCAGATCTATGTCATGTTACTAATTAAACCTAGAATCTGCTATGTGAATCCTGAAATGGTTCATCTCATTAATATTTTGTGTGGAAATTTATAGCATTTCCTTTCTCACTCCTCAATAAATATAGAATATTTTTTGTATAAAAGCACAGAATTGCAGGAGACTTTTATATTGTGTTAAAGAAAAGTAAATTTTCTTCCTCAAACAATAACAATTATGAACATATTTTGGCACAGATTCTGTCAATATGGTTTCCTTGATGATTTCGTCATTTTCCATTTAGTTCTATTCTAGGGAGAAGATCTGTGTGTAGTTCATCATTTTGGTGTCCAAAGCTCCTAGATTTCAATCATTTAATATTTCTCTAGTAATATAAAAAAGCTAACAGCCAAACCCAAACCCCCAAACCATCATTAAAAGCAAGGAAATTCCCTGAAGATTTTAACCCTCGTATAGGGCATGCAGTACAATGCTGAGCCAACCTCGTGGTCTAATAAAATAGTTCATACAATTGACTCACAGTCAGTTCATTAGAGTTTAAATCCCTGGCACTTGTAAGGGACACACATACCTGAAACTTCTGATAAAAATATGCTTTCCATCCAGGACTTCTCCCTGAGAATGAATATGTTTATTTCATTAAAACTGACTATGTGGTTTGCCACTATAAAACTTTGTTGCCAAGTACAAAACAAAAGTACCACAGTGACATTTGCTGGTGGAAATTTAATGTTCACTTCGAGGAAACTTTCTCCAAAGGCTCTGCTGGGCTGTGGGAGAATCTCTGAGAGAAAGCTTGGATGATTTGGCATGTACAACAGGTGCTCATAGTTCACATGAACAAACGAGACACCTCAGATCTACTGGAAGAGGCAGAATTGGGACCTTTCTGACCAAGAAGGACCTTTCTCCTTCTGGTAGAATCAGTTTTGGTTTAGACCAGACTGTGGTGATTCCCTCTAGTTCTCTCTGAGATCAAGTTATTCCTACAGTCCTCAGACCTGGATTTCTACTTTATCCATTTCAGCTTCTTTCCCTCCTGTCTCTGATGAAAAAAAGACTGAAATACTGCTTTAAGCACCCAGTTCAGAAACATTTACCAACAGTACTCATCAGGAACATAATTTTACATAGATATGCCAGAGAAGGACAGAAAAGGAGAAAAGAAAATGGCAAGAAAAAAAGCAATTCTGTCTGCTAAGAAAGGCAAAGCTGCTGCTGCACCACTGTAACTTTCAATGCTTTCCTTGTTGAACTCTGCACTAGGCTCCACTGCCAATTCACCCTGCAGAAGCTGGAGGGAGGTTTGGAGGAAATCAGGGAGTGAATTCTTGCTGTGGAAGGGTGCCCTCTGTGGAGATCTTTCTTTTTCAGGAAGAAAAAAACCACAAAATCACTTTCATCATCCTCACTCATGACATTTTAGTACTTTTGAATTCTCTATTTTTCCTTTTTATTTTTTTAATTTTTTTCACTGAGCAGGGTTCTTAATTGAAGGAGATTGAAAGGGACATGTATCCCCCCAGCTAGGGAGAAGCTTCTTAGCTGTCCACACCTGATTTTTCAATACTGAAATAAATTGGACAGATTTTTATATTGTCAGTGGTTATAGAACCCATGTTTGTAAATAGAGTTGGAGAAAACAATAATCCTTATAATCGTGCTGTCACTGCTGTTTAAACACTAAATTTATGTGGAGAAAATTTTATTATCTAAGCTTGTCAGAGATTGGAGTAAAAGTTGTATTACTGTGGTCAGCTAAAGTGAGAAAAAGTATTATTGCTGTTAATCCTGCAAGTCTTTTTTTTTTTATCAGTTCAGGGGAAAAATATCAGTTATAAAAGACACAAAGATTTTCTAATTTTTTTTTCTTCCTTTTAATATCACAGAACTCCAGATTCATTTCAAACCTGTGTGCGAGCCCATTGGTACTCCTTTCTCAGGCAGAAGGGCGTGTTTATTTATTGTTTTGCTCAGCCACAAAACTGAGTGAGGTTAGAGGCGGCTGTGGCCCCTCCAGCCCGGGGCTCTGTGCTGCTGTGCCCTGAGCCCCTTTCCCCCGGGCTGGCTCCCCAGGAATGCAGGAATGCAGGAATACAGGGAATGAGGCTGGCAGCCAGAGGGCAACAGCGCTTCAGGAATAACGAGGGATGTGGATGCGCAGGAGCCCTCGGCGAGCCTGTCCTAGCAACGGCCTAGAAACGAGAACCTCCTTCTCTGTTTAATTGATTTGGGTAAATGGATGGCGCTGTTGCTTGGGTGTTATTAAAGCATTAATTTATCCAGTTTCCTCGTGTTGCACTCCTTCCTGCAGTCTGAGCATTATTACAGCGATCTCTCTTCAGCAGAAACGCCTCCTGGACACAGATGGAAACCTTTGGTGGTGCTCATCCTTCAGCCACCTGTCTCCCAGGTTCTTTGCTAGGAACTTTGAGTAAAGGGTCTCACTGTCAGTCCTCCCTCTGAGGCTGCTGTCGTTAATGCTGACAGCCTCTTCTATCAGTATTCCCATACCTCGCACCTCCATGGGAAGTATGAGTCTGTTGATACTGGTGCTAGTGGTTTTGGATAGCCAGAGAGGCACAAAGGTGCCTTAGTGCAACTGGGAATTAGGTCTATTTATGTATTTCACAGATGATATCAGCAAGGATCTGGCTGGCTCTTTTTGTATTCTCTGGCACTTAAATTACAGCCCTGCCTGCTGAGGTTACTTACAATGCTAAAACATCAGAGTCCTGCATCAGAAGAAAGTGTTCTGACAAACCCCAGGGAGGCAGGGGACAGACACTGAGACAGATTCTGCTGGCTTTGTGTGTCACCAGCCATCAGTTCAGGTCATGCAGGTGCCAGCTCTGAAATACACCTAAATTTGTACCCTTCAGTTATGGGCTTGGCTAGCTAACAAATAGCAATATAGAATTCTTAGTTCATTTTGAGTGCTTGTGGAAAATGCAGATTCACTATGCAAAATCTACAGTGTATCTCTGCACCTTGAAGGGCCTGGATATCTACTGGGCATGGATTTACTGGAAAGGTTCTGGGGATTTTAGGTTCCATATTAACATAATCTGGTATAGCTCAACTCCAAATAGTGTGGTGCAATTACAACTGTATTCCTTTGTAGATCCACAGTTCAGACTGTAGCTGAATCCATCCCTCTCTGAGTTAAATCCCATGTCAGGTCCTGTAGAACTGGGGAACAAGCATAGCTCCCCTTTAACACAAATCTACACTTGAATCATGGTTAAATATTAGAGAATGGTGTTAAGTGAATAAAAAGTGCTGTGGCCACAGTTGTTTTTTCCCACCAGGGCTTTTGGAAACTGCAGAAAAAAAGGTGACTATTTTCAGAGATAGCTCTATTTCACCCCATTTAATGTCCAAAATATTTGGAAAACACAGTATGCAGAAACACAAAGAGCATTGCCATGTTCTGGCGTAGTTGACCTTAAGGTGAAACTATTAATCTTAAAGAATTTCTATGGTTACATGTTAAGTCATATCTTGATTTTTAGAAGCTGTGAACATGGCAATCACTCATCTGAATTAACTGATTATTCCTGTTTCTTAGAGCAGTAGGATTTTAATAATTTCATGTGAATTAACAGTTCTTCCAAACAGTATGTTTGTCAGGTCTCTTTTCAAATTACAAACTTCCTTAGGGGATTTCTTTTCTTTGATTATTACCTATGCCAAAAATAACATTAGAAAAAGGAATTTATCATGAGCATTGAGCAGAGATACAAACGTCTGGAATGAATTTGTATCTAATTACAGAAAGAAACTTGCAGTTCTACTTGACTAAGACAAATAAGATTCCAATTTAAACCAGTAAAAGGGTAAAACCATAATCAGTGAGAGCCACAAGACAGGCTGCTTCATACTGATAAAGCAATCCCTGATGGCAAACGTTCCACTCCTTTTTAGGAGATACATTATCTGTGTCACCTGAGTTCTTTTCAGGCCGACACAAAATATCATCAGTCTATGCAAATTCCAATTCCCAGTTCCCAGGCAATGACTCGGGGAGCTGATTGCAGGCTAAGGCTGATGCCTTCCCCATCTCCAGACTTTGCTGTGCTGGCTCATGCTATGGACATCCAATTGATGGTAATGCTTCTTGATTGCTACAAAGGCCTGTTGTGCCAAATTGTAGGCAGCAATTTGTTGTCAGCATCAGTGTTCTGCGTGCAGCAGCCTGTAGCCAAGGAATTCATTAGATTCCAAGACTGCAGAGGTGAACGGGCGGCTGCTGCATCTGTGGAGGGATATGGAGTAGCAATTCATGTCATTTACTGGGATGATATTTCTGTAGGGCCTTAATGAGCCAGATGATTTGCAAGCCTGAGAACAGCACTGTGAAACTTCTGTGCTTATAACTGGTTTCTGCTGTGGAAAATCCTGGGATTTCTTTCCCTTGCTTTGGAGAAATATGATCCAAGCACAGTCAAAACTAGTCAAGTCCAGCTTGGCTTGCCCAGATTTACAGGTAGGAATAGGAACCAAAATAGTAGCTTGAATCTAGACATGTGCTTAGTAAGAAAGCCCAGACTACTGCATCAAATTGGGTTGTGAGTGCTGATCCCCTCTGAGGGAGATTTCACTGTATTAGTTTGTTTTGTTTTCACCTGATTACAGAACACTGTGTGTGTACAGTGTTACAGTTTTTTAATTAGAGTCACACACGATAACTTAGGAATACAGTGCTGCAGAGCATTTACAAATGAATTACAAAAATATGGGAGTCCCATTTGTATGTAAATATTTGTTTTCTCCAAGCAAATCAGAATGGCGTTATTCTTCATTACAAAGTGTGTTCTGCAGCTATAGTGTTCTTATTCCAACAAGGATGATTACAGAAGCACATGGCAGTGGGAGAATTGGCTGGTTGATGCTTCCAAAGCAATTTAGCAGCACTGAGTTGCAACCATCTGAGTAAATAGATTGATGAAAATTCAGTCAAAAAAAATGAGGAAAAGATCATTTAGGTCATCTACTTCATTGCTCTTTCCTGGAGTATGTTCTTAGTTATTTGTTGGAGATACCCCAAGCACCACAGCTGCCAAAATGTTCCTTTGGAACAGTCATGCACTCTAATATTTGTTTTGTTTCCTCAAGTGATACACAGCATTAATTTTCTTTTGCTTAATGTCATCTTTTTAATCTTGGCACTTTAAGATTGCCTCAAAACATCTTTTTTTTTTTTTATTCAGAAGAAAAAAAGTTGATGCAGAAGTAAAAAGTGGTAACTGAATTATTTTTCAGTGTCTTCTTGATAAACAGTACAAAAAACTTAACAAAGATAAATCAAAACATATTATCTATTTTTTTCTTCTTTGTCTTATAGCTTAGACTACTACCAAGCTTCTTAACATTGTTTACAAGTCACTCACTACATTTTTTTAAGTCATCATGCTTTTTCAAGATACTTGAACAAAGTCTTCATTAAGTTAAACACTCTTCTTGTCGTTAATATTTTTCTATAAGTAGATCTCTTGTTGATGATCTGGTAGGTCTCACCCTGGCCATGGACTGATGGCTGTCTTGACCGCTCTGGGAGGGGCTGGAGCAGGGGCTCCACTAATTCTAATCAGGTTGCTGGGGGTTCATCCATCTCCTGTTTTTTCTCTCTGCTTCTTTACATACAGACACAAATATGAGCCCTTAATCACATGATCTAACACTGCCCTAATCCTCTTTTCTTGGAAAATCTGGCTACTTGATACCAAGACATTAAGGATAATTAGTTAAAAATACTTTGCAGAAAAGTGCCATTTTAAGATCAAGGATTGTGTTGCAACTGGAATATTGGAGTGGAGTTGGTGGATTCTGCATAGCAGTTCTCAGAAACAACATCCCATTACTTCTCCATTATGAGCTATGGAGAAGGCTTAGTAAAAGGAATAAGAATGATTATCCAGCCAAGCAGTTCTCATTACTCAACGGCTGGAAAGTAAACCCACATGTGAATGGAATACTGATTAAAGAGGTTTTCTGTTTGTTGGATTTTTTTTTTCCCTGCAATAACATTTTTACAGAGTCTTTGTTTACTTGGAATCAGAAACAATTTGAAATATTTTTTTAGTGAAAGCAAAGCAAATTTAGTCATAGCTAAATTCAAATTGTGACAAAAGATTAAAGTTTGACTTGTTGTTTCTAACATGTGATTTTTGGTAGCATTTCCTCTTCCAAACAAAAAGAGAATTGAAGATCACAGAATTCTTTTCCATTAGTGAATATGCTGTTAATGCCTTCAGGCGAGAGCTCTCTCAGGGCTGTAAAGTTTTTTCTACATCCTGTGTGATATAGTTTCCAAATGCAATTAGCTTTTTAGCCCTTCAGTTTTCCAAGATATGACTGAGACAGTGGTGATCTAATATAGCATAAATTTCTGGGGATTTTTTGTATTTTTTTTAAATATATGTATATATTTGACCCTAGATCTGATCCTGAGCGGTACTGTTATTCTGTGGAGATAGAACATTTGATGCAACCCTCGATGCAACACTCATAAACTACCTACTCTGGTTCTTCCTTTTTATATTGGGATTTATGGAAGATGACTGCCCCAATTAAAAAAGCTGAAGTGAAATGAAGAATATGTTCTATCAGTAAAAATAAAATCAAAAATCCTAGTAAACAGATGGAGAAAAAGCAAAACTTGCGTTAATAGTAGAGAGCATGAGCTAATACCGTGTTTGTTCTTTTGGGGTTTTATGTCATGGTTTCTTTTAATGTTACAACAGTGATTATGGATATGAACGCCACAGCAATGGCCAGTGTTTACCAGCATTTTGGTATAACCCATCCTCCTTGTCAAAAGACTGCAGCCTTGGACAGAGTTATCTCAACAGCACTGGGTAAGTGGCTCACCAGGCTTTATTTAGCTAGTATGAGTTTAACCCAATGACAGCTTTGGATTACACCTGCTGTAGTTGTGTCAGAGCTGGTTTAGGACACCTTGGGACAGAAGTCCTTGGGACATTTTCATCACTGCCTTTGTAGGGTTGCACATCTGTCACTCCAAATCTCCATCACGTATGGCCCAGGCTTTTCTCTGAAAGATGATGCCTTAAAGACACTTGAGGGGAGACTGTAAGGCCAAGTCATTAATGTTTCTGAAAAGACTCCTCTTAAAATCCTGTGAGATCAGGTGAGGCAGAAACACTGGAAAATAAATTAGTGGAGGGAAATTAAACTCATGTATGTGTGAACTAATAGATGGGCTGCTAGCCTGAATGCTGACTGTTCTTTGGCCTTCTTGGAAGTCAAGTTTAAGATCCTGGCAGACTTCATTTATGCTGCAAGTGATTAAAGCAAACAAAGCAACCCAAGCTGTGTTTGGAGGGTTTGTGCACTGAAAGATGGGCAGAATTTGCTTTTGCTTCAGTTCTTATTGCTCTAGCCCCTGAGGGTTATATCTTAAGAGACTCTTGCCTCTCACAACTAATGAGAAGGGGAGAACATGTGAGAAAAGTTGTTAAACTTTGCCCAACAGTGTAATAATTGAATACAATGAGCGTAATAATTGAATACAATGCCATACTATATGTGTATATAATTTATTCATAACTTTACAGTTATTTAACTCGTAACATATAATTTTATGGTTTGGGCAATTTATGTAACTGAAACTCCAGGGGGTCTGAGACTGGATGATCAGATCTGTTTGAGTTTCCTTGGGACTCTTACTCAATGGTGACTTGATAGAGAGAGGCAGCCTTGATCCAGTTGTCCGGAAACAGAATTTAATAATGCCAAAATAACAAACAAAAAGGTGTCCACTGTATGTGGAGCAAACCGGAAAAAGTCAGTAACAAGGGGCCAAAGGCAAAAGGAGGAGTCCAGGCTCTGACGGGGGTATTTATTTATTATGTGGGAGGAGTTAAGACAGGGTCTGAGGGAAGGGTCCAACAGGGGAGAACTTTTAGGAATATTAAAATTTCTGCACCAAAAATCAACCTATGGTAACACAAAGAATGAGGAACTTTCTAGTAATGATTTGCATGCTTGAACTAAGGGGGAACATGTGAGTAAGCCTTTTGCTTACTGTCCTTAGAAAGGGCATCAAGCAGAAGTTTTCTTCTTCCTTGGGGAAACCACTCAACATGGTAGATATCTGTAACAGTGTGTCTTTTTGGAGTGCAGCTACAGCCTTTCCAAATCCCAGTCAGTCTCTCCGTAGAGAAACTGCTTAAGAAACATTCAGGCACAGTCAAGGTCACACAACCACACACATTACCAGGCTGGCTCAGCAGAGAGGTAGAAATCAATTTCCAACAAGTGTTTATTCCAGTGTGCTGAAGGTGAATCTGGAGCTAAAGAGATGGAATGTGGTGTTTCTTAGTTATACAGGGTGTCTGAGGTTCGTGGGTGGTACAACGGGCAGAGCAGGGGGCAAGTGACCATAGGAAAGAGAGGAACAGGACACCGAGCCCCATACCCACTGGGGAAACAGGGAAAGGGGATGCCATGGGGTGAGTGATGGACTTGTGAAACCCAGAGAGAAGATTGCACAATGTCGGCAAGAATCCATGGGGAGAGCCTTTTTTTACACCTGGAGTATCTTTAGTGTTCACTTTCCTAGGGAAGGGCAGTTGGAAATTCCTTTAATTGCACAAGGGTCTTCACAGATATCAAGATACTCTGCAAGAAATCACCACGTGCCATTAACAGTATGAGCTCCTGGTGCGCTGGGCACACGAGGAGCGTGTGCTTGGCTGAGACAAACGCTGAAGTACATCTGGGAATCTTTGTTTCCTAACAATCTCCTCAGTCCTAAGGGAACCCTCTCCCAGCTAACCCCGCCATGCTCCTTGTCACCACTGATGTCCCTTTGCAGGTACCGGAAGGTGGTTTCCAACAACTGCACGGACGGGGTGCGCGAGAGGTACACGGCCAAGCGCCAGCAGTGCCCGGGCAAAGCGCCCCAGGGCCTGCGCATCGTCACGGCCGACGGCCGCCTCACGGCCGAGCAGGGCCACAACGTCACCTTCCTGGTGCAGCTGGAGGAGGTAGGCTCTGCTCTGCCCTCGCCCCGGGCCCCACGCCCGTGTCCAGGGCCATCTGTGCCAGGGAGGTTTGCACGGAGACAGGGTGGTGTGAAGTCAGTCACGGCCAGAATGTCACTGCGTGGAGTTTGCCCCAAAGTGGAGGTGTACGGCAGTCACAGTGGTTCCCAGGGTAGTGTCTGGGAGAAGCTGATAGAAACTGGGAATTGGGCTTGTGTTGCAGGAGTGAAGACAGAGTGAGCAATTCCAGACTGATCCCTAAGGCCTGTGGGCCCCTTGGGCCCATAGGGCCTGTTGGCCTCTGTGACACAGTAAAAATTCCCAGTTGTGGCACAGTAAAAATTCCCTTCTGATATTAAGGTGTTCCGGGCAATAATGAGGTGTGATATGCAGAATTGTGGCTCTGATACTTTGACCACCTTAAGACCAAGACTGTTTACATACTTTGTGTGACCTGTAATGTCAACTAAGTTGTGAATGTATAAAAGTCACTGCTGTAAACAATAAAGTGAGAACGACACGATAACCACATTGGCTGGACGTGTCGCTGCTCTGTCCAGCCTCCTATTAATTTAGGGCCCGTTGTTACAGGCTTGTTTTGGGAATTTCACAGGAGAACTGAGGACTGCAGTATTGGGGTTCCCAATGCCTCTGAGGGTCCAGCCCTTGCAGATTGGCTTAAAATAATCATAGTGAGACTACTCTTTAGAGGTGCTTGGTACAGTAAATGGAAAACAACTAATGTTACAGAAAGAAAAGCCAAGCACAGGTGTCAGAGAAACCTCTGACACCCTGATAAAAACACTCCAAAAATCTCCTTAGGTCTTTTATGCTCCTTTAGTAATCGATGGTTCAGGTGGGGCGTTTGGCCCCTGCCCATGAAATCGGCAGCAGGCTTTGAGCTACACTTTCCAAGCCCAAGCAATGCTTCTGTGCCAGCACTGAGCCAATTCCTTTCAGGACAGCAAAGATGTTTCTGGATCCTTTACCTTACAAGAAATACAAGGGGTGAGTCAAACCTTTCCCTAAATGGAAAACACTTGCTCAGGTGTGGGGTGCTTTACTACACTGCAGGTTTGAATTCTGATTCCCCCACCCTTAAGTGTGTTTTTTGCTTCCTGCGGTTTTTTGAAACTGGATTTCCATATTTATTTTCCACTGAGTTTAAACCAAAGATGACAAATAGTACACGTGCAGCTGGGTCACCATCACACAAGTTGGTACATATTGTTTAGGCATTTATGGGTGAAATCTCAAGATATCCTCAGCAGGATTAAGTCTGAAATTTATTGCTATTGTGAAATTGATTCAGGCTCTGTTTTTGTTGCATCTCTAACTTAACTTGGAATTTCATTATTCTTCTCCCTCCATTCCTGAATCCATAGAAAAAAGTATTTAAATCTTTTCACCTCTTTTTTCTTTTTAGCACTTATTCATCTATGTTTAACTGCAGGTGCACACGCAGGAACATTCACAAAGTAGCAGTTTTCCCTTTTTCCCCTAATCTAAATTGATTTCTTTAAACTTCTACCCCTTTTCTTCTCTTATTGCTCAATAAATCCTAAAACAAGTATGCTTTAACACCAAGGGACAATGTACATCCCTTTATAGTTTAGAGTATTCGAGGCACAATGTGCATATCTTTTTAGTTTAAAGTACAGGTGAGAGTATTTAAGGAAATTATTTCTGACCTCTCTGTAGTAAATGTCATCTATGTCATCTCTATGTCATCTATGTCATCTATGTCATCTATGTCATCTCTAAAAAAAAAAAGAATTTATTTTTACCTCTCTGTTATTGATGCTTTCCCCAGCAAACAGGTGTCCTGATTTGTAAAGGCAATACCATATGATAAATCACATTTAACCCAAAGCAGTTTTTGACCTGAATGTTTATTTTCTCCAAAATACGGTAACTTTATTTCAGTACTGACAGTCATACAGCATTTCTACTGTGATGATGTAATAACAGTGTGAACATATAATTTCATCTGGTTAAATTACTGATCTCTCCATTTAAAATGTGAAGGAAAAGGTCCAAAACAAGAGTCAGTTTCCAGATTTTAAAAAAATAGGTTAGAAAAAGTGCACTTTGTATCATCTTTCTCTTCTGAGCAAAGTTTTAAAACTGACTGGGAGAAGGAGATGGACAATCTGAATAGTCAGTCACAAAGCTGTCAAAGAATTATGTCAATAGTCAGAGGGAGAAAGAATCACCCACAGTATGGGAAACTGAGGACAAATGTCCTGCTCTTTCTTCTGAAGTGTTTCAGCTCACATACCATGTAAGAAAACCCTGAGCACTCTGTCATACAGGGAGCTTCTCTCCGTTGTTCTGTCTCTTTTGTTGATTCTGATCTTCTTTGGCAGCTCTGCTTCAGTGTGCACCAGAGTCTGGAAGCAACACCTTCTCCGGTATGAGATGGTGCCTGTCTCATGCTGGGTGTCAAGGAGTACAGAACAGATGTTTTGATGAGTGAGTGAGTCAGTTCTGAGGAGATCTAAAGGGAGCTCTTCATCCACTGTATCCGATAAGGAAGAGGTTAGGAATTGCTCTGAGGGCTGAAGCAGTATTGATCAGCCTCCAGCCTTTCCAATTACTCTCCCTGTTAGATGAATCTTGACCTCCTGCTCCTAGATTTGTCAACTTAAAGAGCAACCAACAAAACCTTTGGGAGAATTTTACCCAGTCTGGCAATGACTTTGTGTGGGTGTTGCAGCAAAAGAAATATTCAGCAAAGAGGAATATTTGCCCGGTTATGTGCAAGTTATAGGGGAATAAAATGTCCTTGAAGCAGCAAAACTCTGTAGACTAAACCATTTACCAATTTAACTGTTTCGGTGATAAAAAATCACCACTCACTAGAAAAGTTAAAATACTGATCAAAAGAACGAGTATCCTTTTATCAAATGGATACTGATTTCACAGAATAATTGAGGTTGAAAGGGATCTCTGGAGATTGTTTAATCCAACCCCTCTTCTCAAAGGGAAGTTCCTTTCCCTTGTATACGAGGCAGAGGTATCACAAGACCAGAATTTGTCAATTTCTATTGAGTTCTGCCCTGCACAGGTATATAGCACAGTGCAATCCAGGATCTTCAGTATCCAAAAAATCTGTGCCATTCCATTTTTACAGAGGGGAAGGCATCAGGAAAGTTAAAAAGGGCTGGATATGTCACCTTGCACATCTTTCCCCTCAACAACATGAGAAAAAAATTAATGCTATTCAACTCTTGCCCCTTGGAGTAGTGGGCAATATTTTAGCATGCTACACCCTGGTGAGGACTCCTCCTTTAGTGTGAATGGTAGCTGATATCTTTTAGGATGTGAAAAAGCAATGTCCTTTCCTTTTACATCTTAACATTTCCTGTATCCCTCTGAGACATTTTGTTTAAAGCCTTCAAATCTGCAGAGCTGTTTCATACACTGCAGCCTCCCAGCTCTCTTTTTTCATGCCTATGTTCCACTTGATCTGCAGGAAAAAGGGAAAAAAAAGGAAAGAGAAGCTGATGAACCAAGGTACAAGAGTTGGTTTGAGATTTGTACTCTTGTTATCTTTCTAGGGCTTTCTGCTCCATGTAGGAATCCACCTGGGTTTGAAAACAGGAACAAACTGCAGAATCAGGTTCACTGGAGGCCCTGAAAATTCACTGCATCTCTGTAGTGGAGCAGATTGCGAAGAGGGCAGGGGGAGACAAATGGCAGCAGTAAAAAGCTGATGTTTTCACTCAGGTGTGGGATTCAGGGTCAGGAACCACAGCACAGTGGCTCCTTGTAGAGCCTGCTTGTGCCTGTGGTGATGCTGAGAGCCACAACTGTGCATTCTGACAAAAACACAATGTGAGCAAAAGATGCCCCGGGAGAAGCAAGGACAAAGCATTCAAAAGTGTTCTGCTATTGAAGAAGACAGAAAAGAAAATCATCACTGAAGTCTTTGCAAGTGGAGGGAGGGCAGGAACCAAACCCAGGAGCACACTGAGCGTTGCTGATTTCTGAGAGCTGGGATTCTGGCCCAGTTTCTCTAACCCTGAATCACATGAAATGTTCCTGTGAAGCATTTATATCCAGCAGCATATAAATATCATTAAAAGCAAACCCAATCAACAGGTCATTTAAATCATATGAATGTAAGAATTCTTTCAAAAGTGATCTTAGTCTCCTATCACCTTTTAGAATTTCTGTATGACTTCCTCTAAACTGCTTGCAAGGTCACCTTGCACTTAATATTTATGGTTCCATTATTGGAAAGGTTTGGCCAAGTTATTTGTCCAATTAATCTGGGTATAATCATCGTGATAGTTTCAGTGGGTGACAGCATCCAAGATTCATCAATATTGCCTTTACTATCATATGTTGCATTTTATGACGTATTTTGGAAGTGTTTAATAAGCAAGGCATTGTACTTAAGCTGGGAATTTTACTCTTAAATTTCCATGAGATAAGCAGAACACCAACAGCATTTTTGTCATTGTGTGACAGCACATAAGAAAAGTAGCAATGCTTAAAAGCAAATTTTTCATTGACTAAACATGCTGCCAATTAAAAGTTTAATTCTCTGCCCTGGCCTGGGCTACATGCAGAGACCCAGGGCTGGTACCTCTCACACTGCAGCATTCAACAAGAATTGTTTCTCAGCCTAAAAAACCTGAATCCTTGCTTTATTTCTGGATAGCAACAGAAGAAAACCAAAATGCAAAGTTACAAAGGCACTTCTCCTACTTGAGTTGTTCAACCCAATGTCCTTGGCATGTTTTTTTTCCCTGTTGTAGAAAATAGAGGGATTTTATTAAGTGTGTGTTGTTTCTGTGTGCCTTCCTGATCACATGGTCACGTAGGTCTCTTGCCTGTCACAACCACAATTGTTATTTGTATGTTAGAATTATTTGTGTGAACATCAGACACTTGTGCTGCTGTACTGCTTCAGCAGAGGCTCTGAAAGCTGCAGCAATGCTGTTCAGCACAATGGCTTTCAAACTTGTTTCATCTGATTGCTCACACATCTTCGCTGAGGAAATGGATGGTAAAGACATTCAGGGCAGGAAGGTTCAGGGCTTTGACTGTTTCATTACAGATAATTCACAGAGAAACTGCCTCCTCTAATTTATTTTTTATCTTGATAAAATGACAGCCAAAAATCTTTGACATTCCAGGTCTGCCTCAGTTCTCACTTGGCAAAGTCACTCCACTGGGAGTAGATTTTGGCTTGCTTTTAACTGCTTGCTGCTGCTATGTGATGTTTGGATTAGACTAATGTGTGGGGAAAGCTAATTTGTTCCTACACTTCAGGCCACAGGCTAGAATTCAGGCAATCTGAACTCATTCCTGAACTGCACTCTGAGCTCCTTCTGCATGACCTTGAGTAATAAACTTAAAACTTTCTGATGTTTTTTTCCCTCATTTTGAAAATAGAGTTTTGCTTTCTGCCTCATACCCCCCATGTCTTGCATTTGTGTAGTGATTGCTGATAAATCCAGAGGAGTGTCTCTTACCCTGTGAACATACAAATGAAGCCCAGAATTTCCTAGAAGCTGCCGTGGCTCTCTGTAATGACAATGTTGATACATGGCTGTACAAGGTACACTGTGTCCCAGGTACATTTAATGAGCTTGGGGATCCTGCTGGGGGCACAGTACCATTAACATTTCCCACATCAGCCCTATTGTTTGGTGCAGTTCAATATTCAACTCAGGTGAAGTTTCTGGAGATGAGCTTAGCATTAGGATTGTTTTGATTGTTGCTGTACTCAAATTAAAGGTGCAAAGCTAGTAGTAATTAAAAGCATAGTCTGTTTTTGGTCTTTTGTGGTTAATTTTTTCTTTTTTTTCCAGTATCCCTCTTTTGATATCACAAGATTGTTAGTAATAATTGAAATCGAATCAGAATATGAAACCTTCTATTGAATCCTAACTTTCAATGCACATGCTGAATCACGGCTGTTTATCTTACTAACAGCACTGCACTCCTGTAATAACACACAAATAACACAGTATGTACCCTCCCCCACACCACTGTCGTCTGAATTGTAATTGCATTTTCTGATGATGACAAGCTGCTTGGGAGAAATCAAGAGTCTTCCATGCATTTTTAAGTTCACTGTCGAAATTCCATGAAAATGTATGAAAGTGGACCTTGCCTTCCTAATGACACACAGCACCACAGTCTGGTAATGCACTTCCAGTCACACTGGTTGAATTATTCTGCATAATCCTGAGAGGCTGTTATTGATTCCTGGGGGGCACAGAAGATGTAGTACTGTAAAAAGAGCTCATAGCTGAGTTGAGCTGGCACAACTGGCAGTCAGGATGAAGGATGTGATCAGTACAATTCACTATTCGGTGTTGAAAAAGAAGTACATGTGAAAAGTATCAAGCAATTTGCCCTGCTAAAAGGCACCTTTCTGTTCAGTTTCTGATTGCAAAAATTAAGTCCATCTCTCTGGCAGCAGAGATTTACATAGGAAAGCATGTTTTTCAGTTCTTGGATCAAATTGGATCTAAGTATCTGTTAAAAATTAAGAATATACTTGAATCAGATCTAGATTAAAAGTATGCCATATGTGGATATTCAGTTCCAGTGAAATATCTTTGATGAATGACTTCTTCTGGTGACAGGAAAATGCCAGAGAGGGAAAGGGGTTAATCTAAAGAAAGCACAATGAATTAATCTATGAAAACCCTCCAACAGTAGTCGTGTCTGTTTCTTGCAAAGGATAATTAAATCTATTGTCAACATCTCTAAGGAAGACACAGAAGTCAGTGCATAATTAAAGACTTAAAAATGAAATCTGAAACATGGGAATCAAAATTAAAAACCTTGTGCCGGGTTTGTTCTATTTTTAATACTTCCATTTAGATACAAATACTAAAAGTCAATAAGGAAAATGCATTGTTACAACTTTCAGGGCAAGATTCCAGTGGTGTGTTTGAGAAAGAGAATCCTGTTAGGAGGGTCTGACATCTCACATCCACCAAAAGAGGTGTGAGAGCAGCATAAAAGTAATCAAAATATAAAAATATTGTTGCAAACTGTATGGGGTGTTTCTTGATATACCCTGAGGCAGGAAGCTTCACAGAGATTTTTGGTAATGTCCAGGTCTTGTGTGCACTCGAGGCTCCTTTGGTCAAGATGCAGGAAAAAGGAAAGGTGAGCTTGGCTTAGAAGGCAGAAGCAGGAAGGAGGGAGAGAGGAAAATTCTGTATATGCTCAGAAAAAAAGAGAAAATCCTTTAGAAAAGAGCACATTTCTGATTTACATTTTAGTAACTAACGTTGTCTAGGTAGGTAAAGGGTTTGATATGGGGCCTTGGGAAACTTGGATTTAATTATAAGGGCTTCTTTTCAGGCTAAAAGTTCTTAAAGCTTAGCATATGCTTAAGCCTTTGGGTTCACAAAAGCCTTTATCAAGATTGCAGTGTACTTCAGGTTATATCCAAGCTTGTGCGTGTTGCAGAGAAAAGGGTTAATCTAAAGAAAACACAATTAATTAATCCATGAAAACACTCCAACAGCAGCAGTGTCTGTCTCCTGCAGGTTATGCAGGGAACTTTGTTTCTGCCTTAATTGGGCTAAAAGCTTCAGAAAATTTGTGGAATATTGAGCTTGACAAAATAAAAAGGAGAAGCTGGAAAAAGTAACAGGAGGGGTTTTTTTGCAAGGTGTATGGATAGACATCAAATTGTTGTGGAACAAAACTTCTCTTGGTAAAACAAACTCTTGCAATTGGCTCTGGAGAGATGCTGGAGACAGAGAGAGTGACACTTGGGTTGGTTTAAATCAGGTGTGGGCTGTGTGGGAGATGTTTGGATTTTGGCTCATCTGCTTTCTCTTCCTGTCTTACTCTGCCTGTGCCCTTACCTGGCACAGATAAAATATTAGAACAAGTCAAAACACAGTCTCTTTGTTTTCCTGACTTTTCTCTCCCACTTCCTAAGCTAGAATTTTAAATGTCAGATTTTCAAAATGTGGCATTTTCAGAGGAGTGTTATAGCCTGGATCTTATACAATGGAAAATGTATTTCCAGTTCAAAGGGTTTTAAAACAGGAAAGGCCAAGACAAATAAAAAAGTCTGAGGGAACAGCAGCTGAAGCTCTTCTCGAATTAGATTTTCAGTGGTTTCTGTCAGTATCTTCTCTACCTAGAAATTGAAATCTAAATCTTGCATGCCTTAGAAATGGCTCCTTTCCCTGGCCACACCTGTAGACAGCATGAGTTTCATGGCTATGGACAAAATGAAGGCGAGAAAAAAAAGGGGTCATCAGAACACAAATTTTGACACTTGAAGAAAGGAGACTAAAAAGCTGTCACCCTTTTCGTCTTCTGCTGCTACCTCAGATATGTGGAGGAATATTCCATGACCTGAAACAGACTTCAACTGCACGACTTTGAATATCCTCAGAGCTGATAAATCCAGCAGGGTCACTGTGGTGGCAAGTTTTTAACCATGTGGAAAGCTTTTGTCTCAGCAGCGTGGCCTTACTGTTCAAAGACATCATCTCCTTTTGAGTAAGAAAAGACAACTGAAACTCTAATAATGAGGGGCCTGGAGGAACTGGGAGAGCATCAAAGGATACTTCAGAGATCTCTGTATTTGGTCTGAGTCCAGCACTGGACTTGAGATAATAATAGTCCCCCTCTGAAAGAGGTTCAGAGGTTATGTATGGTCATTTCTGGTTATGGAAGCATATCCCATTTGGTGGCTTCTGTTGGCTCAGTCAAACAGACAGGAGTGCCCAAAGCACTGCATCATTTTTGAAACTGCACATCTTTCTAATAACTCAGGTCAACAAAGGACATCACTCTGTTCTTAAGACCATTTCCCTGCCACACCTTCAGTCTGGGATACTCCATAATAGAGCAACACAGTTATTTTTGTCTCTATTTGGAAGCAACAGAGCTTCCAGCAGGGTGCCAGGGCAGTGTAAAAACAACTTTAGTCTATTAAAAGAGAGCATCTGGGAAAATTTGTTGCTCTTGCCACCATGAGGTATAGAGTCTGCTCCTTTTGCTTCCCATTTAGGCAAGCCTCCACTATTTCTGCCTTCACAGGTTATAAAAAGACTGAGAGAACATGAGGAGTATAAAAGTTCTGTTACAGTTTCCTCTTATAGTCACATATATTGACATCTCTTTCTGGTGTGGATACATGCCTGATGCCAGCCATTCACACAGGTACCTTTCATTCCAGAAGGGGAATTGGGCATCCAGAGGACTGTTTCTCTCTCAGAGAGGGAGAAAAAGGAAGAAAGAGAAGAAAAGGGAGAGTAAACAAACCCAAAGTAAATATAAAAAGTCCTTTGAGCCGATTTTATGAAAGGTTATTAATGATCAGCTATTAATATTCCATCATTCCAGACAGTGGCCACTGCTGCAGTGCACCAGGCTGTGGAGGTGCTCCACGGCAGTAGCCAGCAATGGTGAGCACAGCCAGCATGAGCACCATGCAGAGCCAGAGGGTCATTTCCTAGGGAGTGAGGATGTTTAAAGGTAAGGCAAAATGCTGCATCTTACATGAAAGGGAGGGATCTTTAGCAGCCAGGGTTGTCTGACAGGGCAGTGCAGGCTGTTCCTCTGGTACATCAGACCCTGTCACTGTTCTCCGGTTGGTCTCGGTCACCCCTCGGATCCCATCTCTCAAAAGCAAAACAGAGCCTGTTTCGATCCTTTCTCTTTCACCACAGGGAGACCTCCAGAGATCCCTCATCCAGGTGGATTTTGGAGATGGCATTGCTGTGTCATATGCCAATCTCAGCTCAACAGAAGATGGGATCAAGCACATCTACCAGAACGTGGGCATATTCCGAGTGACCGTGCTGGTGGAAAACAGCCTGGGTTCTGACAGCGCTGTCCTCTACCTGCATGTAACGTGTATGTATGTTCATACCCCTTGGTAGCTTCTGGTTTTCTCTTAGAATTATTGCTTGGAGCTAGAGGTGACATTTGGAATTTGGCAGCTGGGTCCAGAGTGGGGGGAAATGATCAGGGTTCACCTCTCCTCCAGACAGACCCTTGATTCCAGACTGAGAGGAAACGTAGGTTCATTAAGGTTGGAAAAGACTTCTAAGATCATTGAGTCTAATTATTAACTTTTGCTTTCTAAGCTATGTTTTATCTCTAATTTTGGATAGTCTAATTTGGGACACCTCAAAGGATTGTCCAGCCCTTTCTGAAATGTATTTTCGTTATCAAGCTTACACTTCGAGAGCAACAAAGATACCCAGGGATCTTTAATGACTTTTAAAAGCTTTGAATTTTATTTTGTGCATATTTTGCCCTCTAATGAAACACACCCACCTCTGGGATGGAAACCAGTACATTTCAGTGTTTCTGTTGTCATAGGAACCAAAATCTTTTATTAAATAGTATTGAAAAAAAAAACCCCAACTTATCCTCACATTGCTTTCTGCTATTCTTTTTAACATTTTTATGCTTCATATGTGTCTGGTTTACTACTGAAATGTATCCCAAGTTGTTGGATAAAACTAACGTTGTATTTTTTCATATTTATTCTAGCACATGTTTATGAACCCGAAGGGTCAATCTATTTATCAAACTTTCGTAACATTCCTAATGGATTTTGTTTGGGGCTATAATTTTCTTTATACGGTAGGGGTTTTTGTTTGTTATTTATGTTTTTGCTGTGTGCCTCTGTGCCAGATTAACTGAGAAAAAAAGGAAATTCTAAAACACGAAGTTATGTTTACAGAAATATTGTTTACCATCTACCAAACTAACTGCACATATTGTATAGATGATTTGGCACATTCTTTGTGGCACAACTTTGCCTCTGGTTTTGGGGTTAGTTCACACAGCATGAAAGCAGCTGCCTTTTGAGGGTAGGAGAGCAGCTCTTTAATGGAGAACCAGAGGAGGAGGAACAAATATCCACCTGAATGTCCCCCTTCTAAAACACCTTTGGTTTTTCAGATGTCCAGCCTTCATTCACTCATACTAGTTTTCTGGTCTACAGCTGCTCTAAATCATTTTCTTGAGGCACTGAAGGCTTATGAACCATTTTGATTGTTTAGGCTGTACAAGAAATGAACAATATTCAGATTTGTTTGTGCGACTTAGAAACATACACTATCAGCTGCTGTGTTCTGCATAGGTAATTGCCAGCACAGGATTTAAACTCTGAGTGATTATTGCAGTCAGGCCCAGATTATATGTGCCAGACTCTCTGTAGGAGTGACAACTCTAAGGGATATGTCTCACCTTCCCCTACATGACAAGAATTAGGGATTACAAAACAGGTTACAAATGAGCATGGTGCCACTCAGACCAGAAAAAGACTTGCTGAGGACAGGGATGTGCAGTAGATCCAGCCCCCTCCAGAGTCTCTAACATCCTGATCCACAAAAGCTTCTAAATCCTATTTGAATGCTTGCATTGCCACTCTGCTGTGTATTCTGCTTGGGGGGTTTGAGCTTGGCCTTTGGGGAGTTTTGCAAAAATATCTGTCTTTAACATAGACACACACTAAGATCCATAGACAAGCAAGGTGCAGCCTGAATAGGCAGAGCTTTAGGAAGGGATACAAACTGGGTGATTCCTGGTTGCAGGGTTAATACATGAGTGTCTGCAGCCTCATGTATTAACAGGCTTCCAGCACCTCCCTCACCTGTGGCCAGCACTCCTCCTGCAGGAAAAAAACTGCAGGCACTGAGCCTCGGGGCTTATGGTCTCAAAGATAAAAGTAAAGCCTTCATCCTATGCTCTCCTCATCCTGCTGCAGCCATGTGGCCAGTGCACAGGAGCAGTGCCTTTCCTGCAGTTGCTCCAGGGATCCAGAAACGCAGGTTGCTGTGAGACAGGAGCATTTTGAGTTGGTTGGACAGTATAAACTGTTGTATGTAAACTGCTCAAGCCAACAGCCTGTCTCTCAGCTGTCCTGACATATCAAAATTTTCTCCTGGAAAGTTAGTCATGGATTTCCCTGGATTCTTCAAAATAACATCACCTGTGCAAGTGAGCCTGTTGGGAAACTTCTCTCTTTCAATTTTCTAGAACTTGTACAGTGGTTTTTTTTCCCTGGGACAGGTGAAGGCCATAGCTTCCATAGCCCTGCATGGAGCTCAGAAATTAATTTTCTTGAATCCTCTTGAAGCTTACCTGGGAGAAAACAGTCTCCTTCCAGGAGGGCCTATCCAGAGTGAGCTATCCCCATCTGCTGGCCAGATAACAGCTCAGCTTTTCAGCCTCCTTGACCCAGCTGTGCTGGGAAATGCTCAGGCAGAATTGGGTTGCTTGAGCCATTCTTTCATATCCCTTCCTAGCCATTGTATGGGGAAGGTCCATGGAGGTGTTGGGCACTTTCTGCTGTGCAGGATCATTTGGGATCTGTTCAGAGCAGTGATGCAGTAATGATGGAGTGTATCAGACTTTCCATGGGCTACATCATTACAGTCGTCACTGAATTTAGCTGGGGAAAATGCTGTTTTTCAGGCCTTAGGGTCTTGCTGAAAGCAAGAACAGCATGGATCAGAGCAGGAAGATGCCGTTAAAATGATAAGGATGAAATTGTGGCATCTCATGAATTTCCAAGAGGGTTGGCAGCTTATAAAATGCAAAATAAGCCATGGTCTCATGTATAGAGAACTTTGGTTAATGTGATCATGGATAACATTTAATTGGGCTGCTTCAGCTTAAGCAGTGGCTGTGTCTACAACCCAGAGAAAGATCCATTTCAGTAATAAATCAGGAACACTGGTCCTTATTCTGGCATTGTTTATACAATCTGGTTTAGGAGTTTTTTCCTCACTCTGCCTACTCTGTTATACAGGATGCTTTCTCCAGAGTATGTGGTATTCCTTTAGTCTGCAAGGTCTAAGTGGTGATTCATGCATGGGTTATATCTGAAAGATCCTCTCTGGAAATATATAAAATTCTCTGGCGATGCATCTCAACTCTTTATGAACAATGAAGGCTATGGCTGTGGTTCTCATCACTGGGGAGCTCACAGATAGACAATGTGTAGATGTGGCCTTAATTTTTTTAAGGAACGCATGTCCTCATGTCACCTGAGGTTTCTTTATTTTTCTTTCCCTGTCACTCAGGACAGTTGCTTTGTTCTGTTAGTGAACAGTCAGATCACATTTTAAAAATAATCTATAGAACAAGATTTAACAACAAAGGCCCATCTGTTTCCAGAAGATGGGAAATGTGTAACCCTGGGCATAATGTCACTTGTCGAATGAATTATGTTCTGTTTATACTGAAGAAATGAAAGAGTTTATTGATGAAAAGGAGGGAGTATAAGGTAACATTAAAATGCAGACACTCAGTGAATAGCTGCCTTCAGAAAGAGCTTCAGCTGAAGTTCTCCAAATCATAGCAGTTTTCAAGCAAAGATGCTTCATGTCTGCTGAAGCCCTTTGTGCTGCATGTTCTTATGTCTTCCCAGTGAAGGCCACATTCACACAACAGGGCTTTGTCTCTATTGTAAAAGTCATATAAGCTCCTGACTTTATTGGTGCAGTAGAGAGTCCAAGTTTTTCAGTTCCAGGTACAAGGGGGGCTCCTGTCTCTGAGGAACAGATTTAAGACTTCCTCTCTAGAAATGGTACCAAGCCAAAACATTCTGTCGTGTCTCATGGTGATTTAGGGAAGACTTTTCTTCCCTAAACCAGTGGATAACCCATCCAGTTTGACTTTTCAAATAGAGGGAGGACTCACCTGCTGCTTGTGTTCGTGCAGGTCCCTTGGAACATGTTCACTTATCTCTGCCCTTGTCACCACGAAGAACAAGGAGATCAACGCCACAGCGGTGCTGTGGCCGAGCCAAGTGGGAACACTCACTTATGTCTGGTGGTTTGGGAACAACACAGAGGTTTGTATTCCTGAGGTCAAAATAATCCTGGAGGAGCTCTCTGACAGAAGAGGGAGGGAGAGAGGGATCTGGGAATGCTTCTGTGTAGTCACATATGCAAGAAAACTGTAAACCAAATGCCGAGACACTAATGGTCCTTGGAAACCAACATGGAAATGTAAGTAGTGCTTTGTGTTTGTGGCTGTGACTTAGCTGCAGGGTTTATTGCTATTTCATGCAAGTTGCCAATAGCTCTCTTCCTTAATTCCATCCAAGGTGAACATAGTTAACCAAAATCCGGGAGAGTTTCTACTGTTTTGCTTCACCCTCCCTTCTTCAGTAACACGAAGAAAAAAAAGTAGGGGCTTTGGAAGATTTTTTTTTAGGAAAATAATCTTTCAAGCTAAAGCTTGAAAGATTTTCTATCTGGAACTGGCCTATGCTGAGCCCCAGCACTCTATGCTAAGGTGCAAGAGGACCTTATTTTCATGTGCCACAGGTGGATGAAATGGTTCCCAACACATCTCCCTGCCCCAGGGCTCTGCTCAGATATGAGAGTATCATCCGTCATGTTCTGCTGTCTGTGTGCTTGTAGTCTTCTTGAATCTGCACAGAAATAAGAGCAGTTACTTCACATATAATTGTGGCTAAAGTACCCAGAAACCCTAACTAGTTTCTGATGGGAAAGGTTGTCATGGATTTTGTAGAGGCAAGAAGGACCTTCATAATCACATGTGGTTCTCTTCTGTATAAGGTAGATTGGAGAGTTTGATCAGTACCTTCTGCTTTATTTTACTCTTGTGACTAAGGCAGAACCTGGGTTTTTATTGTTGTTTTGCATTAATAATTTTCCTCAGAGGATGGAAAATGCACTGCTTCTCCTTCTGACGAGCTCCTCCAACTATTTCCCCACAGCTAATTATTCTCAGCTTTGAACTCATGCACCATGTTTGTAGTCTGAATTTATCTAGTCTGGGATTCAAGCTGTTGGATCTTGTTAGGCCTTTTTGTGTAGATTAAAGAACTCTCTGTACTATCAGCAATCATCTCCCCCTAGAGGTTCTTACAGGCTGTGATTGTCACCTTTTAACCTTCCCTCTGATCTCCTAAGCTCCTAAGTGATCAGGGTTGGTCTAATTCTGTTCTCATTGAAGTGTGAGTTTTACTATAGACTACAATGGCAACAGTTTGACTTAATACTGGGTGCTTTGAAGATCTCAACCAGAGTTCATTAACAAGCGAAAAGAGAAGTTAAGGAGAGTCTGCTGGAGGACACAACTCATTGATAAACTGATTCACAGCTAAAGGGATCTGTGTCATTTCAGGTGTCAGCACTTGCCTAAAATGATGTCTCTGTATCTAAGGATAACATGGGATAGCGAATGTGAAATCTTAATTTGGCTGGTTCTGTGACAACCCCCTTGAGTCACCTTAAATAAAGCACTCACACTAGATTTAGGAAAGCAGAGTGCCACCTGTTCAGTGAGTGTTGCAGGCCTTTATAGCAGGATCTGGGCCTCTCTGGGGAGTGAGCAAAGGTGAAAATTTTAACATGGGATCCAGAACAACCAGCATGCTAAGGGAAAGGAAGCACTGGAATCTTAAAACATAGCTCCTTTGGAAATTTTAGGTACCTTACTCTGAGCTTTAGGAGGACATCCCTGTCTGGGACTGGTCTGCCTTCTCTAGGAAATTAGGTGCCATGTCACAGGGCCCCTCCTGAGTCTGAAATTTCTAGTCTGGAACTAACTGCCTAAACCTTCCCAATAGGTTAGAGAGCCAAACTCAGTTTTGCATTTCCTTTCCAGCCAAATTAACTGAATTTTTCCTTTTATGGTATATTTGCAGCCACTGATCACATTGGAAGGGAGCATCACATTCACATTTTCTGTGGAAGGGATGAACACCATCACTGTTCAGGTCTCAGCAGGAAACACCATTCTTCAGGACACAAAGACTATTGCAGTATATGGTGAGTCCTTCCCCTTTTATTTCACATAGGATTCTCCATAGTCAGCATTTAGAGAGCCAGGTTATCTGGCAGCAACAAGAGGTCTTTATTCCAGAATGCTTTGAATGAGATTATAAATTGAATTCCAGTGTTACCAGTCCAGCATAGTATCTCTGAAGGCCACTGCCTGACAGTAATGCAGACTGACATGATTGCAGAACATTGATCTCCTTCCCAGAGCCCTCTGCATGTGCTCCATCACTCTTTGATCATCCTACATGATTGTCAAAATGTTAGCTTGTTTTGTAAGCTGGTTTTCTCCCTTCTTGGCCAGCAGAGGCCTCTTAACTCACACAAAAGCTGCTCAGCTTGAAAGATAAATCAATGCTGTGTGCTGCAGTTCTGCACAGAACTCTGTACTGATTTGACATTGTTCTCATGAGTCAGAAGCAGTTAGGGCACACAAATACCATATAGTGTAGATGGAGCCTAAGGCCCACTGGGAATCCCAGTTTCAGCTGAGTGTGATCAATATGGGCACCTCTGTTAACAGCAAGAGAGATTAGGTACATTTTCCGAGGCTAGTCCTCTCCCCACATTTATCCCTGTTCCTTTCCAGTTAAGATCTCTAGGATTTGAGGCACATCTATTTGAGTCACAGCTTCCTACACAGGGCATGCCTGCTCCAGAAGTCAAATTGAAGGTAACATTTCATTTGCATTCCCAACACAGCTCCCTTTGCAGTGCTATTCATCCACTCAAGTAAGGACTGATCAGCCCTTTCCGTTCCAGGACACTCAAGTGATGAATCTCCCAGATTATCCACATTTCTCAGGGATTCTCTCAGTCACACTGCACTGCTGGATTCCCTCACACTCCATGCACCATCTGCAAACTGATTAAGCAAAGCGTGAGCTGCACCAGGTTTCACAAGGTTCTGACCCCTCATTCGGCATTAAGGCATTTCAGTCTTTCCTCACCACTGTCATTGTATCTGCAGAGAAATTTCAGTCCCTGAGGTTATCATTCTCTCCAAACCTCGATGACTACAACCCAGATATCCCAGAGTGGAGAAGAGACATCAGCAGAGTAGTCAAGAGAGCTCTGGTGGAGGTAAGCTGTGTGCATAACCTGTGTTACAAGGGTTCCTGATTTGCCCCTTCATTAGGACTGGATCAGCTGTTCTCTCAGAATGTCTGTTCCTTTCCACCACCCAGAAATGGAGAATCGACAGTGTTTGAGGCCAGCATCCTAAATTTTAGACAGGTGAAATAATCTCATCCTATGACAATCTGGTGCCCAGAGTCAGCCTTCAGTATAAAGCAGTGCTGTTCTAATGGAATCGCAAAAATGCTGTGGAAAACTTGTGTGACCAAAAATTAAACAATTTTTACTACGCAGGAGAACACCACAGCAAGTACTTTAAGTCCTTCATACAGCATGAGGCTCACAGGCAGGATTGGATGCTGGTTTTCCCATCAACACTGTAGAGAAGCTCTGAAGTTCCTTCTTTAACTGTATAACAGAATGTCACAAAAATAGCAGTAAAAAAAGTAGCATACAAAAAAGTGTAGCTGAAGATTTGGATTTGGATTTGAAATTGAGGAGGTAAGAAGAGATAGAAGAGATGGCTAGGGTTTCTCATCTCAGTGGAAAGGAATTGTCTGAAATGGTGTTTCTGCTTTTTTAAAAATCATGATACTCAGGTATCAGGTAAAAATCAAGGGTTTGAAAGGACAAAAGGCTTGTTGATGCTTTTAGCAAGCCTAAGTGTTACTTGTGGCATCATCTGTGCAAAAACTCTAGAAAAACTGTGTACTGATCAGTTGCACAAGCTTGTCTGGATTGTTTCTGAGATTTTTTTCTGATATTTTCTTAAAAGCAGGAGGAAAGGGGGGAAAAGAGCATTTTCTGGAGCTTGATCTTCTGACATATTTATGTCTGTATCGAGTATTCAAGGATCCATTTATCTTCAGGATGAATTCTCAGAATATAAACATCTCAATAAAGCAAAATCAAACCATCAAAAAAGAGGAATTGTAAAACCACAGTACCAAGGCTACATTCCAAAAGCAGAGCAATGAAAACACAAAATCTTTTTGTTATTTGATTAAAAAATAAAAATTGATTGCTAATTATCTCTTTTATAGCTAAATGATTCACCTTAAACAAGCCTTTGTGAGAATTTCCTGTGAAAATTAAAGATAAACCCAGTAGATTTCTACAGCAATTAAGTAAAAGGTATAAAAATGAGTCAAATAACTAAATAATTCAATAGGAAATTATAGCTGTGCTATAGAATTTTTATGAACTTTTATTAAAGTATTATATTCTTATTACAGAACATCATCAGACTTGGATAAAATTCTGCATACAAAATTATAGTTCTGTACTAAAATCTGTTCTTCACTCTGAGTAGGGATAATTTCATATTACCACAAAATATCCTATTTCTTGTTTTGATCATAATTATTTGCTCGCATCATTGATTTTCTGATTACTGTCTCCCACTTCTGAAAAAAAATAATTGTTCCCAGCCTTTGAAAATGAAGGCAATACTGTGTCTTTCTTGACACCTTAAAGTGACCTGTTAGAGAAGCACAAATAATGCAATCCCTGGCTTCACAGAATACTCATAATGAATATAAGAGACCCTTATATATATAAGGTTTTTTCTTAAAGCACCTTACAAAACAAAGCAAAATAAAAAGAGGGAACAAAGACACGTGCTTTCCCTTAGTGTATGGTGGAGGGGACTCTACAGGGTTTTCCCCAGACTGTCAGCAGTTGTTGTAGGGTTATCCACAGGTCAAGCTCAGAAAATGATGATTTATGATCAGTTTTGCTGACCCTTTGTCCTGCATCCACCATTTCCTCCAATGAGCACCTCCTCCATGTCTTTGCCCCTGAACTACCTGGAGAAGGATTCCTGACATTTAGGAGCAGTTGATGTCTGAGAGGCTTCCAAGTCCTTACTGCAAGGGAGTCTCTGTGGTGCACCTGTGATCCATCCTTGTATCTGAAGGTGCTTTTTTCCCACTGCTTCAAAAGGGACCAACTGAATTCAGCACTTGAAAACTTCAGGTTAAGTCAAAACCTTGAGATATAAGTGCCTTTGGTGGATAATTCACAACAAAAAGGCAATGGAGGAAGATTCATCGAATTATGTTTCTCCTTCCTTTGGCTAACAAAACTTCCTGAGATTCTAGATTCTTTTTTGGGTAATAACTCAGCAATCTGATTGTGGAGCATCAGCTGAAATGTAAGACTGGAGATGACCCTGGTAGTAATGCCTGTAGGGTATGTTTTCTATGAATTTTTCAAATGTGTCAAAATTAGGGTTATTAAAGTCCTAATTTCAAAATTTCAGCCATTGAGACATACAAGATACAGCCTACATGGTGTAAGTACTGCAATGCCTTAACGAAGAGGCTCTCAGCATTCAGTGCCATCCTCACTGTTTTTTGTCCCCATTATTTGTCTGTGTATCAGGCTACAGGTGTTTCCAGCAAGCATGTCCTGGTTGCAGTGCTCCCTGGCCTGCCCACCTCTGCTGAACTCTTCATTTTACCATATCAAGATAGCACAGGAGAAAAAAAAAGAACAGAAGCAAACCTAGAGCAGGTATCGTGCCCATTACTTGGAGAAGTGTGTGTTTGTGTATTTCTTTGTATATATATATGAGACTTATACATCTGCATCTGTATATGATTTGTGTATGGTTAGAACTGATAATTATGGTAGGAATGCATCTGATTCACTGGGTAATGTTACACATGTTATATCCTCAGGGATTCTTCTTATGTTTCTGGTTTTTTGGGGGTTGGTTGGTTTGGGCAGGTTGTTTTCTTGTTTGTTTGGTTGGTTTTTCTCTGCAACACTGGAAACAGGCTTTGGAGTTGTCTTTAGGAGTTTAGATGCCCATTTGTGTTCCCTTAGAAGTCCTGTTTACTTCATGGAATCAGGAAGAAAGAAGGAAGGATTTAGGGGATGATTCCTGCCAGCAGGAACTGCAGAGTAGCTTCATGAAGCAAAGTTTATGACACTTTCAAGTCTAGAAAGCACTGAGGGTCAGAACTGGGTGGAAAACCTGGGCAGTCCAGAACTTCCTTAGTTTAAGGCACAGGGTTGGGATTGGGCAATCTGCCTGCCTTCTTCATGGTGCTGGAAGTGAGGCTGAGCCACTGTGGATTGTTTTCTCTGTGAACAGCTGAAATAGGTTGTGATGACTCAAGGATTCTGTGTCACTGCAGACCCAAAAGGTCCTACCAACCAGATGGGCCTAGCAGGATTGTAATTAAAAGGTAAAACACTGCTGAGGAAAAATCCTGAAATATCACAGAACTACAGAATTGCAAAGGTTGGAAAAGACCTCTAATGCCATCGAGTTCAGCTGATAACCTAACACTGCCATGTGCACCACTAAACTGTGTCCTCTTGTCCCATAGCTCCTCTGCTGTCTCTCAGCTTATTAGTTCAGATTCCAGGGGCAAGGATAACTTTGGCCCTGAGGGAAGCACCTCTGCCTCTCCATACTGCATGTCCATGGCTCAAGCCATGTTACCTTAGCTGTGAACCTCAAACCTCCAAGTCACCCATATTCTTACACTTTCCCTTGCTCAGCATTTCCAGCTGTCATCTTTTCTTTTGACAAATGACTTTCTTCTTCAATTTTCACCACCCATGTAATAAACAAAAAATATGGAGATTTACTGCTCTGCAAAATCTTTGCTTCTTTTTCTCCTTCATTTCCCCTTCTCCTCACTTCCTTCACAAATTGACAAGGAAGCCAGTCCATAAACTTCCAAATTTACATCTGACCCAGCTCTCTTCCCGCATTCAGCAGCTTACTCTTTCTCCCTCTTTTTATGCCTCTCTTTTTCTCTCCTGTAAAAATAGAGTCTTTGTGGCTGTGGAGAAAGGAAGGCCTGGCAGTGCTCTCAGGGCCCTTTTTATGGACAAGAAGAAATGTAATTTTCAGTGTAACTCCATCAACATCTCTGGCATCCTGCAGGATCCAAATGGTAACCTTTGGAGGAGAGAGAAACTATTTGCCATTTGCAGCCAGATCTTTCCTGTGAATAAAAATTAGGATGGTCAGAATGTTTTTCTTTCTGGTCTGTGGGTGCTTCATTACCCTTTCTAGCAACTCTAGTAGAAAATGGTGGGGTTTTCAGTGAGAACTGCTCAAGGGCCATAAAAGGTGTCTCTGCCCTCTGCTCTGAAGCATATTCTGATATCGCTCCTGTTTTGTCACCCATTTTGCCTGTGATCCTTCACTGTGCCTTGCCCAAAGTGTTTCAGAGCTCATTCAACAGCCTCTCCCCGTGCTTGAAGTTGCTGGGATGAGTATTGGGAGCAAATGTTTTTGATGGCTACAGCTTAAGTTGCTTCTGAGGCACTTCTGATGTGTACTGTTCTTTTCTGCTAGGAATAGAAGTCTGTTTTGTGCTCAAGGGCAAGGAACAAGCTGTTCAAAGGCATGTATATGAGTTTGCCAGTTTGCAGGTGCACACCCAAAGGAGTTACAACTCTGAATTATTTTTTCTAATTTAGAAGATAAACTTCCAAGTATACAGGGAATAAAATGGGAATAGTTTACACAAGTACTGCAACGGAATAAGGTTCCTTAAGGAAACACATCATTATAGGGATTCCTTTCTTCATCACCTGAGCTAGACCCCTGTTCTGGGGTGACCATGTTCTGCCATGGGTGACCATGAGGGGTATATGTGGTTTCATGGACTTTCACATTTACCAGTAAATCTCATTCATGTTTAATAACCATGGGAGGCTACATTTTGCTGTTTCCCATTGAGGTGGATTAGGCTGTTCTGTTTTTGTCTCATATATATTCACTTGGCTTTGTAAACATACTCTTAGGTCTCTCTGTCTGGCCACTCGTCTCCAGGTACATAATTCCCATTGACTTCAGAGGCATTTAGATGTCCACTATCCCTTGAAAGTCTAGGTCTTGGTTTCCCATTTATCAAAGTCAATAATACCCCTTTGTGCCAGTCATGTTTTATGAGTCTGAACACAGTAGGCCAGTCGTACTGGGATTGCAGTAGTGCCCCACTTGACAAATGTACATTTCCATGCAGTTTTCCATTTGTGTCTCATGCTCTTTTTGAGACTGTGGTTAGATGGTAAATGTCATTTTCTTCCTGACTTGATGTATCACTTTCATACAATTGTCCCAAATTATTTTTAACGTATACATAGAATCGATTATTGTCATATCTGTTTGCATTTAGAAATATGAACTCTGCATTCCTAATATCTTCCATTGGAGAGTAAAGTACTTTTAAAAAGTTTGACTCTTGTTGACAGCTAAAAAAACCTGTTATGTGTGAGACTGGGGAACTTTTCTCAATGTGCAACATAGGACAATTCCATAAATACATAAATACAAAAAAAGTGCTTGATCCACTCCACTTTCTGTAGTCAGTCCAAAGCTATTCTTCACAGTTTCCTAAGAAATCAAAAGGCTTTTTCATCCTGCAGAATCCCAAAACACATTCACAATATCTTGTATTTATGACAGGAATATTGTTGCTTTACTTGTTTGGGTTTTTTTTAATTTTTATTCTTTTTCTTTTTAATTGGGTCATTTGATTGTTCTGCTTCATTTAACAGTCTGTCTGAGGACAGACTACCACCCTGTTTAAAAATGTATAAATAATTGGCAGTTGTCAAACAGTGGTCTTTGATTTGCATGCTATGACTGCAACAACACTGAAATATCTCAAATCTTGCAAAAACAGCCACACAGAATTGCCACTGGCCACCTGGGCTGGAATGCAGTTGTTTCACCATCTTCATGGATGAGATTGGTAAATCTGATGATTACAGAATTCAGATCTGTTACTTGAGAAGCACAAAATTATTTTTCTTCAGTGAAAGGCAAATTTCTAACAGTAACATTTCAAGAAATAGAGCTATTCTTAGCACAAATCCAGTTCAAAATGAATGCTGAGTAGGAAAATATTTGACCTAAAATTCAGTAGAGGGGTGTTACGATTACTCTATTTATTGCAGTATATGGTTATATTCAATAGGAAGATTCTGAGGGATTATCTTTTTATTTAGCATTTTACAAATTATCTTCTTTCCATGTTGTTTACTAGTGGGGGCTTTTTGTCAAACATAACAAATGCATTTTCTTTTAGTCAAATGAAATGTAAGCAGGAGGTACATGAGAATTCTGAAGTGATTTTTCATGTAAATGTTTCAGTGTTATCCTGAATTTCTCTTTAGTTCTCCATTTGGGTGATTTTCACTGGCCTACTCAGAATTAGTGTAAAATAATGCAAAACAAGGGTAGGAGCAAATAGTCAATGACATTTGAGGCCATTAATCTTTTCTCTGAGAAGAGTTCTCAGCAACACAGCAGGATGGAGACTTTGGCAAATGGTAACATCAGCTAGTTGGTAGCCAACTGTACTCAATATGTTGCAGCTGTGGCCAGTATCTGTATCCAGCCAAAGAGATGGGAAATGACATGGATGACTGAACATCAAATGGACAGTGATGAACTGCAGAGATAAAATACCTCTTGTGTATTTAAAACCATTGAGAGTGGCATTCAAGAATCCTGTAAGCATACACCTCTTGGGATTCTTTCCTTAAAACAGATTTAGTTTTACGTCTGCTTCTTTGCAGCTGATGGAACTTCTATCTTATTTTATAGTTTGGGGTTTTCTTTCACCCACCCTCTTAAGCTTTAATGTTTCAGTGAATTTGCTTTCAGTGCTTTTCTTTTTTCTGATGTATTTCAGGTGTGCCCATCACCAAAATATTTCTAGCAACAAGACCATGACACTGAACGGCTCCAAATCTTAGAGAAAATTGTGCCAATCAGTCCTGGAAATTAAAATCCAGGAAGAGGTTGATATATGGGGTAAATCATCTAATGTTTACTAGGAGAGATTTTTTTAACATCTATGTCTTTGAATGAAGATCAAGTCTCCCACTAGTTCTTAGAGGAGGTTGGTCCAGTATTAAGAAGTAGAGGCAGATAAGAAGAGAATGGAATAATGTGAACCAAAAGACCTTGTACCAGGGGCTTTTTTGCTGTAGCCAGCTTTTCTTAATAGCTGCTTGTGTGCTGCAGGAGAGGCTGTGTAAATCTCTTGTCTTAATACCTTTGAGTTAACTCCTGCCACATAACTGTCAGCCCTCTCTCCCTCGTCTTTTGCTCAGTGTACAGAGCAGCCCTTGATTCTCAAGACTGTTTTTGGCTGCCTTTGTTCATCAAAAGTGGATCCTGGCTTTTATGTCCAGGTTCTCTCTGGGTTCATATCTGCTGTTCCATTCTTGTCCCAGAGTAACCACAGGAATATCCTCTGCCTCGTGCTCTCACAGTGTCCCTGGGCACTCCCAGCAGCTTGAATTTAGCATCTTTCATTAAAGATCTGAAGAAATTCCTGCTGGAGCCAGTAAGTCAGTGGCTGTGCTCTTTTCAGTGCTAAGGCAAGCAAGCTTTAGAGGCCCCATGTGAAGTGTCCAAGGTTATCCAGGGCAAGTGGCACAGTTTAAAGTAATCCACATTGGCCCTGACTCCTGCTTCTCTTTCCCAATGTTGGTTCAAGTTTCTTCCTACTAAATCAATGTGCATAATTCTTTCCTTAGTTGTTTATTGATTTGCTCAATGAATTGAATAGAAGTGTAGCACTCATTAGTTGAGATCTTTACACAGTATCTATAAAATTATCAAGATTCTTAGCTAGTGCATACTGGCACAGTTGAAACACATTCAATTAGTCTAAAATAATTTACACCAGGGGTTTCAAAAGTCAATAAGGGTTTGGGAAAATGCCCTTCTCAGTGATAATTCTACTTCTTGGTTCACATGGTTCTTTTGCAGTCCCAAATCTGACAAAATGCTAAGAAAAGCCAAATTAATTTTTGTTTTGTTCCATTTTTAAATTGGAATCTCTTCTTTTTTTCCATTCACAAATTGTCTGTTATTATTATTCATTATGTGTCCTTTGATGAAAAATGATACATGAAGAATAGTTCCTATTACTGAATTATTTTTGCACATCATGCTTAATTCTGCAAATGAAGCAGATAAAGTCAATGAGGCTCAGTTAAGGACCAAAACTAATTCTGAAAGCTAATTATTTTCACAAGAGAGACTCTTGAAGACTATAAATTAGGAGGTTGCTATTCTAAGAAGTTTTGTCTTCAGCTAAGTTAGTTGCATCTCCAGGAGAGAGAGATGAAGAGGGGGAGGCCTGAGGCCAACCTGTTCCCCAGATGAAGGTCTGGCTGTTCAACTGGAGTTGCATTGCTATTTTTGAAACAAGTTGAGGTACTTTGATGTTTCCTTTTCTGCTTTTTAAACCAAAATGCATCCATGGTATCACTTTGAGTGCAGAAATAACGGGAAGCACAAACCCCAAAATGTTCATCATTGAAACCTTTTTATTATGTCAACAGCTGAGATCAGCCTTTGTGTGGAAATTTAATTAGGAGACACTTCACTAATAAACAAGTCAAGTCAGAATCACTCCTAGATTAAAGTCTGATAACTGAGCTAGAAATAAGCTCAATAGAGTAAGAAAGGCAGAGGAGTCTGTTCTCCAATCTCAAAACAAATGTCCTGACTGACCTTTCAGTGCACAAGTTCCATTGAGACCTTGTGAGGACCACAAACATTGCCAGGTCCAGCTTTGGAGAGCAGTGTCCAATCCCAGTGTCAATTTGGCCCTTGAGGTCTATGTAAGCTCCTCACTGACCTCAAATACTGGCTTTTGTAAGCCACATGTATGGTTTCTATTTTAGATCATTTTTAGGAGTACTGAAATGCATTTTCACTCTGTATGTGTGTTTTGAAGAAAATCTTGTTTTCCACATAAAGAAAAATGAAAATATTGTACCAAACAAGCAAGCATTTTAAAAATACGTCTGAATGCATCTGTTCTTCCCTCAGATGTGTGTGTCAGGAATCTCCAGAGCTGCCTGAGGAAGGCAGATGTCTGATTCTCACTAGAACTTCTGGCACTTTTGAAGATCTTAGGTTGTTACTCACTTTTTTCACTTGTTCAGATTCCATAAAGACCAAGGCAGGGAAAAAAAAAAAAAAAAAAAAAAAACAACTGTACACAAAAGGCCACAGGGAGAACATGTAATTAATCAAGCCAAGGAAATATGCCTTATACTGTGCATAGAAGGAACAGTGTTGCTGCCAGTTCTGACACTTTGTGTGTAGTCCTGGAACAGTTACAGCTGTTTGAAGCCTCTGCTGAGACACTGATGGTCTCAGGCAGAAATTATTTTAGTCTGAGATGAATTTGTACAAGATGTTATACAATGAAGTCCTCATTCATAATCAAGTAACAGAGCAATACAGTAATAA
Source organism: Sylvia atricapilla (assembly GCF_009819655.1). Lineage (NCBI taxonomy): Eukaryota > Metazoa > Chordata > Aves > Passeriformes > Sylviidae > Sylvia > Sylvia atricapilla. Next base: position 11,075,770 of record NC_089147.1, read on the forward strand.
TAAATTTCAGTTGTGACTCTTCCTTTCTGTCTTTCTTCGTTTCCCTTACTGCTTCACCCTTACTGTCCCTCTCCTTCCTGTTTTTCCTTTCCATTGGCCCTCCAGAGAGGGATTCCTGTTGACTTTTCTCTCACACACCTTGCCTGCTGGAAGGGTGGCAGGCACAGCACCTCTCAGCTGCTGTTCTGCTTCTTCACTCAGTGCCACAGGAGCCCACAGGCAGGCCAGGGGAGATCTCACTGTCCCCTCAAGTCACTAAAGCCCAAATCTCTTGTACCTTCTCATGCTGACATTCTCCCATTCTTCCATTTCTTGACCAAATCCTTGAGGAAACCATTCTCCAGTCCTACATAGCAATGTTTGCTAGGTGCAGGCTGAGTTACATGTCACAGTGAGCCTCTGCTTGCATAGAAGGCATCATGTATGTTTTTTATCTCTGCTCTTTCCCTGCCATTTTGCAGCTAATGTGTTGAAGGGGAATGACACACAATGTGGTTGTCTCCTTTCTTTAGTTTACTGTCCTGCATTTAGTTTTTCTTTTTTTTTTTCTTCCCAGAGGTTTAGCTGCCCCAGCAGCATCAGGATCTCAGAGCAGGAAGGAAAATTCCTGCAGGGTTATGGAGGAGAGCTGTTTAGGTTTTATGTGAGACTGGATACAGCCAAGATGATACTTTTCCCATTAGTTCCATGAGCCATTAATGTACCTGGTTTACAGCATATCAATCTGCATCTGTTGCTCTAGTTTTAGAGATGAAAAACTTTTTATAGTTGTCAATCTTGGTTATTAATATGCTCAAATCCTTAAAGAGGGTTATAATTTGCTTCCCAGGCATTCTTCATGTACTGCACATCTTTGTGTCACCATCCCTGCTGCTCTGAGCTCAACAGATGGCTCTTTGAATGCAGGTGGTATTTTTTCTTGCTATTGGAAAAAATATATTTACTGCTCATTCTGGCACCCATGAAATAAATTGTAACTTAAAAGAGATATATTTAAAAGTATAAATAAAATGCCTGTAAGAGTTATTGCCAAATTGATATTGGACCAAAGGCACCTATTCAAGTGATCAGCAGCCAGAAATGAAGTGCATGAGCCAAGAGTATTGAAAGAACCATTAAGAATGTTAAAAAAAATAAAAAGCAGATAAATCTCATACTGTGATGAATGATAGCTAAGGAACATCTAATCATATCTGGGTAGAATTTACTGAAATAGCTCAACCAGACAAAAATGAAGAACATGAAAAAGATGGTGTAAAAATTATTGGAATGTTCTTTTTTCTGACAATTTTTCATTAATCTTGGAGAAGGAATAAGGATTTATTTAAAACAAATTGAATTGAGTGGTGAGCACTAGAATATGATTCCACTTGATCCTGGTATGGCTATAAAAACACATTCTCAGCAACTGCATATGAAGGGGTTATGGGGGATGTTGTGTTTCCAGTTTTCCAGCCACCTCTCCCTAATAAGCCAATCTGGAGAACTGTGACTGTTCAATGGGAAAGTTGATCTCTGCTGTAAGAGAATGTGAAATACATGAAACATCAGGCAAATGAACATACAAAAGACACACAGCAAACTGTCAGCACCATGTTATAGGCTTCTACTCCTTGATTAATCTATCTAGATTTTTAGTTTTTAATGGCAACATGCCTAGAACGTCTTGTGTGTAATGAAGTGTGATGTGGAAACAGTGGATCTGTGCATATTGCTACAAACTGACTTAAAAAAAGCGGCATGTTTGCCAACAGATTGGACCAAAGTTTGGCTCCTCTACTGCACAAATACTCATTTCATGGGGTCTTATCTCAGCAAATGCTCATCTTTTCTGTTGTGTCCTTAAAGGATGAGTAATGTGCTTCATTTCTGCTAGGGCTCTGTTGATGTTGTCAGTTTTGGAAAGATAATCTGGTGATCTGAAAGCTCTGTGGAATATCTCCCCATGAAAGAGAGTGGGTTATGCATGTAACCCATAAGAGGAGATGGAACATGCATTTTGTTTAAGCCACATTCTGTAGACAGTAAACACTTCCAGATTTGAGCTGGTTCTGGTACATATTTAAGGATTAGGGAGCAGCTGTCTTGAATCTCAGAGAGCTGATGAAATTAAATTTGCTTTTAGAACTTGAAAATTAACTACAAGCTGCGGCAAGGATCTGAAGCATTAATTTTTATTCAGGTATATCACATATTATGAACATCGTCTAAGAGCATGGAACTGGCCACTCAGCAAGCAAGAAGTTATTTATTACGAGCAAGTGTTCATTTACAATTCAAATGTTCCTTTTCCCTTGAACAGTGAATGAGTTCACTGACGTGCTGCTGCTGGCTGGTCCTGTGGCCACTTTCACATGTGGGTGGAATGTTCCTTTGGGGCTCAATTCCCTTTTGCTGTTGGGCTGCTCCCACAGAGCTGTGACAGGACACCTTGCTGCTCAGTCAGTGCTGACCGTACACAGACCACTCTGTGAAAAGTCCTTCATTGTGAGGTGATGGGGATCTGTGCTTGGAAAGTCTGCAGAATGCTTGATTTGTCTGCAGCTTCATTTCCTACCCACCTATTGGCAATCTAAACCAATGATCAAGAATCAAATGCATTCCTTATTTTTCTCTCTTTCTTTTTTTTTTTTTTTTTTTTGGTTGGTTGGTTGGTTGGTTGGTTGGTTGATTGGCTGGTTGGTTGGATCTTGTCCTTCCCAGATTTCAGAAACGCTGATCCAGAAACTGAATCAAAACCTGGTCCATTTTGAGTTGAAGCCAGGAGTTCGCATCCTTGTCCATGCTGCACATTTAACAGCAGGTGAGTATCCTCTCTGTGTGTATGCCTTCTGTGCTGCTCTGTAGCACAGCAAGCAATATCAATGGTAGTAGTGTGCTATCAGCTGTATTTTAAACATTTCTTATTTTTATATCACAATTACAGCACAGTGTATGAGCTGATATTAAAATGTCTGTTCTACCTCACCTTTCTATATCATGCCAAAAAGATATAGTGGCTTTTGCATTTACAGCTAATCCTTTTGTTTTCTTAGGTGCAAGAATTTACTGGTTTTTAGGAAACATGGTATAAGTAACAGTAGAAGTGTGTGTTTCTTGATTGTCTCTGAAATATTCAACAGCTAAGCAGCACCATGGCATTTTCAGTCTGGGTCACACAGTGCAGAAGCTACCTTCTGGTCTTGGATATGTTCAGATATTCTAGAGTTAACTAACATTCAAAGCAACTGAACACTGCTCAAAATCTGTTCAGCAGTCTGAAAGACTAGAATCACTATAGATATGCACAAAATTAAGATCAGGCAGTTTGGACTTTAACTAATCCTATCTCAAAATAAGTCATCTCCAATGTCCTGGTATTTAATTACATATGTCACTGACTATTCTGCATGCTCAAACATCATTCACAGCACAGTCCTACTTTGGGACAAACCAACCCACACTCTTAGGAGTTCATTTTCCCCAGGCACTGCTGATAATTCTGATCCCTTGGTATCAACTTTGTTTGATCACTTGCAAACTTAAACACTCTGTTCATTTGTACCAGCAAACTGCTCTCCAAAAAGCTTTTTGTGGTATGAATGGAACTGCCCAACCAGGTGTCAGTCCACGTGCTGCCTTGTAAGCAGTAAGAACAAAGAGACAGTTAAGAAAGGATGTAATGTGACTGCATTTAAATCCCCCCAAAAGAAAGGCCTGGGCATTCCAATATTTCATTTTTACTAAGCAGAGCTTTCTAATATCTGTCCTGGGAATATTGCTGTATGTTTCTGCTTTCCATTAGCTGTGGAACAGATGACCAGATGCTTATTTTTAGACAAGTTAGAACCAAAAGCATATGCCAGCTTTAAAAATGGAGTTATGTGCAATTGTTCAAAATTTTTAGCAAAAACTCACATTTTTGTTTGTATTTACACACAGACACCAGGAAGGAGTACTTTTTGTCCATAACAAATACAAACACTCATTTTTTCTGCCAGGTAGGCTTTGTTGTACTCTCTCAAAGCCACTGCTGAGTGATTGCTGTAACTGGACTCACAGTGTCCTATAGGAACACTATAGGATTTTGTCTCTTGCAGAAATAGAACTCAGTAAGAATGCAAAATGAGCTTGGATGGCCAAACTATGTATTAAAAACCCAGAGAACATCCCCTGTGAGGTCTTTGAGGGATTATGTCTCCTTAATAAGGTGCAGAGGTCATGACTGTTCTCTTAAGTAAAAGGCCCAATTTCATCATACCAAAACTTGTGAATAATTTTGATGCTTTAAGTTTTAGCTTTGATATTTTCCACATTCTGTACTGCATTAGTATGTAACCATGAACTTCATATAAAGTTTTAGCAAGTTCCCTTCACAGCTTAGTTAGGCAAAACAATCCTTTTATAGCCTGAGAACCAAAGACACCATTGCAGCTTTGAGCTCAAAAAGTATAAAATTGAGGAGAGCAAACTGGGAAGATGAGACTTCACAACGTGAAGCTGCAATTGAACAATTATATGTAATTTTTCAATATATAAATGGACCAAAATTTATAAAAGTGTGAAAACTCATGGCACGCCATCCATCTTGCATCCATCTTGGGTCTGTCTTGGGTGTAGCTATGACCAGGCTCTTGTACTGCCCAAGGTGTATCATTTGAAGGCCTTTTAATAAATGCCTGCTTTATTCCTTTAACTCTGTCTAGCCTCTGTTCCAGTTAGCCTCTCTAAGCATCAGTTTAAAATTTGGCAAAAAGCCAGGAGAGACTTACTTCCCTGCTGAAAGCTATTGTTTTAGTTGTTAGAAAATGAGAAGAACTGGCCTTTGGAAATCCAAGATTTTATAAAAAAATAAATAAAATGGGGCAGGGAAACCTGGAACACAGTCAGAAGTGCCAGAAGCAACCCTTAGAAAACACAGTCACAGGGGATGTACATACCCAAAGTTACTGCTCTGGGCTATGCTATCCCTTCTTTCCCAGCCTTTTCACTGGTTTTGTGTTGGACTCTGGTAGCTATTGGGCTGTAGTCGGCTGAACCACAAAGCTCAACATGTGTTTTTGGAAGTGTACACACACATTTATGTGTACACCTACATTTATGTTGCTGTGCCTCAGTGCAGAGGTGTGTCCCCTCTGTGTGTGCCTGCCCATGCACAGCAGCACTTTCTGCAGCAGAGGACCTGCAGAAGACCAGCAAAATGCAGGTATCTAAAGGAGTTTGGAGTGGACATTCAAGCAGAACCTGTAGAAATGACCCTCTGTGTCTGTGTGTGTTATGTGTGAGCGTGATCATTCCCTGGAGCACAGAAGAATGACAGGCGTTGGCCTCAGCATATATCAGACTTCTGTCTTTGTTCAGACACACTGGAGGAAGGATTAATTAATGGCAATTATAGACAACAGATTGCAATTCATTCATCGTGTTCATTCCTTCTTCTCATGAGATAAAAACAAACCAATGTCCCCAGCTCAACAGACAACAACTTCAGCTCTAAGGCAGATGAAAATATGCCAATATTCCTCACAAAGCAGTTAAATAGCTGTTTATTACTAGGCTCTCAGTGCGGCATTAGAGAAAGAACATTGAGTGATGGTGAATCTGAATAGGCTGGAGAGCCACTTTGTCATCCCACAGAGCTGCAGAGACCCACAAAACACAGATGGAGAGGGGACAGAGTGGAGATGTGCGAGGAATTTATAATAATGGATGCTTTCATTCTGGTTCCTGCTAGATGTTGGAAGGGGAAGGCTTTTCACTTTGTAGATTTTTGCTTCATCAGTCTGAGTGTGAAACTGAAAATACATGTGCATGTAATGTGTGTGCTTTTGCTTGTGTGTGCCTGTTTCCTTTCCATTGGTACACACACATGTAATGTGTGTGCCTTTTAGCTCTGGTTTAGGAGGGGTCTGTTCAGTGCATGTGAAAAGGTGCAAGAGGGAGAGGACGTGTTTGGCAGCAGTTCAAGTTGGCTTTGGCTGCTTTGCAGAGGAGAGCACTACCTGGGCCATGTTCTGTGTGTGGGGCTGTGTTTGCTCCTTGTCATGGCACAGCTGGGGCTCTGTGTCTGTCTGCAGTACAGGGTCTGCATGAACAACTGACTCCTCTGCTCCTACGTGAAGCTGGTTGGAGGCTCCTCACTGCCTTTCTGTATATGTGTGTGAGAGTGATGGAAACTCTGTTTAATACCATTCACTTCGTATTCCTGGGAAATCTATGCTTCTGGATGGGTTGGGTGGCCTTATTTTGAAAGGGCTTATGACAAGATGGCGAGCGAAACTCTGAGAAATACTGAGAGGCTCTCTGTCTGATTAAGATTGATTTTGGTGTGTTTTGGGTTTTTTCTTGAGTCTGGAAGTCGTCTAAGGAGAAAACTGTGGAACTTCACATCAAAGGGTATGTTGAGCACCACAGGTGATATGAACTTGGGTTTTTTCCTAGGTGGATTAAAAAGGGACAGAAGCCCAGGAGATGTGTAGACCTGCTGCAATAAAAGGGGAGAATGAACTGCATTTCTGGAGGGAACAGCTTTCAATTTAGGCTGGGGGTGGCTCTAACCTTCTCCTCCCTTGCAGCTCCCCTGGTGGACCTCACTCCCAGTCACAGTGGTTCAGCCATGCTGATGCTCCTCTCTGTTGTTTTTGTGGGACTAGCTGTGTTTGTCATCTACAAGTTCAAAAGGTATGACCTTCCCTGAGCCATTTCCTTCTCTCTGTTGCTGCCTTTCACTGAGGTGTTTGGGGTTTGTTTGCTGGGTTTTCTTTTTCTGAGTGAGTTGTTTTTTGGTTTGTAAAAGCTGATACTACATCATCTGCCAGAGTACCACACAATGATGGTTTCTGTTAATGTTTTAGGAAGATTCCTGGCCTTAATATATATGCACAGATGCAGAATGAAAAAGATCAAGAGATGGTCAGTCCAGTCAGTCAGAGGGAAAGCATACCTAATGTCCCTCAAAGTGAGCTGATGAGCCCTGAGCAACTAGTAGATGAGAAGTTGGAAGTCCACCCCATAGGTAAATAACTTGCAGCATCCTGCAGCTGGTCAGACTCTGACTTATAATTGGCTAACCTTTTTCTCAGCCTCCCCTCTTCCCATATTCCTGCACAATCCTCCTCCCATCCTTTTCTGCTGCAACATTAGTTTTGCTACAGGAAACCTTCTAACTCTTCCCTCTTCCTCACTCCCATGTGATGAAAGGGAGGGGAACAACTTTAGGCTTTTTCTCTCTCCTAGTTGCTCTACGTAGATCCCCTCCCCTTCTCAAAAAAAAAAAATCCTGCTGGCAATGTAATTTATTTTTCTGGGGCTGATATAGTTGTGGGGCTAAGCCCCATATCCAGAAGAACTTCAGCCACCCTCACCTGGAACATGGAGGTGAGCAGGTGATTTGGTAAGTAATACCTAAAAACTAAATGTCTGCTGATGTTTTCACTGCTGGAGTCTTTGTGCTGTGCCAGAGCTTGTTGCCAGCAGCAGTGTTAGTCTGGCTGATTCCCAAATAAACCGAGTAAAACCTGGAATCTCAGTATTGGACAGCTGGGTTAATCCTCCAGCTGAGTTCTCCCACAGGCCTCTATGTTTGATTATTTTCAAAAGCAGGCTTTTTTTAGGACCTAAAGTGAATAGATTTGGACAGGGCATTCTGGGATCAGTCTGTTTTCTGTTACCCTGGCTACAGTAGAAGTATTGGGACAGAGCAGGGAGGTTTCAGTCTGGAGACATGTTCTGCTAAAGCCATGACTGCCTAGACAATGCTCGGCTTTGCTCATGAGATGACAATTCCATAGGTCCAGACTGGAGGCACCCCTGCAAATAAGGACATGCACCTATTTTAAAGGAATTAAAGAGAAAAGGCTGCCCAGGGATGCTGTGGAGTGTCCTTCCCTGGAGATATTCAGAACTCTCCTGGACATGATCCTGTGCAACCTGCTCTGGGTGAAGTTGTTTTAGCAGGCGGGTTGGACTAGCGGTCTGGGGTTGGACTGTTCCCCAGAGGTCTCTTCCAACCCCAACTGTTTTGTGATTCTGTGACTTAGGCAGGAGTGAAGCACAGATGCAACTGAGATTCCTTTTTAGTCAGCCTATTACCAATTTAGTCAGCCTAAACAAACCTTGTACCTCACCTGAGGATGTTCCTAAAATCTATTGGAGTGTTTGCTACAGCAGGCTTGGAGTCATGGCTGCTGTAAGGAGGGAATAAGGAAAAGGGTAAATAAAGGGCGGGGGTGTGATGTGCTAAGATTGCAGCCGGTGGAACAACCTGGGAGGAAAAAGGAGAAAGGCTTTTGATGAAACTGATGTCTAAGCTGGAAGCTCCTCTGCTCTCAATGCTGATCTCTCCTAACCTGTTCACTAAGGAGACTTTTTTAGCACTAAAAGCTTTTAAGCAGCTGTCCATCAGCAGACCTGGATACCCCTGCTTAGCAGAGCACAGGACGGAGTGAGGGGACCAACCTTGCCATGTGGTGTTCCCCATACAGAGCAACCTCAGGCCACAGTGCAGAACCCAAGGAGAGGAAATGCAACCAAGGTAGTCTGGACAGAGGACTTCCAAAAAGCTTGTGGATCACCAAGAGATTTCAAGCCAAGACCCAGAGCGGTGGGTCCTAAACTTTAACAATTTTGTTCTGTTTCGCTTTGGTGTTTTTTTTGGTTGGTTGGTTGGTTTCTGGTTTGGTTTTTTTTTTTTTTTTTTTTTTTTTTTTTTTTTTTTTTTTTTGTCTTGTTTTGTTTTTTTGGGGTTTTTTTTGTTTGTTTGTTTGTTTGGGTTTTTTTGGTTTTTTTTTTTTCCTCTAGAAACCTCCAAGGCAAAATTGCTGTAAGCTGCTAAGAGAGAAACACCCAATTTCAAGTCAGGAACTCTCTTTCTAGAATTGGGTGAGCTTTGGGCTTTGAGCTTCCCATTTTAAAAGAATGCAGTGGTGGTGGTTCATGCTGCTCCAGGAGCAGGGAAAAACATGTTTTCACAGGTCACTTGGACTGCAGTGGCAAGAGTCAGTCACTGCTAGCTCTATGCAAGGTACCTTCAAAACTGCTCTTGCTGGAGGTGGAAACTTAAACCCTAGAAGGCTCCAGGATGAGAGAAATCAAAAGCAAATTTTGGGGGCAGGTTTTCATTTAGTGCATCTGTAGCATTTCTGGTTTTCTATACCAGCCAGAATTTTATACATTTTTCAGCTGTTCAACTAGACACTGCACTGAACCAGAAATTGGCCTTTTACAATTCCTTGGTTTGCACCTGTGGCTGCACAATTGAGCACAAAAGTTAAATGTGTGAGATACACAGACTCAATTATGGATCAAAAGGAATCAGTCCAACAAACTTCCTAAGGGTGTTTTTCCATCCTGTCAGTGAGATGAATGAGAAAACTGAATCAGAGCTCATTGACAAAATGAGAGGGTCTGGACCTAGTTGTGAACTGAATGGAAAGTGCAAAGGCACTCTCCTATTACAACCACCTCATCTGTTTCTGGAAATCAGCAATTTCTTTTTTAATGAGTTTTCTTTCTTTTGGGAAAACAAAGCAAGACTGTAATTGGGTGTTTCTCTTTTGTATGCTTGTTCAGAAACTTTTTTTTTTTTTTTTCATCACCTTTGACTAACATTCAGGGATCCTGCCTTAGAGGAATCAGAATTAATGTCCCTGCATCATTTAATTTTCTCTCCAAACTCTGGCAGCAAGACCTCACTTTCCTGTTTTCTGGATGTGAGTGGTTTAGGCATTTCTTTTGCAAATGCAGACGTTAAGGTAATTTATGAAATCTTTAACACCTTATTATTGCAAATGATACACATTTCCTCCGAGGACCTCAACCCCTCCTTCTCTCCACCCCTCTGCTCCTGCCTTTCCCTCTACCCTTCAACATGGGTGAATCATCTTCATTAGCAAAAGAACAGGACATCACCTTCAGTGTTTGAATGACAAGAAAATATTTCAGGAAAGAATGTGTCAGTCTGTAACAGCTGAATCCCAAAGGCTATCAAGGTGATACCTGCAGTCATTTTCCTTGACTAAATACACATGTTATTTACTGACTTTTATTTTATTCTTTGCCACAGGAAGTATTTCCACAGCTGCTGAGTCCCAGAGCACAAAAGAAATCCCTACCTATGTAAATGGTTGAATTGAGGACACCAACATCTGTATCTAAAAATGGAGGAGAGCTCACTGCATTTGGACTTTTTAATTCTTCGGATGACAAAGGGTTTTTAGCTTTAAGCCTGTGCATGTGGACATTATACTGAGACCATAGTGGAACTGCATTGTACAGGTGTTCAATTTTAGTGGGGGGTGGGGGGAGAGGAACTGGTACCACTATTCACTCCTGCGGCCCTTCCCCTCACCCTTTCACTCTTTTTTCTGATCTGTCTCTAATTTGTAGAAAATTCATAATGATATAGGCCAAGAATATGCATGGGGGGGTCTCTTCTTTAGGGAGAGGGGTGGGCTGGGGTGTGGGGGAGAAGGGCTGGGGCGGTGGGAGGTGGGAGGGAGTGTTTGGGATTCTTGGCTTTAGGTTTAACTGCTCTTTTAGCACTTTGGGCTGTGGGAGGGGTAGCCGCTCCAGCAGACTTCTGTAGGACACACACACACACACACAAAAATCACACTGGAGTTTTAAGGCACTGAAAATATTCTTGGTCAGTCTGGTTTTATTCTCTGTTTGGACTCTGCCCTTCATTCCTCTAGCTGCAGCTGCTGCCTGTGCCCCACACTGTGAGGAGGCTGAGTGTGAGTGTGGGTGATGCCAGCTGTGAGGCCAGGCTCCTTCCCAAACAGCTTTCTGAGCCTGCTCACACCAGGGCATCCCACTGTAGTGCCATGGGAGGATAACGTTGCCTCCTAACCCTGAACAGAACAGAACAAGTGTGCATTGCAGGAGCTTACTGCCAGCAAGAACTTCCTGTACTGTGCCAGCCTTACACCTTCAGTTTTGGCTGAGAGAAAGCAACACCCTCAGCTCCACGTAGTGCTGATGGCTGAATTTGTCTGGGGAAGTCCCAGGAGATCTCTGCCTTTTCAGAGTCACCCAGAGGCCCATCAGTTTTTTGAATTGCACCTTGTCCATAGAATAGGGAACAGGGAAAGGTCTGTGCACAGTTTTCCTATGGCTTTCTTTGGCACCACATAGGTTGCACATCTGCAAGCTCCTGCCACTGTGGGCAGAGAAGGGAGAATTTGGCCTGGGACTGTCGCATTCATTTTGAGTCTTAGCGCCACAGGACCACTCTTACACAAGATTTGATTTCTTACCAATAACTTAACCTTGTATCTCACCCTGCAAGTGGAAATGAGGCTGCAGGACATGTTCACATAGACTGTGCAAGGGAACAGCAGGAAAGCAGGATTAGCACACCTCAAACAAGTCCTCTAAAGACACTGGGTGATAGCTGTGTGAAGCCCAGCCCGTGGTCATTACAGCTGTTGATTTCCAACCCAACTCAGGTAATTAAACCTAGCACCAGGACTTTGGTTTGGAATGTAAAGAGAGAAATAATTGTTACCAGTATACACCTGCCTAACCATGTTAGATGGAGGCAAGTTCATAATCAGTGGGACACATGTAGGAGCCCCCTGATTGCTGACATGGGTGGGTTTTGTTCAGTAGACATTGCCCACGGCAACCTGAGTCAAAACCAGGAGAAAGCAGCGTGGTCAGTGTGGCCCAGAGCCCCAGGGCAGGGGTTTGGTGGTGGTGGGGTTTGAATTTCTCTGTCACAAACTGGGCACAAACCTAAATCAACCCACTTGCTGGCAAAACAAAAATGATACCAAGGTCATTAGGCCCGTAGTAGCTAAAGGATAATCACAGTACAGAGTCCTCTGCCTCTCTCTGCAGTTTCTCTGAGGACTGGTGGAAACACAGCAGTTTGTACGGCTTTGCTATTATGTTTGCATCTACAGCTTTAAGAAAGATGGGAAAGTTTTGGCTGCAAGTGTATAATAGTCCCCACTGAAGTCCAACATTAGCCAACTTATTTTTATAGTAAGCCAATCAAAAAGTTTTCTTATAGTGTTGGAACTATTTCTAATTTTAAAATTACTTTTTTTGATGTACTTTTTCATCTTCTTTTTCCCTTTCGTTAAATACAATGTAGCGTAATGTATAATTGCTATTGTTTATTGCTTTTACAGTCATATTTATTAAACAGATTATGTCTCTAAATGAAGGCCCATGTTTTTGTTGCTCATTTTAGCCTCTATTCCTGCTGGGGAATCACTAACAGTATTAAAACAGGAGGTACTTGATAACCTAAAAAAGATACAGATGTTCACAAACGGAGGAAAATAGAGTTCCTAGAAGCAAGATGCCAATATAAAGGTAAATTTCTCAGTCCTCAATTTTTCTGCTTTCCAAACAAGCCATGATAGAGGTCCGAGCAGTTCCCTGGAGCTCCAGCTCCATTCCTTCTCCATGCTTATCCTTCCCTGTACAGTCTCTGCAAAATATTCCTTTAAAATATATTTTTGGCTCTGCTTCTGCCAGCACTGATGAAGGAGAGTCTGAATTATTAGCATTACTGATTAATTTACATGTGAATAAAATGAAGCTTAGGAAGTTTGTCAGCTTGCCATATGGCAGTGGATGCCTGTTGCTAAGGAAAAAAAAAGGAAGAAAACCAAATTTCTCTGCTTTTCAAGTCAAGATGCAGTCACCTCAAGATCCTGGTCCAGTGCTAGTTTTTTGTACCTCAGGATCTGAATTTATATGTGCACGTAAGTAGTCAAAGATCTGGGGTGTGGGTATCCTCAATGTTATAAATGATTAGAAGCCAATCCAAAATAAAAGAATTTATTTAGCAATTTTCCAAGATCAAATTAAAAGGCCACAATAAAATTGGACAACATCGATCAAATATTCGGTAGACAGGGTAACAGCAGCAAAAGTGCCAGCCAACCCTGCCAGGAATGCTGGGTCTTTGAGTACAGTTTTTATACAGTTTATTTGTCCCGAGGCTAAGTCTATTGAAAGTCCGAATATTCATGTATTTCTTTATTCCCAAGTAAGGTTTTGAAAGGTCTTCCCCTAAGTTTGAAAAGACGTTTCAAGAGTCATCCCAGATTCTTTCTTTGGGGTGCTGATTTGATCATCCTCTGCATCTTCCACCAAGATTGATATCAGGTGTTGAGCAGCCGTGAAGTGGAAGCCCATCTTTGATGAATGGGCCATCTCCAGTCCACTCCTGTCATTTCTGTTGCAAATTTTCTGGTTTCACAGCTGCACAATAGGCCTTGGGATCTCGGAGACCCTCGAGCAGCCCTTTAATAGTCCAAACTTTTGATACAATATTTTATACACGAATTTATACATTACATTTATCACACTCAACAACCAAGGCTGTGGTATGACATATTAGGAGTCCAGGGTTTTCTCATTGGAGGAGAGCATAGTTTTCAGCCCTGGGCAGACCCCAGTGTAATTAACAATTATTAGCCTGGAATGTTCAAGTGGACACTGCAGCCTTCTCCATTCAGGCTGGAATGGCCACAGTGCAGGTGACTCACTGAGGTGTGTGAAGCTATAATCTACTTTAATAGTTTAAGTACCCACCTGAATTAGCAGGCATCTGTTCTGGCCATAAACAGTAAGTCTGGTTTGGCAAGCAACTCTCTACAGCATTTTCAGATCATTCTCTTCAGCTTGTTGTGTGTCCTGAGGCAGAGACTGATTGTTATTTGTAGTTGTTTTCTGGTTTGTATAACAACACAGTAATTCACTGCTAATGGATGAACACTGTGAGAGTAAACAAAGAATACCAAATACTTATAAAATCCAATATGAATTTTCCCTGAAGATGTTGTCTTTCCTTGAAGAAACAAAAAAAAGTTCATCATCCTTTGTCAGAAGGAGTAGAGAGTTAAAATATGGTTAAAGAGTCAAATATAAGTATTTTCCTGATTTGATGTTGATTCTCTACTGTCACCTTAACATACAGATGAGACAGACATTGTGGCTTCAGAGAGATTTATACTTCTCCACCTAGCAGGATATTTGAACTAAGATGCTGGATTGCTTTTCCTGGAAATGAGGAGTTGGTGTTCAAATACTTTTGGGGATTTGGGCCTCAGACAATTGCTTTCTCTTAATATGTGACTGCATTTGGTTGCTTAAACTCTTTCTGAAAAGCAGGACTCTTGAAGTACTTGCTAAAGTGCTTATGAAAATGAAGCAGGAATTTCCAGTGACCCTGAATGAACTCTGTCTTGGTCCTGTCAACTTCTGCTGAGAATCTCTGACAATTGCATTTAGTGTGGTACCCAGAGCTGATAACCAGGGATTAGTATTTTATCAGTGTGCTGTCACGTCTCATTGAATGCATGAGAAATTTTCTTGTCACATTATATCTCTAGGTACATTCAGTGTTTTAAACATTATCCTTGATTGCAAAGCTACCATCTTCATGGTGTTGAGAAAGAAAACTTTATTTTCCTTCAGTTAATGAGATGCTGTTCCTGCATTTCTCCATGAAACAGAATCATAAAGCATGTGAATAAATAATACTTGAGCTAAAACAGATCCTTTAAGTTTAGAGTGTTGGTATGATCTTGGACATAATACCCAGAAGAAAAGACTGAAGTCAGATTGTTTTGTAATTGATAAGATCAAAGTGCTATCATGTACCAAGTCATTAGCCTAAGAGATGTATTTCATCTGCAGTTTTAACTTTAGCTTTTTCCTTTCCCTTTTTTCCTACTGAGGAATATGGCTTTCTCTTACTGTGCTGAAAGAGGGATGTAAAGGAAATCTGTGTCGTATTTTTCTCAGTGTGAGGATTTCAAGATGTACTCCTTCTTGTTTGCATTGTGATGCAGCCACCTCAGTGCTAGGTGCTGTGTGCAGCTTGGTAGTAAAGGTGAAAAAATTAGGGGACAGATTTTTCTTACCACCTCTGTATTGCAGCTTGGGTTTCACATTTTAATTTTGGTGAGTGGGCCTTAACCAGACCTTCTCTGCACACTCCAGAGAAAATAAACCAGAATCTCAAACTTTTGGGAGTTTTATACTTTATTTATGGAGAAGCCCTGAGAGACAAAGGTGCAAGAGGAGGACTGTAGCAAAACCCTTGAGAAGAGGAGCACGATTGCCTGCCTTTGATACAACACAGATGCAAAGAAAAAAACCTCCCTTTTTGAAACAAATTCGTCCTCCAGCCTTCCCTAAACAAAGCTGGCTGTGGTGACATTTCTGGGACTGCAGCTACCCTTGCAAATAATTGCTCCCCAGCTCAAGAGCATGAGCCACTGGTCCCATGGACCTCATCATCCCTTCTCGTGCCCCCCATGAGGCAGCTGTAGGGCAGAGCTCTGAAACAAGAATTGGACTGACAGCTGCCTCTGCTCTGGCTGCTTGCTGCAAAGAGATGAATAATGCATGCAGCACATTTAAATGTAATGTCACTGAGTGTTTCAGGGAGAAAACCTTCGACTATTAACCCTTCCTTCATGAGAGGAACATTCCTGTTCAATTCCTGCAGTGAGGGACTGGACCTTTATGTTCACCCCAGGAGGGTCTGGGCTTGTCCCCATCATCTCTCCTTGTGGGCTGCACTCCAGGCTGAGGGTCCCTCCTGGGCCTGAGGCAGTTTCAGTGCAGAGTCCTGCTCCAGACATTTTGGCTGAAGCTGGAAACTTTCCTTAACCTCTGAAGCAGGCTGCTCACTTGAAGTGATCCCTGCCTGATGTCACATGAGGTGAGTGGATGAGATTCAGTTCTGTTGAGAATTGGATGGTGTATGCCATGTGGAATATTTACACCAGATATTTCACAGCAAAGAACTTTTTCCCACATTCCACACTTGCCTAGTCCCACACAGAGTGTGAGATTCAAAATGCTGTAACTCTCCTTGATCCCCTGAAGCTACAGAATTTCTAGAGGAAAGAGCTGAGGTCTCCTTCTGCGGCCTCATGTGTGAAGTGAAGATGTTTGGTCAGAGCTGCAATCCCCTGAACACTGCACTAAGGTCTGTCTCTGGAAAGTGCTTGCTCAGGAGGTCCAGAAGAAGCCATAATCCAAAAACCAAAGACAAAATCCTACCTCAGCCCCTGCCGCAGTCACAGGACTGGACAGACTGGCCTCTGATGATGCCTTGGGAAGGCTGACCTGAAACAGAGACTGGACAGAGCTAGAGAATAAAGTAGATACTTATTGAAAGGCCTTTAGGGTAGACCTTGGGCAGGACAGGGCCTGGCCAGGGCTACACCCAAGGTGGACTAAGAATGGTCACAAAATGGATGACCATCACAAGGTCTTACGCTTCTGTAAGTTTTGGTCCATTTCCATATTGGGGTTTAATTGTCCAATTTCAGGTCGTGAGGTCTCATCCTTCTTGTTTCTCTCTTTGGTCTACTGTTGTTTGTGCTTTTGGGCCTGAAACTTCTACTTGTTGTCCTTGGTCTTCAGCAGGAAAAGGATTTGTTTTGTCTCCCTACTCTGTGAAGAGAGCTCACTGACACCTAATATGAGGCTCACACCAAGGCAGACCAGAATCTGAGAAACATGAAAGATGAAACTTAAGGCATCATTTCTCCCCTTTAGAGGCTTGTCAATTCTCTATTCTAAATATATACTAATAATGGGTATTCAATAACAAATAAGTATCTAACAATAGTAAACAGCTAACAATAATAAACATCTAACCATCTAACCATAGATAAATATCCAATAGCAGTAAATATCTAACAGCAGTAAAGGCATCACTAAGACACTGATTTCTTACATAAAATCTTGCAGTGGGCTGTTCAATGGAGTAGGCTCTCCCCTGTTGCTGCACTGGCTTGTGCAGATAAACGTTTCTTCCACTATAGATGAACTTGCAGGTCTACCATTTGGTTAATTATTGATGTCCCATTAGTGACTAGAGGCCCTGGCACTACTGACTATCACAGAGTGAAAGACAGCTTGATCCCAAAATAATCTGCAGCTCAGGAAGGAAACTTTTGAAGCCACAGAAAGCAGTTAGTTTCCCAGATGATGTTTACACTCCGAAAAACATTTCTTTAATGGACAAGAGAGAGGCTCCTCGTGAGTCTGGAGGCTTTCCTTCCTCACTTGCAGTCCTAAAGTCAGCAGTGGGGTTATGATTCTCACTTGTCATCGCATTTAGCTCAGCCTGGAGCAGGGTCAGAGCCAGCAGGCCCATCTGAGCCTGGAGGTGGCTGCAGAGAAAAGCTCCATGGTCAGTGCCATCAGTCCTCCATCACGGACTGACCTGCCCACCCACATGGACTCATTTCTCATTCCTGGGGTATTCTTTTCCCAGTGTTTGCATTCCATGTTGACCTGAAAGCTCAGCACACTGCCTTCTGCTTCCTGCCATTCCATGAGGGTACCCAAAGACTTAGTCCACAGCTTTCACATGGCCTTGGTGTTTATCTGTAAACAGAAGCACTTCCTTTGTTTGCAGCAGTTTTTAAGGTGTCTCAGCCCTTTGACACTGTTACAAGAAGAGTCATTTCTTCTCAGGCACTGTCAGGGTTATTGGACTTAACTTCAGGGGAAAATAAACACTGGGTTATTTGCAGCAGCACTTTGCTGCTTGAAGTCCCCAGGTACTCAGTGGATTACATTTATCAGCTCTAATCAAAAAAGAAATTATAATCCATCCATAGGAATCTATTTTGCCTCTAAACATTTTTATTAATTTAAAGCAATAATTCCTTCACTTTTGATTATTGCACCTTTTTTTTTTCTTCTAATTTCAAAGTTCTGGTTTCAGGGAGAGGAAATTTACCTTCCATCCTTAGTTTTACTTGAGCTTTTCCTTCATCTCTATAATATTTCTTCTAATTATCCTTTTTAATTATGATAATAATGAAGCAGGCATTCAACGCTACTTTTTGACTTGTTTGAACTAGATGCAAAAAATAGATTATATTTGCTCTCTTTTGATATTCTGATTTCCACGCTGAGCATATCAACATACTAACATGCACTTTTCCAAAACTTGCAGAAAAAGGAAACCTTTACTCTTGAGAACAAATAGATAACAAGGAGAAATTATGATTATTTTTAGCTCTGAGGTTAGATGCCATTTTCAGATCTTGGTCTTTTCACTCATACTAAGAAAAAACATGCACAAACTATGGGGAAATTAGGACTTATACACCTGGGTAAATAATAATAATATCATTAATATTATTATTATGAATAATAATAAACAACAAATTAACAATAATACTAATTTTAAGCTTCCCATTTTATCCTTTTTTCTTTTCTTAGTAGATGATGTCTGAAAAAGCATTAACATCATACCTGCAGAGAATCTCCACCAGCCATCTACAGACACCTGCTGGTTGGATTAACTGGACACTAGGTAGCCTTTGATGTTGGCATCTTTGGATATATGAATGCTTTTCTCTAAGAGTACTATAAAGTGTAGAGCTAAAAGCAGACTTTTATAAGTATTCAGAGGACTCCTTGTGTGAATTCCAGTCATAATTTTCCAAAAGCTAAAAATGCTTTATTTTTCTCGAAGAATAGAGTTTAAAAGATTTGTTACAAGCCCAGCTTTGAGAGCCCATCAGAGTTATCAAGGCCCATTCTCACACAGAATTTGGCGTCAGATCTGAAAGATGAAATTATTTACCCTTTGGGCATTTCCACTTGCATGATGTGCAAGTTCATGTTTTAGGCCATTAAAGGCCATTATTCATAGCCATTGCCATGCAGCAAACCCTGGAAGTGCTGCCTGATCTTCAGCACCCCCTGCTCACGTGCCAGGAATCCTTATCAGCCAATAAATGAGGGCAATAATTTCCACACTGCTGCAAAGTCTCCTCCACAATTGTTCCCAAAAGGCTCCTGCCAAGGAGATTCCTCCCCTGTCTTTCCAAGCTGACCCTCATTTAGCAATACTCTGTGCTGATTAATTGCTAAGACAGCAGTGCTGAGGAGTGTTATGCAACACCCTCTCCTCACACATTGGAAACTCCTCACTGCTGTGTTTGGAACACGAGATTTTCTTTTTTCCAAGTATGAAGTGACACTGGAGAAAACCAAACCACCCCCAAACAGTCTGTGACATTATTTTACTAAAAATAATGTCATTTTATTAAGAAAACAGAACTGTCTTTCTTTTTAATCAAACAGTTTCAATTTGCAGTTTTCTCTATGACAGCCTTTTAGGAGAAATTTACAACAAAGAGGAAAAATAAAAACCCATTTCCCTTTATCGGAAGATTCTACTGATAAAGTTTGCCTGACTTCCTCCTCCTCTGAGTCTTGTTCAATCCTAAAACACCAGCATATTAACAATATGTAGATTTAAGACAAGTAATACCTTCACTATATTAAATAATATTTATAATTGCAGCCAGAAGGTTCCTTAACAAAAAGCCTGTGAAGCATGAGGATGATTATTACCTTTTTCTTCTGGTGTTTGATTACAGTTCTCAGTAGCTGCAAACATGGTCCTGATTACCATATTAACCAGCAGCACACTTAGTAAAGAATCCCATTCTTAATTAACTTCACTAGAATATTTCCTTAGCCTGAAGACTCATGAGTAGATCCTGTTTGTAAAATCCCTTTCAGCCAAATAACCACTTAACTAATTTAAAATTAAGTGTCTTGGTCAGGATATTGCTCAGGGAATCACTTTTGAATTTTACTATGATATCATCTAGGGAAATGTTTTCTTCCCAGCTATTAAGAAAAAAAAAAAAAAAAAAAAAAGTAAATAAATTATTTTCCTCAGTTGGATTTTTTTTTTTTTGGTAAGTGATTTCAGCCCTTGGCCATGTCAGAAACCAGAATCCTTCATTTGCCCACTCAGATCACTACAACAGCCATTCCTCCAGGGCAGTCAGAACATGAGGCAGGAGCTCTTGAGGCTGTGCCCTTTCCCAGCCTGCTCCTGATTTCAGCAGAGTGTTGATTGTACTGAACACTAAAAAAACACAAACACAAAAACCTCAGCCCAGTTATTGCTTTGAGCTTGGTGGTGTTTACCTGAGCTGGGATATTTTCTTTGAAAAGGCATCTATTCTAAATTAAAGTACTCATACCTTTTTGGGGTAAAGATTCCCTTAAAGAAGAAAACTAATCTTGGCAGAAAATAAAAAAGTATCATACAGGGTTCTGTGGAGGTTTCTCATGACAGCAAACCCATTTAGTAACTTGATAAAGCAGCTGTGCAGGAAAGATCAGTCCCTGGAGGAGGTTTGGAAACCACCAGGATGTGTCTGAATTTGAACAGAAATTGTAGTGGCCTACCATTTTTTCTCCAATTAATCTAATGATAAAGTAGTAAAAAAAAAATAAAATCAGTGGAAGAGCAAATTGGAAGCTAAGTATTAACATCCTGAAGGAATCCGTCAGTCTGAATCTATTTGTTTTTAGGGTTGGGCATTGTTTAAACATCCTGGTTTCGTAAAAAAATAAAATTAAAATGAAGATGTAAGCCAGAAAAAATGTTTTGTTGCTTATGAAGGCTATTTGCCTGCTTTTTGAGCAATGCCATGTAATCTCTTTTGAGCAGGGCACTGGGAAGGAAAAGGCTACAATAATCACTACAAATTCTGCATCCTCAGGCAGCCAGCCTACTGATAAGTCGTTCCACAAATTAGCTGTAGAAATCCTTCCTTCTGGGAGGTGGTAAGTAAGTGGTGTGAGAAAAGCACTGCTTAGGCAACGGGATGTGAGCACTGAAGGTCCTGCTTGTACTTCTGCAGTGCCTTTTCACCCCATTTTCATGCCTCCGTGTCACACTCACTCTGGCAATTACCTGCCCATCAGAACAGGTAGTTCAGCTCCCAGCCCAAAGCACTTTATTTATCTATCTCTGAGCCACTCTGAAGGTGAAGCACTGCTTCACAGCACTTTTCCTGCTATTTATTGTGCTCTTCCACATCAGAATTACCATGCTCGTTTGGTGAGGTTTTTTTTTTGTTTTGTTTTGTTTTGTTTTTTTGTTTTTTTGTTTTTAATCCTTTAATCAAGTCATCAGGAAGAAATTATATCCAGATAAAGGGAGGGCAAACAAAATGCCTCCATTATGAAATGAGAACAGACCTCACCCTGCCAAATTTCCAGCACAGAAGCGCTCTGCCCTTGCCTTGGAGGAAGCTGAGAGGGTTGCAGTGATATGTACAGGCAAACAGGAGCTCTCTGGGGTGATACTGCTTTAGTCACCTCAGTGGATAAAGGAAATCAGCTTCAGTGAATTGTCATGTAACGAACTCATGAATAAAATGCAGTGAAGCAAACTGCTATATGGGGCGACTTTGTTACTTTCTGTAAGTCCTTCCAAACTCAGTGCTGGGGGTGCTAGCTGAGTTTGGATATAATTACATCATTTAGTCATGGGAAAAAAAAAAAAAAAAAAAAAAAAAAAAAAAGAAGAAGAAAGTAGTTTGGCCCAGAATTGCAGGGTCCATCCCATGGGAGAGAGATCCTCAGCTATGACAGGAGGTCTCTTGCCAGCTGGGGAAAGACGAAGCAATTTCTGGTCTTCCAGATAAAGAAACTTTTTTGTAAGGCCTCATTTCCACGAGGTGTTTTTAGTGGGACATGACAAGCAACTGCTAATCAGAGTGATGGGATTTCCTAATTGCTTCTGCTCCAACAGACAGGCTGTGGATGAGCCTTCTCTGCTGCTAAGTGAGAGGATCTGCTAATTATAGCCGAGGTGTTAAAGTAACCTTTGGCACAAGGCAGGAGTGCTTTAATTGGGTTGCTCTCAGACCCTCTATTTGTGCTCTCAGTATAAATTGCTGCTTGCTCTGTGCTGCTGTCTGCAGTGAGTGTGGTGCAAGGCAGGGCTATAAGCAAAGGTGTGAGCTCATCAGCAAGTGAGACACCAACTGGAGTGGCAAGAAGGGAGGAGCAGGTGAAAATCCTGCCTTTGGGGCTGCCATTGGGAGACTGTCTGGATTTTGCTCCAATTCAACATCCATATTATCATTTAGAGAGCATCTAATGACTACTCAGATAGGATATTTTGGCTATCCACACATTGCAATTGACCTAGAAAAGGTCAATTGATGTCTTACTGAAATCAGCAGGAGCTGATTAAACATGCAGAAATTGTGGTGAGTGGTATTGGGTGGGGGAAACCAATGTCATTCCACCGACAACTTCACTAGAAACCTGACAATTTCCAGCTGAAATCATCCAAATGCTCTTGAAATGCACTAGAATTACACCACTACCTTCAGTGGGTTCTAATCAGAAACACAACTGTGTAAAGCATAAAAATTAGCATGTTAGTCTTCAAACATGGGAAAAAATTATATCAGAAATGTATTTTGTTTCACTTCAGCAGATGTGATTCCTCAGTTCTACTGCCCTTCCCTCTATTTGTCCTCATGCCTTTCATTATCAGAATGGTAATGTAATAAAGTTAACTTGCTTTGTTGTAGTAGAAAAATTACACCTGAATGCTGGGAAGAATGATCCCTACCTTGGCAAAGGTGGAGATTAAAATAATAAAAAAACCCAACAAAAACTAAACCCCAGAAAAATAAAAAACATTACTTAGTTTAAGCATACAAAAAAAAAAAAAAAAAAAAAAAAAAAAAAAAAAAAAAAAAAAAAAAAAAAAAAAAAAAGCGAGAGGGAGAGAAGATTTTATACATTATCTTGATAGCTGCAACTGATAATCTCAGAAACAGTACCAGAAAAAAGCAAAATTATGTTTTACTTTGTGTTTGCACGGCTGGATGTGAAGGTAAAGTGGAAGTAACACTACGAAATGCTTTAATTTTCTTGATTTAGATGAATATGCCCAAAATACTTGGAGTGATGAATATAACCAAGAGATGGCAGCAGTTCATGCACTATTCATTTACTTAACTTAGTTTGCAACATTATTTTCTTCCTATAAGGTGCAAGGAAATTAAGTTGTATTTAGTTTACCATGCAAATTGTTTCCATTGTTATTAAAGGGAAAGGAAGGGCAGAGACAAAGAGGAGAGGGCAGAATAGTCTGATGAAGGGATGTGGAAATTTGTTTTAGGCATACATCTAAGGTCTCTTTTTGGAAAGAAATTATATCAGTTTGCTGTATAAAAGAGCTAAAAACAAACTCTAGTCAGAAATCTCTTCGGGGTGTGCATGCTGTACAGCTACACTGCTAAAGGGTGAAAAACATTTCCTGTCATCTGCTATGGTTCTAGGACCAGAAATCTACACCCCATTTTCCCAGGCAAGGATAGCTACTACCTTCTGGAGAAAGCGCATTTGTTTTGGAGTTGGGATGCTCTAAATGATGCTGCAGTGAGTACCTTCACCTTGGCTTCTCCGAGGAGGTGAATTCCTTAAAGCTCCAAAGCTGTGTGCTAAAGAGAGGACCACAAGGTTCATGTTTACCTGCAAAAATATACTAAAATATACAGTGTTTCCCTGCACACTGAAACACTGATTTTGAATCAATTAGCATACTCAAAGGCACCTCTTTATTCAGCGCTACATGTTGTAGGGTCTAAACACCTTCCAGTGGCTTCCACCTTTTTTTATCTATGAAAGCCTGTAAAATCTTACAGCATTTTTGGACAGGCAATGGACTTTTAAAAAACCAAAATTACTTCATCCATGAGGGTAGATTACACCAAAGAGAATGTGGAGTGGATGAGGCATTGCTGCAACAGTCAAAGGAAAGATCTGCAATTATTCACATAAAGGACTGAACAGAGCAGCAAAGACACACTCCAACCTCTGATTAATTCAAGGAGGAAAATTTTGCCTTAAGATACTGATTTAAAACATCTTGAGGGATTCAGTGCATGTTTGGTGACTTGGGTAAAGATTATTACATCAATAAATACTTAGATCATAGCTCAGTGTTTCAAACAAATACAGATAATCACAGACTTGTTTATGTGTCAGGTACATACCTGGATAAATATTCAGCAAACCCTGAGCTGTCATTGCACTAAATGCCTTTGCATTGTGATCAGGCAGTTCTACCATCAGTCTTTCACAGTGTTAACAACTTATGTTTTGTTACCTTCACTTCACCTGAGACACAGGGATAGACACAACAAAATTCAGAGTGCAAATATTCCATCTAAAGTGGCTTTAACCCCAGTCTGTGGTCTGGATGGGTGAATGATAAGTATTGACCAGGCACCACAGTTAAAATGACACTGATAATAGTTTCAGGCACTTCATTCACATGCTCTCATGAAGTGACATTGCAAGACATGAAACACTCATCTCTTTATGTGCGACTAAAGAAAGAAGTATGGGGATGGAAAGGGCATGGGGATTGGAATTACACTATTTTTATATAAATTTCATTTCTCAAACCAATTCTAATGCCATTTAAGCATTTAAAAAATCTGAACATGTCAAGATTTATATTGTGAATTAATGTGCATTAAAAAATAGTGCCAAATTAGCACTGGAAAATTAATTTAATGAGCAAGGCTCTGCGAAGTTGTCTGAAAAACATTTGTATCATCATCATGAATTTACTTCCTAAGTAATGTGGTACCCTTAGATGCTGACTTACAGGCTATAGCTATTGTCAAGTTACAATTATTTTCAAAATTATCAAGGGCCATAAATTCTTAACTTATTATAAGAGATCCTATTCAATTTTTCTCAGTCTTCCACATCTTTAATTTCATACTAATCTAATGCCATTGGCTATTAGGGGCAAAAAGGTGTGAAACTTCTTGTTGAAGGCAGTTTGAAAAGGAATTCTTGAACAAGTCAATCCACTATTGCCCTAAATGGCAGCTTTGCTTGTTGTAGTCCAAAGCTCCTATCTGGGGAACCAAGCCTGGAACCATCACCTTGTCCCGTCAAGGATGGATACCCACTGTGCCAGGAGCAGCACGGGCCACTGCCCTGCCTGTAGCTTTTACTGATGTCTCTAATGCCATGAAAAACCTAGGAAAGATCTGAACTTACCTAGAACTGAAACACTTCCCATCTCCACAGCTCAGGAAGAGCCTGGCAATATAAGATGCCAGTATTAAGGCCTTACAAGGCTCTTAGTAGAATTATCCCATGGACCTTCATTGCAGCAATGAGTCCCCTCGTTACAATTCTCAGGTTTCTGGGATATCTCTTACAGGACTGAGCATTACCACCTTAAAGCTGCCTCAGGCCATCCAGGCAGTGAAAAGATGCTTAGAAACACTGGACATGAGCAAAGCATTCCTGAGAACACTTCAAATAAAATTTATGTGAACAAGGCAAAACATGACTGTAGCAGTTGGTTGAAAATGCAGATAAGCGTGGGAAAAGAATAAAAGGTAGGCTGGGAGAGCTGCAATTTATGAGGAGGTCTTTTCACATAGTCAAATCTGTCTTAGTGCCAGCAACGTAGGAAGTCAGTGGGTGTCTGATTATCATCTCCTGAAGACACAAAAATTGCCATTGTATCATTTTTTTAAAAATCAGATGAATTTTAAAATGATAATTGAGTGTATATTTAGCAGCATTCTTTCCCTTTTTTTCCTTCCACCTTGCTTTCTCATTCAAAAGTTTCCCCTTCTCATATCATTGGCAGTTTGGAATAGGAATAATGTATTTTGTCTTCAGCTTAAGTTCTGTATGTGTTTCTGAACTACTTGGCAGGGGCTGAGGGGAATCCCTTTGTAATAGCTTCTAAATAAATTCAGTATCAATTTAAACTATAAGAGGAAGTTAAATAAAAATAATTAGGATATTAAAATACTTTGAGCATTTCCAATCACTGGTTTATTGCAAACCTGGATCTTTTCCAAGAAACAATAACAGAATGAATACATTAGAGTGTTTCTTTCCACTTAGTATGAGACCGTTTGCTCATGGAAAGATGATTGATAACTTGCATTAAACACAAAACCATACTGATTTGCAGACAAGTATGAGGAGGAGCTAGAATAAATGTCACATTAACAAAACCTTGCACAGATGCACATTCACAGACACTAAGTGTATTAACCAAATGCAAAAGAAAACAACATAAAAGCTTTCATAGCACCTCTTCTCATTAGAAAAATGTACTAACCCTGTGCAATGTAACTGCTAAATACACTCTGGCATGGGGGATGAGAGATGTTTGGAGATTCTGACTGCTCTGAACCAGTTCAGAACAAAGCAAGGGCAGGGTCCAGAGGGAGGTGAAGGTGAGCTGATCGCAGCATCGGCTGTGTCCTTTCTCCTGATTCCTCTGCCATCCTTCTTCACAACGTCAACAGTGATGTCATTAAAACTCAATGGCCTGCTGGGACTAGGGAGCATAAATAAGCTGGCACTGCACAAGTGTCAGTCTGTGGGAGTTTCCATGCTCCTCTCTCTGCCATTGTCACAGGGAGGGTCTGTCTGTGGCACTGCCATGGCCAGTCCTGGGGCAGACTCCGGAGTGCAGCCCCAGAGGGGTTTGTTTGTGGCCCCGGTGCAGTGCCAGCCGGGCAGGTGACACAGGGCAGGGCCCAGCCAGATGGAGGGAACAGGGCTGTGACTGAAGCCCAGCCTAGTCTTGAGCAAAATACCTTGCTTGGGAGTAATTTTTTTTTTTTTCTCTTTCTGGGAGAGAAGAGTAATTTACTGTATCTTCCTGTCAGGTTTCCCCTTCTTTCTTTTCTTCCCTCTTGAATAAAATGAGAATTTCTGTACTGGATCAGAGTAAGTCTGTCTATCTGAGATGGTATCCATTCTGGGATTAGCAGGGAAGACTAGAAGGAACAGCATAAACATTCAGATACCCATGGTGCAATCCTTCACCTTTCTGAAGCAAGAACAAACAGCAAACCCCTCTTCTGCTCAATGGAGTCATTGCTTGGTTGATCAGGTGTTCACAAACTTGCAGTTACTCCTGGTGTAGACACTACATAGGACTCTAGTTCCTGCTGTAAAGATCCTTGCACCTCCACCTCCTAAGGAAATCAATCTGGGTGTAAACAATGTATGCCAGCAGAGACAGAAGGGGAATGAAGTGTGCTAGACATAGCTACAGCCTACATAAGTGGGGAAGAGAAGAATTCTTCTGTAGTGAATTTGAAGCAAGGATAAGCATTTTGAATCAAGTGACCATGATGCTGCCAGGAAAAGAGTCCAGGGGAAAAAAAATGTGTATTACAGAATAAACAAGACAATTCTGAGTAGAGCTCAAGATGCTGGATTTACTCGGCATTTGATAGTGCTGTAATCATAGCAGGCATATTATGTCCAGGTCTGGCATTTGCAATTCAGGAAGGATATTGCCCATTGCTCTAGAAAGAGGAATGAATCACTAAAAAACATGCCCCAAAGACAAATATTTAAAGAATTAAATCTAATAGTTTTTAAAAGAGGTTGAGTAGCTTCATTCCATTTCATATGGATTTCAGTGTGGAAAATGAGTTTATTACTCAACCTCAAGCTGATAAAGCTACAGTAAACCCAGGGATTAGAATCCAAATTTGAACAAACAACATGTGATAAGATATACATTTTTAATAGGGAAGATATTAATCATTACAATAGCAAAACAAGAACTTTCACTGTATCACTGAGCAATTTTAGATTAGCATCAAAGGCTTATAGATTTTGCTTGCTGTTGTTTTCTTCCTAAAAATATTCTTTAAAAAGAAACTCAGACTGAATGTAGTTCAAGCTAGTTGCAATATCCCCATTATACAAGTAATCTCTTAGAAGTGCACTTCGGATCCCTTTTGGGTTGTATAATGTAGAAGCTGATGAGTCCTGAAATACTTAAGGATGTTCAGCTGCAGCTGGTGGAGCACAGCTCTCTCTCTGCAAACATATTTCAGTGCTGTGGCAAAGCAAAACCCTACCTGATGCAGTGGGCCATTGATATTTGAAAGTAAATCCCTTGGTTTTTAATTTATATGCCCTAAGATCCCTGTTTAAAAATGTGTTTCCTTTCTCGTAAGTCACCGCATAACTCCCTGCTAATCCCCCTCATTTACATTGAGTATTAGCTTTATAGAGAATGGTACTAATTAATCCTGCAGAACTGTAATGTAGTGGCTGGGCTGCACAACAGCATGAGAATTAGCATGGCACTGGGTGCCGGGTTATCAGATCCATTTTCTGGGTAAAGTCCTATTATGTTCTGTAGGACAGGCACGGCACACAATGAATTTAATTACACAGCCTTTCAATCAGCTTGCTTGTAAGCCTGGGAACTATCTTCCAGCTCTTTCACTTTACAGAAAGCAATGCTTTTTCTGAAGCTACTCTTGCACTTTACTTGACTGGCTACTCACTCTGCTTGATTACTAATTATTGGTACTAGCTAGTGACCAATGACCTTACCTGCAAGGTCATATTCCTAAATGACACCAGAGTTTATAAAGATTCTCTCAAATTGGTAATGATCAGGAGTAAAGATTATGATTTACAGCAAACAGCCCACTTTCTGAATGAAACATAAATAAACATATCACAATAAAAATCATTTATACTAGTTAACAGCAGAGATAAAATGTAAAATGAATAAAAATCAACAGAAAAAATAAGCAAATATAGCCTCAATCTCACTTATTGATGAAGTGTGATGTTGTCATATATCATTTTTCCCAAAGGGACATTACCCATTAAGAATAATCCATTGAAAGACCTGGCTTATACTCCTGGGTCTGGCAGCGACCTACCTTAATGGGTCCCTCATTTCTCTGATTCCTGATTCCTCTACTGCTCTCCTTTCCTGGTTTTGTTCAGTTTCCTGGCACTAACACCCCCACAGAAACCCATCCCATGGAGCTGACTCAGATTGGCTCAGTAGTGTCAGTGGATACAAAGAGCAATTCGAAGCAGTACCTCAAATCTACAGAAGAAGGAAGCAGCCTTTGGAAGTTCTTCTCCAGGATATACAGTAATGAGTCTCCTAGTTTTGATGGCTTGGTTAAGTACTTCAGGTTCATTAAAAGATCCGTATTTAGGCCTGCTTATTTCTCTTCTTCTCTCTGTCACATAAGAAAAAAGGCATGGCATAATAAGAGAGGCTTTCAGGCTAAAACGTTGGGATTATAGAGATATATCACTGTATTTCACCAAGAAAGGAAAAAGCAAGCCCAAGCGAGTAAAAACAGTCAGATGTGACAAAAGCAGCACAGGACTACAAAGGGAATGTTGGAGATTCTCCTTGTTTCATTATTTATATTTCCCCACAGTGGCAAAAAACCACATTCCTATATTCCATATAAAATATAATGCACTTAATTGATCTAAGTAATTTCAAGGCTGCTGAATAGCAGAAGCCTCCAGAGTGGAATATTCTGACTTAATGATCACATAAAATTGCTCAAAGTGTTTTTAATGTCATTGTAATTTCTGAGTTTATTTAATAGTTGAGGGGGAGAGAGGGTAACATTAAGAATCATCTGCATGGCTTGCATGGCTGTATATAACAAATGAGACATGCCTATGCCACAAGAACCATTATTTTAGAACGGCTGCAGTAAAAATGCAGTTATACTGAGCATTTGCTTTAGGCCATGACACAGTTTAATGAGAATGATACTGCATTAGGATTCAGGACACCTTAGATTTGTTTCTACGTGTTTGACCTTTTAACAATCAGATTTTTGATTTAACATTTTTTGCTGTTTTTTCCCAGCCTCACCACCCAGTTCATAAAAACTTCATCCAAGAGCTGTACAGTTGTAGTCTGCTTTACACCAGCAGAATATACGGTAAAGAAACTTCTGTATGTCTGTGTATATATATATATATATATATAAAATACAGAATCATAGAATGATCTGAGTTGGAAGCAACCTTAAAGATTACCTAGTTCCAGCCCCTCTGCCATGGACTGAGACATGTTCCACCAGACCAGGTTGCCTCGAGCAGGCTGGCCTTAACTCTTCCAGGGCTGAGGCATCCACAACTTCCCTGGGCAGCCTGTGCCAGTGCGTCACCACCCTCACAATAAAGAATTTCTTCCTAACATTTGATCTAAACTTACCCCCTTTCAGCTTAAGGCCACTTCCCCTTTTCCTATCATTACATGTTCTGGTGAAAGGCCCCTCTCCAGCTCTCTTGCAGCTCCTTTAGGTGTTATAAGGTGCTCTAAGGTCTCCCTGAAGCCTTTTCTTCCTCAGGCTGAAAAACCCCAGCACTCTCAGCCTGTCTTTAAGTAGGAGAGGTGTTCCAGAATTATCTCCCTCACAGGTTGCAAACAGCTGCCTTTCATCCTCAGTCACCAAAACCATGGTAAACTGCAAATTTTTTTTTTTTTTCTCACTGGCCTAAGGCCAGACTCCCTTGCAGAAGAGGGTCAAGACATCGACAAGACAAAAGTGAAAAGTCACTCTGGGTCTGTTTTGAAGCCAGGTGGGTGTGATGTAGGCAGTCTGCCTGGGCACTTCTTTCAAAACAACGATAACTGCAGCAGCAGCACATCTTTCTGGGTACCTTTATTCTCCCCAGCCTTGTGTTTGAGTGCAGTTGAAGTCTTTTCCTACCATCACTGTTCAGAATTATTTTGCAATATTTAAACAAGAATTAAGATTTTAAATATATTTCCACATTCTTCTCTACTCCTACTCTACTCGGGTCTGTTTGAAGTTATTTTAATCTCTTCTCAACCTTCCATTTTTTTCTCCTATTGGATTTGTCTAATTTGCCTCATTTCTAAGTCATGATGATATCCTCAAGACATCAATTCATAACTTCCTCGTGTTGAAATTGTTCATTAAAATCTAATTTTTACCACCTAATTCTGACTTTTGAGCTAATGAAATCAGAGTAATTATAAACATCCATCTTGCAACATTTCACGTTGACATTTGAATAGAAAGACTCAGAATGGAAGAAAAACATCACAGGAGAACTTCTTTCCTCTATCTGCAAAAAAAAAAAAAAATCATCTCAATCATAAATATATGAATTAAAATTCTCTCCTCTAAGTTCATCTCAATATTAACTTTATACTGCCATTAAAGTTTGTCTGAACATCAGCCATAAGGGACCATATCTAATTTCACATGAGATGTGTTTGGTTGGCTCAGATCCATTATTTAACAAAGAGAACTGAAATACGCAGAAAGAAAGGTACAGCTCATGCTGTATTTGATCCAGAATTCCACAGGAGTCTTAACATCTTCCAAAAATATTAGAATATATTGAAGGAAAAAATCACTCAGGAGAACTTTTAGTACTTTTTTTTCTAGTCTTATTATAGTTGATTATTCCAGACTAGATTAATGGCTGAATTTTACAGGCTCGCACTCTACTAAGACTCTGTGTGACACTGAATAGCTACCCACAATCTTATAAGGTTGTAAGAAGAATTTATTTATACTTTTAATTTTTTTTCAACCTTCCCTAAAAAAATATAGACACTGATGGAAGAAAATATATTGCTGCAACAGTCTGAAAAATATAAGGATGGGGAAGGACAGTCAGACCTGTTACAGGTTAAGGTATTATCACCACAAGATGGGGTTCTGATCCTGGTTGCATTTCTGCAGTGACAGAGCCTTTCAAAAAGGTGTAATTTGGAAAGAAGAATGGCAATTCTGGAGATACACTATTTTAAAATAAGCTTTGCAAAATCAGAGGTAAGGCATTGTAAGGATGATCAAATAGGTATACTGTTATCAGAAAAGAAAAAGATTATTGAAAATTATTTACATAATGTGATCTATTTGCATAAAATTATTGTTGTTCCCTGCCTAGTTTCTTGCCAAACTGCTTTGTGAAGTGTGGGGATGCTCACTACTTCTCATTTGGGCTCCAGTGAGGTAGCCAAACCTCAGATTGCCTTGCAAATGAGCCCTGCTGGGCTTCCAGGTCGTGCCCACAGAGCCAAGAGTCTGCATGAGCTGAAAGCCCCAGCCCAAAGCAAAGTTCGTGACCTGACTGCAATCTGCAATTTAAGGTTTGATCTCCACTGCAACTGGGAGTTGACTAAAAGATGATAGGAAGTGGAGAAATGGAACTTTTTTTTCTTAATTGAAGAGTTTAGATTTTGATTAGGCCTTAGAGTCCACCTTATTCTAATTTTTCAACATTATACAAATTGATGTCCTGTAGCCTTTTTTAAAGTTTTTTATTCTATTTTTTCAAAAGAAGCAGTGGTATAGTCACTAAGGAGACAATTCCTAGGAGGAGCAAAGATGCCAGACAGATGTTCTTCACTCAAGAGTGCCTCGGCCACAAGAGGCATGCTCTCTCACTCCGTGTTTTACACAGCAGCTCAGAAGAGAAGTTTGTGCAGTGGGGGCAGCTAAAGTCATCATTGCCAGTTCCCACAACGTACAATTACTTTGATTCATGCAATCTGCCTCTGTGATGAGAGGTCTCGCAGTAAATACATAATAACCACCAAGACAACTATTTAGTTATTACAGCTAGATGATTCTAAATTCATTTTAATCAAAAGCTTCAGGATCTATTTTGATATCTATTGGCAAAAAATACTCTTCTAGGCAATGAACCAGTGGCTTCACAGAACAAACACAAGGGAGACTTGCTTCAGATCCAACATCAACCAAAGAGAGAAAATATTCTCCATGGACATCAAGGCACTGCACAGGGAACGGAGGATGGTTGATTTAGCAGCAGAGACAAGAGAGTCCTGCAGGTGAGAGCAGATTCAGGAAAGGGTTCCCTGAGGATGGGCACAGGCTGATCCTCCAGAAATCTGCAGCTGCAACTTTTCAAGCCAGAATTGTGAACCTGGGTCTGCAGTTTTTGCGTGGTAGGTCTGGATGGGATAATTGGTGGGATGCTAACAATGGTTGGCAACCAGGGTTGAAATGACTCTGGGTTTGTCATTCATTAGCTCTTGCGAAAACAACACAAGAATTTCATCTTGTGGTAGTCAAAAGAGAATGGACCTGACACTTCCTTCTACCCAAATGTTTGTCCTGTTTCAAAGCAGGGAATGTTAAGCCTCTATGGCAGCCTGCTGGCTCTGATTTTACTTGGAATAATGCATAAGGGTTCCTCTGGAAGCCAACTTCCTTTTGGAAATAAAAAGTCTCTGGAAATTGCTGAAATTGAGTGTTAACATGTACAGAAGAGTCTCAAACAAAGCAATCTTACAAGAGCTATCATTTACTTCTGTGCCAGTTTAATGCACTGTGCTTCAGGGGTGCCAGCACATAGCTTTTCCAAAAGATGTAAACAACAGAATGAATATTTTCAAAGCACTGAACTGGGAAAATTGTACTTACAATATTTTAGGCAAAGCTAATTAAGAGACAATATGGAAAAATGATCCAGACCTTGGAATGTCTTTGCCTTCCATTCAGTGCTTAGTCAAGAAGATTTTGTCCCAGAAAGGACCAAGTCAGGGATTGCCAGAGCACTTAAGCCAAATCAGGTCCCCACTGCAGCCTAGAGCTAAGCAAAGAGCTGATATAATTGTCTAATGTCCTCCTCTGGGCACTGAGATCCACAACAAAAAATGCACAGCCACCAATGGCGGCTTGTCTGTCCCACTGCAAAACACTACAGATGGGTTAATACTATTCTTAGAGGATCAAACAGGCAGCAGAACTAAGAGGACCTGATCCTCCAGTGCACTCAGGCCTGTTTTCTAATTTTTTTTTGCATGATTATCTGAGCCACTGTATTTTGGTCCCACATACCCGTGCCAGTAGCCTGAGTGCTACTGCCAGCAATTTGTGTAATTCATCAAGAAACCATGATGGGGTTTGTTGAATTTATCCTTGCATTCCATAACCTATGATGCAACTCTGCGTATACTACCATAAATAAGCCATACCTCCTCACCAGGCTTTTCCCATAGGCATAAAGAAGCCATGAAGAAAAAGAACATAATTGCACTTTTTAAAACATCTTGGCTGGCATCATCTCATTGAAGCTGAGAGTCTGATTAGGGAGTCTGGTCACCTTTGTCACCTCATGTCTGCAGTGAAGAAACACTCATTGATCTGAAGAGATATTTTGATCTCAGTGCAGCTTCTGTCAAGCTTCTTTTCTCCATCTCTTGCAGTGGAAGTGCATGACATCTGGGCACCTGACTTGAAAACCTTATTCTTTTTTCCCATTGGGTGTGAGCTCATTGTCCATGATTTTGCATTATTCCAATTCTCTAGCATATTATCCATGTTTCTCTCCCTTTGAATCCTCAAATTTTTCCTCTACTTTTGAATGATTTCCATCTTCCACTTTGTCTGTTTGCAGTATTCCTTCCCTTTGATTCTTCCCTTCTTGCTCATTCCCACTCAGAAGTTCAGGTCCTTTCCCTCTGGTCATGTATTCTGTATTTAAGTGGATGATCATTTAACAGTTTTCCCAAAATTGGTTTTGAAGAAAGTAAAATTGGACCGAAACTTAGCTACTAATAATAATTTGATTAATATTGTTAACTAAAAAGAAGACATTTTGAAAATATATATAAAATATGATTAAAAATTTTACCTTTGTACTGATTCTTGTTGTCAAAGGATGTAAACAAACAGTTTAAAAGCCAAAAATATTTTCCCTTGAAAAGAGATTTTTAAATTATTATGTGACAGTAAAAGAACATTAGTCAAGAAAAAAGGAAAAATCTCAGAACTATTAGTTTCAAATTAAAAAAAAAAACCACCTCAGTGAGGTTTAAAATGAGTATTTTACTGTTTTGTAGAATTTGTGTTTGTATTTTTATAAGTTTTTTTTCCCATTAAACTGTGAGCAATTTTTTAAATCTTTAGTCTACCACAGAAATGAAAGATCTATTACTCACTAAATTTTGTCTTCTGTTCCTCCTTTCCCTTCTATTTTTGAATTGTCAATTCTCTCTTTGTCTGGCTGCCATCGATATTATATTGTCTCTACATGATCTAGCCCAACCTCTCGCACAGCACTCCCTGGTCTATAAACACTAACAAATTAATGCTATATTTGATGGAATCAAACAGTTCTGTTGACAGACATTGAGGGCTAGCAATAGAGAAATCATAGATGAATTTGCAATGTTAGAGCAGAAAAAGGAAAGTGATGCAATCTAAGGCTATGGTCAGAGAGACGTTACATTATGGAGAAAAAAAAGAACCCAACAATAATTTTCCCTCTGTGCAGCTTTACTGTGCCTGCACCTGGACTATTATATTCATTCCAGGGCACCAGAAGAGATATTGACAATGGGGTTTTCAGAGAGAAGGGCTGCAGCAATTGGAGAAAGTTTAAATGAGATAAATAAGACAGCTGAGCTCCTCTGGGCAGCATGGGACAAACAGGAGCATAGCTGGGAGCTAAGTGTGTGCTGCCAGGGGGATTGGGATGTGGAACAGGCTTCCAAGGAAGGTCAGAGCATCCCTGGTCTGCATCTAGTCTGCATCTACACCTACAGCTACAGTGACATCCTTCTTGTTCCTTCAGGATAAGACCTTCTGGAACTGTTTTCTCACAACCAAGCTGCATTAGCAATTTCCTCCTTGCCTGTGGGCAGAATATTGCTCCTCAGAAGGGTAAAGCTGCAGAGGTTAGTGGGGTCTGCATGGGCTGGACCATTGGGAATAGTTCAGTCCACTCTTCACCTGGGAGAGGCAGACACCATAAAAATCTGTCCTATTTTCACTTCCCAGTTTCACATCAGGACTTGGCACAAGATACTTAAAGAATGGCCTACAACAAACAGGATTAATAATGGAATAATGCAAGACCCAGCCAAGATGAAGGTCCTGATATTCTTTGGTTGTTCAAATATGTACTGTGGAAAGCTTTGAAATATCAAGCATTTAAGCAAACATCCTGTGACAGCATTTAATATGTTTGTATCAGATTATGCAGAACATTTGCTTTTCATGATACTTTGAGAAGATCTGCACTGCTCATGGTAAAGCTGTAAATTGTATTTCTGCAAACAGTCTGCCCCCATCAAGGACACACAGCAGGCTAGTGCCCCAGCCCCAGAAAGTTTCTCTCTTGGTTTCTGTGGGACATCTGAGGAAGAAAAGTTTTTATGCAGCCAGCTGCAAGGAGCTGAGGGTAGGTATAGGAGCTAAATTTCCATGCTCATCCTGGGAAGAACTTGGCTTTCCAGCATTGAAAACATACAGGGAGAACTGCCACAAAGACAGGAAACCACATCCCCCTAAGCAGGTGGGAAAAGGTCCTGATCAAGCACCTACCAGCACTTGGCTGCTTTCTGCAAGTTTCCACTCTCCAGTGTCCTCAATACTTTGCATTTCTTTGCTCTGTTGAGGCTTTATTCTCTGTATTAATTTCCCTTGTTGTGCACTGTGTCTCTGAAGGTACACACTTCAGGAGCCAGGTGAAGCTAGAGAAGTGTGGTGCAGTGAAAGGCTCTGGGGGCCACATCTCCAGGGAGAGCCCATCTGAGAGCTCAGAGCATGGTCCTGTGATCTGCAGGAGCACAGGAGAAACATGAAGGCACGGAGGATTTAATTGGCTGTAACTGACCTGAAAATAGCTCCCACTCAGCTGAACATCCTGGGTGGAGGTGACAGCAGAAATGCTCACTTAAATGCTACAGAAAGAAAATAAAACTGTTGTCCCTTTACAGGTAGGAAATGCATGTAGGAGATTTTATTAGGATAAAGAGGGAAAATCAAAGTCTAGCGTATACACCCAGGAGGTATTTGAAGCTAAGAATTAGTTTTGCAGTAAGAAGTAGAACTTGCTAACTGGCTCAACTATCATTTAGGAATCCACAGTGAAATGGCTAATTTATTATACAAATTAGACCAAGGCAGAATAAGGCATTCTGTTTAATCATAAAAATTTGGGGGTGGAAGTCTTTTATTTTTGAGCAGCACTGAATATTCTATAAAGTCAAATCTCCTCACTTAAATGAAGGTATTAAAACAGAGGGAAGAAAGTGAAAGAGGTCACACTGTTTCATCAGGATTACTTTCAAGTAGTTTGTCTTTAACTCATTGGGTTTTCATGAGGAAAACTGTATCAAGTTTCTCTTGAGCTAACTTAGCTGCTATGTGATATGACAAGTGGCTAGTTAAATGACTTAAATAAACCAAGAAAGGTCAGGATTTCTTATCAATATTTCTGCCTGAGGAATAAGTATGCTTTTTTTTTCTCTGCCCTCAGAATATAAGATGTTCCTAGTAACATTAGCAATAAATCAAATATATGCTTGATTCTCCAATTGGTTCACAAATGCAGATAATTCTTATCTTCAGAGTAAGGAACAGTGTCTGCCAGGAGGGAAATCTGCAGCACATTTCAAGTGTTTATCACAAGAAGTTGAAGCATGTGCAATACTAGTTCCTTCAAGGAATTCTGTGTGTTAATCTGGTTAGTGGCCAAATTTGTGAGGATTATGTTAAAACTGTAGTCTTCTAGTCAGTAAAATACCTAAATCTCTCTACAGCCTAACCCCTCGTGTGTTTTACCTGGCCTGTGATTGCTTTCTCAACTCAATTATGGTGTGGGAAGGATGCAGTGATAATGTGCTTCCTTGAACTTCTCCAGTCATCCTGACCTCCACTGCTTCAGTAGAAACAGATGTAGGAAGGAAATATCAGCCACCTGAGTCTGTTTCTCTCCCTGTTCCAAGCAGTTTGAGAGGGGAAATTATGGAGCTGGTGAGACCAGGTGAGGGAGATGAACTCTGCTTTGTCACTGGGAAGGCAGCCAGTGAGATTGGCTTCAGATGTGTTTTTTGCTTTTGTTGTCAGTGAAGCTCAGCATGGGACATAATGCATAAGATCTGGGCATGCTTTGACTTTTAAAGACCTGGTCCAAACATTTATGAAGACAAACTATCCATTGAGTTCATAGCCTTGGGATTTGGCTTTAAAAGATCCAGACTCTCATCCAAAAGTTCTTGAAGTTTAGAGATGCTTGTGTAAAGAGTGCCTTCGGGAAGTGTAATTATTTTTAATCAATTTTTGGGATTCACAAAGTAAGCTGCTGTTGATTACATGATTTAGACATGCTCTCCACAGACTTGGTGGGGCTTCATGCATTATTTTACAGTGATTTTTGCTTATTATGGGAACTGCATGATAATAGCTGTTTCAATTACAAGCCTATTAGGCAGGTAATTGACAACACAAGTATACTATAAAGTTACACTCTGCTTGCTCCAAAACAAGTGCTGCACTGTGGTTCTAGGCAGGCAGTGCTGATAATCAGTGAATAAATTATTACCTAATTATCTACTTCTGTCAGAATCCCAGCTTCATTCAATAAGTAAGTTGGTCAAGGGTTCATTTGTCTCTTTGCTTTTCCTCTCCTCTTTATCATCTCCCATGATGAGAAACTGTTCATCTGGTTAGGAGTCTTGCCCAGACCCTGGCAGCAAATGCATTCTGTCAGCTGTTATGTCAAAAATCAGATCTCTAATTTAGATCTAATCAGATCTCTCATATCTGCAGAAGGTCACTGAGAACAGAAGAGTGACAATGCCTGAAATTGGATTCCAATTCTGATCCTTAAGAGAGGCTTCTGAAGGAGTCAAGGGTATTCAGTTCAGCCTAAATACTCTCAAATGAGATCTCAAATGCCTTACAAGTTTTAACTCATTTTCCTAATGCATCAGAAAGGTCAATAGTGATCAAATCCTGTGTGAAAGGATAAACAACAAATTATTTTTTAAAGTGAGGAAAATATCAGGATCAGAATCCAGGCATTCCTTATGTCTTCCTTGTGTTAATAAGGATAATGTGCAAGTTTTAAAAACTTTCCTCTATAAAAGACTGAATACAAAAGAAAAGGAAGAACTGTCCTCTTTGAAAACTTTTAACCACCCTTCTGATAAACTACTCTATTGAGAAACTGATCTATTTATCTCTGAAACTTTATACATCAGCTGTGATAGAGTTATGGTGGAGACCATAAATAAGATTCTTATATCTCTTAGTTATTCTTAAACCTTTCTGCTTTCCTAGACAACTACATGACGTAGAAGCTGAGCTTGTGTTTCTCAAATTCTTACACGTGCTTTTCATCAAATCTTCTCTTAATACAGTCATGACCAACACAGAGTGCCCTTGTGAGCTCCTGCTTGGAGATGAATTTTCGATCTCCCATGGTGAGCTATCATAGATTCATTCTGCATTCAAATGTCTAAACTGTCTGCTGTGGACTTGGAAACACTGTCATACCAGTTCAGAGAATTAGCAAATCATAATTTTTTATCTGGTTGCCACTGCTCTTGTTGCTTTAATCACCAAAGATCACTGTGAATCTCCAATATGTAATGTGTTTTGTATCATTTCACTCAATTTTAATCCTTTAGTGTGTGCTCCAGAACAGGAGGTGCATGAAAACTCTTCTCTTACCCTAACCACTTCTCTTTAATCTCTGAATCTCTGAGTGTAAGCTGACTTATAATTAGCAGCTTGATCCATTTTGTTCAGAGAGATTCTAGTAAGACAAATAAGGAAATGAAACTTGTTTCATCTTTTCCTTCAAAATATTGCTTCCCTTGTAGCAGCTCAGAAGCAGAAGAAAAAAGAAACAAGTTCTACTTTGATACTGTCAAGGTCCAGAGAATATGAGAATGTTGTTGAGTAAGAGGCTCAATAAAGAAGACAAAAGACAGATTCCTGTTCCTGACTGTGCAGGGGAGTTGCACTGCCTGTTTCCCTGCCCTCCAACACCACTCTGTTTGGACTGCAGAACAGGTAGGACCTTCTCACCCACCATTTGCTCCTCTCCAAGGGTCAAAGGACAGTTAATTAAAAGATCTGCTTGTAGAAAACAGCTCTAACTCACAGGAGTCATTTGTGATGGACAGGTGATTATCTGCATTAGCCATATTTTAAAACTGTTTATTTTCACTGCTCAAGGTTTCTAGGTGCAGTCATCATTACTGACAAAGCAGAGCACTATGGGAGTGTAAAATGCAAGTTTAGCTGTGGTCCCCGTTATCCTGCTGAATCTAATCCCACCAATCTTGTAATGGCATGTGATTGACAACCAAAAATCAGCAGAATATTGGATTTCCTACAGTTCAGTAGGCTGCCAAGAAACTTGTTTCAACTTTTCATGATAAAAAACCAATTCCAGTTATGAAGCCCTCCTCAAGATCTCGGACTTTCAGGGGTTATGTATGCAACATTCTGTCTATAAGCATTCTGACTGAAAAAGTCCTTGAATGAGAGGCTCATTTTCTCAGGCATTTTGAACATTCCTGGCACACTGGAGACCTGACTATAAATATTTTAAAAATTATTATTATTTAACATGTTTATTTCTTTATTATAAATTATATTATCTAAATTTATTTATTATTTATTTGTTTTAGCTGAGTTGTTTGTTTAAGGTTAAATTTCAAGGTGCAAGGTGCAAGTTTATTTTTTAGTTCAATATTTAATTCTTAGATGCTGAAATAATGTGGGGTTTGTTGTTTTTTGTTTTTTTACTTCAGTCCACAAGATTAGACCCACAGCCCATTTCAGATGCTTCTGTCTGGGACACAAAAACCCTGTCACCAATGAATGAGGGAAGATGACACTCAGGATTAAAATGATAAATATTTATCAAAGAATAGGAGGTTCAGGCAAAAACATTTAGGAAAAGAAACCTGGTCATTTCATGTCATCTGCTTAGAATGATAATGATACAGTTTATGTGAGAACTGAAATTAAGGTTTCAATTGCTTCTAAATTAGAAAGCGCACATGCACACACACATGCACAGAAATTAATAACACCCAGAAATAGGAAGGACAACAACAATGGGATGCAGAGGGGTTTTGATTATTTCAGCATGTGGCCTAAAACGTGGCAGATTCAGCAAGATGCAGATTTGCATAATGTAATGAGACTGGAACCAAAGTATCGGGAAGACAGACCGAGTGCTAATTAACTAGACACTGCAGTAAAAACACCAGCATGGCAGCATAGTGCAATGCAGGAAAGCATTCCAGGGACAAATGGATAGCAGTGCTAATTGCATTAGAAAAAAAACCCCAGCCCTACTGGCTAAAGTCCTCTGGAGCTATTGCTGCAAACTTTAGCACAGCGTTGGAGAAGTTTCTTGTTAGCTGGAAGTTGTTTGGAGCTGCAGATCCCTGACAATTGCTGGACTGACAAAGACCCTGATCAGTCATTGTCTGAATGGAGCCAGCCCAGAACTACAGAAAAAGCAACAGCATTGAGATGGACAGCAAGAAGTAAATCCTCCATCCCCTCTGGAAATGCCTACTGTTTGTAGCTTGCTTTCTTTTCAATCTGTGTATGCAGAACACTGGAGACACTCTGTAAAGGAACTCCATGCCCTCTTTGTTTGGTGTTCTGGCAGCGTGCCATGACTGCCAAGGAATAGTTTGTCTCTCTTCCCTTATTCTGAGGGCTGAAATTTGAGACTGGGATTACTCTCCTGTGCCTAGAGCATCCCTAATCACCCAGAAAATGGTTTCATATGCCTTTTTCTTGCCTCCAGGATTCTATAACCAGAGCTAAATTGATAAAAAGCTTTTTTAATAAAAGAATCATTAATATTTAACTGCTG
Source organism: Sylvia atricapilla (assembly GCF_009819655.1). Taxonomy (NCBI): domain Eukaryota; kingdom Metazoa; phylum Chordata; class Aves; order Passeriformes; family Sylviidae; genus Sylvia; species Sylvia atricapilla. The sequence continues at coordinate 11,117,041 of NC_089147.1, forward strand.
GCATTAAACTTAGAGATGTATTTGTGTCTACTTTACACAAATGTCTGCAATCACCTATCAATAATTTAGGCACGTGAGTTTCTTTAGACACCTCCAGCAGTTGTATTAACCCAGTCCTCTCTTTCTTTCTTTCTTCCTGAGGACTGAGCAGCTGTGGATGTGTGGATAACTCTAAGAGGGAAGAGAATTCTGCAGGACTGCTACGCCCCTGTGTTCCATGCTCATGGAAAGGAAGAGGAGCAGAAGAAAATTCTTCCCAAGCCTGAGGCCAGCTGCAGAAGCATCTGTAAACTCAAGCAGCAGTAGTTTGTGATTTTAAATCTGACTTGCTCCTCTGCAACCTGACAGCTAAAGCATGACCGTCATGATGGTGCAATCTTATTTTCCCCAAGGAAAGTCTCCTTCTCCCTAAACAGCCTGTTCAGAGGGAGCAAAGCTCACCTAGAAGCCTCAAGGTGAGGCCATTTTCTGGGAGGGGGGCCCAGTAACACTTCAAGACACTTGCTTTTTGCTTTCATTAGATACATGTTTCTTCAAAGAGTGTGTTAGGTAAGCAGGAAGGATTTCCACACCCTGCTTAGCACTGATGTGTTCATTAGATGTGTTGTATTGTTGCTCCAGGTACTGCCACCTGACTGCATACCTGTTCCAGCAGTGAAAAAAAAAACTTATTTACAAATGAAATTATGAAATTATGAAAATAAGAAGTCATAGGTGATGGGACAAAACCATTTTGACAATCTTCTTTGATAAAAGGAAAACAGTTAGTCACAAATAATTTATGCAGTAGGTGAGACATTTTAGTTGAGCAGGCTAGCCAAAATCTTCTGCTGACTTGTTGTGAATGACCACACTCCACACACCCAACTCCATTTGAGGGTATTCCTCATTCATAATTTTCTGTGGAACACCCTGACTTATTGCGTCTGTCTCTTACAGGTGGAATTTAGACACCTTTGAAGGTCACTTAGAGGAGGACTAGAACTGGTGTTTCTCAATCAGATAAGGAAAGAAATTAATCCCAGTCCAAATGTTTTAGTCAAAAGAGAAAGTGAAAAAGGATTGTTCTGTTTGAGTATTAAAAAACACCCAAAACTCAGCCCAGATGCTTACATTTCATGAGTTTCTGAGATGTGAACAATGAAGTAGCCTTTTCTGTTCATTAGCTGTGGACTGGTGAGGTAACCAGCACCATGGGAAACAAAAAATATTGTCATCAACTCCTTTCTGGAATATTGTTTAGTAGAGACTCAGGTTCATCTGCAGACAGACAAATAAGGATGCTGAGATGAAAAGGCCATAAAAGGAAATCATGTTGAGATGGGAAGAGGTAGGGCAAGGACTCCTCTTTTTCTCTCCTTTTCTTTCCCTTCTTTTCAAGCTCATTAATATTAATATACATAGAGGCATCCCAGCAGAATTAAAGCTGTTTATTTTGTATAATGTGATCCACTGCATCCCTAGTCACTGCCCCCCAGGAAAATAGGGAAGGTCAGAGGTTTCTGTACACCTGATAAAAAAAATCCATCAGCTCCATTTGTATTATATATCAGTGAGAGGTTGGACCTGCCATTTCTTCTTCTGATTTCACATCAGTATTTTCAGTCAGAAGATACATCTCCTGTCCTGTTCTCATTTCTCCTTAGTGCTGCCACATTCCAGGTACATCATCCTTCTGAGGGACTGTCAATGACATTTTGTGTGAAGGGAGTTTCTACTCATAAGCAGTGCCCACCTCCTTGGAGATGGGTTCACCTAGTTAGCCAGGATGAACTGCCTCCCTGAACTATAACAGCAGGCATGGGGGAAAAATAAATGTTTTCTGACAACATGGATGAATGCACATAATGCTTTTAAATTATTTTGACAGTTTCCTCTGGGTTTCTACTTCAGCTTACGAGGCCCTTCACGAGCTGGTTGGTATCCTTCAGGCGGTAAAGTATTGCCCACAGCCATACATTACCCGCAGAATTTATCATATTTACTTGAATTCATCCCTACAAATCTCAGGACTAATGCAACGTTCAATCATGCAGGCAACACACACAGAAAATAGAAAACAGCATGGGACTGCCTCCTTGGGAAAAATCTCAATATATCAGTGCATAGTTATTAACTTCATTTGTTAAGGTATATGCCATGATCACAGCCACACTGAAGGGTTTGCAATGTTCACTGATCTCCAAAGGAAACGCAGCAAATTATTGATTCTAAATATCAGATGTGGAAGCCCTACAAAAAATGATACATTTGGATTCCATCCCCAATTATTTTTATTTTAATATTATGCAGGGAGAAAAAAAGAACATGAAAAAGATGTCAGTCAAAGGACAGCTATAATTACCTCTAGAGAAATAGATTTTTGTCCTTTGTTTTGTGGGGGTGCATCTTTAACCTAGTTATTACTCCTCTTTGAATTACATTCCTGGCAATTTTCACAGGATATATTTCAAGCATTCTTTGAAAAAGTATTTATTTGTTTGAAAATATTTGACTAAATAGTTTTAATTTTTCAGTTTTTGCTTTTGTTTTGTTGGGTTTTTTTGGTGTTTTTTTTTTTTTTTTTTTTTTAACTGTTATTATCTGAAAGGTTTTACTCATTGTCTCTTGGCACCACCAATTCAACCGGCCTAAACCTGTAACTTAAAAATAATTATTTTCTGGAAAAATAATAACAAAAATTTCCACGTCAACACCACATGTTCTCTTTCAGCCATGTCTGATCTCATATTTGTACAAAACATATTAGAAATCTTCCTCTCCCACTGTCCAAGTAAATTCTGCATTCACATGTAAAAGTTATCATTAGATTATACAGCAGGTTAGATTAATGCCCTAAGAAAAGTACAAATCCCATCAGAGAATTAGCCCTTTCTGATACAAAATCATTCCAGTTTGCTCCCAGGCATTTCTCACCAGCAAAAAAGTTAAGGAAAATGGCAATAACATTTGATATTTTGAGATTTAGCTGACAGGAGAATTTTGGCCTGCCATGTGGTGGTGGGTTTTAAAATATTTTCTGTATTGCAATTCATTGTAAAAAAAATGAATAAATAAAATAAATGGCTGAGTGCCATCAGTTAAAGTTCTAATATGATAAGAATAATTATGTTCCCAGTCCATTAAACTTGTGACACAAACTCTATAAATGCTCCAGGGAATAAGACGCAATATTGTGATGGTAAAACCTGCATCTACCAAAGGAAAGAGTGCCACTAAAATAAAGAGAAACATTGTAAAGAAACAGAGATTTTATGAGGTCATGCGTGGCAAGTAAGCATGATGAAATGCTAATTTATATCCTTCACAGTGCAGACCCTGCTGCTGCAGCAGGAACTAATCTTCTGCTGTCAGTGGAGGAGAGCCAGTGTTGGAGACAGGCAGCACAACAGAGATGGACAGACCTCTCTTGGAAGTGTTCTCACCAGAGCCTCTGCATCACAAAGTTCTCAGCTGTCCTCTCCCAAAGTTCTTGTCCTGCCATGGTGCAATGATTCCCACAGGTCTGAAAATCCTTCCTAGTTCCCTGCAAGATCAGATTCACAGAGAGAGAAGGAACATGGGATAGCAGAGCAGCAGATTCTTGGTTTGGAGATGTTGGGAAGCGGAATTTGAGAAGTCCTAGGACACCCTGAGGCAGGACAGGCGAGCTGCAGGACAAGGACAGATTCCCTGACGGGTGATGGATACTGCACAGCCACTCCTCCAGCTCTCCATCAGCACTGTGTCTGCATCCAGCCCTGCTGGAGCTGGAGGATGATTTTGATTTTAATTCTCAAGCATGATCTTGTGTTGAGAACCAGTCTATATACTTTATTTTCACACCCAGGCATTTAGATTTGGTAAAGCCTGACCACCTCACACCAGTGCTCTCTAAATTAAGCATTCAGACTCTTTCTTTCAAAATGGCATACTCAATTCCAGAAAATGTCTCTTTCTGAGAACAGAGTCTTTTCACTGATGGTAGCAGTTTTTCAATCTGGCAATGAATCAACTCCCTTCGTTCTTTACTTGACTTCAGCCTTTTGCAAATGCACTGGAATAGCACACAATAGGCTCTGGGACATATCCTTTCTACCCACACAGGATATGGTTTCTGGACATTTTCTATCTCTTTGCTTCTTCAGTCTAGAGAGAACTTTTCTACTTTTATACCCTTCATACCAGTACAAAGTGAGAGGGCAGTTGCTTCCAGTGTGCAGTTAACAAGAGGAAAATAGTGGAAGCTTGACTGCATTATGGAATAACAAGCTTCTATCTTTCCTCCCTTCCTTCTTTTTATTAATTCTGTTGTCAGCTTATTATCCATGAGACAGAAAACTTGGGCAGTTTGGAACAAGATAAGAATGGCAAGATTAAAAATAGAGCCTTAAATGCTGTTCAGTAGTTTGGGAGCATGCTTCATTATAACCTATGGAGGAATTCAAATAGAAAAGCACAGCTGCTTTGGATTCCTGTCCAGAGAAACTGCATAAACACAGCTTGCATAAAAATAAATGCTTTGCATACTAAGGAAATGGCCTGTTATTTGCCATAGAAACATTCTAATCTTATTCCTCCTTTTTTTAAAACCGTCTATTATAGAACCTCAGAGTTGTTCATTCATATTTTCGTTGGAATAATTTTCATGCCTTTGACCAGTGAATGATTGTGTCCTAGCCAAGACACAGACATGAGAACATCAGCCCCACAGGTTAATGCTTCTGATAATCTACTGACTAATCCCAGAAGTTAAAAGATCGAATAGTATCTAAAAATCTCTTGAAATAACAATTCCCTTTATAACCATTATGTGGTTCTCTACCAATTTCACTCTCTGCTATATCACCCTCAAACTTTACTGGATTGTATGAAGAATGTCTAATGTCAGTCTGATATGTTTAACATTCATCTTACTACACAGTGCTTAACAGTACACGTTGTATTGTTAAGGAGGTTGCATGAACCATAATATTTTCAATGTGAAATGAGGCATCTAGGATGTTCAGCATTATCACTTTTGATCAAAAACTGAATATTGGGAGAAATACTATGATTCCTAAGAAATTCAGATCTTTACATCACAGTGAAACATTCTTGACATGTGTTCTGGGCCAAGTGTAAATTTTTATGCAAGAATTATCAGGTGATGGTCTATGGGTTGTACCACTAAGGAGATCAGCAAAAACTCAAAATCTGTGCTTCTATAGATCACAGATCTAGCTAGCATTTATAGGGGGTGAACAATTATTGTGCTTTGATAACAGAAAATTACTTGAAATTCAGAAACACTTGACAAGGTAAAAAAAATGAGCAATATAATATCAGTGCAAACAAACACTAATGACTGTGAAACCCAGTAGTGACATATTACAAATTCTGTCTCCACAACATTGAACCCCAGAGGAGCTTAGCTGTTCTTTACTGGGAACAGCACATTCCTCAACACAAACCTTAGCATCTCTATTTCAATCTCCTGTGTCAGCCAAAAAGGCAAATGTCACAACTGAAGAGTCCAAGGAATTGCTTCTACACTTTACTGAGTTTTAATTTCGCTGCAAATAAAAGCAAAACAAAATAAGGATTTAGCACCACAGAATACTAGATGTGTTCCTAAAATTCTGGGATCCAGATGTAGGCTGAATTCATTTATGTAGATTAAAGCATGGAAATGAAAAAGATGTCTCTGCAGACTGTGGGATAAAAAAAAACTTCCAAAGATTTTCCCCCCTCTGCCTTTTTCCTTCTTCCTAAACACGTTCTTCATGTACTACTCTTATTGCACCACATCGCACCACTTGGGGAAATGCTGTTGGAATGATCTTTAGGAGTATGGAACATTGGTGGATGCAGTTGGGAAGAGGTGACCAGCATAGGGTAGAATCAAGCTGAATCAAATAATAGTTTCAGGGCTGCTGTGTGCTCAGATGCCACCTGCTCCACTCTCAGTGGCTCTGAATCCTGCCATGCGGCACATGATACACCCTCAAGTTGAATAACTACCAGTATCTCCATTTTGGTGCTGATGAAGCAGGTGATAATCTCTTCTCTGTGGTGACAGTGACAGGACCCAAGGGAATAGCCTGAATGTCAGGACATGTTTAGGACATTAGAAGTTCCCCCATCCAGAAGCAGGTTTGCTATTGGAATAGGCTCCCCAGGGCAGTGGTCACAGCACCAAGCCTGCCAGAGCTCGAGAAGAATTTGGACAATGCTCTCAGACACAGGGTGTGGCTCTTGGGAATGTCCCATGCAAAGTAAGGAATTGGTCTCAATGATCCTTAGGGTTCTCTTACATTTCAGCATGTTCTGTGATTCTGTGAATTAAAGGTTGATCTTGTGATGAAGGAAAGAGGGAAGCATTTAATTCTTTCCTCTTGGAAAACCATCTATTCACTTTTCAAACCTGGGTAATTTAGGCAGACATAAGATATATGATACAGTGCTCTGTAACAGCCAAATGGCAGAGGAAATTTAAAACATTTAATTCTAAATCATGCATTCAGCTCTTCTGAAGAAACAGACTGCAGATCAATCTTTAAGAAGTCATTGAGATGTGAGCAACAATTTCTTACCTTCACAACACTAAAATTGAGGGTAACTCAATTGAAGATGGAAATGTTTTACTCTGTATCTACCCATTCCACAAGTTCTCCTAGTAACAGGCATCTTTCTGTCACAATAATGAATGTAGTACTGGGGCCACAAAAAACCCATCTCTAGTAATGGAGCATGACAGAGTATGGCTGATTTAGCAGGACTGAAAATGCTCCAAAATAAACTTCAGCTTTGGTGGTCAGACACAACCTGAGCCATACCTGCGTCCCTGGCACCCTTTCTAATCTCTCTGCTGAAATTATAATGTTAACTGAGACAAACAAAAATTATCATGATCACTATTTACCCAAGACAACTTTTGCCATTTCCTAACATCTTCCAAACAGTTCTACTTCAGAAACATGACCTAGCACATTCAGTACTTTCCGTACCTTGCTGTCCTTGCTCCAGAGAGGTAAACAGACCCTTTTTGGGAGCAGGGGCCACTGAAGACTTCGTGGATGTGTGCAATGGTGTGTGATGTGTAAATGTTAAAGCTAGAAATAATCCACACCATACAGCTGCCTAACATTACTCAGGGGTACAGAGCTCATCCCAGAGAAGCACAGAGTCCCTTGCATGGTGCTGTCTCTGAAATACTCTCTTCTGTTTCTGCAGAAGCTTATTAGTCCCACTTTCCTAACCACACTTTATGATCTCCTGTGCCACTGTTACCCTTAGATCATCTCTCATTGCCTGGAGCATACATGGCCTAATTCAGGTAAGATAAAGTTATCTCAAGGGAGAAAGGGCTAATGCAAAGCCTTTTAATGTCTGTTCACTTCAATGGACCTTGTGTCCTAATAACACTAACAGATATCCACCTGAGGGAGATCTGAAAAAGAAGTGGAGTGATCCAAACAGAAAAGGATGCACTTTTTATAAGAGTCATTTGTGTGAATATACATGTGAATATTACTGTAAAGCCTTTAGGATAAAGATATGTATGAGAAAGAATATCTCTGAAAACATCTCCAGGAAACTGGCAGAGAAGGGAATTAAATGGGATTTCATTGTAGTAAAGTGATGAAAAACCTGAAAATAGTTTAACAGCAGGTCTGGTGGTGTACCTGTAACTTCTTCTCACTCAGCTGTAATCTGGGCACAGAGAATCTTAATTTACAGGAGAGATTTTTCAAAGTAGAAATTACTGCCACATGATTTGGGGCAGCAAGATTGAACAGTGTGTCAGACACCTATCAGTGTGCAAATCTGAGAGTGCAGTCTTGTCTCAGCTTAAATGCAGTCTTCATCAGCCTTTTAAGAATACTGTGGCATTCTAAAACCTACTATATCTACTTAGTAAAAGTTATGAAAAACCCACAAATGCTTATTATGAAAAACCACAAATGCACTGTTGTATTATTAAGGCCTGTGTACTACCATAACCACCCTGCACTGCAGATGAGGTCTGGGGGCAGCAATTGATCAAGAGCATTAAAAATATGTTGATGCCTGTAGTTATCAATTTATCATATCTACCCCCTGCTCCTTTTTGTAGTGAAATGAATGATGAATCTATTGTGAATCATCAATTCCCATAAAATGTATAACTCCAAATAGGAACATGCTAAAGAATTTATAAAGGGCACAGTGGGCCTGGATACATTATCTTGTTTGACATTGCTTATACAAGAAACCTGAAATACACAAATTGATTGATTTGTGTATTTCATCAAAGCTTGATTTAATTTATCAAGGGGACAGTGACAATTTGCATTCATCAACAGATAAAGTCAGGTTAGAGTCAAGCTGCTGGCTCAAACTCTGTTTTCATATTGCCTTTATTTATACTCCCTACTCTGTTTAGTTTTAAAGGCACAGTTGTGAGACTCCTTTTCTTTATTTTTTAATGTTTTCTGAAATGTTTTGGGGACTGAGACAGTAATAACTCTTACTCTGTGTTCAGAACTTGTTCAGTTGGTGGAAGTGAAGGTTGGCAAGGGTTTTGACCTCACTGCTGTAGCACTGACCTTTTCACAACCCTAGAGAAGTCTGCCTAATATGTCTGCAAGCTGAATTAAGGTGGAATTTATGGGATTTTATAGCAGATAGGAGAGATAATTCCTGTTCCATCTCTCAGTTGTGCACATAGCCCGAGATATTTAGCTGACAACAAAAATACTTGTGCATCTAAATTCTATGCTAAGCTTTAAAATTTATGTTACTTTTATTCCTGTCCCTTTATTCAACTGATATTTGTCCCCTTTATTTGTCCTCCAAATCCCTCTGTTCTTTAGGGCAGTAAATCTTTCTACCAACATCCCATGAAATCCTTCCTAATTCTGAAGGATTCATGAAATCCTTCTCTGCATTGAGCCTGAGCCTTTTTCAGCTCAGGACCATCTCAGGAAATCCTTGCTAGAGGAAGGGACCAGTCCTTACTCATCTCCCTGACTATGAGATAAGGGTGATATTTTCTCTGACATCTCTCAGATGAAAGCCTCATGCAGCTCATAGGGGTTATTCCCTGATCTGGCTCCCACTCACTGCACAAAGACAGGTCAGCAGTCATGTTCACCTGCAAAATAGAATGTGCAAATTCAAGACAGGCCTCCAAGTCAGCTTAGTTTCAACACCTGTGTTTTCCACTGATTTTAATGAAACTTCAAGAGTGCTATGCTCTTGTGAATTTTGTTCCACTTTCCATCAAGTGTCTCCATAAGTGAGAAGTTGCATAATTCTGAGCCTAATTTCAGGTTGATTTAAAAATGCAGTTCTGCTCTTTCAGCAGCTTTATTGGCAAAGTACTTTTTTGAGCTGTGTTCTCTTGCTTTTTCATATATAATTAATTGCAACAGAGGCTTATTGCTTAGAGGATAAGATACTCCAGTGTAAAGATGTCACATCTGTTAGATAAGGGGACAGTGAAATCAGAAGCATTACCTAGGGTTGAGCTGAATGCCAATGTTCAGTGGCTCTGATGTAATTAAACAGTACATTGCTCAATCTAGTCAGGAACATAGGAACAGAGAAACACTATTTAGAAGAGACTGTAATGTTATTACAGAGCCTGATTCAACAAAGCACTTGAACATGAGCTTCAGATTAAGCACACATTTAATTCTTCTTCCACTGCAAAACAAGTTAAAATAAGTATATGCACAGTTGACTTGCGGAATATATAAACTATGCTCAGAGAAGAAACTTGCAGGGGCCACTTCCCTGAGACCATCTTATGATCTCTAATCTCTCTCTCTATGCTGACAATCCTGTGACTATAAAACCTGCTATTATCTTAGAAAAAAAAAAACCAAAAACCAAACAGCCAAAACCAAAATCTAAACCAACAAACCCACCCACACACAAAAAAAAACACCAAAAAGAAGACAAAACAAAGCGATAAAACAAAATACCCCAAACAAACAACCAAAAAAAAATTAACAAGGAGCTGGAAGACCGGAGAAAAAAGACTAAGCTCGTGAAATGATTCAGCCCTTTGGTACCAAAATTATTTTAGCAACATGAAGGCACCTAGTACACTTGTACAATTTTGTAAGTACACTAAATGATTTCAGCAAATATGGACAAAAAGTCATAATTCTGAAAAGTGCTTTGTGATCTTTTGGGATCCTGGTCATCCCAATAGTAGATGCCTGGCAAAGCAGCTGAGTTTCCCTCTTCAAACAGATATGAAGTGAAAATTAAATTCACATTTGCTGGTGTAGAGCAGGACACTATAACCCTGCATCTGAAATAGCCATGTTTACCAGGGTTATGGTAAATAAAATACTTTTAACATCTGAATTTTTGGGTCTATCACCAAGGTTCACAGACTGTCAGGTGCTTAAATGTCAGTCTGAACTTGGTCCAGAAAAATACACCAATTGAAATTATAACAGATTTACTCATCACACTGCCAAAGTATCTCAAACTCCACTTAAACATGTACAGTTGGCTTGTTTAATTAAAAGGAAAAGAGAATTAAAACATCTAGAAGCTTTAGGAGAAAAATATGTACCATTTGTTTAAAAATGCAGTACTACAACTGAAGGAAGAGCCAGTATTCTTTCTCTAGAGCTGGAGAAATTTAACAAGATAAAAATGAGTCAGGGAGAGTTCCAAAAGTACACTGATACCACAGTGGAAATGGATTGGAAAAAAAAATGGAAGTAAAATGTTGAGCTGATTAATATGCTAAACTCCTAAATGAGATGGGTCCTGTTAATGAATTAATTCTACAATTTCATTTGCTTAAATCTTGTTAAAATTCCCTTATATGAATCACTTTGTGCAGTAGTTGAAATCAATCAAAGTTTCGAGGATGGAATGGCTGAAAATTCTTTGGGATTTTCTTTAAATGCATCATTACAACAAGGCACTTTCCAATTTCATTCTTAGTTCCAAGAAATCTGCCAGAGGGCAGGAAAATGCTTGTGACTTCCATTAGCCTTTTCAGCAGGACTGTCATAAATTTCTTCCCTATCCAAGGATACATCAACAGGAAGACAGACCACTGTATGTACAAAGTAAAACTATCTGTTACCCAGAAGAAAGGTGATTTTGTACCAGTTCATCATCTGTGTGCATAATTCATTATATTATGTGTTTGGCATGGAGAAAAAGGGAAAGACGTGAATAAAAATAATATCAAACTTGTTCTAAAAGCTGAAAGTTTTCATTTCCTGATGAGATCATCTATTCCAGGTAGATGACTCTGCTCTTAGGTGAAACAATTGAAAAATAAATAGCATTTGCAAAAGCTGGCTTGTACAAATCCACATGGAAGAGGATTATATTCCAATGAAAATATGTGAAGCATATAACTGCAATGACAAGAAAAAAATAAAGCTAAATAATATTGGGAGTAAATACAAAAAGCTTTGTGATGAAACACTGAAGAATGACCTCAATGGCTATCTCCAGGGTTACTTTCATTATATGAAGCTGATTTTAGGACTGAGAAATATTTAGTTGCAGATGATGCCTTCTAGCATTGTTAAGAACTGAGACAGCAGCAAAAGGATTAAAACAGCACAAGAATTGTATGGCTAAACAAGCAGAGACACTTGATGCAGTCCTTTTAGTTATTATTATTATTATTACTATGAAAATATTTGTAGATCTTGTCAGTCTAAGTGTTATGATTAGATTGGTTCTGCTCAAGAAACCATAGATGAAATAAACTAGGAATTGCAAACTGTAGTTTTGTAGAAATAGAATTTATATCTGCTCAGAATTACCTCATGCCCTGTTCAGCTGAGACTGCACTGGAGAAGCTTTGGTAATATGTAATGGAAATGTGTGACAAAGCTTCTTTGATTTTTCATTTCAAACAGAATTCAGGGCATATATTCTGCAAATTTTAAATGTAACATTGAATGCTGAAATAACCTGTGATTTTTCCTTTGCGTTTTTGAAACCACCCAAGCATAACACAATTTTCCTCCTTTGTCCCCACAGTTTTCTGGTTTTAGCCTTGATTAGAAGAAAAGTAAATGTAATTGCCCCAAAGCCCCACTTCCTGACATGTTTGTACCTGTGCTGCTCAGTCTTTTCCTCTGGAAGATTAGGCAGAGGTATGGTGAGGGTGAGGATGCATTACTTGTGCACCCTGTGGGTCAAGAGCAGAAACAGGACCAGAACTCAAAAAGTCAATGGTATTTACTCATTTTTTTTTTTTCTTCAGATGCACAGGGATGGACTCCTAATCAAAATAGACATTGAAAACAAGGCCTTGCACTGCATCCAAACAAAAGAAAGAATCCATCTTTTATGGAACTATGTTGATATATGTGGTGCAAAGTAGAGAAGTACCTGGTTTTTAGTGTTAACTCAAGTGTAAGTCTTGGCTATTAAAAGCACTTGAACCCTCATTAAAAATACTAAAAATATTATGTGCATTCCCCAATTAAAAAAAAAATTTAAAGCAGCCAAAAATTCAGTATTCCACAACAGTCTCATATTACTAATGGCAATTTTTAATAGTCTTGCAATTAAAATAAATAAACAATAACACCCCACCCCCCCCCCAATAAAAAAAATAACCCAAATTTTATTAGAAGAGCTAAGAAAGAGAAAAACAAAAGTAAATTTCAGTGAGCTAAGAGATAGTCAATGGGGTGGAATGGAATAACATTTCAAGGACAAACTCAAAATTATTGCCAGTCCTCCTGGACACCTTAGCACCAAGGAACAACAGTATGACTGTGCTCCCACCTGAATCCATGCCAAAAAGACCATCAGTAAGACTGTCAGCAAGGCAGAATGCAGCTGGGAATAGCTAATGGGACCAGAAGCTCTTTGCCTGAGACAGAAGCTCTTCCTGTGCGCACTTGGATGCTGAAGAGGTGCTGTGTGCTCAAGGTAACGAGGCTTCAGGAAATAAGGCTTCAGGGTGCCGTGCTTCAGCTCACCTGTGTGCTACTTCCTTAAAGCTGGTGCTGATTTGCACTGCTTTTCTGGGTATTTAGATCATGGACAAAAAGGAAAGCATCTGTTTGGGATAAAACCCCAAACAAAACAGGCAAGGTATCCTTAGAAGGAACCATAACCCCAGTTGCTTGAGTAGGGGCTATTGGAATGGCAGAAAGTCCTGTGATTCTCTGTACCATGGATCAGTAAATGACTGGGGTTTCCCATTCCCTGCAGTTTAAAGAGGAAGAGTCTCACTGGAAATTAAAGCAGAGTCAGATGAAAACCTAACTGATATCAGCAGGGGAACTCAAACAAAGGCAAGGCAATAGTTCTGTTTGTTTAAAAGCTGTAGGGATGCAAAAGGAAATCCATTTGTCCCAAGGCAGGTCAAGAACTTTAAAAGGGTATTTATAGTTTTCCTTTGTGTGTAACTTCGTATAATTGCTGCCATAAGAAGAAGAAAGAAAAATTCAAAGAATTCTTTGTTCCCAAATTTCTGAACAGGTTCAAAGCACTAAAACTGGCATTTGTTATACAGATGCTCATCAGATACATTTCCCAAATCTTAGCGGGCTGGGCAGCAGGCATGGTTAGTGTCTTTCTGTGCCAGCCTGGGCAGAAGTGCTGGTTTTTTTAGTGCAGAGTTCTCCCCCCTCGTGCTGGGCTGCCAGTTCCATGTTCAACACAGCAACTTGACTGTCACCCTGTGCAACGCAGGCTGGGGCAGAGGGGAAGCTTCTCAGGCATGTTGCTTACACCTGCAAGCAATCTGGTAGTGTTTTGTGGCCCAAACAATTTCAAATAAGAGTGACTGTACTGATGTTACCTATCTATACAGGGATGCCCCACCTCTGGAAATGTTCATGGCCAGGTTGGATGGGGTTCTGAGCAACCTGGTCTAGTGGAACCTGTCCCTCTCCATGGATAGGAGTTGGAACCAGATGATTTTTGAGGTTGCTTCCAACCCAAACCATTCTATGATTCTATACTCATGGCATTAAACCCAATGCTGTTTGCTCTAGTAAATTATGAAGGTTTGAAGGTATGAAGGGTGTCTCCTTGCCTTCCATGCCTTTCATGGGGAAAAACTGGAGTAAGACTAATTACCTTAAGGGAACTTTGAGAGCAGCCTGTATCTTGGGAAGGGCCACCACAAGTGAAGATTTAACAGTGAGACCAAGGACTGAAGTACCTGTTAAACCCTCACTGACTGCAAACACATGCTCTTAGCAAGAAGGTGAGCACATCCATAGCTAGACGGACCATCCACCACCACCTGAAACCTAACAAAATTATCTCCCTCAAACAACCAGTATGCAGTGCAACCCAGATCTGATCACTGCCTTCTCTGTTTCAGGCTTCACTTTCATCCCCAATGGAGGTATCCTAGTGCCTGTGCCAGACAACCCAAGCTGCCAGGCTGATGCTAAAGGACACAGTTCTGCAGTGGATCATCGTGGCAGAGGATTAATGTCACTTTGATTTGCCCACAGACGATTTCTGCAGCCATGTGGACTGCAGGGTGTGAGAGTCCTCTCCTCTCTGCTGGCCAAGGGAAGGAGTTCAGGGGCTGGACACATCATAGCACAATGTGTTTGCCAGTGGTGGCTATGCCTGTTGGCCTCTGGAATAACCCTCCTGCTGATAGCAGGGCAAGGGAAGGGTGAAGTCACCCCCTGAGCCAACATCACTCTTCCTGAGTGATTGGAAGCCCACACAGGGGAAGACAATTTCAAAGATTCTCTGACTTATTTCATCCCTTCGGCAGCAACATGCAGACTGGAAATCAGTAGGAATTATTTTGAGAAGACAAAAGCCAACCAACTAACCAACTCAAGACCCAAAAACCCAGAAAGAAATTTGAAGAAAAGGCAAGTAAGGAACCCTCTTGATCAAGCCATAGGTGTTTTTCTATCAAATTATTGTGAACATTTATCATATTCCTCTAGGAGCCCTAAAGAACTTTAATTCGACATGACAAAACTATTAGTTATGAGTTAACAAATACCAGTTATGTCAGGCAATTTGATAAGAGAAACAGCACCTATGGATTAAATGCAGAGATTAGAGGCCATTCCTCTCTGTTCAAGTCACAGACAACTCCCCTTTCCCCATTCAGAGAGTAAGCAGCTTTCAGTTTGCCACATGGTCAGAAAAGAACTAAATCAACTAGGGAAAATCAACAGGTTGACCTGGTCACCATAGTTACAAAGACAAAATTTGCTGAATGTCTCCAAGAGGAGACAGATGCTTGGGATATCAGATCATGAGGAGAATCCTTCTGAAAAGAACTCTTTAAGTTACATTTCCAAAGTTGGGAACAACAAAAATCTAGAAAGTTCATAAATGCAGAAGTTTGGTACAAAAATGGGCTACTTATGTATATTTCTTAATTCTGTCCTTTCAGAAAGACTTTGTTAAAATATTCAGTGGCTTCCATTCCAGAGATGGCTGCATTTCACAGGTGAGTGAAACCATCACTGCAGGCAATATCTGTAGTGCACTTGCTGAATTTCTGTAAGCTTTATTATTACTGATTCAATCTGTGTAAGAGGAAAAAGGGCATCCAAATGGCACTTAAGATGGAATAAGGAGCCCTTCATAAAGCTATTAAGAAATTAATAATTACAGGAAGACAGATGTAATTATATCCAGAAGATCAATGCAGCTTTTAATGAAGAATTTCAGGACCCTAAATACAAATGGAGATAAGAAACTTCTGAGGCTCTCCCGCATAGCCCTGCTAGGTAAACAGGACCATGGAACAAAGGAATTACAATGCTGTTACACAAAACAAAACCATTCTGGAACCCTACTGGAAACCTTGAGGAAGCTGGTTTGAACTGTGAAACTCTGTCTTCTTTGATACATGTTTTTTGTAGATGTTTACAAATGGTCCTAGTAAAGAAATGTTCAGCGTGTTCACTGCAAATGGGGCAGATGACATGAAAAGTTGCCTCTGTTGAAATGCTTGTGTTTTCAGTGGAGATAAAAATCCTGACTCCCACAGACCTAAGCAGCTAGAAAGGAACCCCTCTCTGCCACCCTGCAGAAATCTCTAAGCACTGGCACTACAGAGAAGACAAGCCTTCATTATCCCTTGGCTGTGGTTGAGGCCAGGAGGAGACTTGGCAGGAGAGCTGCACGTGGAGGGTCTGTGTTAGGGTTGTAGCTTGGCCAGGGAAGAGCAGGGAGAATGTCATGGCTCCTCTGCCTCCTTCATCTGAATCCTTTAGGTTTAGAATGGACAAAAAAAACACGATTAAAAGAGCAATTCCACTGAGCAGGAGCTTTACCTCCTGTCTGCTGTGAGGAAAATAGACAAAGGGGAACAATAATACCTGACTCCTGTAGTGACGAATTATATGAGAGATAAGCACAGGGGAAAACAAACTGAATTAGCAAGCCCACGCATCATTTAAAATAAGCCCACAAACCCCAGCCTCTCCATGGACATTCAGCTATACAGCAGATGCCCTTCACACAGGCAAATACATATGACAGCAAATGGAGTGTTTTTCCAAAACACCAGAGAAATAAAAAAAAAAGTCCCAAACACCCAAAACATCCTAAAAACATAGCAAGGGGAATAAGCTACTGCTAAAATCCTGGGGCCCTGAGAGCTGAAAATGGTGTCACATGGAAAGAACATAAACATCAGCTTTCATAAAAACGTAAACACAAAAAGGTAAAAAAGAAAATGATTTTGCCAATAAACTCTGGTGAGGAATTTCTGTTGTGATCTTCTCTCTTTTCTCTGAGGCATGTCAGTACATCTCTGTGCTGTGCTTTCCTTCTGACTGCCTCCAAATCCCACACATTTGCTCCTCACCAGGAGAAATAACAAACTATGCTCCTCTTGCCACATATCTCTAGCAGATACCAAACTTAATTACAAGCAACACTTTGTCTGATCATTGGGGGAGTTGCAGGAAAAACAATATCCAACAAACTAGTCTTAGCACAAAATGGACATTGAAGAATAGTTGAAGCTAAAACATTGCAGAACACACCGTGGAGAACAATTCCTCATTCACTGGGAGCTAGTTCTGCACCAGGTTTGCAGCTGTTACAGCTCTGCAAGCTTTGCAGGAAGCCTTTCCATTTGTACCAGCCAAACATCCAGCTCACAGTGAAGAACATTTGAAAGAATTTCCTGGTCAATACTTGCCTAAAGTTTGTTTCCAGCACTTATCAGAAAAGTTCATTATGATGGCAAAAATAAAATACTCTTCTGAAAAGAAAGAAAATCCTCAATTATCAAACTACTGGCTTCAGCAATATTTTTTTGAGAGAGAAGGTAAAAAGGACAAAGTCTCAAGAGATTTTGAGGATTAGTGGGGATTTAATAGGAAATGCACTGCAGACAGCAGCTTTTGTCAGTAATTTTGAAGACCTGGATGGTCTGATTCAACAGGATGGAAAAGTCAAAAACTTGGCACTGAAAATTTACCAACAACAGAATAGCAACACTGTAAAACAACAAGCCCCAACTCTTTTCATAGTCCGTACATAGTATCTCTCTCAATCTGCTCCAAATCATAGTTACAATATTACTTCTGAGTGTACATTTGTCAATTGATAAACATTACAGATAATATGTTGAATTAGTTGTGATAAGCTGGCTATGGGGCTTAGCTGTGAAAAATTTGCTGTTCTGAAAGCAGAATAGACTTGAAAATCAAATCCATTCACTGGAGAGAAAGAGAAGGTTTGCTTAGCACCATACCACATGCAGCCAGAAGGAAAGGGGAAAGAGATGTGCAATGCCCACCTGGATGAAAAGGAAATCTGGAATCTTTTCTAGTCCCACAAAAGGTCTTGAAAAGTAAAGGTCTAGCTCTCAAAAGCTAAGTTATACAAGATAGCTATTGATAACAATTTGAAATGTAAAGTTGCAAAGACACAAGGGATGTAGAAGACACAGAAATTAAATGACGTGGTTTTCAACTCACCTAAATGAGGTTCCTCTTATTATTTTAAGTGAGGCCTTTGCCTGGCCATGGATGCTCAGATAGGACTCAAAAACAGCTTGTCTGATTAAAAAAATGTTATTAGATTTGATAGCTCCTGTCTGTAATATTCCCAGGTAGTGATGAGGAAGGATTAAGCCTGAGAATAGATTTTACAATGTGACTGTACTAACCACTGGGTAACCAGGTCAGAGAATTGCAATGGATTATTAATACACAAAAAGCCTCCCAAAAAATTCAGCTTTCTTTACAAGCATAGGATAAGAAAGGGATGTGTCTTACAAAATGTTCTGTTCCATCTGAAACAGAAATGCTTTTCTGTTTGTTTCAGTAATAACCCTCTCCAATTAAATGTTATCAGAGCTTATTTTCCTTTTGATTTGTTGGTATGTGCATAGGATGAAAAATTGATTAGTCATTTCAGCACAAGTGTCTTCAGCACTTTTTGTAGGATAATGAATGTACTCAAGAAAGATAAGAACTCCAGTGACAACATCTTTGTGGGAGTTTGTTTTTTTGGTTTTTTTTTTTTTTCAATTTTTTCCCATTATTTAATTAAACACCTATGATGTATGAAGCTTAGAAGAAATGTAAGCAGCTCAACCTGCTGCATACTTTGCTGTCAGAAACATGCCTGATGTGGTTCCGAGGAGCAGTTGGAAAACCCCCTCTGAATTGCTTTGATTTCCATTGTTATGTTCCTCTTTTAGTCCCTCCTCCTCAAAAACTGAACGAAACAAAACAAACAAAAAACCTGAAACCCCCAAACAATTAAACAACCCACACCAAAACTGGTGCTGTTTGAGTAGCACTCATGCAAACTTGGACCAAAGTTATTCACTAACAATGAGGTGTTCTGCACTTGAGACTTCTGCACTTCTCACGCACACAAACTTTGGAGAAAGGGGTGGGAAAAAGCTGGCCTTGAATCTCTGGTGCTCTGCATTCTGAATTATGGGGCAAAAAGAACAAAGCAATGAGGCGAATCCAGTTCAACTTTTCCAGTTCAAACAAGTTATGTGTGTTATGCTGGAAGCCAAAGAAGCCTGTCTGTCCTGAGGGCAAAACTGGACAGGTGTTTCACCCAGGTCCACTTTGTTCTGTTTGCAGCCTTAAAAAGCATTGGTCTGAAGTGGCTGAAACCATTTTGAGAATTATTTGAGCGTGTTAGAGACAGTGTCCTGGGAGCTCAGTTTATGCTTCTGGAACAGGACTTAAATGCATGACTCATGGCTGGCAGTGAAGAGGGAATTGTGGTCTTCACTTCTAGTGTTAAAAAGATTGCTCTTCACTGCTCATAAAACCTTCATATATAGGAGAAGATATCCTATTGACAAGTATTATTAGCCATGCACAGGCCTAAAAAATTTAAACTGGTTAAGCAGCTGGAGTTTTTTTTCCCCAATGAACATTATCTTTTTGCCACTCATATCAGAAGTGAGTATGATCATCTCCTTGCTTTTTCCCTCCACTAGGCTCTTCAGGACCTCTTAAGATTTCTCTTACCTTATTTCCAAAGCAGTAATATATTAACCCACACAAGGCAGCTTCAATGTGTACATCATATGGACCATAAACCCATTTTGATCCCTCAAAAACTGAACATTGTTTTGCAGTTGCATTTCCTTTCTCTGTCTTCCTCCAATGTCCCTCTCTCACTCCCTGCTCGCTTCCGCATTGGGAGCACTTTAAAGAAAGAATTAATTAGTGAAGCTAGCTACTCTGGCTTCATAACTCATTCCCCTTATTATTCACTATTGAGTCATGAGGCAGAAGGTGGGTGTCTTGATCTTGAAGGTAGGACAAAGATACAAAATATTTCCATCAGGTGCTGGAAGAAAGGTTACAACCTTCTTCATAAAGAATTCAATTAGGAATCACAGATAGGGGAAGCAAGTTTGTATTAATTCCTACAGATGCCAGAGTGCTTTCAATCTATTTCTGTTTCAATTCTTTCCTCTAAAAGATTTTTAACTAATCACAACATTAGATTAGTTCTTTTAAAACAGTAGGTGATCAATTGAATTTCAATGCCTGAGGAAAGAAATTTAAAGATTCCCAGATGTTTCATGGAAATCATCACAAAAGATTAAATTGAGAAGCAATTCTGACACTAACAGAATTATCTACCAAAGTATTTCTATTGCACAGCTATCTGGGTATTTTTGTATCATTTTTAAGCGATCACTAGGAAGTGTGGATAGTCTCAAGCAGGCAGGGTTTCACCCATCTATGTAAATGAAGCGCCATAACAAATTAGTGTTTGGTATATCCCGTGTGGCTTTTAGTTCCAAACATCTGAAGGAATGACCTTACAAAAAAAAAAAAAAAAAAAAAAAAAAAAAATTGACATATCTGGTCTTTATGTCAGTGAATTCTAAGAGGAAAATGAGGTGATTTTCTGTTGGGAATTATCAATTGCTTCCACAGAGGAGGGCCAGATGCTGATCTAATGCTATGTTAAAGCAGAAAGTGATTTTTTTTCTTCCTGGAAACATTCTGAACTGCCACCATTTTATTTCCTCTAATATTTGAGATGCATAGGAATAAGCTTTTCTTTCTTCTCTGATTTGTGTGCAGGCATATGTGTGTGGGTATAAAAACTGAAGAATCTCTACAAAGCTCATAAATGCATATTTAGTAAAGATTTGTTTGGAAATGACAAAACAGTTCTACTAAAGAAATTCAAGCTTTCTGATATTCCCAAATCTAGATGTATCATTTAAATTTGCTGTTCCAACACATTAACCTTTGAGGCAGTTTGATATTTAACTGACCACCTATTTTAAAAACTGTATCATCTTGGAGTGGTAGCCTGATTTTCTGATACCACCATTTTTTCCTGATGATTCAGCAACCATCTGGAAGAAAATCCATGTTTTGATGCTTGAAGACCATTTCTTATGCATGGATTTACACCACGAATTGATGTTAATGTTACCAGATCCTTCCGTTGTCTTCCATGACATTCAGGTTCCAGAAGTTCATAAAGGGCATGGCTGCAAAATTGAACCCATACCCTCCTTGTGTCAGTCAACAGTGTTTTTGCTCTACCTTCATATTCATTGCTGCTATAGGGAGAGTTAATGAGAAAATAAAGTTGAAGCCTCATCCTCTGGGCAGATGGCACGTGTTTGATGGGACAGATTCTCTTGCATGAGATGCTTATTGCTTTACTCATTTCATCTACTGTCTGAGCCATGTCATTATTCCAAAGTGCAAGATCTTCACTTTAGGAGTTATTTGAACTGCTTGGAAAAGGATGGGCTCATGATAAATGCACTCAATAAAGTAGGTATTTATTTCCCTCCTACTATTTCACAGATTATTGAGAGAACAGCGATGAATTCAAATACCCTGGGTTGTGAATAGACACAGGCAGGTGACCAGAGCAACCACAAAACTATGGCTGAAATGCAAAGAGTAAATTTATTGTGAACAGGATGATCCTGAAACAGCACCCAGGCAGCAGAGTGGGACACACAAGTGGAAACACACTGAACTCTCAGAAATTCTACCTCTCAAAATGGACCGAGGATAAACAGCAGCAGGCATAATGCAGGGTTTCCCACACTGATATCCTCCAGTATTCCCATTAAAAGAAAATCAGTCACATGGATTTGATTTCAACAGAGCAGCAGGCATTCTATTCGTGCTGTGTCCAGCTCTGAGCCACTGCAATTCAAAGCTTGATGAACTTTGAGGTCCACATGGAGGGGTGCCTAAATCTGCCATCCCTCTGTCCAATGGCCAGTGCAGGGTTCACAGAGCCAGCTCAAGTTTTTTCAGCAGTGGAAACAAAAGCAAATGACATCATTCTGGGCTAAAAACTGGTGTGGTGAGAAGCCAGGCTCAGCACACACCTGGGTCTGCATGGCCCAGTCCTGCCCAGCTCCCAGGGGCACCTCTGGAGCTGTGCTGCACCCACAGCCTCCCCAGCCAAGCCTCTGGAGCCTCTGCCTGCTGAGCCCCCTGCTCCCTCAGGCTGCACTTTTAGGGATTGCCACACACTGGAGCCAGCTTTGGAGTAGCTGATAAATACTGCTAGAGTGATAACTGAGGCAGCAGGAGCCCAGCAGAAAGCAGCCACCAAAATCCTCATCTTCCTCCTCAATTCTCCTAAGCTGTGTGGGGCTGCATTTGGCCTGTGTGCATCATTCTTCCCCTGCTGAGACTGCAGGCGGAGGAAGAGAGGGAATTTAGCCCCTCTGGTTACAAGATGTAAATTAATATAATCCTTTTGTTTGTTCAAGGTGCCGTATATATGTTCCTAGGCAACCACAGCTTTTGGGGGAATTTTGAAATTCTCTTGATTATCTCTCCCAAGGCATAGACAGAGACCTGACCATTTCAGATTTCTACTGAATATTTATTACTATTTTCTATAAGGTGAGGTCTAGAGCTCAGTACCACTGATTCTGAGTTCAGCAAGGAGCTTTATGTACAACCACTAATGCAATCTATGCCTTAGCAATACTAATAATGGATTCATACTGGTAGAAAATGGATAGTTCCAGCTAAATCGTAAGAAATTCATTAAACCTTAACCTGAATAATCTACCATGCATTCAGTTAGAATGCTTGCCTGCCATGAAAAGCAGAAATGTAAAAACCTGCTTATTAAAAACACCCACCAACTCTCCAAAAAAGAGCCCAAGCTGTCCTTCCAAGGAGGTTGCTCCTTCTTTCTGCCTCCCCCACTGTCACTATTAGCCTCAGAGCACAGAGCATACATAAGAATTCCTTGGAGGGATGCAAAGGACAATCCAATGAATAATGCTGTGGGAGTGATTTGTAGCTTTCCCCAAAGCGTGAGCTGATTTGTTATGAATAGAACGCAGCCTGCTGCTCTGTTGAAAGCCAAATCTATGTGACTGATTTTCTTTTAATGCATTTATGGTAAAGAATGATCCTGCATTTGATTGCGTGACTGATCACCCCGACACATCCGGCTGATATTCTACCTGTGCAATCATAATTCTACACGTACTGACAAAAGAAAAAACCAGAAAAAAAAGAGATGTATTTTAGCTGACTGCCTTACTTTCTCATTCCACTGGTGCAAAGGCCATCTGATTTAAATTCTTCAAAGACACATCAGTTGGAAAGAAGCATTTCAGGTTATCATTTTAAGATTGTATTTGCAGTGTGGTTTAAAAGGACAGCACATGTGGATTTTGACTGGGAAGATCATTCATTGGAAAAGTAAAACAGGGTGAAAATGTGTGGGATTACATAATTGATTTTTGGATGTTCTTGCTAATTAATGAAGTTTTAAAAAGCTTATAATTTACCTTGAGTAAGCAGATATAAACAAAACCTACCTTTGAAGGCAGAAACTTACTGTCTCTGTAGGACTAGAGGAATTAAATCTTTACTCAGCGTGCTTTAAACACAGTCATATATCAGGAACTGAATGGAAATTATTTGGCATAATATACTGAATATAAACCTTATATTGTCCCTGCCTATGCTGTCCTGCTACTGTAGAAGACTGTTTTATAACAGAAAGAGCCCACAAACAAGGAATGTTGACAAGTGTCAATTTTGCAGGGGGATATCAAAGTTATTTCATAATTTTTTATTTCCTCAGGAGAATGGGAGAAACCCCACTGGAAATTGCTTGTGCTTTTAGACACCTGAGAGAAAAGATATTTGATAACTCCCCCATGGGCTGACCCAAGGCTGAAAGAGGGAGGTATTTAAACATATGAAAATGGCTATGGCTAGAGAGTACAGCATAATATCTTTACCTCCATCTTTTTATTTATTAAACTGAGATATGTTTTGCTTTTCTTTTCTGAGGAATATCATTACCCAGCTCCATGCCATCACTTTCCCAAGCCAGAGTTAAAACTGGGAAAAAGGTAACCTCCAAAACTGGCCAGAAGGGACTGGTGACCAAATCTGAGCAACGTTGGGTTCATGTACTCATACTCAGAGAAAAATCCAAGTCAGCCACCACTTGAAGTACTTCCTCATACATTTATTTTTGTTCTGCTTTCTGCATCACTACTGAATAAACTATCCATCACACTCAAAAGATACTACTCCCCACTCATCATCTTTTGTACAAACTAATTTGCTATCAGTCATTTCAGACACAGAATCTCATCTGCCAATGTTAACTGTGTTGTTTCTGATTTTTAACAAGGTATGATAACATCATTATCATCAGCAAAACATAAGCATTACATTAAAACAGACAGTGATGGCTTTAACTGTGGCTCTGCAGCAATTCTAGAAGGAAGAGTAGCATGAAGGGAAACATGAAGTTATACTGACCTCTGGACAAAGGCTCTAGTTGTAATCTTCCACAGATTTGTTTATAATGACACAAAGATGTAAGTAAGGCACTCAAGTAAAACCTAAGGTACCTGACAGCAAATTGCCACTGCTACAGGTACTGCCAATAATATTCTTGGGAGTAGATTTTACACAGGACATCACATTGCTCCTGGCTGTGAACTCAGACTCTTCAGCCACACCCAAGTCTGTTACCAAATTCATACCTTAGGCAAATATTATCTATTCATTTCAAAGGCACATTAAGACATTCAAAAATGTGGGAGGTTCTGGTCTATAAATAATTTTGTAGGAGATGAGAACAGCATTGGATGCCACTCTCTCAGGCAGCCATTTCCCTGCTGAGCAGTGAAATGGTTAATTGGTGATAAATGAGTCAGGTGTAACAAAGATGCAATCAACACTTGCAAATTTTTTTAGGGGGAAAAAATCCTTTGGCATTAATTCTCATGATTCCTAAGAACTGGGGACAGGCTGGCAAAGTTTAAATGACTTTAAACGATGCCCATGGCCTTCTGCAAAATCTGATTTTAACTGCAATGATTGATGGGTTGCCATTAGTAGAAGAAAAAAAAGTTCAGAAACTGAGCCAAGTAAATCAAGAAAGACCTTTTGAGTTTACAATGAACACTTCAACATGATTCAAAAAGTGTTTTAACCAAAATTTCATTTTCTGTAAATATATGTTGCCTTCAGAATATGAACTATTCATTTCCATGAGTCTCTTTTGAGCCAGACTTTCATTTGGCCTGAAAAGATGCCCAACTTTCCCTGCCAGGTTTTCAAGGCTTTATTTGATTTACTTCAATGACATTGGGGGACTTCAGCTTCTGCATGAGCTCTGGCAGAAACTCTCCTCTTTTTAGATACAGGTGGCTCAGATACATGAAACTTTAAAGTTCTCACCACACATTTGTTGAATTCCTTTTCTTAGTAGCTGAAACATTTTTATTTTTAGTTAAAAAGAAAAAAAAAATGAAAGTACTTTCAGGTTAATGAAAATACACTACAAATTCCTGTCGTGACTGGCCAGCTCACTCCACTGCAAGACACAAAGCAAACTGAAAAATAACTGAAAATGAAATTGCTCCAACATTATAAACAGTGAAGTAAAAGGTGCAACCAGTTCACTGTCTCAATGGAATGAGGAAACTGATTTAAAGTCAGGATAATATTTTTTTTTAAATCAGGAATTTTAAAATAGATATTTTTATTTTATCCCAAGTGAAGTATTTCCTTTTGATTTTAAGCTTTCAAATATGGAGCATTCATTCTTATTTTTTCTTTCAAATAGAGCGTGTTTCAAAAAAATAGTCTTCTGGTTTAAAAATGCATTCATTTTCTTTGACAAGAACAATATTTTTGCTTACAGAGAGAAGAGAGACACTGGCAATTGCACTAGCCAAGAGAGAAATGGTCTCAGGCAAAATTAGAGCTCATCTGTGAATTTTTCTCCTAGCCTCAAAGCAAGACATAGCTGTACCATTTTGAATTTTCTTGTAGCATCAGCCTCTCACAACTTTTCTCTTGAGAGCTCCAAACTGAACCCTCTGTTCTGACACAGACTGTGCAAACCACGGCCAGTTCTACTGGGTTTTGGGCTTGTTTTTGGTTTTGGTTTTGGTTTTTTTTGCACTTCAGAAGAAATTATCTGCAATTTGCAAACCCTATGTTCAGAGTTCCACTGAATGCCACTTCCTTGGAGTTTTTCACCTGAGATCAGAAAACTTTCTCTCATGTGAGCTTTGCTGGTGACCAGAACTGCTCTGAGGTATCAGAGAGATGATCAGAACAGCTCTCAAGTCAATTTTTAGCATACCTGACTCCACTGCCAAAGCCTAGACAATATTCTTGCCATTTTTACCATGGAATACGTGCCCACACATGACAAAAGTATTGAAAGTACATGCATCGTAACCAAGGCAGCATTTGAGAATTTTTAAATTAAACCAAATCATGTAAAACAAACAGAAGAGCAACAGACAACCTCTTCATTTACTAGGCCTCCTGGAGAGCTCTGTGACATAAATAAATGAGTTATGGGTAAGCTGATTTCAGTTTGGCTTTGCCCATAGAGTGTAATGTAGTTTTTTGTTAATTAAGGAACAGAGCATAACCTGACACTATTTGAGGAATAGGATTATAAAGATGTAATTTTATGTTAGACTGCTGTGTAAATAGGCTCATTCCCAGATTGTTTGAGCAGTGAGCATTTTGATAAGATACCTGGAAAGCCTGACTATATTAACAGTACAACCTTCATAATTCTGTTATTGTTGAGTGATAGCAACATAAATGAATACACGATGGATCAAAAGAAATGGCAACATACAGAAGTGCACATAAACATAGAAGTTTAAGACTGATGCTGAAAGTAAATGAATACAATTGACCATTTAAGTAGCATCCCTTGCAGCTCGTATGCAAGGCCTTGTGATGTTCTTACCCAGAGAAACAAACATGGGTTTATAGTCAGAAAAGGAATGGCCCATTCCAGAGATATTAAGGGCTGTTATGAGCCCCCTTCCCTTCACATGTTCACAGCATGTTGTAATTCCCTCTCTTGCCCAAAGTGTATCATCTCAAACTGATGCTTTTAAACAACCCTTCTTCATGAGGATGATGACCCAGGCCTGATATGGCACCAAAACCAAATTCCATGTGACAGCCCTTCCCTCCCAAGGCTTCACAACAAGACCATCCCTTGCTGCATTTCTGGCAGGATTCGAAGTGATGTTTACAGGCTTTGTTCGCTCCTGGAGAAGGGCCTCTGAGCAGGGGGACTGTGTTCTCTTGCTCCTCCTGCAAGGGAGACACCAGAGGGAGCAATGCCATCAGAGCCTCCCTTTAAACAAACTGATTTAGGATTGCTGGAGCAGCTTGGTGTCAGATCACTGGAAGATAAGTGCTGCTTGTGGAGTGCTATTTTTAATTAAGCAAAGATAGCACTCCAGCAATCATGGGACTGATGATGCAGCTACTTCCCAGCTTCATTATAACTGAAAACATTCCTAGGTCTGTCCTGGATTGCTCTTCAAGCACCTGTGTAACAGCATCAGTCCCCCTCATTCCCAAGGAGACTGGGAGTCAATTCTCTTTTGACTCACAAAAGTGTTTGGGCAAGAAGTTGCAGCGTAGTCAGGAGTCAGTATTTTCTGGACTGTCATCAGATCTGTCGAGACTTTTGCAACGATTTACAGGGCATAACAGAGTTCCCCACTGTGGCACTGTGGCACTCCTCAGCTGAGGCTTGCTTGTTCCTGCTGTGCTGCTCCAGCAAAATTCCCCCCTCCAGCTCCCTGGCACACAGCAATGTACAAAGCAGAGTATGCATCAGGCAGTGGAGCCGCTTTTGCTGCAGCAAGAGCCAATTCTACTTCTGATGCTGCTGCTAATCTCCAACACAAACTTGGCAGACCCCTGCATCTCCCCTCTTCCTTCAGTTAAGTAGCTGTAGCAACTACACTTGCCTCCTCTATGGACTATTTTAAAAGATTCTGAAGAAATTGTATTACAGCCAAATATGATATTCTCCCACACTATTTTTGCTCAAACTTGCCTTCCATACACTATGTGTAAACACAGCTCCAATTTGTATTTAATGCAAATGCTTTCTCCTCTCCTAGCACTGGGGATTCCATCAACTGAAGAAAAAATTAGGACATTTGGGATTAGGGCTTTAAAGAAGCTCCACTATTTAGATAACCCATCCCCCATCTCTTTTAATTTAAAACCCGCTTAAAGCCCATTTTCAAGTTTCCAAAACAGCTATAAGGTGCTTTAACACACATGAAGCAAATGAAATTATTTTGTAGTGAAAGTCTTGTCATACATCATTAGGATCTTCCTCCTACCTATAGGGCCATTTAGGAAGCTGAATAAATCTATCCAGCTTTATAGCTGTAAGAGACGGTACATTAAGTTTGCTGGCCCCAGAGTGCCTGAAGAAATCCAAACACCAGTATTCTTCAAGTCCGGGAGATTTTATACTCCTGATTCCAAATGTTGTTTGGCAGAGGTCTCCAACAGCAAATCCTCCCTTGGCAGCTCTGAGCAGAGGTCTATGAGCTTTAAAGAGACATATTTATTACAGAGCACCCCAAGAGGTGTGAGCACTGTATTTCTGGCAAACAATAACCTATTGCCTCCTCACATCTGTGTTGTTGATCTTTTCAAGGCATGGCTGGACCCTTATTTAGTCACAATCTCCTTCAGTCCAGGAGCTTGCTGCAAACTGCAGCAGCTGCAGTCATCTCTCAGAGCCTGGGATTTTGGACCTCTGTCACTCAGGCCAGGGGAGTGACACTCCAGCATCTCCTGTCCCTCCAGCTGTGAGAGCACCACCCCTCCCAGGGCTGCAGCAGCAGCTGGGACACTGAATTACTCCTCATTAAGAGGCTGACAATGGTATCCAGGCAAGCACATGCAAATAAATACTGGAGCTTTTGGACACATAGATATTGAACGAAAAATGATAGAAAACAGACACGTTTAATAAAAATATGCAGAATAAAAAGTACTTTTTTTTTTCTTAAAATACACCCACTGGAATGACTTTCTAGCATTCTCAGCTGTATCTTAATTTGAACCAGAACCAAATTATTTTAATTTTGTTACACTAGTATCATTGTCTTTTATCCCACTGGAAAACATGTAATCAAACTAATAATGCATTTATGCATTTTGGTGTGGGTTCTGTGACACTTTGCTTTTTGTTCTGCTGGAAAACTGACAGTTGCTTGGTTTACATTTGTGTTTCTACTATAGCTGGACAAATAATACATTTTTTTCAAAACAGTCTGACTCTTTTTGTAAGGTGGGATGGGGAAGGATGATTTCAAGTGGCGTAAGTTTTGTTTCCTTTTTGTAGCTGAGAAAAAAAACTCAAGTGGCCCACTTTTTGCAGTCAATTGAAATGGGTGGGTTGCCTGCCCTAGTATGTGGTGTCTGCATGGGGGCCAAAAAACAAAGTTGGCTGAGTTTTAAAGTCCAGAGGCACATTGATCAAAGACCACCCGTTTTAGGGAGATTTGTAACACAAATAATATTAATTAGGTTTCCATTTTTGATTTCCATCTTGCATTCATTGCATATTTTTCTAACACTTTAGTGTCTGGTGACTTGCATGAATGCAAGGCTGTCTAGTAAACACCAGAGCAAAATCAAGAAAAAGGCTCACTTCAACAGTGGATTCCACCATAAGGTATTTTTTTGCTTTCTAAACTATCCCATCCTTTTCTTTGTGTGTGTTGTATAAGGCTTACTCCAGAACTAAAAAATAAAAAATAAAAAAAAAGAAACAAAAACGTTTTTAGCTTTTTTTTTTTTTTCACTCCTTACAGTTAAAGGACTTTGGAGAACCCACTCATCATCCACAAAGACAGCACCAGTACCAGACCTTGATAACCTTCTAACACCCTCCACAGTAAACTTTTGACCACAGTAATCAATTTAGCTGTCTTTTTATGTTAGCTCTGGAGATGAAATCAGATTTAAACAACATTGATGAACAGCTACAAACTTATGGTCATTAAATTCTGAGGGATCTCTCTTCCTAAGCCCTGTTGGATGAAGGCCTGGATGCTACCAAAAGAAGACATTCCCTTTTTCCAAAGTCAGCTGCAGGGGAACCTGAACAGGAGTCACTTGTCAAAAGAGGGAATAGAAACTTCCCAAGGGAAATATCCTCCATTTGTCACTATGTTACCTCTCTCTGCTGCAGTTTATGTTTGTTTTCCATTAACAAACACTGCATAAAGCAAACCTCCCTGAAGATGAAGCTACAGAAATAATTACAATGCTCTCACATGAGAGACCAATAATAAAGGCTAAATTTGCCTTTAAAATACAAAACTGGTACTATTCTCCCATTCCCTGCCTGTTAAATATCTATTAAATTGGCCAGCAGCTACTTCAGAAGTGGTTGCTAGACATTTATTGCATGTTACACACTGTTGCTCAATTTTATGTGCTCTGGTAAGGGGAATACACAGACTTGAAATGCACTTAATGTACAGAGGGGGCAGAGTGAAAGCCCCAGGGCTGCAGTTACCTAATGGAGCGTTGTATGTTTTAGTGGAATAGAGAAATGCAAATGTTCTCTCTGACCAGCCTTGCAAATTTCTCTGGACCAGCCTGGCAGCTTGACTTCTTGTTTAAAAGTCTCCTTCAATTTTTAAAATATCCCCCCCAAGCAAACTATAGAAACCCCTACAAATTAAAGCAATATGAATAACAACCACAATGGATGAAAACCCAGGGAAAGCATAAGCTTTGAAAATACAGATATGTGGAACATCAAGTCCAAGCTTCTGCCATTACATCCCCTGCCTTTCCATGCTGAGCTTCACTGGCACCACTGTGCTGAGCAGTTCCTGGGCTGGAGCACCAGCAGAAAGCACCTGTCCCAAAAGGCAAGCCAACAGAAACAACCAGTGCTAGGAATACAGGACAAGAATCAAGAAACATTTCAATCAATGTATGATCAATACTTGAATTTCTATAAGGCCTAAAGGGCTGCTTGTGCACCCAAAAATTTGTCTGTTTTTTCAAATACACCAGCCAGTTGTCTAGCTACTTCCCTCTACCCACAGGCTTTGTTTGCCTGTACCACCACATGATCTTGGCTACAGTAACACTACTATTTAGGCTCCTAGGATATTTGTTTTTACCTAAAATTTATGCTAAGTTAAGCAAATCCTGAGAAGGAAAATATTCTTGAGAATAAAAAGATTGCCTCATCACAAAAGAGAAAGTCTCGGTTACCAATACAGTATAGCCTGAAAAAATGGTCAAGGAAGAGGTAAAGCTCACTTAAAGGTTACATTGAAAATCTGCATAGGTTTTTCTGAGCCTTGGTATTGTATTAGTTGAATAAAAGGTAACTGCCATCACCTTCCTCTCCAGAGAGAGGTAGTGCACTTACGTTGTCTGAGTGCTGCCTTTGAAATCTTATCACTTATTGTTCAATAAAAACATAGTATTTAAAACATTAAACCTTAGAAGAATTAGTTTCAGATTTATAATAGTAACACAAAGAAAGAGGACTCTTTTCCAGAAGAGAAGCCTTAAAGAGATACAAGAAATAGAAAAAGAGATCATCCCTTTCTTGTCACACCCAAATGTCATATGAAGGTAAAGCAATTGAAGTCCTCATCTAAAAAATAAACCCAACCAACCAACCAACCAAGTTCTCCAAACTCCCCAAATCAAATACAGCAGAGTAGATGGAGGAAGGCTCAGTCTCACAGGGACCAGGAGTATGAGAGGGGCTTAGTCAGAGAGCACCAAAACAAATCAGGAAAAAGTGCCTCTTATCCTACTTTTATAGAAACCTTCCACAATAGGTGTTTGTAGCCAAGCTAATAAGGAGAGAGATAGGAACAGGTAGAGAGGAATTAATGGTGCTCAAATGTTTTAGTGCAGCTCTGGTAAAAAAACATTATCTGTAAATCAAGGACCACTGTGATATACTAAAACAGACTTCTTATGAAAATCTGAGAACTAGATCTTTTATAGTCTTCTTGTTTAAAAACCAAGGAGAAAGGATTAGGAAAGAGCCTGGGGAAGGTTAACAATACAGTTTTGCAAATGTTTGTTAGGAACTCCTCCTGAGGAAGATGAAAGAAAGACTATATCTGCTTGATTCTCAAACTACAGCCAGTCTGCAGCTGCAGCACATTAGGCTTTTATCCAGGCTAGTGCATGGTAACAGATGACAAACCTTCATCCAGAACGAGGACTGCACAGCAGCTTATTGCTTACCTGGTAGTCTAAAATGTCCTTTTCTCAAACATTTGCTATGTTTAATTTTTAGTGTCTATCCTTACCAGGCCCCTTGCTAGGGGCTGAAACTCCCTGCTATCAGTCTGGAACACAAATTCATCACCTTAGTGATGGCTTTTCCTAACACACACCTGTGGAACTGTTTAATGTAGTTGCAAAATACTTCATGTCTGGGTAGGATTGTACTCATCTCTCATAATGTTGGTTTACCCTGGTCAGCATTCCAAGCAAAGAGTTGGTGTGTTAAATTTACTGAAACCAGCCCTAATTAAAGTTTATTTCCCATGGTACCAGAGAAACAGCTCAGAAAAGCAGGCCACAGGGTTATGGGGAATTCTGAGCATTAAATATTGGCTGCAGCTCCAGCAGCAATGAAAAGCTGGAAATGAATCAACATTTACTCAACTCCTTCCACTTTTATTGGGACCCGTGTGAAGTTTCCTTCCTCTGAACTGTCTAAAGGACACAAAGTGACATGAAAAGGTTCTGTGACTGGGCAGGGCTCCCTTGTGTGGGGAGGAAAAAGACATATAAAGACAAACCAGCTGCTCCCATGTTTTCTTCTAAAGTGTTAGCAATGGCACATTATGGTATCAGTCAACACAGAGAAGGTGAAAGTCTCAGCCTTCACAAGGTCACTGGTATTGTCTGACTGTCCTTTCTGCAGGCCTGTAGACCTGAACATGGTTCCCAAGCCCAGATGTAACCTTGCCAAGGAATTGCAGGAAGCCTAGAGCCACTGGCAGGTGCGTGAAAGACAAATGAGCCTAATAAAATACTAAGAGAATTAGTGCTAGGCTATTAAGCCCAGGTCCCTGGTGGTATCGAGGTGTTTAAAAATCAGAGGGAATTAGGAGTCTAAATATATGTGCAGCTTTGCTCCTACAGATTAGATTGTTGTGCTGGAAGTTTCAAAGCCATCAGATGGGCTCTGGATCTCCCTTGAAAAATCAAACGAGAAAATAAAAACTGAAACTCTTGAGAGCTTTCCTTGCTGCAGAAGCCTCCTTTTTTCTTGGCAATAGAACTTGCACAACAGTTGTCTTTCAGCTTTGAGATTCCAGTCATCACAAATACACTCATCAGAAATTCCAGGCTTCATCCTTTTCTAGAACAGTACCAATTTTTCTGACCTGGTGCATTACTTTCTCTCCAGATTTTGGCTATTCAGAGGAACAGTAAGAAAAACTATTAGTATCTCATGAAGAATTTAGAATTTCACTTATGCAGATCAACAAATATTCCAGAAAATGTGTGTAGACATTTCTGTGGTCCTACCAGAGGAATAGTTGGAGAAAAGATTATGTAAATAACAAAAAATAACATTAATAAAAAAAAAACAAGTTAGGTGACCCAGGTCAAGTCTATTTCCTTATTTATTTCCCTGTATTGTGCTAGTGTTGATTCCAGGAGAGAGAAAAATAAAGGGAGAGGGGGAGAGATAGAATAAACAGAGGTAGTTTATAAAAATGTTATAAAAATAATGCTGTTCCCATTATATCACAGAGCACATCTGTCAACTCTATCCATTTCTTCTAGATGAGGTGGAGAGACCTCTGACATTTTAAATGCATCACCCTAATCAAATCCCTATCCTCTGAAATGTTTTCTGAGACTGCATTATAGGTCTGTAGAAAGCAATGAATGAATAATACTTTAGAGAACAATAAGTTAAGTAGCAGAAACAGAGCTGAAATAACTGGGTTCACCAGCATTAAAAAGTAAGGGAACCATTATTCCCTGAAGAAAAAGTATTTTTGGCTCTACACCACTGAGACCTGCAGGGCTCTGGGGAGGAGCTGCTCAGTGTGTTCCCATTTACCGCGGGGGAACAGTGACATTATCAGCACTTCTCACTCTGCTGCTCTGCCCGGCTGGGAACCCTGACATCGAGTCCCAGGAAGGGCCTTTAAATGCAGTTGTTAGTCTCAGATTTTTAGCCAGAGGATTTATTTCTTTTCTGAAAGCCCTCAGTGGCCACTTTTCAACCTCAATCATCAAGTGGTCCCTGTCCTTAGGCAGCATTGCTGAAAAAAGGTGTAAGACGGTGTAAGTCATGGTCTGGTAGCTAAAACCATTTAGAAGTTACACTTTTTGGTTCAGTTACAAGCACTGTAACTGGGTTGTTGTGTGATTTTGTGTTTCTCTTCAGCCATCAAAACTGGGAATACTTAGTCTGAACCACAGACCTGGGCTTCTACCAGCAGTAAACAGTGAAGAACATGCAGAGGACAATTCTTCCTCTTGTAGAACTCAAAACGAAGTAATTTGACATTTACCAATTTCATTTGTCCCCACCATTAACTGCAGAGAGAGTGCAAAGGATCAGTTTAGGATCAGCAGGGTGTAATTTCCTCTAAACTTTTGTGTCTGGGAGTTAGACACCAGCACTCCCCAGAGAGTCAGGGTTGTAGATATCTCTACAGGGTAACTTTTTTCTTTCTTAAACAAGGGCTTTATGGAGGAACAAGACGCACAAGGAAGCCCTTGTCCTCCCAGTCTGTTAACCTTTGAGAGAGTTCAGGAATGGGCCTCATAACAATTCTTTTTGTGTGTTTATCACACAATGACTTTACATTTCAGTTATAATCAATATCATTTGTATGAATAATATCAAGAAATGAAAGAGGCGAGGTAGGGAAAAAAAAAAAAAAAGTTAAAAGGAAACCAAAAGTAGGCTAGAACTACCAAAAATATCTCAATTCACTCTGAGAGGACATTCAATCCATCCCCATGATCAAATCTTGGTCCACAAGAAGCAGTCCTGTAGCAATGAGGAATGTGTTTTTACTCAACACAAGCATTGCAATGTTATTATCCCAGCTGCTTAGATCCTTGGCATCTGGGACAAGAGTACTCCAGACTTCAAATACAAGCAACAAGAGATAAGAGGGAGGATCCCAGCAAATGCCTTCATGCTCTATGGACACATTGCTTTCATCTGTAGTACTATCAGGGGACCAAGGATTTAGGACAAATGCATTGAATTATTCTGGTCAAGACACTTACTTGATGCTATTGTTTCTGCAAAAGAGAAACAAATGAAAACAAATTTCTGCAAAGAATTTAAAGCTAGAAATATCATGTATGACATGAGGATCAAGCTCATGTGCTACACTTGAATTCATTAGCAGAATCCCAGCTGGAGTTACGCTGATTTATTCAGGATTGGTTCAAAATAAGTTTCCTAAATAAGAAGTGTGTGAGCAAAAGTAGTAATGTGACCTTCCCCAAGAAGAACCTGCAGTTGATTTGCAACCTTACAGCTGCTGAGCAAGGCTTAGGTAAAAGCTTAAATCATGAGCTTGAGCAATGGAACTTGCTGGAAAATTTGAGACACAATAAATTCTGATGGAAGAAGTTGTATAAGTAAGCAATTTCCAACAGAAAATTGTTTGCTTATTTTTTTAAACTTAATCTACTAAACAAAATTAATGTCTTTTCAGACTTCTCAGAGGGTAATATTTTGATTAGCTGAAGTGTACTGACACATTAAGTTTCCAATCAAGAAAAGGCAATCTAGAATACCCCAAAGCCCCATAAGGATCACAGTCCTGTATCAAACCAAATTCTTTCCAAGAGGGAGATTTTACCACCTGAACTATATCTACCACAAAAAGCAGCTTCTCCTCTGACTGGTTTACAGTGTGGCATTCACATGATTGCAACTCTCCCCATCACCAAAACCTTGTCATACAAACCCAATACAACACTGAATTCCTCATTGGCGCTAGGAGACAGTGAAGGGCAACTACTCTTTATTTCTCAAATACTAATAAAGTGGAAACTTACAGATCCTCAAATGCTTTGGTAAGAAAACGAAATCTGGTTTTCTTACCTCTAGACATTTGATCTCTTCTTAGACATTCTTTGTCCATTATGGCAAATGCACTTTTTCAAGACTGGTGAAAGGAGCCTGATCGAACTCTCAATGTGACTCCTCAGCTGTGACATTTCTTTTGCTAATTCCCTGGGAGAACAACCCTGCAGCTCCTGACAATAATTAAACAGAACCCTGAACAAATTCCTGCTGTGAAAACAGGATCAGACTCCACTCTTCACACTGCTAAGAAGAGTATTACAAGCTCTTGTCTTTATTTTTTAGATGCATTTATTTAAAGGTTGTCAGTAAGCTTTGATGTGAATATTGCCCCCCTTGAATTGTCATTGCACACTGTGAAAAATAGGGGCAGTCCTATTTATAAACTATTACTTTGCACATGGAGAACTGACAGTTTTAGGAGTGGCTCAATCCTTCTGCTTTCTCTTTTTGCTGGCAAAATTTTCTCTTATCTTTTCTGGTCTCTTTGGACTTTAGGTGAGGCAGAGGAAAGCAGGCAGACAGGTCATGGGGGCTTAGTCAGTGGCTGCTGTACTCTGCAAAAAACACTTGGTCTTAGTTTCCCTGGATTGAGCATTGCTGAGGTGGAGAGAAAGCATCCTTGAAAGGAACACATGGGCTGAAAGCATTTACCCCATGGTCTTAAGAAAGGTTTTGGCATTTCACAAGACCACAAAAAAAAAAAAAAAAAAAAACCAAACAAAACAAAACAAAAAAAACTCAGCAGGACAGAGAGGAATTACTTCAAGGGTCCTCAGGATCTGAGCTATTTATTTAAGTAGTGTTCCTTAGTTTCCTCCTTTAAGTGGATGTCAACTATTGTAAGGCTTTATTCAGGCCATAAACAGGCCAGAGAAACCTGAACAAAAAGGAGATTGCAGGAATATAGGCACCTTCAATTTTAAGCTGAAGCTGTGATTTCATTTCCTGCTTTGCTCTTGGAACTTTTTATTATAAATTTGAGGAGAGATTATACCATAATAAAGCAGTTATTCAGTGGAATTAATGGCTAGGAAATTTAGAAGAGATTAACAGGAGAGCCTGGCTGTGCCATGTGTCACTGGATCGTGCAATAATTTGCTGTTGTCTCACAGGAGGTCAGCTAATCAAACACAGCAGCTCAAAGCTGGGAGGGGACTAATAATCTATGACCCTAACCATAGTTTAGAGCCATGCAGGCTTTGAGCATGAGCAATCAATTTTCATGCTTTGGAGAAAAACCTGCCATTGTGAAGAGAAAGCATTTGAAACTGCCTTCTCCATGCTACTGATGCCTAGAGCTGGGTGGAGTCACCCTGCCCCTCTTTGAGCAGTACCACAGCCATGACCCAACCCTGCATGAAGCCACCAAAGTATCTGTTTAATTTTCCTCAAGCAGAGAGTCCTCTCACACATGCACATATTTCTTTCAGGTGCTCAAAGGGTGAGGGTGATGCCAGGCAGGAGGACAGAGTAAAAGGGAAGAAAAGGCCAATCTTTACTGGTTTGCCACCTTAGGCAAAGGCACCTGTAAATGGCAAAAAATCAGACTTGATAAGCAGCTATTGCTGGTCCAATTTCCATAATTTCCATGGAAACCTGTCAGACTGTACATGCAGATTGCATGAAAGCAGAGTATGAGAAAGGAATATTGCAGCCATCTGTTTTCCTAAGCTCTCAAGGGGCTTGCTAGCCCCCTTACCAGCCACTCATACCTGCATCCTAATTACACTCCCATCCAGCCAAAAAATGGCAATAAGAGGTGAAGCAAGGCAAAGACTGCACAAAAATCATGGGGTATAGAAGTATATATGAGTCTCACTTCATTATCTGTGACCTGCACACACAAAATGCATCTGGGGCTGAGCCAGCGCCATGTGCCATATACACAGATTTAGGAACTGATGTGCCTCCTTTTCCTCAAGTGACAGAGCACTGCAAGAAAGGTCAGATTTATGAATTTCCAAGCTGGGAGGCTGCTTGCTGAATGTTTAGCTGTCATTTGTAGAATTCAAAACCTTTGTGTAAAAGTTTTGGACATTGCAATAGACAGAGAAAGTACAAATTTAATCTGCATGGGAAATAATTATTGTTATCGTTATCGTTATTATTATTATCATCATAATCATTATCATCATCATTATTATCATAATCATCATGATTGTCATTATTATTATTTTAATATAATAGTAAATTTGGGAGGATATTCCACATTTTAGGTCACTGGTGAACAAAAATAAAAGGCGATGAGGTAAGGACCTGCAGTTATTGGAACAGAGCAACTGAAACCTGAGTAGGGAAAATCAGCCAGTTTGCAAGGCTGGCAGATACTCAGCCAGTGAATGGGCTCTCATGGCAATGAATCCAAAGCAGTGATTGAATTCAGCACAGGATTTCTTTCTCACTTTTGAGTCCTAGTTTATAGACCTCAGGACAAGGTTTGTTAAATTAGGCTATAATTCCTCCATTATAAAATGACATCTTAATGGTTCTGATCTTTTGGAAGACTTTTAGCAGATTAGGAGGTGATGGGATAGGGGAAAAGATTTATTGCAAGCTCAAAGCCATGTGGTAATCCAAAGGGATTTATAGACAGTACTCTTCACTTCTTGTGCAGAACAAGGATGTGAATTATTTGATTCTGATAACATGGGAATCCTCTTACAATACAGTATGAGCTTGACAAAATGTGAATAATGCTAAAAAACATTCAGAAGTAGATTTTTCTCCTTTCCCCTTTAGTTATCTCTAAAGGAGTAAAAACCTGGGTTTGTATAATTTTTAAGTCCCCTTAGATAGACAGCAGCTCTGAACAGAAGCTGAGTTGAGTGTCTATGGATACAGCTTGTTGGAAAATTCCATTAGAAATCTTTTTCTAGCTGCTGGAGTGTGCAATGTCACAGAAGTTAAAATTTTGTGCAAGGTTATTAAGTTTGGACATGCAGGTTTCTTGGATTTGGGAGAGAATTTTAGGTCAGAATAGAGGAAATCCAAATTCGTAGCCTAGTTCAGGGTAGTTCAGTCAGGACATTGGGCTGGAGGGTGCCCTCAGACATCCTGTCTGGCTGTGTCTGAGCCACTTTAATTGGTAGATCTCCAGTTTCTTTTCACACATAATCTATTGCAAAGAAAAAGGTATCCTTTCCAAGACTTGTCAGTAAAACTGCATGTGTAGCCAATAGTTACACCAATTTCATCAGAATTATCTATGAACAGACTTCAGTTTAAACAGCTTGTACATAATGTTGTGTATAAAATAGTAGCTACTTGTTCATTTGAATCTGAAATATTAATGTATCTCTGATTAGATTCTCTTATGAGCCTCATTAATATATAGCTCTGGATTAATTACAGAAATATTTTCATTTCAGTTTCAGGATGCAGTGAAAAATTATGGTCTTCACACACCAGAGAAGATAAAGGATATTGTACAGATATGATCAATCCAAGGTTATGGATTATATCTGTGGGAGACCCACTAAGAGAAGAGCTAAACTCCAATGCTTCACACTTGCTTCAGCCTCTACACTTTGAAAATTTGCTTTCAAGGATTTTAAAAGAATTGAGAAAAGAATTGATGTTCTTAGCTGGTACAATTGATATTTTCAGCTAGAACAGTAGAGAAATCCCATAGCAGAGATACAGGCACAAGAACAAGTTCAGCTGGGAAACAAACTGTTGTTAGTTCAAGAATAACATAATAGGAATATTTTTCCCTTAATAAAATCCAAAGTTTAGTTCCAAAGGGGTCTGCTCTTTCAGACTGATCTGAATTGCTAGACCGCCCTTAAACCTCCTTAAATGTTGGTCTCTGCTACACATTAAGTAACCAAGAAACTGGGCCACATACAGAGACAATATTTCTCATGCCTGAGAGAATTCTAAGACACCCTGGAAAAGGCAGAACAAAAGTTGTAAAGTGGCAGTGAAAGCGAGACTAATTCACTCTCATAACAGACCTTGATTTTTTTAACAGACATGATAACTATTCATTTGCACAATTTACCATGGAACAAAGCAGATACTTCATCACTTGAAATTTTTAAATTAAATTGAGTGTTTCTTCAATGAGATATATTTATTAAGTTGGCAGCACTATGCTACAGTTGGGTGGGAGAGAGGAGAAAATGCCAGATGGGATTTGTTACTTTGCTTCGTGAAGGGAGGTCACACAGGAGATTCTGCTTCCTATCAGACCAAACATCTTTTTTTAGTGGCAAGCAGTGACAGAATTTCATTGTTGTTAAAATCTGATTTAACCCATTACTTGTTTTTGCAGAAAGATAGGAAAGGACCCCAAAGAACTAAATATGGAAAAGTTGTTGTAATTGCTCAGGTGAACATTTGGTGAATGACACACAGAAGAGTTCTTATGCAGGATACTTTCTGGCTTTTTTTTCTCAGAGCTGCATCTTTGCAGATAGTTATATGTATCCATCACAAATGACAGCTGCCGCATCTTTTGTAATTTAACACAATTCTATACCAAAGGACTCCATTTGATGTCTATTCTTTCTTTTCCCCTCTGTTTTCTCCCTGTTGGAATCCAATTTGCGATGATAATTGAAAGCCAGTGTCATTTCAATTGGGGAAGATTCCTGCCCTTATAAAATATGTGTGTTTATTTCCTTCAGATGTACAATTACTCTTCTCACACAATAGTTGCCACAGAGCATAAAATTACTTCAATGTCAAGTTCAGCATTTAGAGTTACATCCTTGTTGTAATGCTTTTAATTAGTCATTACTCATTGGAATGGAAACTTGTTTAATAGTTCTTTGCTTGATGAGGCTGATTCTCACTGGAAGGAAAAGCAGCTGTCTCCAACCACGCTAAAAATGAGGCTATGAGGAGCCATGGGGCTGTATCCAGGACACACAGAACCTCACTCTACTTGGCAAGAGGCAGTGCTCCAGACTGCACTGTGTGGATGGCTCTGTGATCTGTCTGGGGAGCACCTCACAATCTGCAATGTCCCAACGAGAGGCTCCTTAGCACCGTAGTTTTAAGACCAAGTTTAGGAAATTCAACAGGGCTAAAAATATGAGACACTCACCTCCACACAATAATAGTGTCAAGCCTCTTGAGAGCTCCATCTTATGGGCTGAATCGAGTTGTTAGGAAGGGGTGAAGTGTAACACATTGCCACTCCTGAGTGGGGATCTGAGCTCTGCATACCAACTGAGCAAGCTGCTGGCTGTTGTATGGCTGGATGGGGTCAAATGCCTGCCAGGCAGCACACCTGGGAATGGCAGGTGCTCTCCTGTGCTCTCAGTCCTGGTTTTGGGCTCATGTCATTGAGTTTTACAGGTCCCAAGTAGGGGTGATGGGGCAGGGCAGTGACATCAGTCTCCAGACTGAGGGGACTGCTGTGTAGCTGTTGCCGTGTCAAGCAGTCCCCTGGTCAGAGCCCTGCCTGTGCAATGGCCACAGACTCCCTGTTAGACAGGGAGACAGGCACCATGAGGTGTTCCTGGCTTGGATTCTGGTTCCTGATTCCCCTGCTCACACATCCCCTTTCCTGGAGGCAAAACCACCTTCCTCCACTGTCACCGTGGGCATTCTCTCAGTCTGGGAGGGGCAGAAAGCTCAGGTGGACAGACTGGAGTTGTTGGCATTAAATCCTCACCATCTGTGTCCCCTCTCACCCCAAGACCTAACAGCAGCCCCTGGCACTACTTCACCACTGTAGGAGTAACTCACTTTTTATTTTTTCTGTTTTTCTGCTTTTGCATTGATGCAGGAGACACCTTAGGCTTATTCAAGTCCACCATAGGTCATGAAGGTAAATAAGACACTGGAAGATTTGTTCATGTCACTGTCCAGAATCCAATATACAAAACTGAGCTATAAAAGCAAAATGCACTTCCAACATCTTTTTTCTTCCCCTGCATAAAGGTTCACACACCACTGGGCTACAGTTGGCTCCCTGAAATATGATGTTTGCACCTGTACACAATAAACAACTGCAACCCTGTAAAACAAGAGAGATCCTTGTCTCACTCCTTTTCCAAGCACCTTAGGAATGCAATGCATTAGGCAGTGGTAGCTCCACAACTGTCTAGTTAAACCAAATGACCATCAGTCTCTCTGCATTTGGGGCTGATGGCTTCCAGCCCATTTTGCTGAGGAAGGAACCCTGTCTCAGACAATGATATTTGTTCCAGCCTTATTTTGATTTACAGTGCTGCCCTTCACTTTGGTATTTCATGGTGAGTAATCTGTATGTTCTGCAAGACAGTGGATAACGGTGGATAATCCTGTCTTGTTGGATTAGGAATTTTTCACCCAAAACCTGTTTCTATTTCACTTGCCCAAACCTGATAAGGGTTATGGAATTAATAAGATTATATGACAGTGCTTGATTCTGCTGTTCCTACCTAAGTTCTGTTCAGCTGGCCAACTTCACCTAAATTTGATGAGACACAGGACTCCTACACTCAGCCCTCCTGCAGGGTTCAGGTCAGAAATACCCTCAAGGGAAAAGTGTGGGCCCTAAACCTCCCTACAAATCTGCTCTGTGCAGGGAGGCATTTTCATATCAATTAGGAAAAACAAGGGCAGGCAAGTAGGGAGGATGTGAGGTTGTAGAGGAGGTAGGAGGAAATCCAGTGTAATACAAACAAATATAAAGCTGGTAGAAAAACAGACCTTGTTAGACCTACAGCTTATAAGAACAACTAGTTCATTACAAATGCTGGATTCTGGAAAGTTGCTGTTTAATTTTGGAGATAGTTATTAGTTACATCTATTTTTAATTTTCCACTTGGGCAGGAAAGCCAAATGGAAGCAAAACTTTTTTTGTTTGTTTGGAGTAAATATGCCCAAATTAATGGAGACTGTATTGTACATAAATACTTCCCACATTCTCCTTCACACAACTATTTCTGGCCATGTTACCTGTCTCATGAACAATCACTGCTGCTGAGATTACCCACACACACACGGGAGATTTATAACTAAGAAAATTTAATTTTGGACCCACTTGAAATAAAAATTGCACATTTTCAAACGGAATTATACTCCAAAAATTTTGTTCCAGGAAAGAAGTCCTGTGCTTTGTCATTTCTACCCAATTAGAATCAAGCATGAATCAAAAATATTAGAATTTTATATGGAAGGATAAATACAGTTTATGAATTAGACTAGCTGTAATTCTATAGTTACTTAAAAATTACATTTTTGTATCTGCCTATTTATAATTTCATAATCTATATCATCCTCTTCAAATAAATCTATTGATAACAATTAACGAGTGATGCTATTTTACAAGTAAGGAAATATCAAGAAGTGTGTTTCTCATTCAAACTCATTGAAATATTTGGAAATTCTCTTTGACTTCAATGGCCTTTGGATCAGATCCCTGGTGTGTTTATCTAGCTTGAAATGTTCCCAAGGTTGTGTTGCTGTGAATAAGAAATAAAGTAATTCAATTCTAGATATTAGCTTAGCAAAAGAGGAAAAAAATGAGGTCATGGTGTGGTTATGAAATTTTTGTTCTTTCTTTGCTGCTTTTTCTCAGTGTGGAAGTAGGTAAAGCTTTCATCTCTTCTGGGCAGCAGTTATGAGGATTAGGTAACAGGAAGAATTTAATTTAATCAGTTCAATGAATTTTGCCTCATTAGAAATTAATGCAAATTATCCAGGTTGGGGGTTTTTTTGTTGTTTATTTTGTGGGGTTTTTGGTAGGTTTTTTGAGAGGTGCATAGAAAGGTTTTATCCATGGACTGTTGGGTTCAACTAATTACATTAAAAGCTAATACGATTTCCTTGTTTATGCTGTTTGTACAGGAAGATGATTGTCTAATCCTTTAAGCAGCACATTTAATTTTTGTTTCTATTTCAAGCCTTTGAATTGTGTTAACTACTTCTAGTTCTCAAGGTAAACACAGTCTAAATCTTAAGTCTTTACTTCCAAGTAGCTTCAAGGATGAAGCTGCTCTGGTTTCATTTCAGACAGGAACATCATTTCATGCCCATTGGTTCTAAGCTGGAGGGCAATAGAGGAAGAGGGGAGAGGGAACAAGAAAACTCCTTTTCTAAAGGAAGTTCAGGACTTAATCTCCAAAATTGTCTCACAGTGGGTGGCTAAAGTGTTCATTGCTACACTGAAGTCATTATTACTAATTGTTAGTCTAATGTATGTCTGTGTATGTCTAATCTGATCATCCATCTCTATCTAAGTATTTTCAATCTCCATATGGAAGTAGAATGAAGTTACACTTGGGCTAGAAAATCTGTGTACATTAGTTACACTTCCTCTCTTTGGAAGTGATGTTTCTGTTGTATTTCTGAAATAATCCTGAAAGGAAAAAAGGGTAAAAATATCTGGAGAAACAAACAAGTAAATGTCACTGCCTAAAATTGCATGCAGACATTATGGTTAGTCTTCTCTCTGTATTTCCAGTTTTTATTAAAAAGTAAAAATTAAATGAAATTTGTGATTTTGACAGTTTTCAGTATTGAAGACCTGGAATTTTGATGGGAGTTTCACATCTCTTGCTGTATTTCACCATTGATTCTTATTCAGATTCTATGCAAAGATTATAAAATTTTGTCCTGCAATTATATAGCCAATATAGCCAAGTCCCAAGGTATCAGTACCCAAGAATCAGTAATGCTCCAAAGAAGCAATAATGTTCCACTCTCTTTGACATTTCCCATAGGTCTTCTCTAGAAAAACTGTCAGCCCATGATCCATTACTTCTAGGCAATTCTTGAAAGGTGATCTTAAAAAAACCCTTATAATTTCTTCAGAAGTCATCCTAGAAGGAACTGCCCAGAAATCTGAATCTCACTGAGAAAATTTGCAGGAGGAGTCTGTAAAACTCCCCACCCTGAGATGCACAGTCTTTACTACTGCCTAAG
The DNA here is from genome assembly GCF_009819655.1 of Sylvia atricapilla. Lineage (NCBI taxonomy): Eukaryota > Metazoa > Chordata > Aves > Passeriformes > Sylviidae > Sylvia > Sylvia atricapilla. The sequence continues at coordinate 11,161,726 of NC_089147.1, forward strand.
CAGGAGTCTCAAATGCAGGTGTACCTACCACACACTAGATAATGTACTACATCCAGACATAGCTACACCTGAACTAGCTGAGAATATACTTTTAGGCCATGCTGTAAGGATGGAGACACCTAAACAGAGAAATTAGACTTGATCTATCAGATTCGTCTTAGATGAATTAGTTTGAATCACTCCCTTTATTTCTATTTCTACAAAAGAGAATTGATGATGTCCCTTTCCTTCAACTTGAACTCCTCTTTAAGTGATAGACTCTTAAAAACAAAGACATTCTTGTTTGGACATTAATTCTTTATCTGAATTACAACAGGAATCATAGAATAACTTAAGTTAGAAAGAACCCATAAAGATTATCAAGTCCACAATCCACTCAGCCTATCTAGTACATATTCCTGCTTCATTATGACTACAGGAAACACCCTGAAGGTCATATCCCTGGTGGCTTAAATTAAGCTCTTCAGTCCTCTACAAATTATTAAATTCTCTTGTATTAATTAAGAGAAGATTCAAGTGAATAAATACTATGCTAATTTTTGAAGGAGAGTGCAGAAGTTACCATGGAATTCTCATCAGAATCTATACTGGGACTTCTATTGTTTAACAAGTGATCTGGAAAACTGAGTGAATAATGTAGGGGCAAAGTTTGCTGACAATGGAAAATTAAGACTGACAAAATTAAGGCAACTAAAACTGGAGCAGAGCATGGGGAACTATCAAGTATCTCCTGACACTGGGTAAAACAATGATAAAACATCCAGTGAAAGCCAACAGAAACTAACGCAGCTGGGGACACTAATTCTAGCTGTATTATTTTGTGACTGGCCCAGCAGGAAGCTCCTAACAAATTATCTTAGCTATTGCAAATCTGAGTGCCTTAAGCCTGTCCCAAGCTCAACACATCCACCTCCTCATTTCTGTCAGTCTAAAAAAGTCCCTCTTTTCTTGTTTGAGGATAGAGGGCTTGTGCCTTTTTTTAACCTTCCCAGTGTTCCAGAGACTCGGGTCAGAGTACAGAAAGAATAATGAAGGCGGCAAAACCAGCAGGAGGTAATTCCCAATAGGGGGGAATCAAAGAGCTCATTAGGGGGTCATGACAGGAGAAACAAGACAGATTTGCTGAAGCGAAAATTGTTCATAATTCAGCAAAAAACGTTGTGGAGTCTGTATGGACATTTCCCTAAACTAAACAGAAACCCCTGTTAAGCCACTGTGTGCGGCTATGGTGCATCATCATCCTGACTCCTGAGAGGAGCTCTTCTCATTCTCTGCCAAAAAGGGGCCCATTGAGAAGGGCACAGAGCAGAGTGACAGCTTAATCAGGAAAGTTGGGATGGCAGCTGTGCAAGGAGACGGGAAAGAGACTGAAAATTCTTGGCTTCCAAGACAGATGACAGGGATCATGAGTATACAGTCAATTCTCAAGAATCACATTATGTAAAGAGAGTGAAAAAGAGATGATGAGTTGCTGCTTTCCACAGTCTAGGAGCAGAGGATACAGAGTGTTATTATTGGGTGTCAGAGCATATAAAACTCGGAAGAGAAAAACAATTCTCAGTGAGACATAACTAAATTGTGGACCTTGTTGACATAGTATTTTATAGTTGTATAAAAGTATTGATGGATTAAAATAGAAGTTAAATATGATATAGACTTTATTATGCCTGTTAAATTCTTTAATGGGGATGTAACCTCTGTTTCAGGGTTTTCAGAAAATAGAGGCATAAAACACAAACATTTTAGAAAACATCCATTGTCGTCTGGATCAATAAATAATATCCTCATTTCTGTCAGTCTAAAAACCATCCATATTTACTTGGTTTTGATTTCTTTTTTGTAACTTCCATGTTAACCTGATCATTTCCATTACAGTGATGGACAGAAGAAAACAGAGTCAACAGAAGTATTCTCATCTTCACAGAGGATCAGGATGCCTGAGGCAGGCCCAGCTTTTCCTGATAGACTGCAGAGCAGATAAAGGAGGCCTCTGGCTCATTCTTGCTACTGATAGCTCACCAGAAGGGGGGACATGACTTTCAAACTCCTGCTTCTTCCTCTGCTAATCAAGTTATAAAATCAGAATTTTGATGAGCCACAGTTTGTTGCAAAAGGCAAGTTACATCTTTGTAAACTCTTAACAGTGTAACAGCTGAAATGCTCCAGCCAACATTAAAAGGCAGAACAAGAGATGCAGGAGGCTGGCTACCTGGGTAATTAATAGGTGCAATATGTTTCATTAAGGACACTAGCTTCAACCTAACATTCACCTTTATTTCCAAACTCTTTTGGACATGAAATTGAAAAATAATATCTTAAGCTGGTCTTGAAGCTCAGACCAAACAGTTCAGTTGGACTTTATCAACACTTTAATATTTCATATTATTTTTAAATGGGAAAAAAATCCCCTCATTTACAGTTAAGTATTGTCTTGTAAACTATTGATAAGACTTTTCATTTTGGTATTTAAATTACAAAAAATTGTATCACATTTGTATGTAAATCATAAATTTGTAGCTGAAAAGTATGGTGTCTGGTTTGCAAATACAGGTTAACAACTGTTTAAATTGAAGCTGTACTTTAAGCTGATTGCTTTCTATTTACAACCTACATCACTACTGTGGGTATTGATGCAGAAAGGAAATTCCTTACAACTGCTTGGGCAATTTTTGTGATTTTTTCATTATTAAAATGATCTCCAAAGAAGCTTTTATTATCAACAATCTCTGAAGACATTTTCTTTCACATAAAGATTGGGTTTGGGATGAAGGGAAGGATAAGAATTGTTGTGAAGGTTTTGACTGAAACTAGAAAAGTTTTAGCTAAAATTTGATTTATTAGAAAAGCAATAATCTGTTTTGTTTAAAAGACATTTTCTTCAAAATCATTATGCTTTTATTGATCTGCTTCCATGGTTACATACCATATTTCAATCCAGGGAAATGGACTCTATATCACATCATTACTTCAGGCATATGATATCTCTTTTGCACACTGGAATAGATTGATAAGTTTAGCTCCTCACATTTCAGTGATTAACAAAGCTTTCGGCAACCTTCCTCAATATCTGTAGGATAAAATAATTAAATAAAATAAAAATTAAGAGGCAGACAGAATTCATGTCTGGATTGAAGATTGCTGATGAAAAAAGACTTGTGCTGCAATTTCCTTGCAAACCTGTCCTTCAGTAGCAGTGCTGTCTTAGTGTAAATTTAGAAGGTTATCATTTTCAAGGTAAATTAGACTGGATATGTACTCTAAATTTTAGGATTTTGTGCATGTGCTTAGAAAAAATATATTATACATGTCACTTTGAAAAAGCTGTAGAACTGTAGTAGTCAAGAAGCTATCTATCCAGATAAATTCCTTAAAATAAAGAATATATATATATATATATATATGTTGACTAACCATAAAGAAATTGTTGGTTTCTCAACCAGATGCACTAAAATTGTAAGTTATTTTATCTTTCTTTGTAGGAGCATTCCTGTGATTTCCAAAGGACTTATTCCCTCAGCTGATGAGCACTACATATATGTTCTGATTCTGGCTTCATGTTCAGGGTAAAATGTCTCCCAGAACCAGGCACACCAATGCCCTTGGGTTGAAAGGAATTTTATGATCCATGAAATCACAGCCCCCACATCAGAATCAAACCAACTGTGATTTAGCTGCCCGCAGACAGCAGATTTTTTCAACACCAGGAAGAATTTCTCTTATGCAGAAGTGAAAAGGATAAATTCTTTCTTGTGAGACTTGGTATGTCTCTGAAAGCCCAGTTATTTCCAAATGCCTGTGTATGCTGGTGAATGGTCAGGCAGAGATGCCCACGGGGATGTGCGTTCCTCAGCTGTGGCAAGCATCAGATTCATGAGCCCATTAGGATGGTGTTGTCAGGAGTTGTCCAAAGCTCCAGCTCTCTCCCACTGCCAGCTTGCTCTGCCCTTGGGGAAGGAAGGGTTAAGCCACAGGGCTCAGTAAAACAAATGCTCTCTGAAAAGTCAGCCAAGCTACCCAAATGCCGGCCTCTCCTCTGCCCCCACCCTTATCCATCTCTCTTATCTGCCCTGGGCAAGAGCAGGGCATTCCCCCTCCTCCACTGATGAGGACCAGAGCTGGCGACAGGCGGAAGCTGGCTGAGAGCACAGGGCTCAAGGGAGGCCGTGACCGTGGTGTCCCTGCTGTGGGGTGGCCTGTGTGCCTGCAGGTCAGAGATGTGGAGGGTGGTGTGGTCCACCATGGGGCTGGATCCACTGACAGATTCCCTATCCCTGGCTGTCTCACACCTTGGGCTCTCCAGCAGCACCTCACTTCTGTAGCCTCCCTGGAGAGCCTGGTCACATCAAGGGGGTTATCAGCTCTGCAAGGGTTACAGTGCCCCCTGGGCACTGATCTCTGAGGGCACAGCAGCCCGGTTTGTGGTGGCACTGATCTCTGAGGGCACAGCAGCCCGGTTTGTGGTGGCACTGATCTGAGGGCACAGCAGCCCGGTTTGTGGCGGCACTGATCTCTGAGGGCACAGCAGCCCGGTTTGTGGTGGCACTGATCTCTGAGGGCACAGCAGCTCGGTTTGTGGTGGCTCATGCAGCCCAGGTGAGTTGGGACACAGCTCTGTCCATGCTGGGAGCGCAGATGGAGGAGGCAGCGGTGTTTCACTCAGTGAGGGCTGCAGCGGGAGCAAGGTTCCAGGGCTTCTCTGGCAGTGTGTGTGTGTGTGAGCTCTGCCCACACGAGGCAGGCTTGGATGGGCTGTTTAATTGTATGTGAAGGGCTCTCACACTTCACAAGCTGCAGCCCTCACTGCAGCCTGAGCAATTCTGGAAAGAGTCCTTTTATTAAAAGAGAGAGAGAGGCTCTGGCTCTGCCAGGCAGCCATCAAATGGCACATTTAATTGTCTCGGCCCGTTTAGCTGTCGCACAGGGAGGGATGTGCTCTGAGCCCTTCAGCCCTCGCTACACACCCACCCTCGGCAGGCACACGGGTCCTGGGCGCTCCTGCTGCCCTCCAGGAGGGCTGGGGAGGCGTACACAGGAGATGAGCCTCCATCCAAGGCCAGCGCTCGGGGCTCGCTCGGTGCTCTGATGGCCCAGCCTACTCAGGGCTGAGCGCTGGGGTTCAAAAGGGCTCGGGCAAGCGCCTGGAGAGCTGGGAGCCTCCTGGGGCCGTGGGAGCTGCCTGGGAGACACAGTGTAACTAAATGACGGCTTCAAAGTATCCTCTCATTTATTCCCGCGGCAGAACATTTCTGGCTCTGAAGAGGGCATCCTACCCTGGTTTCAATGTGACAACCTCAGTGTATGCAAGTCGTAGGACAGGCTGGCAGGTGGTTAGGAGAGTTGGACTGCACATTTCCCCCAGGAACTGAAGTCCTTGGAAATACCTTCTGGGCTCTGCACCATCCCAGCAGCAGGGAACTGGCCTGTTCAGGGTGCACATGGAGGGAGAAAGGACCTCTGGGTGGTTCTGTGTTACATCTGTTGGGTGATATGGAGAGGCTGAACTTGGGTTCAGCTGCTGGTACCGAGCCCCTGGTCCTGGAGGAGAGGCTGAGTGATGGAAGATGGCCCCGGAGGGGGAGTCGCAGCCTTTCCCGTGGCCGTGCAGGAGCAGCCATGCCTAAACTCACCATTTGGAGAGGACAGGGGGAAGAAAGAAAGATCAAGAGCGGGAGGAAATAGAGTCTTTTATCAAAGCCTCCTACTTCAAAGCTGTCCAGCTGAAGTGCTCCCCTTTGGTTTAATTTGAAGTGATGTTTCCTTCAGCATCTGCAGCTAAATGGTATCAAGCCAGGCTGAAATGGCGGGAAAGCCTGGAAAGGAAAGGCACTGTTTGGGAATGGCTGGAGAAAGACCTTTCCATTAAAGTCAGCCGTGACAGCCTTTCCATAGGGATGAAAACTGCCAATACTGGCATTTCTCATCTCTCAGCTCCTAGCATGGGATAAAATCCAAACCCTTTTGGGAACAGGAACAGGGCAATTTCTCATCCTGGGAGCCTGGGGTGGGCTCCATGCCTCTGAAGTGGCTGCAGTGTCTGTGCCCTGGAGCAAGGGAAAGGCAGGAGATGGAGATGGAGATGTGGGCGCTGCTCTGCCCTGAGGAACCAGTGCACCTCCCAGGCTTGTGGTCTGCAGCCTCCCTGAAGATGCTTTGGCAGCCCCTGAGCACAGGTGAGAGCTAAACCAGATTGCAGGGACAGCAGAGGAAGGGGTGTGAATCCATCTTCCCAATGAATACCTTCAAACCCCCTGGGAGTGGGAGAGGAAGAGCACTGCTCCCAGTGCCTGAGGAATTTCTGTGTGGGAGCAGTGGGGGAAAACAGCAACAGTGGGGCGCGTGCTACACTGACACAGCATCCCTGAACTACACAAAACAACTGACTGGGAGGCAAAGCAGCTGGCTTTTTTCCTGGAAAGACCAATGTTCTCCTGTCTGCTGCATAGGAACTGATTTTCCCCAGCTGGCTGGAAGGAAGGTACTTTGAAAGCAGCTGTGCCCTGTCTCTGCTGGGGGCAGCAGGGCAGGGTACCCCCTGGGCAGCATGTCTGGTCAGAGGACAGAGGTGACCAAAACAGGCCAGCTGCTCTGTAGAGAGGAAAAGGGACGTGTCCTGGGAAATAGAAAGGTCATGGTCATCTCTTTAACCTCCAGAGGACAAAACAAGGTTTTAATGGCAATGACTCTGTTAGCACTAAAGTCACTGACCAGGAAGGAAAGTGAAGGACAAGTCACCTCTTGCTGCACATGGAGAAGGGACGCTCATAGATATCTGTCTGCTGAGGACTGCTTATAACAGCTTCTGCAAAGCTTCTTCCACCCAAAAATCTTGAGCTTTGTCCCAGCCAGAGGCTGCTTTAGGGAACTGGACTTCAGAGACTCATGATTGTGGCAGAGCTGGGACCCTGATCCCAGATTTTCTTAAATTAACTCTCAGGGGAGAGATGCTCAAATACATGTTTGTGCTTGCAATGATGAGAGCTCTGTGGTGCAGAAGGCAGCTGACCACGTGCTCCTTCTCACGCTTCCCTTGATAGTTGGAAAAAGGTCTCTGCTAATCTTGAGTGAAGTTTTGAAGCTATATGAAGAGGCAAGGAGGGAAAAAGATATTCCTTCCACAAGAATGGGGTGGAAGGAGCTGTAATTTCTCTTCTCCCAGTCCAATAGCCCCATGTCCCCCACAGCAAATCCATTCCAGCACTGGTACGGTTGCTGCTTTCTCAACTCTCCCTCCTCCTCGTCCCCTCCTTTCCCTCCCCCCAGCTCCACTCCACGTGCTCCCAGCTGCTCTAGGATGATACAGGCAGGCGCAGAGTTCATGGGAGCCGTACCTGTGCTTTGTCTTCATCTGTCACCCCTCCTGACAGTCAGATCCATCTTAAACTGGGAGCAAGAGGGGAAGAGAAGGAAGCAATAATTAACCTCTGTGCAGGCCGCTCCCAAAATGCTGCAGTCTGGTGATGCACGAGGAGACATCCCTGACACTTTTATTGCTACTCCAGAGCCATTCTGTGTCTGTAGGAGGTGATTTGGCCAGGCTGGGATACTCGAGACTTTCATTATGGTTGAAGAGCTGCTGGCACCCGCAGCCTTTCTTTGGTGGGTGCATTAGTGAGGGCTCCTCACCACCCCTGCTGGCAAAGCCAGAGGGCAAAACTCATTTGAGATATTTGCAGGCTGAGCAGGGGTTTTCACGGCTCAGTCCTTGGAGTGGGTACAAGGTGTGTGTTGGATTTAGGAGCTGAAGTGGTTTCTCATGTGCTTGCAATATACGTGTGCAGAAGCAGAGCTGGTGTGTCATTCCAGCCCCAGGGTGAGCTGCCAGGATGTGCCTGACATCTAGGGCAGGATCCCTAGTGTTATGGAGCCTGTGACAGATCACTGGTGTCAACCTTGTCCCACATCTGAAAGTTTCCTTGATGGGGATATGGAGTGGGGAGAGGGGCTGGGGGTTTTTGGGTCCCCGTGTGATACTGTGCTGGACCATAATGCCATCTTGGCAAGGATAATGCTAAACATCCCTTTGGTCCCTGCAGCCTCCTGCCATGGGTGCTTGTGCCTGTCCTGGCACTCTTGGGGTCAAGTGGCCTCACAGTCACCTCCCAGCAATGCTGGGACAGCAGTGACATTGCACAGCTGACAAATGTCTGCCACTCACCTGCCTCGTTAGGGCCTGGTAGGAAAAGAGCCCTGCAATTAAAGCAGCTTCAGTGCCCAAGCTCCACGAGATTCCAAGACAACAGTTGTTCATGTAAACCCAATGGAGCCCATGGACAAACACAGCCTAACCCTTCATGGAAAAGAGGAAGAGCCAGCCACGAGCTGGTGTCTGGCTTGGTTCTTCTGCAGGACTGCTGTGCTGTCAATCAGAGCAGTGGCTGTGTTTCATTACATGCTGAGACCTGTTCAGCAGATGTTGTGACCTCACCTTATATGAAAGAGAGGAAAAAATTAGTGCCAAAAGCACTTGGCAGTCAGGCCTCGAGTTGTGCTGATCCAAAGTGGCTCATGGTCAGGCTGATGGTGTATTAAACTCCTGGTCCTTCATGTGGATGTTCAGAGGATGGGAAAGGATGGGACAGCACTGACCAGAGCTGGGAGCTAGCTATAGGTCCAGATCGTGGTGTGGGATGTGCTGCTGTCCAGTATCTTGCCATGTGCTGGATATGGAAGGTCCTGTGGGTGGAGAGGGAAGCTGAACGGACTCCTTGGGATGTGTCTTTGGGATAGCACTGGCATGTCCTATTTCCCCATGAGATGGGTTGCAACTGCTGTTTCCCCCCAGAAACACTCCCAAGCTGTCCCAGGAAGGTGAGCAGTGGGCTGCAGGCAAGAGGGCTTCTTCCTGGTGCCAAACCTCTCCTGCTCAGTTCATACCAGCAGATTTTGGAGCTGCTTGGTGCCAACGTCTTCTCCAATTAATCTTCCTCCTCCCTGGCTTCCCTCCTCCCTGGACCACATCTTGGGGAGGATCCATCGATCTCAGAAGTGCCCAGCAAAGCATCTGGAGCTCAGACTAGACTGCGTTCCCCAGCACCTTCTCCAGGTTGCTGGGTAGCAGTGCAGATGTTGTCTTCATATTTGATGGTATTATTAACATGAGGGGGGGCGAGGGGGAAGTAAGCACTAATTGATCTGGTAATAAAGTTAATAGAAGCTCTTATGAGCTTACCCATTAAGAATAATTAAGGAAGGGTGAGTAGGGGAGGAGGTTGAAGAGAAATCCACCAAGGCTGGGATGGGCTCTCTTGGTGAGGGTTTACAGCTCTTCCCTCACACTCTCTGCCCTTGGCTTCCACCCCTAAACCCTCTTCTGTTCCTGTTCCCAAGGTTTCTGGCAGGTCTAAGTTCTCCAGCTGGACCTGCGGGAGCTGAAAGCACAAGTCAATCAAGCCTTAGGAGGTGTGTGGGTGAGACCTTCCCTGTCGGTACCTAGACAACACAGAGGTCCCATGGAAATTTAGCAGAGACCCTGGAGAGGATGGTGGACTTCTTCCAAAGATCTCCCAGCAGAAGGTGAGCATCATTTCTTGCCAGGCTTTTCAGGGAGGCTGGGACTGCTCTGGATCAGAGACTGGCTTGGCAGGAACAGCAACCCTGTGCCAAGCTGCAGGCACTGCAGACTCTCCAAGATGGGAAGGACCATGGGGTGTCCTGGGCTGGAGACAGGATGGCTGAGCTCTGGCATGGAGAAAAAAACCCCTCAACTTCCAAGCCCCTGGTGAACACAGTTGCCAAAAGAATCTGGCTGGGGTCAGGGGTTAATACAGACAGGGGTGTTCCTACAAATGGCAGGGAAAACAGGTGGGATTTCAGGGGCTGATAACAGGAGGTAGCAGGGACCAGGTTGGGCTGTGAGGGCAGAGGCAGGATCAGCCTGGCTGTGGGACAAGGGGCTACAAGGTACCCCGGGACAATGGAGAGTAATTCTCCTGCACCTTCCCTACTCGTGGGACTGCAGGCAGTGTGGCACAGCTCCTGAACTCCTGGAGACACTATCCCCTGCTTTCCCCACCTTGCAGAGCTTACTGTGTATGCTTGGATTCCAAGCAGCTGGGCAGCATATGCCAAATAAACAAGGAATTCAGAGGCTGAGTGTAATGCTACAGCTCAGTCTACAGCAAACAGACAGGTACCCCACGTTTGCTTTGCCTGTGAGCTGCCCTAAAGCAGGACAAAGTATCCCTGGCTCCCAGCAATCAGTCTATTGCTGGCCTGCTCCCAGCCTATCCATCTGCAACCAGCTGGGACATGCAGCCAGAGCGGGGCTGCGGGGCAGGCGGATGTGGCGTTGCTTTGAGTGGCAGGTGGATTTTGTTGCAGGCACTGAAAAGCAGACACCAGGCAGTGGGGCTGGACTGGCTTCCCCACCACCGCTGCACGGCAGCTCTCCCCTGCACTGTCCCACAGCCTGGACTCTCACACACCCCCCGACCCTGGCTTTGCAGCTTGGCTCTATCCCTCTCTGCCCACCCCTTGAGCAGTCTGTGGATGCAGAGCCGCGCCCATGGGGCTCTGGGCAGCCAAACACACACATAGCGTTTATTTCTGTCCTTCCTGTATCACATAAAGCGTGGCTTCACCCTCATGTGAGAGAGGTGGAAGCCCTGAGACCCATGGCCACAGGGGTAGAGGGGCTGGTTTCTCCCACCACTGGGATGCGAGATAGAGCTGGTGCCCAGGCTGAGTACGGGGGACGAGGCAGGAGCAACCTGGAGCACCCAAACCGCTCAGGGTTGGCTGCATGCAGCGTCTGTGTGAGGACGATGCCTGCCTGCCCTGGTGCCCCCCAGGCTGACACAGGCGGGTGACGCTGTGTTTGTTTGCTTTGAGAAAAGGAGTGAAACAAGATCCAGCTGTGCTGCTGTTTGTGGCAGGGCCCTGACGCAGACACAGAGTACATGGTAAAGAAAGGTGGAGTGTCAGTGCTTACTGGAGAGCCATGTCCCTCATGTGAGTTCTGTGGCTACAAGGAAGCATCTCCTCATCACTTTTCAGGGCATCCATCTCTGTCCATCCTACCCCTGCCTGCAACCCTTCAGCGTCCTGCCTGGAGCAGAAAATCCCCTTTTTTGGTGATTTTGTAGCATTGCCATGTGATGTGTTGGGTACCAACATGGGAATGGGGACGAGGCTGGTGGTGTGACCCTGCAGGGTTCCTTGGACTCCCCTGCCACCTCAGCCTACGTAGCTGGCAGATGGTCCCTGTGAGGAGATCAGTGACATCTTAAAAGCTGCTGCAACAGTAGCTGGGTGGAAACACCCAGATGCTCCATCAAGCCCTGGGGAGGGCAGCCAGGGCCAGCAGGCTCCAAATATTGATCATGGCTGGCATGTTCATAGAACGTCTTTCAAGCCCTGCCGTTGTGGAGAGCCATGGCCAGATGTCCCTGGTTTAAATATCCTGTGGGTAGAAAGGAGTGGTACCTGTTCCTTGGAACCCAAATAACTTGAAGCATCCCCCTGTGTCACCCATGGGTGACAGAGCCACCCATCGACATGGCAAGCCTGGCATGTCCAGTGTGACCATGAATCACCTCTGCAAAGGGTGACACCCTTTCTCCCCTGTGAATACAGGCTGACTGATGGGGCTTGGGACACTTGGTGGTAATCCAGAGCAGCAGATTTACATTTAATTAACCAAATGAATATGAAAATAGACTCTGCCCAAGAGCCTACTAATAACTTTCTGTGTTAATGGCTTGGGCTAATAGAAGTCCTCCCTGGAAGATCACAGGACTGTGCAGTGAAACGAGGGCCCAGCCAGGCTGCAGAGGGAAGTGGAATTTGCCATGTCAGTGAGCAGGGGAAAGTTTTTCCTGCTAGGCAGTCTGTGACCATGGACACTCCCCTTCTTTTCAATGGGTGCCACAGGTCTGATGCTATCAAGGCTCCAAAACACATAGTTAAAAAGACTCACCACATGGATACAAGTCAGTGGTGGCTTTCTTGAGTTTTGTGTTGCATTGACTATTAAATCTAGATCTGAAAAGAAAGGCATTCTGTTGTTGAAGGCCCTCATACAAGAGGAAGGAATCTGGCATAACAATAGCAGAGAGATCAAACAGCAAAAATACACTAGTGCCAACAAATCTTAACCAAATGCATTCCTCCCTGGCTGTGCTGCAAGTAACTTCCCCCCTCCCCTCTTTTGTGTGATTTTCATGAAAGTCATCAGCAAGAGCTATTTGAAAAGGTCATTTTCCACCTGGAATGAGGCAAAAATTAGGTGACTGGAGAGAGGCAAAGTAGCGCTTCATGAATGCAAACTTCTACTTCTGTCTGAAAATAACACCACCAGCCACAAACATACATACTAGAAACTCCACCATTTCCCTCTTGTGAAGGCATCATGTAATGTTTATTGATTTGGTCTGAATGTCAGTCAAATAAAGCATCATGTATTCTGCTGAGCTCAAATGGAAAAAAAATCGCAACAAAACAAATTCACCACCAAAGTCTGACATGAAGTGAGCTTAAATTCTTTGCTCTGTAGTTGCTCTGACTTTAGAGTTTCCACAGGAAATGTCATTATCACACACAGCCCTTTGACAAACATCATGGGAGCTGAATCCATAGGGGAAAATGTCACTTTTAGGAAGAGTAGTGCCCAGTTTCATTATTTCCACACCTGCAGAGAGCAGTTACAATTTTCTCTGTAGTGCCTTTTTTATGATATAGATGACAAGAAAGAACACTGATTTTGAGTGGTGCTTGCAGTCAGTCAATACTAGGGATGAAGCCTTTGAAAATCAGGTTTCCTGCTTCTACCACTGAGCTACAATCTTTAGGGAAATTAATGGCCTTTTTACACTTGAGTCTGAGAAAAACAGGGGTCCACTTCTGCCCAGTGCAAAGTAAAAACAGAAAAAAAAATAAAAAGTCCACAAATCATGATTTTTGTATAAAAGCAGACCCATAAGAGGAAGAGCTGTTGAATTGTTTGAGCAGAAGCTTGTTTTCTTGAGACTAGCACTAGCTCTCCTAACTGATCCATGGTCTTAAGAGGCTGGGAATGTCCTGGCCATGATGTTTCAGGGATGTTCAAGTTGCCAAATTATGGTATCCTTGATTTAGCCCCATGTGCTCTTCCCTGAAATGCTCACCATGAACAGGAGTTTGATCAGCTCTTTCAAAGACAGTACCCAAAGCACCCTGTGGTTCTTGGTCTACTTGCTGTTGGGAGAGTAAAGGCAGCAAATGTGTTTTGGTCAGGCAGGAAAAATGAAATGCATTCAGGACAAATGAGATGGAAGAGCTGGTGGTGCCCATGGGATGAGCACAGTGCTCTCGATTCCACTGAGGTAGTTTTCATCAGGAAATGGCAGGATGGATGTGCAGAGTGAGAAAGAAAGTCAGAAAGAATGGCAGAAAGATGTCACACTATCAAAATGGGGCAGGTCTTGGAGCACAGCAGCCCAGTAGTCCCATGACTTAGCAAGGCTTCAGAAGGAATGTCTTGGATGTGTTACTTCTGCCTGTCTGAAAAGGGTTCTGTGAGAACAGATGCATTTTTAAGGGTGCCAAGGTACATTCCTAGAAGATATACACACACACACACACACATATATATATACACACACACAAATATACAGTTTGTTTCCTTGTTTGAAAGGAGAGTGTAATTCTCCAGAGTGATGCATTTTTTCAAGAGCTCTTTCTAAGCAGTAAGGGAGAAGAGGCTGTTGCTGCATGATAAGGAAATTTCTGGGTGATAATTTAAAGATAATCTTTTAAGATTTGGAGCAACTCATTACGCACACTTCTAAGTGACTTAGATACAAGTTTTAATTATTCCTATCTCTATCTTGCAGTTTCCCTGAGAAGCCTTTAAAAAAAAAAAAAAAAAAAAAAAAGCAGACAGCTCATAGCTAAACTGAGGCCCTGCAATTCATAAACTGTACTTTAACTTTGGTTGACTGGAAATGGGTCTAATCCAATTGCATTCCAACCTTCGATGGAATAATAATACTGAACAAATAACCCCACAAGCAGTAGGACATTGCTTTTCCTGCCAATCTCAATTTTAACTTGATTGTTTCTTAATGCCATAGGCAATGTCAGGGTGACTCAGGACAATATGTTGTTGAAGAAGAATAGTGTGAAATATTACTCTTAATCCTATTTTATAGGTACCCGTAAATGTTAGTGGTAAACCATAGCCTGATACCTGTGGGGAGATTTAATAACAGGGCATTATAGCCAGAGGAAAAAAAATGGCAGCCAAGACCTTCTTTTTTCTGCTTCTCTGAGGATTTCTAACTTGTAGGAGTGAAATATATCATACAGGGTGATAAAGTTTAGTTTAACACCAAAATCCTTAAACAATCCTTTTCCCTCACAGGGTCAGCAGTTGTGAATTCAGCTGTGAAAGAACCTCAGGGTGACAGCCCATTTCACTTGTTGAGTCACTGAAAGGAGAGAAGAAAAAAAAAAAAAACCAAACCCACTTTATTTTTAAGTCTACTTTTATATTGCACTCGAAAAAAATGGAAAACTTTGTCAACTGCTCTTATTGCCTGGACTAGAGAACAACCTCTGGAAAACAGCACTGAAACCTAGCTTGATACTTCCTAGGGTCGTGCTTGACTTTTTAATGTGTGGCACCATTTTGGTGAGCAGTCATACTTGATTTTTGAGAGCATCCATATTCTTCTTGTGCTGTTTCCACCTGACAAACTCAATTATTTTTATCATACTTAGTCTCTAAACACACACACACATATATATATTTAATGTATTTTGTATTCTTAATTTCCATCCCAACATCAAGACTTCAGCCGATGAATCTTTCTGTAGGATAACCTGACCATCTGTGTTAACAATGATTTCCATCTTCATTTCATCAGCTTATTGGCTTAAGAAGCAGGAGTGTGGTAATACAAGCTTATTATTGAAAATACTAGGTACAATCAATTCCAAGATGTGGCCTTTATGAACTGTATTAGTTATGTTTTTCTGGCTTCATAATACCTCCTTTCAACACTGCCTGTGACCATCTTCTTTTTTTATTCCTTATTTTATAACTTATTTTTCCTCCATTATACTAATTTTCTGTTCCTCCAGTTTTCTTTTCCTTCTCTATTTTTCCCCTAGTTTATTACTTATAAAACACCTTTTTAAAAGCAAGAAAATCTACCTTTGCTGTAAGGGAAAATCCCTTATCAAATGCACTTACTGTGTGATGTATTTTGGAAAGGCCATATTTTACTTGATCCCATTTCTCAGCTACTTTGGCATGAATTACTCTTTCTACCAAGGTGTTTTAAACATTTGAAGGCTACAATGGACTAAAAAATGGGACTGCATCATCATATTCCACTTCCTAAATAATTACATGCTGTTTGTTCTTTTTCAATCTTGCCTTACCATTTCCTAACACAACAGCCTAATGAAAATAATTTTCTGTAAATCAAATTTTTTTGGAAAAATTATTCTCATTCATGGCCACTTTTGAGAAATTATACAGCGATTTTTCTTCATTTTGAAGCCAATATGGCACTTATCCCAAGAAAGAATGATCAGCCCTACTAACACAAGAAACTTTGCATCAAAATGACCAAATTTTCATATTTTGTTTTTAACTGATGGATTAGACAGTAAAAATAAATCTTCTTAAAAGTACTAGAGAGCTTGAGGATTTATTAAATTAATCTGAGGAAAGGAACAAGTGTGATGTGCACTGTGCAATGCCTTTCAACCTCATTGCCTGCCTATTAGGCTGCAAGAAAAGAATATTTAAGTGTCTGTTTATTAACTGATTGTCAAAGAAACCTGATTATTTCCAGGATATAGTTCTGCACAAGAAAGAGTAAGAGGAGCTGAAGAGGAACAAAATGATTGATTCATTTCCTTTGGGGGAGGGGAGAGCATAAAGTAAAATAATGAAACATAAATGTGTCAGATCCATTTATACAGGATTGATATTTAATTTAGCTTCCTTTGAAGTTGAAATTAAATTTCTTAAGAGGTATTATTAAAAGGGAGATGGAATGTAACCTTCCATCAAGCTACCATTATTTTAACACATCTTTAAAAAAATGAACTTTTTTTTTCCTGAAGTGTGCTGGTAAATTGATTTATGCAGTTCTAGGCAGTAATTACGAAATGTGCTTATCTAGACACCTTCTGTTGCTATTGATCCTACACGTTATTCTGATGAAAAGCTCATAATTCATAGCATTCTTGATGTTTAGAATTGTTGGAATAATTTATAACTTTCAGTCCAAGGGTGCTGCTGGAGAAATGGGGTTTGAAGCTGATTTGCAATGCACCAAATTGTCTGTTTTCAGGCCCTGAGCACAGATAGTTACAGCACTCTGCTTTGCAACACACAAATGGAGAGTGCAGCACCACTGTGGAAGGAAAAGGACCAGTGGAGGATAGGGAAGTGACTGTCTTTCCAAGAGTTTCAGAAAAGGAAAATGGCTAAAGCAGGAAACTAAGAAACTTGTAGAACTCCTGTAATAGACAAAACAAATGCTTTGATGGGTGCTAGGAAAAGAAATTATTAAATCTACACTAATGTTCATTTGCTAGTGGCAGTTACCTCCTTTAACAACTTGTGATGTTTTCTTATTTTCTTCAGAGATTTCTAATTGGCCAAACCATCTGTTGAAGATGTAAGTGCTACTACTACTAGATTTTTTTTGGGGGAAAAATAATAACCTTTCCTTCTCAGAGCAGCAAGGACTGAACTCAAGGCTTCCAGTCCTTATCACAAGATTTGCTCCAAAAATACCCCCTGGTGCAATCTTTGTAGGGGAAACTTCATGTGTCAAACTCGAGAGGTTTTCCTACTGCTCTGTTATGACCTGAAACCCACACAGGAGCTTTTGCAGAGGAAGCAGCTTCCCCTGTGTGGGTTTGCTGGGAGGGAGTAGTGTGAGGACAGGGGAAAGAAAAGAAGACAAAAAAATGAGAGGACAGGTGATTTAGTGAACAGCTGACTTGGCTCCAGCCATAGCCTGCTCTGGAGCTGTGTGAGCCAGGACTGAAGTGGAACAGCATTTTTCTATTCCTGGTGGTGCTGCTGGGATTTGACTCTCCCTGCCCGTGCTTTTCATGGGGATAAACACCAGGATTTGTGGCCCTGCTCTGCCAGCATTGACTTCAGGAGCTACCTGGCTTTCCTTTATCCTTTAACCCCATCAGGGACAAACCTTACCAGAGACTTTTTGGGCACCTTCTCTATCTGCAGGCAGTTCATGTGCCATGTCAATTGGAAGACATGAACACGAATTCATGCTAAGCCAGGTGGCAGTGACAGCAGATTTAGTCCTTGTGAGGAACATTCTGAGACACAGCAGCAGCAACACAACCTGACAGCCATCAAAGTCATTATCATTCCTCAGTATGGTACCAGCCAGTAGCTTCAAGGACATCTCAAAAGTCCCCTCAATGGCAGATTTCTACTGCCTTAACAGAAAGAAAGTGGATCTAAATTACCATGGAGATAATACTTGGAAATTTCTGGTCCACATCTAAACACAGTGATACACAAAACAAGATTTTTATTTTCCTGTCATTATTACCCCTTTGAACGCTACTTTGGATTAGGATGAGTTACATTTTTCTTCATCCACACAGGCCTCTCAAATGTCTTTGATGGGCCTTCTATTAATATGCAACATTATCCAGAATAAAATTATGATCTGCTGGGATAACCAGGCTCTGTGAGACAACATTGCAGGCCATAGAGAACCCAGAGGCCATAAATTACCCATCTCTCAATTAAACAGAACAAAACAGGGCATATCCATGGAGCTGTCAGAAACACCTGATGTCACAATGAGCTACAGTACTCTGAAACCAAACACAGCATGGCGATATTCTAAAACAATTCTATAAAGGACTGCACAACCAAGAGCAAAATTAATTATAAACACTAAACAGACACATAGCAATTCTTTTAAAATCCAGCAGAACTTCTTAAACTGAATCTGACTGACATTCCTATTGGCACTGATATTCACTTTTGAAGATTACACTAGATGTTAATAAAACTAGGAGGAAATTGCAATTGCTCAGCAAAAAGCGAAAGAAAAGCCCAAGAGCCACACATTCCATCCAAACAGCTATTGAGAGAGTTTACAATACAAATTTAAATTTTAAGGTAGTCAAAATTGCCTTTGTTTAAATTCAATGTAGGCTTTGTTTGCTTTTTTGTTTGCTTGCTTTTTAAAGAGTTGGCCATCAATATCAGAATTTTCCTTAGATGTGACTACATAGCTGAAATTTTATTTATGAAGTAGTTTGGAACAAAGGAGATTGTTTTTTGTCTTGTAATGACTTATTTCTAACTCTATTGTCAGAAAACAGGCATTCAAATAAAGACAACAACAGAAACAAAATATATTCAAACAATTCTAAAGACTTAAGCTGAGACTGCCTTTCACTATCAACCTCCTGGGGCTTTCAGATTAATTTTACAGAATTGTTCAAGAATACACTGAAAATTGTTTTGTGGAGCTTCTTTTGCTTACAGTGACCAGTTATTTCTAATCCTGCATTTGACCTGCTTGTTTTGCAAATCTTAAACAAACCTACTCTTACCTGATGCTAATCCCAGAACAATATATTCAGCCACTCTCAGGGCATTGGATGGGCAAGAAACAGTGTCAGTGTTGATGAAATCAGTTATAGTAGTAACTGACTGTGTTAGGTTTAATTTACTTTTCCAAAATCACTATTTCCCCCCTCCCCTCTTCTTTCCTTTACAAAGACACCATAACAGGAGTCTGTTGAATTTGTTGATCAACTTAAAGTAAGCTTGGTTCCCTTAACAACTTAACCAGAA
The DNA here is from genome assembly GCF_009819655.1 of Sylvia atricapilla. Classification (NCBI taxonomy): domain Eukaryota; kingdom Metazoa; phylum Chordata; class Aves; order Passeriformes; family Sylviidae; genus Sylvia; species Sylvia atricapilla. Next base: position 11,180,522 of record NC_089147.1, read on the forward strand.
ACATTCTCTCAACTTCAAGAAAAACTGTTTTTCATCTTCTTTTAGAACTTCTGCCTAATTTTATCTAATTTCATCTTCTTTTAGAGCTTCTGCCTAATTTTAGAGACAACCTTTCTCTACTGCTTCCATTCCTGATCCAATGTTTGCAAATTCCTGGGAAATGAAGTGGACAGTGAGCTCTTCTCTGACATTGAACCAGCTGGGCTGCCAGCTGCCCTTGCTCTCTTGAGTGATATTTCTGAGGGAGGTCAGAAGAGGGAGGGACATTTTTAAGCAACATGAATCTACAGAAGCTCACCCAGGAGCATGGCAATGGGAAGATTCTGATAGCAAGGAAGCAAATTAAAGGGTGAGCACTGGGCTGAGTGGGCTGAGCCAAAGTCTGGGAAAGTTGATGAGAACAGCTCTTCCATTGCTTACTGCCTCCTGCATTTTATATGAGCTCATTAATGATCTTCAGTTGATGTTGGTTGAATGGTAAAATAAAATATCCACTGAGCTTTAGAGCCAAGCTGCAAGGAACTAATTATTTTAATGTATTCTGTACCTGGTGCGTCATGGGAAATCAGCAAAGAAAGGAAATCCCTAATTTAGTGAAGTGCAGGAAACCTCTCTCACAGCACAGCCACAAACAGGCTGGAAATTGAGGATCTGTGGTCAGTGTGGACCTACAAGCTTTGCCATAGCAATTCAAGAAGAGTTTTTGAAGATGTCATCTAAGATGGAAACTTCTTCTATACCTTAGAAAGTTTTCTTTAGAGTTCAGTCCTTAGGATAATTATATCTCAGAGCACCTCAGGGGGCTGCTGCCAATAGAGGCTTGATTTGCTGTCCATCATCAGCTTGCTGCATTTTCTTGGAAACTTTCCTTTAGGCTGACTCATTATTCTACAATATGCCCTGAGGTGACACATGTCTATTTGGGTAGCAACGAGGAAAGGATATTGTGACTGAAGAGATTTGGTAACAAGTTTGGTAAAGCATCAGAAATTGAGTTTTGGGATAAATTGCTTGCATTGCAGGTGCAGAATCAGATTGGGTATAGAACATTCTTTTTATTTAATTTTTTTGGCCAGAGGAGAGTGGCCACCTTTGAGAGATCTGTTTCAATTTGGCTGGCCACTGGATAACCACCAAGACAATTGTGTGTAAAGACATGTCCACCTTCATCTTTCCTTATTTCCAAAGACAGTCTACCAGGTAAAAAAGAAATGGATTTAAACAATGGTTCAAGCACTTTGATATGTTTGGATGCTGGTTTCCAAATAATTTTTTTCTGCTCTTTCCATATCTCTATAATTGGCAGAAATACAGACGATGCATCTTGTAGAATATATGCATGACTTGCCAAACCTGTTTGATTCACATTTCACAAAAATATCTATGTGTAACATTCAAGGAATCCTATGTTCTATAGGCCATATTTACATGATTTACATGATTTACATTGATTTTTCTCATCCATATCTGATTGTTATTAAAAGGCTGTGGGTTTTTTCTGTTGCCTGGCTGAGGTTTTTGTGGTTTTGTAAAGGGTTTACAGCAAAAACATTATTTGCAAGAAGTTGCAGTAATATCTCACGGGAAAAAAAATTAGTTTGAAAAACACAAGTATTCATATGGACTTTGAAAATACCCTTAGTCTAGCCAGAGAGAAAAAATAGTACCATTTTACCAGGAAAGGTGTTAGATTCAGAACAAATTTTATTGGATCATGTTATTGGCTGAATAGAAGATAAAATTAGTAGTACCTGATTGAGATATTTGTCAGGCCATGAGATTGTCCAGCAAACCAGAAAGAAGGGGAGAGGGGTGTTACACATTATTAATTAAAAAAATTATTCATCTCTACAGTAACCAGAGATTTGGTATTATTTTGACACACAGAGCCATTTGTGACAAGGAAGTTTGGTACTAGATCCAGCCCCACAGTTAGTTTGTCCAGCACACAAGAAATATTTTACAGAATTCCCTTATTTGTTAAGAGAAGGGTGTTTGTCTTTCTCACCGTTCTGAGTGCCCCATGAACACTTCTCCTCCTCCTGCATGTTAATGTTAAACAACAGCATTTAGCCAGGAGAAGGTCAATGCAAAGAGATCATTCCAGAAACACTGAGACTCTTCTCCCCTGACCTGAAACCACCTTCCTGCAGATGTCATCGCCAAATGTCAGCTGGTGCAAGCAAAGGCAGCACACTCTGATTTCCTTATTAGCCACTTGCTGAAACACTTCATTATTAAGCCACTTAAAAAACTTCCCCTTATCACTCTCCTGATGGTGTGAATGCACTGTGAATGAGCAGGATTGAGTAATTTAGGCCCAAAGACATTTCTTAAAACCTTCTAGCTGTCTGTTAGCAAAATTGCCAGTATGCTGCAGAACTTCTCCTAAATACTTATTTTTTTTTCTTTTTCTAATTTACTTTAAAAACTTGACATTGATAACTGAAGTATAACTAATCTAAACGAGGCAGATGACATAAAATATATTCATTCTGAGACATGAATCCAAGTCTGGAAGGAGGCAAGGAAACAGTGAAATTGTAAAAACCACTCTTGTAAATATACACATGTGAAATTGCCAGGAAACTGGTTTCTCTCCATAGATTCCACTCTCTTTAAAGAGCAAGGCCAATTTGCATCATGTGAACACCTCCCCTTTCTATTCTATTCAGGATTTTCCTTCCTCAAACAGCCTGTGCCAGCATATGCTATATAGTAAACAAATCACTAGTTCCATCTTATCCCTGTCTTACAGATATTGAAATTACCTCAGCATTCTTTATGATGAGGGTTCAGCTAAGCCTGGCCTTAGATATTTTACTGCTGTATAGGATTTCTCTGGGTTCACAGCATGTTCTGCAAACCTTTCCCTGAAAATCAAGTATGGTTTTTTTTTGCTTGTCTCTTCTCCCAGGAATGTATCTTTTCCTGTTGCCCCCCATTCTCTGCCTCTCTCTGAGGCACAGAGCTCCCCAGATTGTCCTCTCTCTCCCTCATTCTGGTTGCCTCAGATGAGAAGACTGGCAGCTTTACAAATTCAGCTGGGATACTCCTTCAGTAAAATCCGTTATGTTCCATGTGTAAGTTTTATATGAGCATCACCAGATCCCACTGACTGTTCATTGGGCAGCACAGTTTTATCTTGTTACCAGCCATGGAGGAAAAAAAAAAATCACTCGTGTTTTCTAATAAGTTAAATAAGTGTTTGAAAGCACCACACATAATAAAAGAAAAAGAGAAATGAAGCAAAGAGTAATGAGTGAAGGAATAAACAGCTTTCCAGAAAAAGAAAAGAAAAAAAGGAGAAAAAACAGGAAGAAGAGCTGAAGCAGAGATGCAAGAAAAGCTGCTCCAGCATGCTGCAAGAGAAGAAGGCTGCAAGTAACATGCAGACTGCTTGAAAGAGCAAAAAGTTTTTCTTATGCTAAAGTACTCTTTAGCTAGAGAAAAAGAGAAAAAGGATATTTATTAACTAACAGTATCAGACAGTAACTTAGGATATCTCCATTTTCAAATCAGAATTTAAAAATGATTTCTAGTTAGGTGCACAAGCACATGACATGCTGGAGTATTTAAATCAAATTGAAGAGACCAGAGTGACATAGAACAAATTCTGAGTTTAAAACCTGAAAAGCTGTTTTAGTTCTGTATTATCTTTCTGTATTTTCAATGAAAAGACCAGATATTAATATGTCTGTATTCAGCTTCAGCTGAAGTCAACAAGAATTTAGCTTTTCAAAGAATAAACATAAATTATATCCCTGTTTATAAAGAGTATATAAAACACACCATGGGAATATGGTGTGCTAAATATCACAGTTTGATAGCATAGCCCACAAAGAGAACATCTATTTTTTTAATTATCAAAAGGGAGAAAATTGACATCCATGTGCCCTGCCGTGTTCCTTAGATTCCAATTAGATCTGCTGGGCTAACAAGAAACTTGTGCTAAAAACATTTCTCCTTTTTAGCATGCACAATGTGACTTCACATCAAAACAGCAGGATCTGGCAGGCAGCAGCACATTCCTATAGGGAAATATCCCATGTAGTTGTTTTCTAAAGTGAAACACAGGCTGGAGGGACTCAATTGTCACACCAGTTGTTGCCACCTATAATTGCTGTCAAAGATTCATGTCCTGTAATGATCCAAGGCAGTCCTGTTATCCCTTTGCAGTGATTGATCTGAAACATCTGTCATCTACATTCTCCTGGCTAAGAGAGCTATTTTGCTCAGGAAGGATGGAGAGAGCCAACATTGTCATTGAGTTACTGTACCTTATGCATGCAAAATCCAAAATGTCACAGGGCAGTCTCCAACTGAAGATTGAATGGCAGCTAAATTGAAGCCAGTAGCACTTTGTTTTGCACGGTGTCAGTGTAAACATGTTTGTTTACAAGCCTGCTGCTCAGCATGTCTGACGTGGGAAAGCATCAGCAGAGGATGACAAAGTGGAGCCATTTCCTGATGACTCCAACCTCTGCCAAATCATTCCTGCTCTGATAGAGAAGGACAGATTCAGAGCCTGCCCCCTTTTTGCTAGTTTAAATAATCTGTTAATTACTCTTCCTATTTATTGCTTCACAGAGTGGAAGCTCAAGAAATTTGATTGCCTGGAGAAACTTCCCATTGACCTCGAAGCATTTGTAGGACAAACTTCTGCAGAGATCCAAAAGTCATTAACACATATGTATTGAATTTGTTACTTTGCTCTAATGAACAAAGCATGGCAAGGTATTTGTAATGTGTAATTAGTAAAGACAAGCTGGCTCCTCCAGATTAAATAATAACTGAAGGCCAGATTGTAAACAGAACTCATTAAAGCTATTTGGATTTGCACTACCTCAGAAGCTAGCTCTGGTGCAAATTTTGTCTTCAGATTCAAATCAGGCTGACACAGCTTACGGGAAGTTGGCAGTGGTTTTGTTATTTCCCTGTTCACCTTTTCACGTTATGGAGAGAACAGGAGGGGAAAATCTGGAGCTGATTTTTTCTGACCTGGCCAAAAGGCTGGAGCAGGGAAGCTTTGCCACACATGAAATTCAATGTCCATTTTCCAATGGACGGGCATGAATTTGATGCATTTTTCAGTTATACAGAACTAGTCAGAAGGCACCAGCTATTTGCTGAAGAGAATCAAGTTTATCTTTAAAAACCGATCGATTAAAAAAAAACCCAAAACTAAACTTCAGAAATGTGCATTTTGGACGTGTTTTTTACTGTATGTGTGTGTTCATGTGCATGAATTTGAAACTTTTCTTCCAAAAGTAATCTATATTTTAACATATCAAACAACTTTAAAATTCTACACATCTGAAGACATAGAGAAATATTAGCTTTGATCTTTGGGTGTCCTCATAGGAGGAGCCACAGGGAAATCTGCACTTGCTTTATCCATCGCTTACCCATGACTACTGGAAGCAAAGAAACCCAGTTCATATAAAACTTATGTAAATGAACACCGTGATACATTTTCCATTAAAGTTGAGAAAATGTTATGTTATGGAATTTAAGATAAGAGGCTCTCACACAATTGGTACACTAAGAAAAGTGTGCATTTCATGGATAGGAATCACAACATTGTGTTTCACAAGGACAGCAATTTCCCACAAAACAAGTGAGAACAAACTCACACACACACATTGGTGTGACAATTCAAGGGGTCCTGCTGCAGTGGTGTTTGCATTGTTTGCAGTGTTTCTGGCACGGGTTTCCCAGAGGCCCAGCTGGAGTGCTGGGATCCCTGGCAGTGCCCAGTCTGCCCTGCCATTCCTCACGCTGTCCCCACTGGTGGCACGGCAGCAGCAGGCTGGCAATGCTGCCCTCGGCCCAGAACATGTATTTTAATGAGTGTGGGGGGAACATTCAGGTCTTACAATGCAGGCAGTGCTGGCAAACACTCAAGGTTTTGTTCTGCTGCTGGAGCCCCGAGAGGCACATCTACATCCACACATCCATATTCAAATATTAACCCGTGCTGAAGAAGCAATGTGCTCTGCTTCATTCTGCAAGCTCACAGTGGCTGCAGAAAGCCACCTGACAGGGTCAGGGGAGCTCAGGGAACAGTCCAGAAATGGGTCTGACAATGTGTAATGGGGAGAGTGAGAACCCTTTTTGGCTGTATTCTGGCTTTGATGTTTTAATATTTGATATTATTGCAAGGGAGCCTGAAATGCAAGGGGAGCCTTTTGTGAATATTTTTAGTACAGAGAGTCAACTCACTTCCCAGTTGCTGGGTCAAATGGTGTGGAAGCTCCTCAATAAAAAAGTCTGCAGCATGTTAAGCCAAAGCAAAATAAGCACATCCTTCCTTCTCCCTCACTCACTCTCTTTTTTGCTTTTTTTTATATTTCAGTTTCAACTAAGAATGGACCACTGATCAATGGCCAGTGGTTAAACACCTAATGAAGGAACACAGAGAGAACAAATGAACTATTAATGGTCATATGCACAGAGGGCTGGTCTCTCTGAAAACTCAAGGCTCAGTTTTCCATGTTAGGAAGTCCCACTGTTGAGACCAGATATTCAAAACACATGTGACTTCATTGAAGGTGCACAGCAAATTTTCAAGAGTGATCATCTCTCAAAAGAGACAGAAAAAGAGTAGCTGCAAATTCACCTTACAGTTCACTTTACCCCACAGGCAAGAAAAACGGGCGAGGATAGGCATCAAAACACCCTAGAGTTTGACTTCATTTCACTGAACTGAGATTTATAATTTTGGGTACTTGGGGGAGATTCTAGTCCTGTCCATGTATCTGAGATTTCCTTTCCTCATCTTCATCATTTTTTTCCCCATTTCTAGCAAGAGTGAGACCAGAAGTACCACCATCCCTTCCCTTCTGCTCAATTCGGGTCATTTCTGCCGGGCTGAGAGGATGTCAGGGGGGCTGAAGGCAGCAGCTCTGCAATGCCAGGAGTGGGCTGCAGAGCAGAGTCTGCATGGGACCTGACCAAACTAACACTCTGGACCATCAGCACAAGCGGGAAGACAATGAATTCCCTTCCTTTACCACCCTTCCCACATCTCCTGTAAATGTGAGGGAACAATCCTTCCTCCATGGCAGTGATCTTGAACAATTTATTGCAGAAAGGGGAACCTCGCTTTGTGTTCCTCACTGCCACATTCTCCTCCTGCAGCTGGGAGGAACAAATAATTCTGATAATTTAAATGATCAAAAGTCTCTATTTTTTCAAAGCAAAAAAAGCCCAGAGAAAATGGGTGCATCTTGTGGTATCTGAGCTGATGTGTCCTACAGCCAGAAATTTCAGTTAAAGGAATCTGTATGAAAGTAGTGCAGGTAACACTTTCCCCTTCACTGATGCTGAGATATGAGGCACACATGAGAAGACAGAACTTCAGAGGAATCAGATTGCTCATGGGTAGTGTAGAGTGCTTTTATTATACAAGATTAGGGAACTACTTATCAGCTGCTGAAAGCAACTCAGGAAACAAAGGTAGTTAAAGGAGTTTATGCTCCCAGCAGGCAAAAGCAAAATCAAAAGCAGTTTCCAGAGAAGATGAGCATGTAGATGTGTCCTGTCCTTCCTGACTGAGCTAAGCACAGGAAGAAAAAGCCATTTTATTTGTATCAGAGGTATCTATTTTCTCAGATGTTGCTGAAATACTCATCTACCCTCTTCAATAAGAACAATAGCAAAAACTGATTGGGTTTTTTTTGCAATTTTCCTGTTTTTCATGGAATAATCACCAGAGATTTTGCTAGTTTTCAGGGTGCAAACAGAGAAAAACATGCTTTTAGTGGTAAACCTTGGACAGACACAAGGATACTATTTTTTCCTCTCCCCTTCAAACAACACTGTCACACTGGCTGTTCAGCAGGCACAGTAGAGATACCACAGTTTGTGGCTGCATCCACAGTGACCAAAACTAACAAACTAGAGGAACTGGTCTCCAGTGGAGAAATATTATCATGTTCAGCTTGGTGAGAAAGTTTTATTCGTAAAGCATGTGGTGCTAGCAGGGAACAGTGCTTGTCTTTGCCAGTAAAAGCTTTTGACTGCTAAACAAAATAGAGTGGGGAGCTTCTGGTGAGACAGAGCTGCTGACAGTCATTTCAGGACTGGTTTAGTGTTTTATGATCTTCAGGTTGCCTATCCTGCTGAAGGAAGCTCAAGCCAGCAGCTACTCTCCACATGAATATTCAAGTCTCTAAAAATCAGATATTGATGAGATTTCTCAATTGAAGATGTAAGACTGGAAAGCAAAAGGACAAGGAAAAAATGTCTTGATAGGACAAAGGCAGTTTGTCATGTTTTCCTGCCTTTGGAGTCCAACTGTGTCATCATTGTCCCCAAGGGTCAATGTCTGCCGTTTATTTGTATTAGAGGCTTATTTAGAGTTTCTCTCAGCTCAGTCTCTGAACAGCCATCAGTGTGTCAGGATGATTGCATGTTTAATTCATCTGACTATCACAGGAACCATGTGCCCATGCACAGAGGGTCTACAGACATCAAGAGAAGAAAGAGAAGAAAGAATTAAAGGTTGAAAAATTAAATTAATGCTCATTTGACAGTAAGTGAAAGTTTTTAGGGACATGCTTCACAAAATAGTCCTTATGTGATGATTACTCATATGACAAAAGAGAACCCCAAACCAAGCAAAAAGCCTAACAAACAAACAAATAATAAAGAACAAACAACCAAACCCTGTAAATTTGTCCAAGAGGCAGATGAAGCTGTGCAAGGTTCCAGAGGAGCCATTATTTAATTTCACTGCCTACCAGTGGGTCTGAGGAGACTAGTTCAGATGGAGATATCTGTACTGTGATCACATATACAATTAACTGAGACAGCTTACCCAAGGCTTATTCCCAAATTATGCATTTTTTAAGAACAGGTCCTGGGGTCATATCTCGGACTTTTGATTTTTAGATTTTTCAACCACTTGAACTTAAAAAGCAAATTATAAATTAACTCCTTCCCAGAAAACCAGCTGTGGATGGTTCAGGAAGGTGGTGCTTTGACTTATTCCTCTGGTACCATCACAGAAAATGAGCCAAGAGAGACTTTTGTGCTTTTTTATGTTGTGGCCCTCCAACAGCTGTGTGCTAACGTGGAAATAAACAGCTGCAGATTTTATTTTTAGAGCTTTCCCTCTCATAATCCACTAACATTTGGTCATATTTCTCACACTCAATCCTGTGTCATTTGTATCATTCCCACACCACACACACACAAATCTTTTCCACAAAGGAAGGAAATTGAAATTCTAGTCTATTTAGAATTAAACTGAGTGTGACTTCAAGTTGTACAAATCAAAACTGTGGCAGCTTGCAACTATTGTCACATTTAATGAGCTAATGTCTGTACAGAGTTTTGAGCATCTCAGATATTGTATAAATTGTGTGTATTATAATGAATTCATTTGATTTCATGAAAAGCTGTACATTTCACAGTATCTAGTTTTGATGCATCTCTAAGGATTTATCTGATTTTAAAAGTTTTCCAAAGAAAGTGATCCTAACAAACTCTCTCAGCATGGATGACATTTCTCCTAGAAAAGAAAGCAAGATGAAAAAAGCTAACACAAGTCAGCAGCTCTGTTTCTTTACAGAAACAGCTCACAGTACCTCTCTGAGCTGTACAGATAAAAAGATTTTCTTGCCATTATTTATGTAATATATATGCAATTTTCTTGTATATATAATAGCAAGAATTTATTATTATTATTATTAATAATAATAATAACAGCAATATTTATTTTAAGTGTGTACTTAGCCAAATATTTAGAACATACGCAAACTTCCATAACCTGCAGCAAGCCAGGAACTGTAACATCAGGTTACAGGTGATGGCTGGGCTGATCAGTTCTCTCTTGTACATAAGGAAAAATTTTTTGATAAAGAAAAAAACACCCCTTTGTGTTGGACATTTCCAATGTCTTGGGATTCTTGTATTAGCATTTTCATAAAGAGGTACCCAAGCTCTAAACACCAACCAAAAAAGTATACTCAAATTACTTTCAGAGTCATTCTTAAGCAACTTTTCATTTTCTCCTCATTTCTGTAAATAAATAAATAAATACAATTAAAAAAAGCTAATGGTCCTTGCTAATCTGATAGTATATTCCAGCCTTTGATCTCCATGAAGTAAGGATGATCAGAAAAGCATATAATGTATGTCAAAGTCTGACACTGATCGTGTTTGCATTGGTTCCTTCATTTACAAGATTATGTTCATGTGGAAACCTTGATGGAGCAGCATTAAATAAGATAAGCTACTAGAGTAGCTTAGAATGACATGACAGAATTTTTTTGTGTGTGAAGATGTGACTCAATATAAAAAAGCAAAAAACACATTGAAAGTCCTTCTACAAGTATGATCTGGGGTTATTTATTTCCAAGTTAGAGCTAAGGGTGGAAGAAAAGATTCGGAAAGATCTTTTTAATTTTCCAGTGTTGGAATGTAGTTTATTAAATACTCTCCAGGGACTATGCATCCACTTTGCATCTCCTCAGTGAGCTATGGGAATCTATTTCTAAAGAGGAGCTCAAGCATGTTCTTAGCCCCAGCTCTCTCTGATATTGGGGAGACAAAATAGTCCCATGTTCCAAGAATGCCACCTCTGTCCCAAGAGCAGGGCAGTACAAACAAGGAACAAATATCCCAGGCTCTCTTTTCCATTCTTTCTTAATCCATTGAAGAAATAACAGCTGAACAGACAGGCCAGGACCTCCATTGACTCCAAGAGCTCTATAACTTTAAAATCTAGAAAGAGAACAAGATGCATTTTCTCAAAGGTGAAATGAGGCTGTGGCTCTATTCTAGCAGAAAGAAAGCTGCCACAGAACCTTCTATCTCATTTATATCTCTGTCTACATCTGACAGGACCTACAGCTCCAGTCTTCTCCAACCCATAGGAGACAAATTTTCCTTCCTCTTCCTCCTTTCGCAGAGCAAGATCAATGGAATACACCTGTGTCATTTCTTCTGTTTTCAGGGAAGAAATGTGCAGAGGCAAATATTTTTATTTTCTGAAGCTTTGCTGCTATGTCCTAGTTTATTCTGTGGTGCTCCAAGTTTTATTCATTCTAGGGACACAGTAACCACAACTCCAAATAAAGCTCTTCTACCTGGCTTTCTCTCAGGATCTGGAAAATCATGTGGCTATTCCTGTATTTTGACCCTTTGAAGTCACAATTCAGTCCATTGCTTTAACTCCAAGAGAGAGACACAGTAAACAGTTGTCTCACATTCACAGTTACAGGAACATTTCTCTACTGCAATGATTCTTTTACAAGCACAAACATTCTTGTACAGAACTTATTTATTTTAGGTCCTGCACCAACACTGTATTAATGAATTGAGGACTGCTGGAAAAAAATCTCATCTTCTCCAGTTTCATAGTCTCTATCTCACATTATCATTCTCTAACACAAAGTAAGAGCCACATGGATATTTTTCACTTAAAAAAAGTTTTCTTTCTTCTTCAAATCACTATCAAAATGAGACAATAATGCATAAGCCAAGTAGGAGGCTGAAAAACACAACACAGAAGCAATGAGGCACATTGTTCACTGGGATAGTGATAGATACACAGCTATTACTGGAAAAAGTATAATGCAAAGCCCTAACCAAAACAGAAATGCAGCTATTGCTGGGGTGGAACTGAGCAGCAAAGTACATGTAAAGAACAGCAGGAATGAAGACATATCACTGAAATTCAAAGTGAGAGAGAAGTTAGGTTCTGCCATTACCCCAAATAGCAAAGTCTAGTTTGGGAAGGAGGCAGTGGAGGGACATTATCATAGTTGGAGGTAGGCAGGGGTGCAGTAACAACCTTCTGTCACATAAACACCATTCCCTGCAGAGGCCTCCAGTTCTGCAGGCTAATATCTTAGTTCAGCAATCAGCTTGTGAGAAGAGAAATTACCTCTGAATCACTGGATTTTCCCTTCAGTTCCTCCATTACAAGCAACAAACTCCTTGTGACTCAAAGATGTGAGAAGGGGTGAGAACACAACACGAGCAATTAGAGCTGCAGAGCCTAAACTTTTATGGCCTGCATCTTTGCTACAGCAAAGAAAAGGTTTAAAGGCACTGATGGCAACTTACTTAGCCTTTTTGTTGAGGAAGAAAACAATTTTCTTGCTTGACATAATTCTTCACAGAAGGTCAATCTAAATATGTAGTTTATTACCACAGCATTTATGGTTCTGAAGGAAACAGGAGGCTTGGCTATCTGGACATGATCAGCATCTCCCAGTTACAAGAAACAACACAAGAAGCCAACAAAACAAGGAACTCTGAGAAAAATCTCATGCATTTTCCACCAGGTGCTGTATTTATTTACCCCCCACTATCCTCTCTACAATGCACAAGCCCCCAATGCAGGCACAGGAGACACAAACTGGAGGTTACTCTTTGAAGTCTGTAGAATTCAACTGATAGAACCACCTGATCTGAAAATTAAGTCCCTGAGGTTTTGTGCATGTGAATGAGAGTGCAAATTCCAGGTCTATTGACAAGGCCATAATCCTCTAGCACAACTGTATCACTTCAGCTGAAACAATATTAATATTGATAATTGACAGTGGGTGGATGGCTGGGAGAGGAAGTGGGACATGAGTTAAAAGGAAGGAAACATCAAACCACTAATTCTGTCGCCCTAGGATTCATTCTGTTGTACATTCTGCTTTGTTTCTCATGCTATCAAAATATTTTAGAGTGATTTTCTCTCAACACGGGTGTGTAAAGGAATTTTAAATATCATTAAAGGGTACCAACCTGATCAAACAAAGCCTATGCTGTAAATCCACCCAATCATTCTCCTTGGATAACATTAAGCAACAATCACAGTTACATTATTTGGTCATGACTTGCTGGATCCAGTTCCTGAAGGAAAGTTCTTTCTTCCAAAGGGCCACTTTCACATGAAAAGAAGTGCTCGTAGCATCAACCAAGGTAGGTTCACCTAAGGATAGACTTCACTGGAGTGTGGCCTGTGGCTCTCACTGGTCTATATGGGAGCCTCAACTTCACTGGAGTGTGAAGACAACAAAAGTTTCCTGGTTGTTCTATAGGGATCATTTCTAAACCCCAGAATCAAAGCAAAAAGAAAAAAAACAAAACAAAACAAACAAACAACAAAAACCCAAAACAAACAAACAAAAAACCACACAAAAAACCCCAAAAACAAACAAACAAAAAAAACCACACAAAAAACCCCAAAAACAAACAAACAAAAAAACCAGCTGAAGTAAGCAATCTTGGTAGTGGAGCTAGATGATGTTAAGAAGATGCAAAGTATCTTCTGCTGTTTCTAAAATCATCATCGCGATCAGAGAGAAAGTTCAGAGGGAAGAGATCCACACTGTGGGCTGAAGGGTTCAAGTGAGGGATAATGTTTGCATCAATCTTCATCTTTCCCTGGCTGTTACTGAGACCTCTGACAAGATCTGGGTTGATCTTTTCACTTTTTCCTCGTCACATACAGCTTAGTGGCACGTGGGTGAGAACAAACCCTAGGTCAGAAGCTCATGTAACCTGGCCTGCAATACCCAGGGCTGGAGTCAGGGAATAAGGACCTTGGCATGATGAGGACAATGCACCTGCAACTTCTCTCACTTAGATTAAGCCCTATGAAAAAGGTCTTGGAACAAGAAAGGTGAAATGATATGATGACCAAGCAGATCCATCCAGCTCATTAGGTAATGCTCCACAGACCCTTTTTTTTTTTAATAAACCCCCCCTTAATTTTCCCCATTAAAATTGCATTAACACATCACATGAGCACATTCTCTAAAGCTCTGACATTAGTATGCATTTTAATAGCTAATTAAAAAACTTTCACCTCTTCTAATTGCCAATAAATTCCATACAGGACCTTCTTCTTGAGTTCCAAGCCAAGAGGGAAGAGAAAAGAGGAAAATGAAAATATGCATTTATTGCAACTAGAGAAGAGGCAGAAACACAGATTTTCATGTTACCTTTTACTGAGGTCCTGCAGTGGGAATATGACATTAATTTCAGACAAGCAGTCTTTCAGAGGGGATATTAATCTTTCTCTTTTGGATGTCGCTCTCACTCACATTAACTTTTTATTTGATTATTATTTTCAGAAATGTAAAGGCCAAAATTGAGATTTGCTCATCTTTCACAACTCCCATTGTATTTAACTGCACTGCAACCAGACACTGGATTCAGAATAAGATTTGGAGGTGGAATTAAATGAGCTATTTCTGCATTCTCTCATGGCATTCTGACAGGCTTTATGATGTCACTGTGTGATGGTGGCACATCCAAGAAGACCTGAATATCTACACAGGTGTCCATCTGCATCAGCTCTCTGGAATTTCCTCTGCAAACTCTGTATGTACATATTTCAAGTGCCAAGAGAGAGGAGCAAAGAATATGATGTTTACAGTTTACAACGAGATTTTATTTGGACTTTTATCATTAAGGCTCTGTAATGATGGTAAAGTCTATTCTCATCATGCAAAGGAACAGAGAGCAAATATTAAACCAAAGGTAGCTCCCACGGTGTGATTGAACTGTTGCAGTTGGATTGTCTATTTACTCATATCTTGAGAGAAATTTTCTGTATCCTTTGTGATTTCTTGTACTATTTAACAGGTAAAAAAAAAAATCAATATATTAAAGGTATTATCATCTTCTCTCATCATCTGATCAAAATTGATCCAAGCAGGAAGGTAAACAGGGGCACAACCATGCTGTGCTAAAACAAGCCTTGTTTCTTTAGCTGGGAAGGAGCTGATGCTAAACTAAAGGCTGTAAAAAGGCTACTGATAAGCTCTGGAGTTCTCACATGTGAACCTTAGCCCAGCATACATCAGGCATGGAAATGCTGCACTGAATTGATTTTTAAATTTTTTTTTAAGCTGATTGGTTCAACAACTACAGCAAAGGCAGATTTCATAAAAAAGTAAAAAATCAGGATTCTACACACTCATGCAGAGAAGGCATAGGAAAAAAAACTGATAGTGAAGAAAAAGCACACATGGAACACTGGTCCATAGCTGGAAAAAGACATCATTAAGGTGACAACTTGGGGGTTTATATCAGGCTCAAACCCCATGTTTCAGGTGAGTTTCCCTGCCTCTCCCTTAGATTCAGATAAATATTCTTTTCAAGGCTGATTGAATAGACAAAGAAGACAGTATTAGAATCTGCTCGTTTACACTGCAGGGAAAATTGAGCAGGAAAGGATATTATTGAGGGAGAAAAAGAGGGAAAACTTAAGATATTTTGGGCAAGAGTTTGGAGAAAGATCCCAAAGTCCTGGACTGGATGTTTTATTACTCTGTGGAGTCAGTGCTGAGCTTTCTGCAGCTCCTTCTGATTCCAAACAGGTAAAAGATTAAAGAAGGCATGAAACCTTCCATGAATTGCAGAACTCTGCTCTTTGTGTCCTACTTCCAAACCAGCAAGATTACAGCTACCACACTGAGGAAGGTGCAGAGATGGGAAATGCTGGAAATGATGTCTGTATTGTAGAGTGCAGAACCATGAGCCTTGTCGTGCTCCCCTTGGGGTTTCATTGTCACCACAGAAAAAAAAACTCAACCAACCAACCAGCCAACAAAAAATCCAAAACAAAACAAAACAAAACAAAACCAACCAAAAACCATACAAAACCCCGCCAGACCAACAAAGAAAAAAAAAATTGTGAGAGAGCAGAATCTACATTCCTTTCATAACACAGCTCTGCAAAGGTGTTTTTTTAATAATGCACCCAGAAAATTTGGCAATGCCTCAACTACAGGATCCCATTGCATAATTCCTGGGGGACTGCTTCCTCCCAAGGGAGACAGGCCTTTTCAGTTTCACTAAGGTCCTGAAGGAATTAAGCACTTAAAAAAATGCAGTTCTCTCTCCTGGTATCTGCTGCATCTCCACGAGGGGTCTCTGCAGACGCAGCTACGGCAGCAGGTGCTGCACAGTGGGCAGGCAGGGGGACAGGGACGGGTGATGTGGGTGGGTGATGGGATGGGGGGATGAGATGGGGGGTGATGGGATAGGGGTGAAGTACCAAGGGGTGATGGGATGGGGGTGGTGAGATGGGGGTGGTGAGATGGGGGTGATGAAATGGAGGGTGATGAAATGGGTGGCTTCACAGCTACACCATATTTGATGGAGAAAAACGAAGAGACCAGGAGCACACTGATGTGCTGTGTCCTCTAACACACCACCCCAGCCCCAGAGGGCAGCAACAATTGCAGCTCTGGGCATTCACTCAAAAAGAAAAGCATGCAGATGTAACAGATAAAGGTTTTTCTACCCTTTCCTTCAGTGTATTCATTTTCAATATAGACAGGGTGAATGTAGGAGTGTCCAAGGCTTTTTAGTTCCTTTGAATAGCCCCTGGGTTCCTGTTCCTTTATTAGTACTTCCTCCCATCAATAGTTCATCAGTGCAGGACACTCAGCTGCTTTTGGGATGAGACAGACTAACTGGATCATTATCTTGAAGGATACTTTACTTTTCCTTCCATTCTAAACTTCTAAAAATTAGCCCTGCAGGCATTGTGTTCAGATTCTTCATGTCTGTTTGCCTGTGAATGTGGACTCACATTTAGCTGACAGAAAATTAGTAATTTTCTGTACCGTAAATTTGAAAAATATAGAAAATAGAGTCAAAAGAGACCTCAGGATTATTACCTCACCCAATCAGCTTCAGAAAAAAATAATTAACTCAATGCAATGTGTTTTTTATAATTCTCAGCACAAGCAGTTTAATATTTGTAATGATGGTGATTTCCATCCCTCCCAGGGAACTGATTTCCACCTTTCCCAATAAAAGGAGGTTTCCTGGTTCTCACCTGTGACTATTCTAATACCTTCTAAACCCATGTGTCCTTGCAGACTTGACCATTTACATAGGAAATATCTCAATCCTTTCTCCCCCACCTGGCTAAGGACAAGCTTTGCTCTTCCCTGCCAAGCACTGAACTGCTCTTACACCAAAAGGACTCCAGCTGAACTAAAGCCCAGGCTCTCCTATGCCTGTTGGCTCACTGGCATGGACAGCTTCTCAATTTAAAATGAGAGATATTTTTGTCTATATGTGTAATATGGATACTTTGAATTTATTCACTTTTATTAAAGTCTCAAGGCTTCAGTATGAAGCTGGCATATAAACAGTATAGGCACTTCAGTCTTGCCTGACTAAATTTTCCAATTAATTTCAGTTGATCACATACCTTGGAAAACTACATTGAAACATGTAAATCAGAGAAGCTTTCTCTACTACTTTTCTCAAAACATTATTGTGTTCAAGGAAAAACTGGTGTCTTTCTCTTCAGCTGAATCAGAAAATCAGATCTCTATACACTGAAAGCAGCAAAAAATATCTGTCCTGGATTCAAATATTCCCAAATGATGTTTAATCCCAGGCCTCAAACACAGCTGCTTTCTGTGATACAGAATGTTCTTTAGTGTATATAAGCTTTCCTGAGCATGAAAGGAAAGGCTCAGAGCTTAATGCTCTTATTTTCATGTTTATATTTTGATACAGAAAGCTGATCAGATAGAGGTGAAAGGTTATTTGATGCTTTCTTAACCTGATCAATATTGCAGGGCTTCTTATCTCTTTAAGTAGAGTCACTGGTGTGGGAAAAAGATCTTTAGGTGCAAGACTCATGCTCCCTACTCAACTAAAGTAAAAGGCATCCCAAATGCTGGCAGCACTGAATGTAAATGTTTAAGGTCTGAAACAGGTTCTGGTTCAGCAAACTCCAGTTTCCTTAGTCCCCAGCAAGACTGGGCATCCAGAGCCTCAGAGGCAGAGAGAAAGAGGGAAAATAAAAGCAGAAAAGAATCCCAAACAAAAAACCTCCAAAAAGTAATTGAACAAGCACTTTCCTGCTTCAGTGAATTTCTATCCCATGAAGCATTAACCATTTATAATGTATACAGCCTTCTCCCTGAAGGCTACTGGAACCTTTTGCAAGCATTTTATGCAAGACTCGGATGTAACAGTGCTGAATTCCATGTTTACAAAGCCTGACAACAATTTACTGCAGATTTTACAATAAACTCCATGTGTGTATGAGTATGAGGACCTTGAGGTACATATTTTCCCATGCTGCCTTCTAATGGCTTTTGCTTACAGAGCAGGTGAAGCACTGGATTCATATCTGTTTTGAGAAGGTCTCATCTCAAACACTGTACTTTCACCAGGCAAGGCATTGATCTCCAGGCCTTTTATTTGAATGTGTCATTCTAGCTGTTATCTCTTGGCTTTTTAAGGAAAAAACAAAACACAACAAAACACAACAAAACAAAACAAAACGAAAAAAAAAACCAAAACCACCCACCGCTGGTTGAGCCAGGATATCAAGTTGTAAAAATATCCCAGAGAAGAAACAAAACAGGCATGCAGATATATCCCTATTATCCTATTACCCTTTTCCATCAAATTTTGTCCTTTTTCTATGCACAGCATAACAATGTGCATTTTGGTTTGGATTTGACAGATGTGGTTCATTTCAACATTGCTCCAGCAAAGTTCATGGGTGAGCAGGGATCACCCTTCTCAGGACACTTCAGGCAGCTGCTGATACATTAAACTGCAATTCCCTTATGCAAGGAGTGGAGGCAGGGAAACCTGGCATGTGATGGGTATCTCACAGCCCCTCTGAAGATCTGGAGTGAAGGATGGTCAAACTGACCTGGAATAGCAAACAACTACACGAGGTAACTTGTATTATTCATATTCTTTACTGCCAAGGATAACAGCATGTTTAACAACTCCATTTAAAAGCACATTTTTGGAAGCTTAGAGCCACTTCTGAGTAATAGATCTATATTAGAGCCCTTTGGGGCCTTATGGGAAGAGCTGTTTTCTGGTTAATTTCCATCCTTTAAAGAAGGTCAAAGGAAGATTTGTAGAAAATAACATCAGAAAGAAAGTACATGAACTCGTTCAAAACACACAGATCCATAGATTCAGCGAGACAGGCATTGAAACATTTTCCTGGTCCCAAATATGCCTCACTAAACAATGTAGAACTCGTTCTCTTCCAGTTTGCAGGTAAGCAAATGCCTCTGAAGTAGGCCACAGGGATTTCAGTTCTATCTGTAATCCAAAGGGATGAGAATTAGTACTGACAGGGGCTAATTATGGCACTTGAACATAAGAATCTTAATTGAAATAAATCAAAGTCAGCAATGATGGTAGGAAGAAAGAACTTATTGAAGAGATTTAAAATGGAAAAGAGGAGACTGAATTACCCTTTTATAGTTTCCAGAGAGTCTGTGACTGGTTCAGAGCAGAATGTTTTTTCACAGGGGAAAAAAAAACAAAACAAAACAAAGCAAAACAAAACAAAGCAAAACAAAATTCCCCCCAAAGCTGCCACCACCACATGCAACTGCTCTGCTTTATGTCACTCAGAATTATTGCCATGAGCATTTTGCGGATTGAAACAGGGATGGGTTGCAGTTTTTATGACTATTTGGCTCAAAAATTCAAGGAGATATCTAAAACCAAAGAGAACTGCAATACAGAATTCAAAGACTAATAAAAGAATTGGGCTGTGTTGTATCTCTGTTCTCCCCAAACCATGTGATCTCTGGACAGATGGCCATTTGATGTTTCCTGGGTCTCTAATGTTCCAGAAACTAGAAATATCTCAGAAAAACTCTCCTCAGTGGTTTGCTTTTTGGTTTTTTTATCTGTAATGAACTTAGTAGAACCCATAAAAATATTTCTTACTCAGCTATCTCTCATCAAAAATAAAAAATAGTCATAAGGACTGCATAATCTTAATTATGTTTTGAAAAGTTTTGGTGAAAAAGTTCAGATTACAGGATGATAGAATATCTTCTCAAGTTCCTCAAGTTTTTCTCAAGTTTGTTTCTGCTGCACCAAATGAAGTACAGTCTGGTTTCCAGTACTTCTGTTTGTCAGCTTTGTCCCTCACTGCACAGGTACAATCTCTTGGATGTGTCAATCTATAGGGATTTACAGTGGCTTCATGTGGATCGCCGTGGCACAAATTCAAGAGTCACCATCATCTGTTGTTGCCATCTCTGGTCAGAGCTGGAGACCAGAGTGACTCAGGTACAGAAGGCAATCATCAGCTATTCATGCTCCCATTCAGGTAATTCATTTATGCTTCAGAACTGGAAATGGCCAAATCAAATTAGGAAAGATCAGCTGCCAACTCAGAATCTGTCTTTCCTGCTTAGACTCCACTTAATCCCAGCCCATGGCTTGCCTTGTTTTATTTCTTGTACTCATTTTCCCTCCCTTCTTGTCTGTCTCTCTCTGAAGCTACACTGCGTATTACTGACTCTGACAGATGTTTTTGTTGTCGTGTATTCTCCTTGTTTATTGACACACGGCTAGACAGCTATTAGAAATTAATTAGAGGATTAATTACACTGGAGTCTGCTCCCGCACACGGCATTAAAGGCTATTGCCGGGGCCGGGTTTAAGGTTTCACCACATTTCTCGGATTAGCCATGTGAAGCACAACATTCCTCCTTCAGCAGGGATGGAGGAGGGCTGATCTCTGCTGAGGGCTGATCTCTGCTGAGGGTCAGGACTTGAAGGCTGCCCCCAGGGCAGGCATCGATGAACCTCATAGCCAGACTCCCCAGGCTGGGTTTCCCCTCCAATTATGGTTAATGGGGCTGATGTGCAGGGTGTGACCAGGTCAGCTGCCCATGGAGACACAGACCTCTCCCAGCCTTACCTCCGTGTTTATCTTGTATTATTTTTGCCTTATAAATTGTTCAAACCCTAAACCAAGAGCTAGAATCACCTGACATTCAGGAGGTTCGTTTAGGAAGCAAATCCAGAACTCATCACTACTGGTTTGGAAAGGTAAAAAACCTGCTCTGGGAAACAACAAAACTGAACTTTATTCTGCTTTTTCTCATCTTCTTCTACAACACTGAGTGCTCTTTTAGTGCAAGAAGAATGTTTATCCCTAAACTCTCATCAGCTGCCATATATTATTTTAGAAAAACGTGAGTTGTCAATATGCTAGCAGCTAGATTAAGGTTTTATTTTGCATGACCCAAATTTGGCCATGAATGCTTTTCCAATATATATCTGCGTAATATTTCTGCACAAAAATATCTCAGTTACCTTTCAGTTTTAATACCACTTCTTGGAAATACAGAGGTCAACAATTAATAAGCTCATTAAAACTTACAAGCTGCTTTGATTAATATTCCTTGTCTAGTTCCTTGAGAAATGTACTGTATCTCCCAGGCTAATGAAGACAAGGCAGAGTTATTTAGGTGTTTGTTAACAAAGCTGATTTGCATATAATTAACTGAAAAGAACTCTGTCTTTACAAGGAAACTCTGCCAATCTCTTTTGCTAGGGTGTTTTATGTAAACAGGCTAAGTCCATGCCAAATTAACAAAGCAAGTTATGTTCTTAAAAAACTAAATTAACTCAAAGGGATACAATTTTGGGGGCTACAGCTGATAAAAAGTAAAGCGCATATTAGAAAACAAACTGCCTTCTTTCAAATGCTGTTTATTCTGTCATGTGGGATTTTTCTTGTATTCCCTCATTCTTTTAATCAGTTAGATTGGTTTTTAGACATTTAAATGAACAAAGACTCTCATATTGGATTGCTCTTTCCTATGACCTACTTATGAACAAAAATTAGCACCATTTCAGCAAAGCCCTGGTTTTGCACAGATGTCTTCTACAAGATTGCTTATTCTACACCTGTCATATACCCTGAAGCTCTGAGTATGAAATACTATACAAAATAGCTAGCACTTGCAGCCTGCAGGGTGAACAGGCCTTCCTTTAAAATATACTTAAATTCAGACAAAAAGAAAGGCATGGGCTTTTAGTCATTCACTTCCCATTTGGCCATCATGATTTCTTCACTAAAAGGGGTGCCAGGTGTTGGAAGACACTGCCTAGGGACAAGGCTGGGTCACCACACCTGGAAGCCCTTGGAGGTCATGTGGATGTGCAACTTAGGGACATGGTTTGTAAGTAAATTTAGCACTGCTGGGTTGGTGGTTGGGCTTCATGACCTTGGTGATCTTTTTGAACTTAAACAATTCTGTGATTCAGAGAAACACTTGAGGGAGAAAAATCACCATAAACTAACAGTTAGCTATCCAGTGAGATCTTAAGAATCAGGATCACGAGAGGCTGCATAAAAGCAAAATGCAGTTGAAGGCAGAAGGTACATGAATCTGTAGATCAAATAATAGAGGGGAACCCAAAAAGTCCTGTTTCATGGCCTGACCATGCTACAGGATCCTGTATGACTTTGTTTGTGTCAGTTTTCTAACGCTAACAGGAAACAGATTTTAAAGAAATTAAAAACTATAACCCTATTGAAACCTTATTTACATCAGGTTGTCTAAAAACTCTCTGATCTCACTGACTACGTTCCACTTCCAAACTGCCTCTTCTACAATTACTCCAATTAATACAATTACTCTCCTACTTCTTCACTGTCCAGCTTTATACCTATTTCTCCTATTTATTTATGTGCAAAATGTTTTACCAAAGAAAACAAACGACACATTACAAGAGCAAAATCACATCACAAGCCAATTCCTGCTGGAGACAATAAGTTTCAGGAAGCTTTCCTGAAGAACTTTGTCTACACCAAGAAAAACTCATGGAACAAGACAAGGCATTTAGCTCCTTAAATAAATAAAACTCTCTTAAAGCAGGGCCAGAAAATGGTGAGCAAAAGAGCTCCAGATTCCAGATTCTCAAACCTTTACTTTACAACTCTGCTTTAGCTGCTACCATAGCAGCAAGCAGAAGAAAAACAACATTTTAAAGAAAAGCTTGTGGACACACTTGCACTTCCAGTTATGGACTTGTTACACGAGATGGACAGAATCTGCTCTCTGTGCAGAAAAAATAAATAGCAAACAAACCAGCAAACAGCACCCCAAAATAATCAGTAATAAAAAAAAAGAACAGTGCATCCAATGTTTGATGAGATCTGAAGAGAAAAACCAATCCACACAGCAACCATAAAGGAGACGGATGGGACCAGAGTGGGGAATGGGGACAAGGTGGAACAGTTTGATCAGTCTGAGGGTCTTTGCTGTTCTCATCCATTTCAGAGAGGTTTTCTCAGCTGTCTCCATAGTTGAGAAGCTCATCAGAGGCCTTTGCTACTGCTGACAGCCTGCTGGTGCATGACTGAGAACTGACCTATTTGCAAAGCAAGAAGAGACCAGAAAACTGTAAAAAGTAACAGCTGGGGAAACTGTCATGTTACTGGTCTAAACCACAGCCAATAACCCAATGTAGATAACGGAAAAAGGCAAACTCTCCAACAAAATGTCCAGTTATACCCATGTAAAAATTCTCTACGGCAAATTAAATCATTACAAGTAAAAAAACCAACAAATTAAAAATAGTAGCATTAGTTTTGATTTCGGAATGCCACAGGGAAGTCAAGACCCTCCTTTTGAAATAGACTAATAGGTGTGCTTTGAAACAGGCTATCCCATAGAATATTTATGATGGTTTTATTTTAAATGTATTACAGCTGAAACACCATTACTCAGGATCATTTTAAGCTGTTGTGTGAGGAAGTATCCTGCTGACTTGTCCTACTGAGCTGAGTAGAAAAGCTAGTGGTGTAAAATGGACAGACCTGTATGAGAATCAGTCTTTAATTGCAAGAATAATTATCAGCCTGATCATGGATCATTCAATGGGGTTAAGCATAAAGCCACTGGAAAGAACCTGGGAGACTAGAGAATGATATCAAAAGGTAATTCACCATTTTCTCCTGACCTAGATAATTCTTGTTTTCCCTCCTACAACATTTGTAAAACTTTATCACCTCATAAATATTGCTAAAAAGGAGAAAAATAAAAAAGAAAAAAGAAGGAGGTGGCACTAAAGAAAGTATTTCTGCCACTGCTACTGGATAATTCAAGTCACACTCAGACAAATGGACATACATGAATTTTATGCCAACACTTATTTTGCTGCTTCATTATTAATAGTAGGATACTTACTCTAATCACAGTTGCTACTCTCTAGACAGAGTCTACAAAATACAATAAATATGAATCAAGCCTCTTGCAAAAATTTACTGCTGGAGAAGGATGAATATTCTGGGAGGAAAACTGTCTAGCACTGTAATACATAGACCATGTGAGACTGGTCCCAGCCTTAGCATCCCAAATCTGAGAGAGCAAGACTGCTGTCACCAAGCTTTTTCTAGGTAGAACTGTGATAAATACCCATTCTCTAGAATTTTTTCCAGGTGTATAGTTTCTTTAGAAGTTAACTTTATTATGGCAAAGTTTGTACCACCTTAGAAAACTGCAGTGGTTTATTCAATGCTGTAAGGACAGAGCTGTGGAAAGGAGGCCAGATGGAAAAAAGGACCAGGTCTCAAGAACCCAAAAACCTCTTTTGCATCGACCTGAAACATGGATGCAGTATTTACTGGTGTGGGTAGGCAGACCACAGTAAGTCTAATTAAATTGAGGAACAAAAGGACCCTGGAGGGTGCAGAACCATGAATGGAGCCTGCCTTTTAGGCCATTCACTCTGAATGATTGTGTGTTCCCAAGGCTTTCAGAGACTTTCTCTTTGGAAACAATGAAAGAGTGAAAAAGGGACTTTTCTTCCTACTGCAAGGTGAGGGAGTTAGATAATGCACCTCATTAATTACAGGGAAATCATCACCACAGCGCACGAAGCCAAAGAAGAGGCCAGACTGACTTTTTTTTTTTTTTAATATTGTTCAGTCACAGTGACAGAAAAATAAGTAATAAATCAGAATCAGAGTGCACTTGATGGTTTTATATTGCAACTCATCTTGCTATTGTGACAGCCTGACACTAATTAGCACTCGATGCACAGGGGATGGATTGCTGTGGCCAATGGATCTCATTAACTGCTGTGAAATTTTCATGCCAAGACCAAGCACACCAAAGAACAGAGACCCCAGCAAATCGCCTGTCAGCAGCTGTAAGCATCACCACAGAGCCATGGGTGCAGGGATCAGAGGGCACAAAGGAGGTCCACATAGCCAGCTGCCTAGATTTTCATGGATTTATTAACTTATCTCATGAAGGCAGGGAACTTGCCAAAGAGAAAATCCCAGTCCCTCACCACTGAGTTGAGCCAACCCATGGAGAGGGAAACTGGGGGCGCCTCAGAGCCTGTGGCATTGCTCTTTCATGTGTCTGTGTATCAGCACATGTGCCATTCCAGGGGTGACCCAGTTTGTGATCACCTTGGGGACAGGGATGGAAAGACACATTGTGGGCTCTCTGCTTTGACCAGCTGCCTGTTTGCATTAAGCTTGCAAGAAATTGATTCTTTGAGACTTGTCAGGCACGTTTGCAACTGCCCAGCAGCTCCATTCATAAAAGAGGAAGGGCAGGAGGGAAGAAGAGTCAAGAGAGAGATCAAAACAATCATAGCCACAAGCCCTGAGTGACTGTCTGATCCTCCTTTAGGACATGGGGCTCCCAGCCTCCCTCTTCATCCGTGCCCATCACCTGTCCCCGTGTGCCCTCCTCCCACAGGCACTGTCAGGATCAGCCGGGACACACCCCTGAAGGCACAGCACTCCACTTGATGAACAAAACCCTAAAAGTCAAATGAGTCGCTGGGATAGCAGAGATTCCTTCGACCTTTTTTGGTCAAATGAGACACAGCAGTCTCAAAGTTTTCCCCAGCAGCCTGTGTTTTACCTAAACCAAAGCAGAAGAGCCAACAATTTAGGCTCCCAGGTGATCTCAGTGGTGGGATGTGACAGTCTCCATGTCTGAGTTTGCTCAGGGTTGGGCTTTTCTCACCCCAAATCCTGTCTCGTGGGGGCAGGCACAGTGAGAGCTGCCCCTCATTTAGGTGACAAGTGCTGTCCGTCCCAGACCTCTTCTGCGGTGGCAGAGGTTTCCCAGCCAAGGGACCACGTGCTTGACACAACAGAATCTCTCTTATCTCAGAGCTCTTCTAACAAGTGTGAGACCAGCTCTGCTTAAAAACATGCTTCAGGGAGAAGATCATGTGGAGGCTGGCAGGTCCTTTGGATTATGGCAGCTTGCAGGAGGTAAAACAATTAAACAATAAAACAACAGGACTATGAGTGGATCCATTTTCTTAACACCCCTTCAAGGAATAAAGCACTTATTAGCCTAAATGTTTGTGCTGAGTGTGTAATTAGTCCTTGTTTTTTTTTTTAAAGGTGACTTCTGAACTGAAAATTAAAATAAACTTTCTTCTTAAAAGAGGATAATTTCTTGTAAAAAAATCTGCATGCAAAAAGGTTGCTTTTAACTAAGTTTTTAGAATTTTTTCTTTCTGTTTGTAATTTCAAAAAGTAATAATAGATCAGAATTGGGCATCCAAGTAGCCTTAGTGGCTCTTTGATTTCCTTTTTCCCAAAAATGTGAATTAAAATGCAGCATTTAGACATAAGGCAGTAAGAAAAGGTTACTAAAACTCAGGTATGGTTATTTATATTCCCTTTCAGAGATTGTCTGGGTCACTTTAACCAAGAGGCAGGAGAAATATCATCTTATGGTACAGCAGTCTTGAAGGTAGAGGTCTGCAATCTACCCACAGCTTCCAGGCTCAGCTGAATACACCATCAAACAGAAGACAGTTTCTGGCACACAGAACTGAAGGATCTTGGACCATGCTGTTTCTGGTCAGGCCTGTGTACGTAGCTTATTTATTTATGACATTTTTAATAGGTGGACCATCAATATTTGATGTCGTCCTATGAATTATTAAAAATCAAGAAAATCAAGAACATGAAATACAAACATCTACTTTTAAGTGACGATGGGGTTGTGATATCCATAAATAAATAATCTGGTGGCCAGTTCCAGCTTTCTGAGATTGAGTTAAATGAGCAGGCACTTCAGTGGATTTACAGCATGTTTACAGCCATGTGTGTGGGAGCAGAATCTGACCAAGGGATTTCAAAGTTGAGTCGAATGAAGTTAGCCCAGAGCAGCTGTGTGAATTTCTAGCTTCTTAGAAAATGTATTATTTAAATAAATATATATAAAGTCTTTGGTTAGAAAGGGACAAGCAAATTAAATTTAGATAGATGTAGCTCTACTTTTGCTTTTTGGCTTCTTTATGATAAACAACAAAGGCCTAGTTTTACCTCAAAAAGTTTTGCTCTAAAAAAATCCAAACAAAAAAAAGCTTTTCAAACATGTGAAACAATATACCTGAACATAATTTTCTGCAGCTGAAGGGTTTTTCACACTTTGTGCTCTCATAATTTAATTGACAGGTAATATTCATTAGACTTGCTGTTGCTTTGTTTGTTAAACAAAAAGTGTTAGTTAACCAGTAGGAAACACACCTTTTCTTTGCAGCAGTGAATTGAGATAAAGGCCCCAACAGTAAGTGTCTTTCTTGTACATAATAAGACTTTATTGCCTAGAATGACAAAAGACAAAACACAGGGCTAACTCTAATAGTTTCAGAGATGTGGCCTGATTCACAGAGAAATAAAGTAATTAAGTGGTAGAGCAACAACTTAATATACTTCTCATGCATCCTCTGGCAACAAGAAAATTCCTTTGTTCTATCACAGTTTGAAGAATATGAAAGTCTGTAAAATCCTACCTTCTTTACTTTGCGGATAATGGGACACCAAGGAGCTAAAAGTATGAGAACAGAGACAGGAGACAGAACTAAGTGTTAGGGCCATTGAAGTGAAAACTCCTAGGATATTTATGTCAAACCCCACCAAACTACTACTGACAACTCAACATGAATTCCTGCCACCTCTAATGGAAGATACCATGAGCTAAAATTCAGATTTTGCCTGATGCGTTTTGAATTAGCGCAATCATATTAACAAATCAAGGATATATTCTCTGAATCCCAAATTAACATTTTCCAAATATGTTTGTGTGTGCTTGTGTATGTTTGTAGTTTAGGAAGCAAGAACAATGTATTAGCACAAGTAGGTATGTGCATATGTGCAGACAGTGAATTTAACAAGTGCCATTTCTCTGTTTCTCAGCACTAAGCAGAGGTCATTTCTTTTTTGCCTTGTTGTGCTTGATTACTACTTTGTGAATATATTTCTGAACACCACCTTTGACATCTCTGACTTTGCCAGACATTGTTAATTGTTCATGAACAATTTTTTTCTGCAGTGAATCCTGATTCCCTCCTATTATTTGTGTATATATGCCAGCAGGACATTGTAGTTGTGCTGGTTTTACCACAACCATAGTTTTATGTGCAGATGTCAGACACCATAATAACTCTGTATGGATTGTTATTTCCAGGCAGATGATACAGGGATGTGGATAAGTTAAGAGAAATGACCAAGAGCTGACAATGGATTAAGGGGTCAACCCATCACTGCCAAATTTTTTTCCAAAGATCTACGAGTATCAGTATCATGACAAAGTGCAAACTGTCTTTTGCTTCCATAACTGAAGTATCAGTCCTTAAATGAAAGGACATGGAACTTGCTTGTCTAGCAACATCTCTTTCATCCCATCTAGAGCTTGTACATTCCCAAGAGATAGACAGCTACAGTACCATTATTCTCATGCAGTATCACACTCAGAGAGGGAAGGGGGCCTCACATGACAGATCCAGCATGAAGCCTGACATGAAGGAGTCCCTTGACACTCAGATTTCTATTAAAGACATGAAGCCACTGAAGAATCCTGCTGGCAATATTGCAGGAGTGACAGCAATTAACCAGAATCCATCTGACACAGGGCTATCTTAAAAACCTGCAATTTTAATTAAAACTGCAGCCTGTCGTGGGTTTGCACAGTAGTCTCCTATCTGGTTTCTCTCTGTGGTGGTTGCAAATTACAGCTACCCCTTCCCTCCATTTTAATTAAATGTTGTTAACCTGGCATAATTGACTCACCTTAATTTTTTTTGTTGTTGTTGTTGTTGTTTTTTGTTTTTTGTTTTCTTTTTTAAAACAGTCATTAAAGAAACAGAACTCAAGTGCTGTTTAGAATTTGCCAGATTTGCTGGTGGTTAAATACAATAATTCTTGTCATTAGACGTCTCAGGGTTAACCTGATTAATTAATTTGTCTGCTCTGGAAAATTTTCCTCCTTGCTGACAAAAGATCAGATCACAGCAGAAATGTTCTCCGTTTGCTGGGGCACAGATGTGCTGTCAGTGTGTGAAATGCAGCTGGTGGTGGTTCCATCTAAGCCATGGCAGTGGCTGGACCAGTGGCCTGTTCTGGGGATATTGCCTCCCCGGCATGGCTGAGCTGCTGTGAACTGTCAGCTTCACTGACACCAACGGTGGGGAGCTAAAGGTCTGCAGCAGATTTTTCCTCTCTTTGTTCACCCTCTCTCTTTTCCAGGGCGTGTCCAGATGGGGAGTTCAGCTCACGCCTTTGCTGAATCTGATATCTCTACTCTAAAAGACCTTTTTTTGGAAGGGGAACATTTCTTTATGCTAATGTTCAGAACAGATACAGCCTATTCTTTTCAAAACAAAACAGATTCTGTCTGATAAATTCAGTGCAGTACTTTGGGACAGACCCTAAAGCTAGAAGGAGGAAAGGATCCATGCACACTGCGTTCAAGACTCTGACCCTTGCCAGAAACCTGGAGAAGGGCAAAAGAGCAGTATACAGAATGCTTTCCCAAAATAATCTCCTGTCTCCAAACAATTTGAAGGCTGGAGACTTTCTGAACCAGGCACAGTCTCTATGCATTTAATAGCAATCAATATAACTATTATTCACTCATTTGCCCAGCACAGCATGGAGCTGTGCAGTCCTTTCTCTTCTGTAGTGTCCTTCAACCAGGAATTGGGGATCACTTCCCCAAGCCTTGTTGCCCTTAAAGATGCTGGGAGACAGAAGGGCTGTCAGCAATGTTTTCACTCTTTTTTGCTACACTGTGAAATTGAGACTTTCATGATTCAACTCAAATATGGTCCCATTTTAGTATTGCTGAACTTCAAGCATGTATCTTGGAAGGTGGATTAGGAAATGAGATTCAAGTGAAAGGGAAGAGAGGGGCCAAAACTGCTCCAGAAAGTCATACAAGGAACTTAAATATTCAACCATTAGGGAGTGTGGCAAGTTTGATATTGGCTCATGGAGGAGCCACATGAATTGATTCCTCTGTTTCAGGCTTTCACAAGCTCCTGCTATCACAAAAACTTGAGCGGCGTGCCCAAGCAGTATCTTACCTGCAGCCAAGGCCAACAGCAGCGGTTGTGTGTGAGCTGTCTCATTTAATTTCTGTGACGAGAGTCAGTCACAGCATCCAGCTAGACTGAGAAGCTGTTTATGAACCTCTCAGGGCTTGGCTCCTTGAAACCACTCCCAAGCTCCTCTTTAGGATGCTCGGTGAAATTTGGCCTGTGAATGAGGTACTTTTCTAATGCAAACTTCCCCTTTAATTTCAATCTCATTTTCCTACAGCTCCTCTGATGCTGCCTGGCATCCTGTCAAACACTCATCCCTTTGCCTGTTTGTCACACATCAGTGGGACTAGTGTTGGTTTCGTTTGGTTCCATTTGTTTTTTTAAAGAGGTTAATTACAGGCTGATTCTAAGGTTAGGTGCATACTGTCTCTTGTCCAGAAGAATGCAAATTTATGTATTTATATCCTTAAAAATCTCTGTTGTTTTTTATTCCCCCTCCTTTACTTCCAGATTTTTTTTCCTCTGTGGATTTGTGTAAGTCAGTCTCCAGGGCCAGGAATCTCATCTTTGGCTGGTTTGATTTGGTTTGGAGCTCAGAACACCATCATGGCAAAGCAATATTTTCTGCAGTAAGTTAATAGGAAAATGGAAATCACTAATAATAAGAGAGAGGAAGTCTTTATTTCTGAGACAGCCCTTTACCTACATAAAAGACCCTGGGCTGAATTATTCTTCCTGCCTAGTTAGTAAAGCCAGCTTGGCTGCATTTACCAAGGTTGTAACTGGAGATAGGATTTAACCAGGCAAACCTACGCTGCATTTTCATATCTCCTGCTGTCACTGGTGCTCTATACTTACAGCTCCTACATCCTTTTGAGAGTGCAAAAGGCTATGTAAATGTTCATTATTGTTATTACCCACTTTACATCCCTGTACCACATGCCTTTTACAGCATCTGGTCCCCTATTCAGCAAGTTACATAAGCATACACTTAACATTAGGCTTCCTAAGTGCTTTATCTCAGCAGAGATAGCTGTTGAAGTGGGCTGATACTTTTACCTAAAATGTTTACACAGGGGTAAGGCCTTCTCTGTTCAGCTGCTTTAATGGTTTAGGTTGAAATTTGAGGGTGGTAATCTACCTCAAAGTGATTATTTTCAGGGAATATTTGATGAAAAAAATTATGAAAGAATGCCTTAGTCTTCACAGGCTCATGTACTTAGACACAATTGCTCATTCTTTCAATTTAAAAAATAAAATATAGTAATTCTGGTGACCATTTAAACAGGAACATGTGGCAACCCTAACTTCTGGAACAGCCACTTGGATTTTTTGCACATTTACCCTATTTTCTGCCGAGATGATGGCTGCCTTGGGATAGATGGAGGATGAGGGTTTTTTTATGGCTAAGCCACTCATCCTCTTGGAATGCTTTCCTGCTGAATAGAAAGCCTCCGAGCTCAGCCCAGGGCCTCAGACGCAAATTCCAGGTAGGCAGGCTGCATTCAGCTCTGAATACATGAGCACTCAAAATCGGTAGCCTCATTTATTTTAAAAATAAAATTGTGAACAATTTCCCCATGCCTCAATTTCTTTTCAATAAACTCCAGGTTACAATGTCTCTTACTCCAGAAATGTGACATGGAAAAAAGCACTTCATAATTTTAACTGGCTCCAAGACTAAATAAGAAGAAAACCTCTACCTTCAGGTTGGTCTGAAAGGAGAGAAATGATACATCTTTGTGCAACCTTCAATCACTGATTCCTGATTTACAGCCAGGCACTCCAGCTTTTTGTACAGGGTTTACACACACACACACACATACACACACACACACTAGAAACGCACAGAGCAAAATCTGCCTGAGGAAATAAACAACCTCCTTCATCAGGAAGCAAGAAAAAAACACAATGTCCAATTAAGGGAAGAACTATTTTTCTCTTTATCTCCTTCTGTGATCTGATAAAATTTTAATCATTTCAGATGCTAGCTGTTACAAAGGTCTGCTTTCACCAAAGGTGTATGATTTTTGTTTTGACACACATCACTGTCCCAGGGAGACAGCAGATGATGAATTTCTTGGCAGCAAGTTCATTAACTGGAGGCTGTGTATTATCAGCCTTCCACCAGCTCCTCTCTGCTCTGCTTCTCTGGGCTCCAGGTACCAAAATTGTTCCTTTTCACTGTGCTTTTTAAAAACCTCTCAAATTCAAATCCATTCGGTGATCACATGCAGTTTGCATGTAATTGAGTGGGTCAGGCTTTAGGCAGACTAAAAGAAATCATGGGTCACATCATCTGGGAACTTAACAAATAAGAATAACAAGGAAAGTCAGTGGCAAACAATTTTAATAATTCACCTGTCCATCATTGCAGCTTACAATTGGAGGAAGATCCTCTCTCTTGATAGATAGGCAGGAGGAAAAGCCCTGTCTCAAATGATTAAAGGAGGCAGTATATAACAAGCTTTCCCCATGCTGAGAGTGCCAAGAAAGAGGCTGGTCAAAGATATTTAAACACACATTATCCTTCCATCTTCCTGTCATTTTGTTCTGCAAGCTGTTCAGATTTGTCTGTGCCAGTAAGGCGGCTGTGAAAAGCAGCTGAGCAAACAAAGAGAAAAATCAGTCTGAGAATAGGATTTGGGTTTCAAAATCTGTCCCTGGATTTTTTCCCCCTTTTTTTTCCCTTCTTCCTCCCTCTCCTCCCCTTCCAAACCAATATCTCACTAGCTTTTAAATACACCAACACCCCAGCAGAAGAGAAGCGATGCAGCCAAGTGGAGAAAATGCTGCTGTGGGAAAGGATGCAGAGAATTTTAACATGAGGGGGAAAACATAGCCTCAAACTTTTTTAATTTCCTCTCAAGACAGTGCCTGAAGCAGTGGTGGGATTTTTTTAATGCCTGTCTGTATGCTCTCTCTGCTTTACCCCTTCCCCAGCAGGACCAGGCTGTTGAGCCTTTCTGGGCTTAGGCACAGAAAACATTTGGCCGCTGCTGGGACCACTGACACCATCTCTCCAGTGACACAACACCTCCCAGATGTAAAGTCGAGGTTCCCTTACATTCTTATTAGATGTTGTTTCCTTTACTGCAGGAAGGACTCTCAGACTGATGGCCGCTGCAGTGGTGTGTGATCCCTGTCCCCAAAGGGAGCTGTCCTGGCCCTGCTCCCACCACACTTGAGAATGATTATCTGAGGAGTTTTCTCTCTGAAGAGATGGGGCATGGATGAATCTGGGGACAGAAGCCTTAGCTAAACAGGACACACTTCAGGATTTATACCAGCCTGAAATAACACCTGGGTTTTATTTGCAACATGGGTAATCACAAAGGCACTTAAAACCAACTTGTAACATATTAGAAATGGCTAAACTTATTCTCCTTCCACTTGGATATAAACTGAGATCCACAAAAGGCAAAGGGGGTATTTATTGAGCCTTTCTCCAGAAGAGATTTTCTTTTAAGCTTCAACATCAGGTTGGCTATGGAAGAAAGGGTGGAGCTGACCCACAGATAGCCACGGATGGAAAAGCAGTCCTGGTTGTTAATGTGTGAGATCTGCATGACTCAGCACAGTGCTAATGAAGATTGGCTAATCTCCTCATTTCTGACCTTTATTATTCTTGACCAGCCACTTCAGGTCTTTAAAAGGTCAGGACTCTGCCTGTCCTTAGGATTAATTGATGCAGACAGAAGGAATCAAAGTTGGCAAAGAATTTAGTAATCCTGGAAGATTTTTTTTATATTCTGACCCTCTGTAGAACTCAAAAGTGTTAACCCATAATATTTGGGAGCTCACAGTATCTTTTAATATTCTTCAAATTTCAGGCTTATGTGAATTAAGTCAATTTTATTTCATTACTAGGACAGACAGATGTACTTTTGTTTTCAGACAAAAAGGCTGTTCTGTAAGAACAGAAATGATAATGGAATTTTTGAACCCCAAAAATGTCATACTCTTGGAAAGCAACTGCATGTATATAAATCCATACTTCATCAAAAAAGTGGTTATAACTCCCTTGATTTTCAGAGAAGTATGTACTTAGAAACTTCTCTTAAGTGAAATGAAGGTGAATGAGGCAAAGTCAGAGCTTTCTTCTAAGATTTCTTTCAGGACCCCTTATTCTGTATGTTTGTATGGAGGCTCTTGACATTTGTAACAGCTGCTAACTATCTCAGCCGCAGTTTAGAAAAGATTAGTGATAAGATACCTTCATAATAGCAACCAGCAGCCCAAATTAGATCTGTGAGAATAAAATGATCTTTCGATTTCACAGTCACACTGAATGCATTGGTTTGGAAAAAAATCAATTCTTCTGGAAGCAGATTCAAAATTCTGGATTTGAGGAAGTTGCTTTGTTTAATGTGACTGTTCTGATCAGAAGAAAGGAAAATTCATTCGGCTGCCCTCAAAATAAATCAAAGAAAAGAAGAAAAAAATTACCTGTGTGTATTGGATTACCAGCAAAATGAGATTTCTACCACATCAAGTCAGGTTAAAGTCTGTTTTAGTTTATTAACAGCCAGGTTTAATTCTCTTTAAAATCAGTGATTAGGGGGTGCCTTATTAGTTGAGCTTTGTGTTCAAAGTACATTGCAGCCATTAAGCTGTCTCTTTATTTTACATTTCAAAGATTTAAATAAGATACACAAACACAATCTATGTTATTTACTTTAATGGAGTAGTTTAATTGCTCCCCAAGCTTTTCTGTACACATTATAAATAATTGCAAGACACAAAGAGAGAGCAAAAGAAGCAGGCACATAGATGACACCATAACCTTCCAGTGACTCACACTGCCACTCCTCTGCATCGAGCCCTTAGCAGCATACATTAAATGCTCAGTGCCTCAAACATAAAAAAGATTTAAATCCAGGGAAAGCAACAGACTTATTTTCAAAACGAAGAAAAAAATAGTCACCCCAATCATGCGACTGAGATCAGAAAAGCTCTGCAATGGAACACCTACTAGTCACCGTTTTATTGCTGCTCCTCCCAACCCATGGATCTGGCAAGAAAGGCATGGCACAAAATCGTTCCTGGCTGGGCACATCTGAAAAGATAATACAGACCACAGCTAGATTTATGTGTATGGTGGTGGGAAATGCTGTTCGTTCCTCTCTGCTGGGTGGAAATAAATCCCTCCCTCTGGAGCTGAGGAGAACATGCACACTGGAGGCTTACAAGGAAAACTTGTGGGGAGTGAACCTTGGCTGCAGGGGTAGATAGAAGGCAGAGAAGTTCACATGTTACTGCTCATTTTGGAGCCCTCGTGCCCCAGAGACCAAGCAGGAGTGTCACTGGGTTGCCTGGCAAGGAGATGCCCCTGTGAGGTCAGGCTTTTCATGCATTTGATGTTAATGTCTTTGGCCCCTATTTCTCAGGGGTTCCCTCAGGCTTTGCTTTGCTCCTCTAAGGAAATGACACTCACAGATCCACACAGAGTCTAAAACTGATGATAAATGTTAGCTTTTCATAAATGTTAGGCTTGATCTCATGGAACAAGCTCGATTACTCAGGGGGAAGTAAAGGCAATTCTTTTTCCTCAACAATCTGAGTAGAGCTACTTAAAAGAGGGGAAGAAATATCTCCAAACAAAACCACTTTCCTTAAAGGAATTCTCTCTTGTTGCAAAATCAGCTAGATTTTTCTGGAACTGTGTTTGGATAAGTACATGTGTGTTTGAGTGTGTGTATCTCCGTGTGTTGGGGAGGAAAGTAACAATCTCGAGGCATCCTGCCTCAGCAGTTTTGACATTAAATAATTTGATTGCTCTATCAAAAAAACATTCTGCTGAATTTAATTTTCATCATAACATTTTACTCTGTATGATTAAAAAGGAGAAGGGAGGGTAGAGGCAGGTCAGTGAAAGCCTGTTTGAATATACAATGTGGTGTTTCTGATGGAGGGTTTTTTTTTTTCAATTTTATTTCATAAAATGTTTTTTTTTTTTAATCCTTTTTTATCCACTAAGGATAGGAAAGCAGCAAATATAGAAACCTCAACATTGTCACACAAACAGTGAGCTCATCCAAGAGATGTAAAATCTTCATGATTTTTAACAATTTTTCTCAAGCTGGAATTTGACAACCTGATTGATACTGAGCTTTGGAAGGATTCTGGGTGGATCTAGTTCCCTGGCTCTGCTCTGTTTACAGGAATGAGGTCTTTTCAGTCCTTGCAGCTGGCTGAAGGTGCTGTTCAGGAAGCCTCTGAGCCAAGAGAAAGATGTCTTTTAAATCAGGGAGTTTTAAGTCAAATCCTATAATCAAATATTACTGTGATGAGAGTCAGAAAATGTAGATAGGCAGATGAAAAGACAGACCACTAGAACTACTTCAATATCTTTTTTGAAATGACTAAAGCAAAAGGATACAGAACACATATATTACAAAAGGAAAGAATCAAATTTGCATCTGTTCTGAGAGATAATGTGTTCAATCTTATGGCAGCTCTTTAGCCACGCTATTTTCACATTGAGCAGATAATGTAAAGTTCTCCTGTACCTAATCAAAGCTTTGTCACTTAAAATAACAAAGACTTGCTAATGAGAGTCATGGTAGAAGACTGAGTCTTTACAAGGCCTGGTGGAAAACTGGGACCTACTAAATCTTCATTAATTTACTTTACTCTCTCATTATCGTTTACT
Source organism: Sylvia atricapilla (assembly GCF_009819655.1). Taxonomy (NCBI): domain Eukaryota; kingdom Metazoa; phylum Chordata; class Aves; order Passeriformes; family Sylviidae; genus Sylvia; species Sylvia atricapilla. The sequence continues at coordinate 11,217,270 of NC_089147.1, forward strand.
CATGCACATAAACACAAGTACACAATTTTTAAAAAGAAATAAAAGTCACAGTGACATTGAATATGCTTGATTCTTGATTCTAATATGCAGCAGTCTAGTACCTCTCCCCTCCTCTGATTTGCCACCAGCTCATCCTCCTCAGGACGTGAAAATGCCGGGCAGGGATTTCCAAGCAGCAGGGACTGCCTTTGATCTATGGAGTTTGTGTCACTTGGCGGTATAGAAAAAGCAGCAATTCACCGAAATTCCCTTCCACAGCTGCAAATTCTAGTCCCTCTCTGTTGAACTGAGTAAAAGTGCCATCTGCCTGCCTAAACCCAGAGCACGTTTTTATGTTTCTTGTGCTCCATGCACACCTGATAAAAGCAGATTAGCATTCTCCCAAATGGAAAAGTGGAACAGGTCGATCTCAGAATCTCTACAGATTTAGATTGAAACCACTAAGTTGCAGTCGGCTTTTCAAAAAAAGTCTCACAGGAAGTGTCAGAGAAAAAGTCTTCACAAAGGCCTTCATGAAATACATGCAGACTATTTATAGCACACTGTGACAACATACCTTGTAGGATTAATTTTTCATGTTGCAAAGACACTCTTTGGTCAATCTCAAACCACAGGGAAGTGATACCTGTACTTCAGAGGAGAAAGACATTTCTCATTCACAGATGGGATAAGATGGATTTAAATTCTGTTGGGACAGAATTTAAATGATGGTAAGTGCCTCAATTAAATAAGGGAAAAAAAAAAAAAAAAAGTTCTAACATTTGAGAGCAACACCTCCCTGACTCCATCTTTCAAAATCCCAAAGCTAGCAACTTCACAAATCCTTCATTTGCTCTTGATATGGGATGATTCACACAAGAATTTGTTAAAGAAAGCAGGTACATGTTGTAGGTGCTGCAATTCTTGCCATCAATAGAGATGGAATAACTTTCCACCCAGAAAGACCATCATACTTCACTAATGTCTATGCAAATACTCCCGATCAGCATTCCCAAGACAGATTTGTATTTCTTCTAAAGCTGGGACCTTGATTGCTGTTGAAACCTTAACTTTCCAATCATTCACTGCCATTGCATTTAATCTCATGTATTTTAAAACTACCAGTTATCCCTCTCTCTCTTTTTTTACTGATTTTGTCCTTAAAGTTTAAAAAGTGTGTCTTTTCTGAACAACACTAAGATGGACAGCTGGCATCCCTTCTCCAGTGTATAACTTGTATCATACTGAAAATGCACAAGCCATCACCTCACAGAGAGGAAAAGAATATGTTAAGATGGAAGAGAATATTTTTTTCCTTTGGCTCACTCCTTGCACCTTTTCCCTTGAGTCGTGAGAAGTTGCACTTTATGAGCCTATGAGGTCAGCAATAGGGAAATTCTTGAGCGTTTCCCAGTAATAGAGATATAAAGAAGGAATAATCTTTAACTTACAGTAATAGGGTACTTTTTTGAAAGCCAGGATGTTATAACCATTTAATTTAGATAATAATGGGGCACTTACATAAGAACAGAGCTTGCTTGGTGTACATCATCTTGGAAAATTCCCTCTCTCACCCTCAAACCAACAGGTCATATTGGATATCATTAATTCAGCGATTCAGCTAAGCAGCTCTAGGGCACTCTTGAACTTCAACCCAGAGCACAAGGGAGCAAAGGCAGGCTGCCAACTAGTAATTCACTGAGAGGAAGAAAGGAGAAAAAAAAAAGCAAAAGGAAAAAAGAAAGGAGGACAAGGAAAAATGGCCTCAGTTAGACAATGATTTTCATTTACCTGAAGACAAGCTGCCCACACATGTTAAGAGTTATGGACATTAGGGAGAGAGAAGTGCTTTTAAAAATAAATTGTGCTATGTGTGAGGAGAAATGCCTGTGGATTCCTCAAATTTTCTTTGCCAGGCTGCAAGCCTGAAAACAAATCTGAGGCAGAGGGCTGTGCTTTCTGCAGTGTAACTCCATCCTCTTGTGAACAGGGGTTTAACATCAAGAAGCTAAATGTTGACACTCATCCTCAAGCTTGACATCTTCAAGCAAGAGCCTGCAGAGACCAAGTCTGTCCTCCATCACCCCAGCAGGAATCCCAGAAACCCTTGAAATGTTGGATTCAGTGAGCTCTAAAAACTGATGGCTGCCAAGTCATTGTCAAAGAGCTTTCAAAAGTCCTAACAATCATATATTTTTGTGACTTTGAAGAAGATGGGTGGGAAAGAGTTACCCAAGTGATGATTTGAGGGAAGCATTAGCACTCCTTTCCCATGACAACTGTTCCTCAGTCATGGTTGTGCTGAATTCAACAGAATGGCGAATGCAGGTGGATGTGCAAAGTAAGAAAGGGAGGAAATAGAGAATATATGCCAGCCACTAAGCTTTCTTAGTAAAGGATAAATGGGATAAGAGAATCATAACTGGAAAAGAAAAAGTGGTGATAGGTGGTAGCAAAATCCAACACAGGAGGCAACAAAGAACATTTTCACACCTCTATAGTTGCTCTGTAAGGAGAATTTTTAAAGGGGGCCAGAGGTTCATTTTTGACCTGGTGTTAAGCTTCACTGTAATTCTTCCACTTCATTATTCTGTGCACAGGTTTAATCTTTTCTGACAGCAGCTTTACAGGGGAAAAGATTTAAACTAGTAGAACAACAGATCACCTCAAACAATACTTGTCCAAGTTCCTAAAGCCAAAACAAAGTCTCAAAACTAATATATGCTAGCTATGCTAATAATTTTCCCAGTGTTTTATTTAATCAGCATGGATTGTTCAAACACGCCTGGATTTACAGTGAAGCCACTAAAATACAGTTTACTTACAAAATAAATAACTAGAGGAATTAAACTCTCTCTGAAGAAGTAAAACTTTTTATTAACGCCCCTGTTAGCAAAGAGTAGCCACCTGTACCCTTAACAGAAGGTGATATCTAGGTGAAGCAAGTCTGTCTTCTAAGTGCTTCCTGGGTTTACAGGAAAATATTGATTGGGAAAAACAAAACAAAAACAAATGCAGTCAGTGGGAACACTAATAATACCTCAAATCTGTCATTACTTGATTTATTTCCCTTCTCAGTACAAAAGAGTTCTACCCCATATTTATTTTAAATGCATTCTCTTGTGTCCCAGCTGTGTGTTATCTTTTGCAAATGCATCTTGTGGATTGTAATACTTGAACCATGGAAAGGGAAATTCTACATCCATGACCATTCCCGTGATATTTACAGAGTCAGGCTCCTGGACAAATGTGTGTTAAAGTGGACAGAGGAGACAAAATAAAACACAAACACAATGTGAGCTTTTGGAAAATGAAATGGGAATGAGACTGACAAATGCAGTAACACTAGCCCACCCACATTATTTATTTTTATCATAACTAAATCCACTTTTATGCTCATTTTGAACTAAAAGCCACTATATTTCCTATGATAAAAAATATCAGATCAAGCATCTCTCCCTGGAATAATGTAGACCAAAAATGATGCCAAATTTCATCGAGAGTCTTTAAAAACCCTTACAGCAGAGAAAAATGAAGTATCTCTGAATTATCCTTGCCCTTTGAATCAATCTCACTGACAAAATGCATCTACTGCTTCCTTCAGAGAATATAACAATGCCATTCTCCCCCCAAAGTCCTGCAGGCCACTGATGGCAAATGCCACTAACTAAATCTCCCCCACCTGTCAATCCCATTCATCCTGTCCTAATATAGTCCTTCTTCCTGCTGTAGTGACCACTGTGGTCCACAGATGGGATTTGACTTGGGATGGGCATATCAAAATTATGTGTGTGCTTATCGTCATTGTAATATAACCTCCGTCATTTTTTTCCTCAAGTCAACCTCAGAGCTGAATATGTTTCTGTGTGAAAGAACAAAACTGGAGAGGCCCTCAGGAAGACAGAAAAACGAAGAAAGGTGATCTTGTGGACCAAGATATCCATCTCTGGACCCTGACAGTGCTTTCCTTCTGAATAAATTCAGCAGGATTTCATAAACACCAAGGTTGCATTTCCCATTGTGTATAACCTCTTTCATGGTCAACAACATCAAGCTGGTGCATTCATTCCTTTGCTCTTCAGCCTCATCTTGGTCAAAGCATGGATAAAGCTCCAGTAGTGAGTGCTACAGGCTACCCTGTGGGCTCCCCACAAAGAACAGAGAGACCTGAAAGCAGCTCACAGCCTGCACTATACATCCACTCTCTTCTGGGCAACGTTTGAATGCAGCTCAGGCTGTATTTTGATGCAAAAAAGCAAAACCATAAACAAGCCACAAGCATCTGAAAGGATTCCACAGAAGGTTAGGGAAAAAAAAAGTGCTCACTGCTGCCCCAGGGCACAAGTGTGCTCTGTGTGGGGTATCCATCTGGCGTACTCCATTTACAGATAAATTGCCAGTAGATTCCACTCAATATTATGAATTCCCATAATAGGATCTTGTAGGACCAGTACAAAGGGTACAAATGGGATGGGTTTTCTCTTATTCAGCTTTTTATCTCAAACCTCTCAAGGCAATCCATAAACATGAACACCTACAAGCTGCCTTTGAAGCAAAGTTGACCACCAATCCTCTCTGGGAGAGCTTTGGGGCCATGCAGGGATTGCAGCTATTCTCTGCCCTCCGTGTGCTCTAAAACATGCACAGACCAAAATAAGTAAAAGAGGCAGGATCCAATACCATCCAGAATCAGGAGTCCAAAACTCAGCTCTTCCTAAGCAGAACTGATGAATGACAGGCTGAGAGACAGTAATAAGAATAGTAAGTTCATGGATAAAATGAGATTATGCTAATTCAAATCAATTTTGGTACAGGAGACTACAGCAATATCCTGAAAAATTGTCAGGTTAAACACAGACAGACCACTGTGATCTCTTCTGTTGAATTTATTTTTTTCCTCCTCTGTGTTAGTGAAATCTTTGCAATGTAGTTTCCTATTTTCTTATTTGCAAAAAGATTTTGCATTATATGACTGAGCCAAATTGGCTTGAAGTGGTCACAACATAATGAGCTCCTTTTATTACCCATGTGACAGTTTTTTGTTTTCAGTTTTGGGGTGTTGTTTTTTTTTTTTTTTTTTTTTTTTTTTTCCCAAAGAAATAAGAAATAGTTCTCTGAGTTACGTGTCTGAATACATTAACCTTGTCCTCTTTTAAAAAAATAATCCACTGAATGGTTCTGAGTTTGCCTGACCTGTAGGAAAACTTAAAAAGAAACAGTGTCAGCAGAAGGCTGATCCACTTTCCACCAGGCAGAGACAAATTAAAAAGAGACTTTGAATCCATTGTTACATTTTAAAGCTGGTGATCTTTAAGCCACTTTATGGTAGAAGTTCTTCCCCTCACCTGGCAGGTGTGTGATTTGCAGTAACAGTGTTACAGCTGCAGTCCCAGAACTAATCCAAATCCCTTCCCCCTTTCAGGAGTGTGGTAAATGTAATGGATAAATTTGTGTATCAAAGATTTGGTCTATTAAAAAGCTACTCCAGGGCATCTCCGAGATTCCAAGACCTGTGGTGCAAGCTGTGAAACCACAACATTTGCAAGAGAAATGACATAGCCGGACTGGAGATGGCCCATTCATCAATGATGGGCCTCCACTTCACAGCTTCTCGACATCTGATATCAATCTTGATAGAGGATCCCGGAGGATGATCAAATCAGCACCCCAAAGACGAGATCTGGGAAGACTATCAACGTCTTTTCATACTTACAGGGAACCCCTTTCAAGACCTCGCTTGGAAATAAAGAGATACATCAATATTTGGACTTTCAATGGACTTAGCCTCAGGGCAAATAAAGTGTACAAAAACTACGCCGAGACCCGGTGGTGTGTGGCTGAGGTTGGATGGTACCTTGTTACTGTCACTCTGCCCACCCAGCATTCGATCGATGTTGTCTGATTTTATTGTGGCTTTTTATTTTTTTTTTTAAATTTGCTAAATAAATTCTGTTATTTTGAATAGGCTTCTTATAATTTATAACAGGAGGGTTGTGACCTGCAGGTTACCAGGAAAAAAAATGCAATGTGCATTGGGGAGCAGGTAATGGATGAAACTGTGTCTGTGGAAGGGAACTCCTCACAGTCCTGCTGTTCAGTCTCTGCACATCACCCTGTCTTTTTGCAACTTATTCATGTGTGCAAGGTTAAATGCATGCTATGAAAGGGGAAAAATTTCCTGGGATCATGCTAGTGCTAACTTATACCAAATCGAGACCCAAACAAATCAATTAGGTGCATCTGCTGTTAGAACTTTCTATGCTGATTGTTTCCAAGCCATACTCTCTCTGTCTTTTGTCACAGCTGTTGTATACAAACCACTCTACCAGATCTGGTGTTTTAGTTTTCAAATTACTTATTGTTTCATATACAAGGAGCAGGATACGAGGAACAGATAATTTAAATCTAAAAATATTTTTTCCCACACATAAAAAGGCATAGATTCCTTTTTACTTGATAGCAGAGAAGAATAAATGGTGTGCTGTGATGTTTCTTTGACTGAGGCTTGAGAAAAGTATTGCAGTGAACCTGTACTTCAGAATGTCAGAACTCAAGGTATTTCAGCTAAATCAGGGACTTAGTTTTCAGAAAAGGCTTCTTATCTTGCTTCCAAGGCTCTTAAGAACACTAAGAACATCCTGGTCAAAAAAAGCTCTTCTCGGGTTGAAATTTTTGTGTCTGTCATTAAGAGCTGCTGTACTATTCTTTTTTCCCCACCAGGAAATGCACTGCTGGGACAATTGTAAATTTGCAGCTTTACTCCAAAACTATACATAAAGTCAGCAAATTTAGAGTAGCTGCAACATACAAGAACAAAAGAACAGCAGCACCACCAATAAAAAGATTTTTCAGAAGAAATCAGTAGAGACATTCTTTAGCCATGGGAAACCAGCCCTACATCCAGCACAGTCATATCCCTTCGTGTTTTCCATTAGTCTTTGGTCAAAGAGGTTCAAATCCTAGACATACATTACAAAAAAGGCCTGGTGTTTCATTTCTTCATTCAGTTGTATTTGTCAGCACAAATATTGAAAAATCCCAAAACTGTCCCATAAACATTTGTCATACCCTGGTAATACCCTCTAAGCCAACTGTATAATATTTTCAGATCCATAATCCTGCCTTACCTAACAGGTAGCATAGCCAATACATAAAAAAATCTTGTTGTGGTGGAAGTTGCTGAATGTAACAACTGTTTCATAACCCATAATAAGAGCCCTTTACCTCTATGCAAATAAATAGCATTTGGAGAGTCAAAGTTCCTATTACCTCATTGAACAACTGAGTAAGCTCTGCTTTTAAGGCTCAAAGTCTGTAGAAAAATCTAAACACAGAGAGATATTTGCTCAATGCATGAATGGTTAATTGTATGTGGTACAAAAATATGCAGTTCAGGTAAATTCTTGGGCATAGCAGCAGTTTGGATGATGGAGAAGGAGCAGTGAGGAAGAGCCTTACAGGAAGAAGGAAGGATGCTTCATCTGGCACAGAGCTCATGAGTCACACAGGTGGGGAATCTCTGCTCAAAGAAACTGCCTACCACTGTTTTTTTCCACATGTACTGCCCTCATGCCAATTGAAAAAAAAATATAAAAATCTCACGGCTCTTTGATTCAAACTGCTTAACAGAAATAGTTTTGCAAGCCCTAAATATTGGACAGCTTGTAACAAAGGGAAATAATCTAATTTTTTTAGAAAAATAATTACATAGAAATAAAAAAGAAAGATCATTCATCATTTCTGCTATAACCTTATAAAGCCTCTGTGGGTCAGTTCATACAGTAAAAGAAAATGTGGATTTTAATATGTTTAATTTTTTTTTTACTATTCTCCAGCATAGAAAAACAATCTTGAGACCAGAACATTTCAATGGAACACTGTGTCTTTCCATTTCTGACCCCCACCACCCTCAGTAAAGGCACTTGAAATTGATTTCTAGGTAAGATTTACTAAATAAATAGTTATTAAATAAGTATCTGCAAGATACATTTTTGAGCTGCTAGTAATTTTAAACTAAATCTATATAATAAAGTCATTATTAATTAATTAACAATAGATGTGCCCTGTATTTTTCTAAGGAAGTACAAGTAAAATGAGAATAAGGCAAGTCACGAACATTCATTATAAAATACTTCATTCCATAGGAGATGAAATGGAAGATTAAAGCTGGGACTGGCAATCTTCTGATTTCTTGCCAGCCACTTTGAAAACCAGTCTGAGAGCTCAACTTTTAAAACTGTCTTGAAAACCATTGTGGAGACAGATCTACCCTTAAGGAGGTACTTTGTTAAGCTTTGTGATATAAAGCGGGTCTTTGAGTCCTGATGCCCCTCTGCAACAAAAGGAACTTTATGATAAAAACCAAAAACAAAAACCCAGCCAACCAAACAAAAAGAACAAAAACCCCCAGAACCAGACCTGGAGGATCTTATACATTAAAGAAAAGGTTTCCAGCTGATTTCTCATATGACTACCTGGATTTCTGCTTGTCTCTATTTCCTTTCCTGGGCTCTATGGCTTTGCATTCCAGAGGACCAACAAATCCACTCAACATCAAAGAACTGGAGCAGGACAGGGCAGAGCTGTGTGCTGAGCGTGTGCTGAGGGGCAGCACATGGACCAGAGCAGAGCCCTCTGTGTCCCTACCTGCTCACACACCTCCAGCAGCACCCTGGGGACACTGCAGAGGGATTGTCTTGTTTGAACACTTCCTGATAGCCTTAGTTTTCAGTTCTCTGGTTCTAGAGATAACTTTTGCCTTATTCCTGAAGAAGAGAAGGAAGGATCATCCTTTCAGGCTCGTTTGGTCGTAGAAAAGTGTGACTCCATAAGGCACATACCTTATCTGGAGTTTCTCCAGGAGCTCATTTTTTTTTTTTTTTAAACCATCAGGAGGGTTTCTACAGTTCTCACAATACCGTCAGCAGAGCACTAAGGGATGCTCACCATTTTTCAGTGCTCTCCTAGTTTGCCTCTTATGGAATAAGACAAAATGTGCCTGTTATCCTCTCTTGTACTAGAAAGAGGTAAAAGCCCAGAGAGCAGTAATTCTGCTAAACTGCCTTGTCTCTGAAAAATAATCTGCTTCATACCCTAACATCACATGGAAGGGATTTTCCAAGTCAGTTATTAGATATTCCTGGCTCTTTGGAACACTGGGAATTGCTCAGCATGGCAAGAACTCTCAAGAAGCATGGCAAAGGACACTACTGCCATGGCCCTTTAGACAAGCAAAACTCAAATCTTGGGAGCCTGCTTAAAGAAGCTAATTTGAAGATGATGTTTATGATGACAAAGATAAAATTAAATCTTATTGCCCAAACAGATTTACAGCTTAACATTTTGGACTGAGTGGACTGTCAGCAAAGCTTACTCTTGAGGGAAACCAGTGGAAGCACTGAACTTCACTTTATACTCCCCTTTCCATAGGAAGCATCCCTTTAGCAAGAACAGGAAATGGCTGTACTGTTGAGAAGTCACTAATCTCTGTGTTTCATTTGGAGGATTTCCATTGTAATGCCTGTTAAGCTGGGATTATCATTGCTGTTGGACTGTCAGAGAGCAAACAATGGGGAAATGAACTTCTGATCAGCATATATTACTGTTTTATCTCTGATTAATATTAATGAACAAGTAACTGCAGAGCTATTGTCATGCAAAATCCTGTGACAGCATTATTCTGAAGGCAAGGTGGACCCAGGAAATAGCAAAGAATTTCTCTTGTTGGTCTGCCCTGATCTCACTGTGCAAGTGTTGAGGGAGCTAAACACGGAAATATTTGAAAAAAAATGCAAAAAAACAAACCCAAAATAATGACTCACTCAATACGAAATTTGGGTTGTCTACCTGCTGATCAACATCTGCCAGATATCATATCGTATTCAGTTAATTTTACCCAATTAATTAAATTACGTTTCTCCATCACTGACTTCCCCATGCACTCTGAGCACCAACACTAAGAGATGTGGAAAAGAAGAGACTGGGTTACCTCAGAAAACAACCTTCAGTCCAAGCATGCTCAGAAAATAAGAATCCATTATACTGAACAGCATATCCTGGCCTCTTTGGAATACTGAGGCATGCAGCTATTGTAAGCTCCATCTAAGTTCTGAATATATAATTCCTGCAGAACAAGTACTCCTAAACACATCTTTGATTAGCTGAAAATGCAATTATTTTTATAATAATGTTTTGCAGACAGCTCGTAAGAATATCAATGACCTAATTTTTTTTCCTTTCCTTCCCTATTTTGAAATCAGTTTCTGTTAGAAAAGCAGAAGATTTACTAGGGAAATAAGTGCTTCACTTGCATATAAATGGTGCAAAAGAGAGATTGGCTGTGGTTTTAGACACTTGTATCAAAGTAATTACAGCACTATATAAAGTATTGGATTCATTAAGAGGCTCTAAAACAATTTTTATATACTATTAAGTAAAAGGGAAAAGAATAAAAATGGAGAACTATAAACATTATGATTTGCTTTCTCTGTCAAGTAAAGTCCTCCCAGTTTTTGTCAAGGAACAAACTCTCCTGACTCAGGGTAACATGAACAATGAAAGTGTTGGACAGGGGCTCAGGAGGCTCACAGGCAGTGTCCATCCCGACAGAGGTTCCCCTGTGCACTAGGGCAGTTAGTCCATGTATCCATGCAATTTATCCTGTATTCAGCTCAACAAAAGTAGACTTTTCCTTCTGCCTGGTCCTTCCAAATTGCAGTCTATTTAGGGAGGTCAGAGTCTCATTCTGAGCATCTATTCAGTACTTACAGCAGGAGGACATTGGTTTTGTTTAGCTACCAAGATGACATGATTCTGCAGTTTGAAGACACAAATAGAAACACGAGAAATACACTTCAGAAGGTTCAAAATAGCCATAGCACAAACAGGACAAAGTTGCTGAAAAAAGATGGTTATCAACGAAGATATTCAGGTAATGAAATCTTTAAATAAGAACACTGTGTTTGTGGAAAGTGTCTCAGGTGTTCAGATGAGACAGTGTATTCTAGACTAGATTGGGCAACACAGCTGGAAACATTACAGAAGCAGTTCAGCTGTGGGGTTGATGTTTGCTAATGCCTGAATGAATACAACTGTCTGAGATGGTTACAAGAACTACAGACTCACTCTGGAAATTCAGGCCTCACTTATTTCTAAAACTAAAGTTTTAGTGAACACAGTTGATGCAAAAGAAGTGGGCTATCTCTTCCCATACTTGTAACCTTCATCCTATGGCTTGACAATTGGGAAAGAAAACAAAACACCCAGGGACCAGCATGCCTTGAATGTTTATTCTGTCTACTTTACACATTAATTTCCCAAGTGTTTCCTGATTCTTATTTGGTTAACACATTAGGGTATCTAATTCTTATTTGCTACGCAAATCACTCCTTTGCAATCAAATTTCCATCAGTCTTTGCTATCTTATTATCTTGGTTAACCTCACTTTTCTACTTTACTATTAGCCAGAGAGACATTCTGAGGAACAAGCCAGTGTTATAACTTGAGAATACCATAGCTGTGCTTTTCTAACAAAGAAAATTTCTGTAATGTCACAGGGTCATTCCAGTTACCAAATCCCAGCATCCCAAAGGTTTATCAGGCAACCATCCCAGGCCTGCCGTTTCACTGCTTGCGCTTCTGTGAGCCAATTCAATCTCAGTAGGACAGAACTGGAACTGCAGCAACTGGACTAAAATCATCTTTACCTCAAACTCAAAGCCTCAGTGACCCCACAGAGAGTGGTGTGGCTGTGTCTGGTGTCAGCTGCTCCACAGCTCAGGTGTGTCCATATTCTGTAGCACCATGACGGTGTCAGTGTGGAGCTTTCCAGAGATACCTGTCTGTGAGTAATTGTCTCAGGGCACTCTTTCTCCAAGGCCCAAACATTCAAGCTCACATGTAGGAGTCTCAGCTGATACCAGTAAAGGCTTTTTGATCTCATCTCTGGAACAATCTTGTGAGAAATAGAAATTCTACTCCCGACTTAAGAAAGAAGCCTACAGGTCTAGAGCTGTCGCCTTAATTAACTGTACAGCATGAAGTAATTCCTAAAGCAATATTACAGCTGCATTCTTCACTCATTACTGCCTTTTTCCCCAGTGCAAGACATCTTCACTTTTCTTCATGCCGCAGAACTTCAGCTTGTCATTTTCAATGCATTTCCCTGAATATTCCCAGGTAATTGTACTATCCTTTTGGTTAGACTTAATACTGCTTTGACATCTGAGCAACTTATTCCTTCTTATGCTACTTCTGTGATGCATGAAGCTTTCACCTTCCCTCCCATTCATTGCCTTTGCCTGACTGCAAACTAAGGAGAATATATTGTAATAGGAGGGATGCAATGGAGAATGTTCTGGGTAAAAATGAAAAGCTGAGTTATAGGAGGAGACAGCAAAGCTATTGAACCACAGATGAGTTTGTGTAGCCTACATTTTCAAAAGTCTCTGCCAAAAATTAGTTTGAGATCTCTATGAACACAAAGTCACTAATTTTGAATTTACTAGGAATATGGGCTGTCATACACAAAGCCATCTAAAGAATCAATGTCCCAGATAGCCAAATGACAAGGAAGTTAAGAACCAACCTCATCAAACTTGGCTTTTGATTTTATCCCCCAGGCTTATCGTGGATAATTCAAAATTATACAGATGGGATTTCTAACCAATGAAATGTGCTCTTGAGTCCTGAAAGAATGACTGTTATAAAGAAGGAAAGATTTGAGAAGGGTGTGATGTGACATACATTGAACCAAATTTTTCCTGCAGCTATTAAATTTACAGCCTGAAAATATGGCAGTCAGTGGCAAGGCTTACAAAAAATTATCCATATTTTGAATTACGGACTTCTAGATACTTAATAGTAATTGTGGCAGTGTTATCTCTTGGTAAAATGCACATTAATCTTGCTCTTTTCCATTTTAAGAAGGATCATTCCCTGGTTATCGTTCAACTCAGTGTTCCAGCAATTTTCAATCCCATCTTCTCTCCTACCGTCAATTTCTGCCGATGCCAGAAGAGAGGCTGCTTGTCAGCTGAGTGTTGCTCTCTGCTGGTTTTCTCTGGCAGTGGGATGATTCCCATAACCCGGGGCTATGGAGTGGTTTTGCCACATTCCCAGGCTTTCGCAGTGTCTGAGGTGGCTGGAAGGGGCAAAGCAGAGCTCTGACCTTCTCCAGAGATAACCTGGCTTTGTCCCCACACCAGCCAACCCTGCAGGGCTTCCAGTGCCCCCAGCTGTTCCTGCAGGAGCCCACTCTAGCACTGGTCCTGGAAGCCTGTGGGAAGAAGGAATGAGAGCTGCAGGGAGCTGGAGGCAGCTGGAGAAGGGCCCTCCTTCTTTTGACTATTAATTCACTTTCCTACTTGCTCAAAAAGTGGGTGTTATGTGCTGATATCCCTATATACTTACTAATTAGTGTCCCATTAACCTTGAACTGCAGAGCTCCCAGCTGCCAGCTGCAGCTTGTGATATCTTGAGTGTGTGTTTGATGAACTCTGGAGACATTTTCATCTGTTAAATATAGAAAAGCTGAACAGCTTCCCAGGACAGGCAATGCAGCACAGAATCATATGCTTGTCAAGGCCATGTCTGCTCTCCTGACTTCAAACTAATAGAGCTGCAAAGTTAGTGAAACTGTGCAATTCCATCTGGCTCAGACCCAGGCTAATTTCCCAGACAAATATCCATGTGACAGAAATTAGCTGCTACATTGGGCATTAACCACTGCTTTCTCTGGTTTGATGATCAAGAGCATACCATAAACTCTATGCCAAAATCTGCCAGTTAAACTTTGGTCCAGTTAATGTCTTTGTTTCCATAATTATTATGTTGCCACTGTAACTAGCTCCAAGAGGAATTATTCGTTTCTTCAGCACCAAGAAGAATTAAAGAACAAGCTCAATACTTCCACAGAAATTAAATGCAAAGGAAATACCATTTGCCATTTACACCGGATTTTAGAAGATCAAGCTGAATATGTATTTTCTAGGCATTTACTCAGTATTTAACATGTATTTAACCATTATATATTAATATGCAACAACACAGTTGATGCTGAGGATCTGGTAGAGCCACTCTGCATTTTGACTTCCTAGCAGAAAAGAAATAGGAAGCCATGAGTGGATTCTGTGTGAACATACTACTGAAAATATTAGGAGATTAAACACATACTTTACAATTACAAATAGTGGTAAGTGGTCTGCATATTTGGTCAAAGCACTACCTTGACTTCAACTGCTCTAAAGAAAACAGTAGTCATCTATTGTTGGAGGGATTTGTACGAGGATAATTAGGTGACCTGACTATTAACCTTAATGCCTCTGCAAGTGTGCAAGGTAAACAGGCAAAGCAGCAAGGCTTTTGATATTTTACTTCCTCTGTTTCCTCCTTTGTATCTAGCTATTGCTTTGGCTTTTTTTTTCCAAGTTTCTAGCTTCTCTAAAATAGGAGAGCCTCTCTGAGGTAAGAATGCTTTGCTCTTGCCCGTGGAAAGTGATTTAGATTCTTTTGTATACCATCCATTCAGAAATATTGCTCTGTGCTAATGTTATGAACAGTCACTTTAGAGTCTTAGGAGTATTAGAAGAATGTTTTCTTCAAGGAAATATTAACTCTTTAGCTTATATTATTATACATAATAAAACCAGATGTTATGACAGTATGTTTAATTAATTGAATTAGGAGAGATGGCACAAGGGAAAAAATAATTATATTTCCACAGTAATTTTTTCCCACCCTGGGGTAGTTAGATGAGAAAGTGTCCAGTAAAAAAGATTTTGCTAAATTATTGAAAGTGAAAAAAGTACAGAACCAAAGTAATATGGATTAATGGAGACACTGAAATCAATATTTTATTACTGTTGCCAATGAAATATTTATCAGACTAATTAAAAGATACAGTCCTTACACTAACACCTAGGCTGACGTGCTTTTTCTTATATTTGTGTTTATTTGAAAGCCAACTAAGTAAATTCATCTGTGACAACAAGATTCTCATCTATGGATTGCACTCGAGCCTTTTGTTTCCATGGTACCTAACTTCCACTTCTGGCTAATCTCATAGAGCATTCTGAGGGGATTGATCCAACATCCATTGAAATATGTAGCACAAACACGGGAGAGTATGAAAATCAATGCAAAGACTTTCATTAACTTCACGGTATTTTGGCCTGAACTCATCACTCTTTAACGACAGCTATGAGGAATTGCCATCAGGAATAGGCTCTTAAATGCAAGGTTGACCATCTCAGTATGAAAAAAAGAAAAAGCTGGTAAAGGCTGGTGAGAATAGAATTATAGAAAACACCATAGGCAACCTGTTGAGAGATTCAAGTAAACTTCCACTTTTAACATTCATTGCGCTGACAATGACAAACAAGTTGAAGGCAGACAGAAATGACACCTGATGCAGTAAAAAGTGCCTTCTGTCCTCCCCAGCTGGTTTAAGATTGTGGCACAAAAATACCTTTTTTCATGCTGTATTCACACATGTATTTGGTGGAAGTCACATATTTTAAACAGTGCACAAATATTTTAGGGATATTAGCTAAACAAAAATAATTCAAGAGCATGCATGCTCTTTTGCTTGCATAAAGGTTCCCATGAGTGAAATACAACTAGATTCAGAGGGAGTAAAAATACCCACAACTAATCAGCTGGAGACATCTCCAAACATGAATTAGGATATTTTCTTTCCATAGGAAAAAACATCAAATACTTGGAGTCAAACAGCAGAAAAACTTCAAGAGTTCTAGTTTATCCCTAAGCTAAAACCAGAAATTTCTCTCTTTTTCTTCAGGGGCATAAAGTTGGAGTTCCTAATACTACAAGATCTCTGACTGTCAGCCTTCACAACTCCTTCAGGAGCACACCAAGATCCAAGTAGGAGTGATTTGGCAATAAGGGTGAAAACTGGAAACATTTCTCGAACAAGCTTTTCAAAACTCAACTTAAAAGGATCCAATGCATCTATTTGAAACTGCAGCAGAATAAATTGACTTCAGTGGTGAAAGCCTGCCTCCAGGAGCTGTTCCTGGGACACAGGAACCCATCTGCAATCTCCTGCTCAAACAGGCATATCCATCACAGGAGTAGGATCCAACCTGGGACTCCCAGGAGAGGATGATCCTTATTGCCTATTTGAACTCTTTGCTGTATCTCATGGATACAGGTTTGCACCATTCACAGCTGCCATTCCAATCCCTTTCTTTTGTTCCATATTTCCTTCATGTTTACATCTCAAACCACTCTGCAGAGCACCATGAAAATACAGAGTAATTATACTGGAGCAGAAAAGAATGTCACCACAGGTCTCCTACATGACACCTGCAAAGGGAGAAATAACGTGTTCCTCCAGAAGGATTTGTGAGCCCTTAGATATAGGGAGATATCAACCTGTAAAGCTGATAAAGTACTCTACAGCAAACACTCAATCTACTTTTTCACCTCATTAGAAAACACGCCTTCCCTAGTACCAAAGTACCTCCTCTCTGCTCCGTCCCTTCCCACCCCTTTGTCCCCTGTTTCTCACTATTGCTGTCAGGACCTTAGCAGCGTATTTGGAAAGAGGACTCTCCATGTTTCCATGAAAGTTTTTTCTTTGACAAATTCTTCTCCTGATGGCTTTTCAAACACACAGGCTGCAAGGGTGATCTCTACATAATTTTTCTTTTCTTTTTCTTTAACTGAAGAAAGGCAAAAGCAGAGCTTCAGTTAAGCTCAGCAGGAAGCAGTACCTTGCACACCACATCCTCCCTTCTCCTCTTCCCTGCTAATTGCTCACTGATACTGTCATAAGTCTCCTCCTTCACAGCTTATGCAATATTCAGAAGGAATAAAAAAAAATCTTCCTGCCTCAGTTCCACATTTCTTTTCTCATCGGTTTTCTTGTCATTCCCCTCTTTTATCTCATCTTGAGATCAATAAACTTACCAGTGTTGTATACCAAATGGACATAACAATACACTATATTCAGCCTTCATAATGCAAATATTTCTTTCACCATAGATAAAATCTCTGCCTTTCAAAGACCCACAGCCCAGACAGATGACATGCATACTGAAAACATTTCTAAATCCCAAAGCCAGTCATTGTGAATATAACCACGGCTCTTTTCTGGCATTAACAGTTCCCTGCAATAGGCCATAGGCCGAAGATAAATTTAAAGAGCATTAATTAAGACACAGGTACAAAGAAAGTGAAGAGATTTAATTTTCTTGCGCTTGATTGAAAAGACAAACACATCTTCCACAGACATGCCTGGTTCTCTGGTTCACTTCTCAGAGCTGGTATTGCTGTAAGTCTTTACTAAACTATGGAACCTAGGGGATACCCCCAACACAGCAGCACCATTTTTTGACAGGTAATGCAAATAAGGAAAACTGTAGCAACATAAATTATTGTTTTAAAATTGCAAAGTCCCCTTCCAGGAGGCATCTGTAACAACATCTGCCCATACGGGATCCCTCCTCAGAAAGACATCTGGATTACAAAATGCTACACTCAGTCTATCCCCAGGGGACAGGTAGACAAATGCAGAAGTGCTCACCTGCACAGACTGGTCTGCCCTCTCCCCCTGCACTCTGATTCTGCCAGACTGCCCATAAAAAGCCCTGAAAGCAAGAAAACTTGGTAAGTACCTGGCATTTTCCTCATTAAATCTGGACCCACACTTGCAAATGTGGCATCCGCAAAGACAGACAAACTGGGGTTTTTTGGACACCCTGAAAATTACCTGTGTAATTTGAGATAAGTGATTATAGAAACCTGCTTTAAAGGTAGCAATACATCTGCTAAAACCACAGGACCACAGGAGATGTGCTTTTGATAAGGAGGATCAAGCACCACCTCTGATAAAACCACACCTGGAAGCAATGATGCAGTAACGCAGTTTTTTAAATCTCATTTGTTTTACAGCTTGTTTCATAACAGTGGTCTTCAATTTCTATATATCACCATTCCAAATGCAAAGGTCTGTAACTTAATTAAAAGAGTGAAAATTAAATCAAGGTTTAATGACAAAGCCTTTGAAGCATGAGAACATGAGGTGATTTAACCAAGCCTTAAGTCTGGGCTTAGGCCAGACATTTGTCATTTTTTTCAAAAAATAAAAGCAGAGAGGGCATTAATTTTAGTAATTTCCACCATATATATGTACATGTATATTGCATACATTATATTTATATATACATGTTAACTTAATAAAAATAGAACAAATAAATTTTCCCAGTTATAATTAAATTACATAAAATCCATTAGTGGCTGCCTGTGTTTAGCTGTAGAGGAAAATGAAGAGACAGTTTTGTGTATTAAGACATATTTTCCAAAGCTTTGTTTGGAGTTCCATTTTCCTGTGGCTTCATTTCTTTTCACACTAGATGGCACTCTAGAAGTATTCCTAAATTCTGGATTCCTTTCCATTGTCTTTTAGAAAGCCAACAAATTAGTGATTTCCCTCAAACCTTCTATTGTTTACAGCCTACTGAAAAAGGCAAGTGAATTATACAGAGCAGTACAGAAAATTAGCATTGTTAAATGTGTCACATATATCACTAATAAAGTTACATTATTTATACTGTCAACTTGAAAAGCACTTATTTCCTAATCAATCAATTCACAACTAAATAAACAGTCATATAGGCATACAACATGAATTCACAGCACTCCTAAATCAGTTCTCCCTGAGATTAAGTGTGTGTTGGTTGATATCAGGAGAAGAATAACAAAGAAGGATCTTCCTCAGTTTGTTCACTTCTCCCCACCTCCCCTTTTATTACCTTCACTTCTAGGTAATAAAAGTTATCTGCTTTTATTGAAGAAAAAGATACATGTATGCATTTTAAGATAGCTATTATTTTCTGATTCTATTTTGTTTTTTAAATCAATAAATGCTAAACTTCACCCCAAAGGTGATCCTGAAGCACAAGTTAGGACAGACACATTAAAAAAAATGGAAAGAGCTGGAGACGCATTTAAAATTAGCCCATTTCTGTTTGGAGATTGGGGATGCAGAAAAGAAAAGAGATTTAAACAGTCAGTTGAAGGGCTTTGTACCATCTAAATCCAGCTGCAGTCTCACAGACGTCCCTTTTGATGTTCACTAACGCTGGCGATGAGTTCTAGTAAACAGATGTCCTTGTCAGGGAAAATAAACAAACTAAAAACCATCAGATTTGGTACTGTCTGGTAGCTGGAAGTAAACTGCAAACTGTTTGTCTTGGCTGTGCTGCTACAGAAATGGGCTGGTGTGGCACTGGATACAGGAGTTGAGACATAGCCATAAATACAGGGACATTACCAGGGATTCAGTGATCCTTGTGGGTCCCTTCCAGCTCAGCATATCCCGTGTTCCTGTGTGATTCTTTGTGTCTCCTTGGCTGAAGGACCTGAGCATCAAGGCATTTGGTATGTCCAAAGTGTCATGGCCTCTTTACAGCTTTCCCTCCTGATCCCATGACATTTGCAGGTATTTCTTAAACATTCAGGCTACATGTTTGCCTCTGGAAGAGAAAAACTGCAGCCATGGCTGCCAGCTAGGAACTGTTCTGCTCTTATGTCTTGTTGCTCATTTGTGATAATTTTAGGTGACTACCACAGAGTTTGTAAATCACAGATTTAGCACAGAAATCTCTACATAAGTGCAGAGATTGGCTGGGTGACACAGGCAGGGGTTTGGGCTCACAAAAGGGAAGATGCCAGAATATCTGTTACTGAGATCTGGGCATTCTTTTAGAATTTGCCTGCTGAGACAGAGTCACAGAAACTCTCCATGGAGGTGGAGGAAGCCTGGATAACTGACCTGGCTTCTTACCTAGAAGGAAGGGTCAAAATTTCCTAATTGTTAGGTCATACTTAGCTCAAAATTCAAGTGTTTCTTGCAGACAGAAAGCATAGGTTAAGCCTTGTTGCTCCAAGTACATCCAAAAATGCATGAAAATACAGACCTTGGAATCTCCTGCAGACCAGGAGTTAAGGGTGATGAAACATATGAGCCTTCAAGATAGCAGATGAGCTGTCTGGTGGTGTCACTGGGCAGAATAAGGGCTCCCACATATCACTCCACATCGTTATAGGACAAAATCTGCATCTTCATGTAGACAGCATTAGCTCCACACAGTGCTGATGGATTGCAGGAAGAGGAGGATTTCTCTGCTCATAAGAGAAACACAGGACCCAAACCAAATGGAAACATTCCAGTCCCTGGGGTGGTTTTCATTACCCAAATTGCTGCCTTTCAGCCAAGATACTTTTGTTCACTACTTCAGCTGCTCAGAGATGACAGTTAGGATAGATGTGCTGGTGAAGAGCCCTTCCCTGTTTCTCCCTGTCTCTTTGTTCTTAGCAATGAACCTCTTGGGTGTACACATAAAGACTGACATTTCCTACTTCAGACAGACTCCACAGACCAGGCTGAGCCTGTGCCAGAGCACAATCCCAACTGGGAGTGAGTGGGATGGTGGGCAAGTGACTCTCAACACAGGGTCCATGCTTGGCCATGTACAAACACAGTCCCCAATGCCCTCTTATAATGAGGTAGATTTCATCAAGCAAGAGAGGTTTTGGTCACTTTAGCCACAAAATGGGAATATGACTGTCTTTACAGCAGCATGGGTAAATCAATAATCTGTGGAATGAGAGGCTTAGAGTGGATGAAAGGTGCATTATCTTACATATGTGTGTAGGAAGGTGCTGACAACATGCTGCAGTTTTGGTAAATAAACAAATTTACTAGGGGGAAGAGAGAGATTGCTGGTAAAACAGAAAAAAATACTATACTCAGGTGATGATTTCAGTCTGAGTGCTAATGTTTTATACAAGAAAATATTGAATTTGGGAAGAGGCTTTTTCATTCATTTGGCTCTCTAACTTTCCAAAGTGCTTTTATTGACTGATTTTTGTTTGTGGCAGCTAATATTACTGTCACCATACCAATATTTTTTCCTTATTTAGCCCTCTTAATGCAGTTTGCCATCTCAAGTAATTTACCTTTCATTTTTAAAAATAAAGCTACTTTTTAAAAACTCAGGGATGATTCACATGGTTTGAGCCTCCATTTGCTCAGATAAAACTGAAGTGCCAAAACTTCAAGAACTGTTGCATTTTTTGAGACCCAAGGTCCATCTGCTGTGAATTTAATTGCTGCAATATTAATTAACAAGACATCTGGACTATGAAAGTAAAAGATATACCCACTTCCTTCCATGTCAAACTTCCCTCCAACTTCATACTATTTGTCCTGGAAACAGCATTCAACTGCTAGGATAAAATATATGCACATGCACAGAATTTCTTCAATTTCAGATCTAGTTTTATATAACTTCAGCATAACATGTCCAGATGTTCTCAATCACCAAGTCATGGAGATGCCAATCCCATAGTGGGAGTACAATAGGAGATACTCCACCACCACCTTTTCGCCCATTTAAAACTCATTTCATTCAACATTCTAATTTCTCTATAGCTGAAGGCATCTTTCTAGGCTGGAGCACTGCCGTTCCAACAGACTACAGAGGAGCAAATACATTTTGAACATGAACTATATTTGCTGAAGGCAAAGCTGCAAGTTGCAGCTAAAGCAGCCATCAGCTCTGAGCTCCAGCCTTTGGATGGGAGGCAAGGAGGAATTGCTTCTGCAGAACTCAGCGGGATTCAGTGTGAAAGCAAAACAAAAATTGCTCCCAGGCCTATGAAAAAATCATCTTTTCTGTCTCTGGAGGAGCAGAGTTCATGCCTTTCATCCTTTCATGCAAGAGCCAAGCAAACCACTCACCACCAGGCCTGAGGAACCCCAGGTGATATTCAGCTCATGGCCATGAATGTTTATTTGACTGAGTCTGCAACAGTTTTCCACCTTCCAGTGGGGTGAAGTGTTGCACTTTGGCTTTCAGTGAAAATAGAGGAGTGATCATCTTAATAACTTACTTTTCCAGCTTGATCATACAGCCTCAAGCAAGTTTCAGAAGTCCTTGTGGCTGCAAAGGTGGCAGCTGCAGCCCAGTTGTGCAGTGTGACAATTCTTGGAGAAAGATTGCTTAGCAGATGGTCTGACAGAAGATGAAGGGGAGCAAAAGCCAACCAGATAGAAGGACAACTGTGATGCTCTGTCACTTTAAGCTGTGAATCTGATGGTGCAGACATGTCAAAACAGAGGGTCCAAAGGCACTACCTCCATGGGGTAAGCTCTGTGAGCACTGGTGTGACAGTCACAGTCCAAGCCCCAGCTGATATAAATGTACTTTCATGCCATGTAAACATGCATTGACACCTTGATGCTACACAAGGTAATTGCTTTGAATTATTCTCCTCCTCCCATCAACACCAGTCCTTACAGGCTGAGCATGCAGGGCTCTCTCTTCTTGTTGATCAAATGGATATGCCATCCATTAAACCCTCCCTTCTGTGTCTCTCTATCTTGATGGCTACCTGTGGGTTTCTGAGCTTTTTCTATCATCTTTGAAATTTATAAAGAGGCTGATCAACTCTCACTGTTTTTAAAGCTTAGAAAACAAACTCATTCTTTTTTTGGTTTTGGTTTCATGAGAAAATATCTTGCTCTTTCCATATTGCTCCCCTAATGCCATCAGAAACAGTCTTTTCTCTGCTTCAAGGTGTATCAGCTTTAGCTCTAGCATCAATAAGATGTATGGATACTCATGGGGAGGCCTTAGTGATATTCATCAGACCCTATCTCCCAATCCCATCTGTCATCTACAAGGGAAATGTTTTAGCTTATTGCCTATTCCCTAAATGGCCAGCTGTGATATGGCCACAATCTCATAAATGTTTTGAGAATGGGAATGAGGAGGACAGTCTCAGATTCACTTGCACTCTGCCCACGATGGCTGTGGCAGTGATGATTGCCCAGGAGGAAAGGCAGGCTCCCGCTTCTTCCAAGCCATTTGCATGCAGGGGAACGAGTGAGTGCTGATTGTCTGGACAATTGTAAAGCTGCCCAGGGGCTGATGAGGTCCCTCTGTGCTCTGCACAGATTGTTCCAAAGATTTTGGTGTGCTAAACATTTGGACAGTAGCATGAAGATCAGGGAAGGGTTGGTGATATTTTGTGCAGGGTACAAAGGGCGGAGACTGGTTGCTGTGGGATGGTACCATGGGAACCTGCTAACAGTGTGATTGATCTGCCTGAGGGAGGGGAGTTTGCTAATCCTCTAATGTAGTAGAAGCAATGATAGATGCTGATGCAGCCTGATTTTGTCCCCATGATTTATGGCTGCACCTAGCAGTTAAAATTAACAACCACCTTAACAGGAGGTTTTAACCAAATTAGCAAATTGGCTCTGAGATCCTCACTCTGTGCACCAAAAGGATTAAAAGAAAGAGACAGAATTCTGAGTAACAAGAACATCAAAGAACCAGGGATGAGTTTTTCTGAAATAACCACATTTCCAACATTCTGGGTTAAGAGAAGTGCAAGGTCTGTAGTTTCCATGCTGTCTGCAAAGTTTGAACCTGGGATTTGTGCTGACTCACATCTCCTGCCTTTGTACCTACAAAATTTTGGGTTGAACCAGTCTAAAACAAAAGAGTAAAATATAAGGCAACTTTTTCCCAGGCAGATAAATGTCTTAGTACATACTCTCTAAACTAGCTTTCTTATTAGAGAGGTTATAAACTAAAATTCAAATTATCTTAACATAATTTCTACATTACCCAATAGCTTCTAGTCTTACCTTGTACATATTATTCATCCTTTTTAGATAAGTTGCCACAACTTAAGAGTATAAGACAGAAAGTTCCATTACTTTTTAAATAATAAAAACCATTCAGCTTTCCTCTTGAAAAAATACTTAAGAATTATTTTTATAGCAGCACTTAAAAAGTAGTAATAACATTTTCTTTTTACAATTTCTATTTTTTTTCATGTAATATAAAACAACTTCACTGTGTAAAATGCTTAAAAAATTAAATTTATATTTTTGTGCATGTGCAACATAAAGCTGACATGAAAATCCAATATCCCTTTTTAACAAAATAAAAACTTATCAAGTTTTCGTGGGTGAAAGTTTTGTTTCACAGGATAATTTTTCCTAGAATCTCTATTTAATCAAGACCAAAATATGATTTTAAAAGTACAAGTCTTCTCTTGTGTCACAAAATCCATTCCTCACCTTCCATTAGCTACAGATGCACTTGCTAGGGAAACCTTCTCTTTCTCCATTGAGATGCTCATTGCTGACAAAGATAAGAAAGTTGGAGTCTCCATACTTTCCTTTCTTCTTGTAAATAATGAGTGGCCCAGTTCACTTCTTCAGAATTCAGTATTTCTGGAAAGATGGCAGGAATTTTCTTACCTAACTCGACAACTGACATCACCACCATCCCTGAAAAACAGCAACACCAAGCATTGAAATTACTGATTTCACTAAAGGAGGATTGTCAGCACAGCTTCAGGGCCTTCAACACAACCCCAACATTGAAATCAGTGTAGGAGGGGAGCAGTGCCCGGGCTAATAATCCCAAACATCTTTTCTCTGCTTGTGCATCAGCTATGGGTAGGTGCAGGTGCATTGGCAGCAGTCAGACATGCACAAGACTCTGAGGCAGGAAGAGTCCTGCTGGCTTCTGTGGATTCCCTAACTCATTGGCCAAGGAGAAGAGCCATGGAGAGGACCAGACTAAACACAAAGAGAATTCTGATAAAGATGAGGGTTAGCAACACCTAACAGATGCCTGGCAGACAAAATGGGCAGCCTAAATGGAAAAAAAAAATAAAAAAAAAAAAAAGAGGGACATATTCCACAATGAATTTATATTCACGTGATAAAGACAGTTCACAGATTAACAACAACAAAAAAAATCTAAGGAGATTGTAGTTGGCTTTGGTGTTAGTGCTGCCCAGCAAATCTGAAGATGCAGTGACAACCATGTGCCCTGCTCTCACTGACATCAATGTGTTCATCTCTTTAAACAAGGATGTTAGTATGGAATTCTGTCTGTAGTTCTGAGCCTGGTGCTCTGCCAGAGCTAGGTGCTGTGTAAAAAGGAGATGGAATCCATACGACCTTAGGAACTTAAATGAGCAGGTTGATAAAAGCTGCCCTTAGTCCCTGGAGACAGGCACCACAGCAGCCACAGGATTCAGCAAACTCAGGCTCCTATTCTGAATATAGTTCTGGAGGTACGTCTCAATCTGCAGGAAAAATGCACTTTCAAGCAAAGCTGGGGTTTCTGAATACCTTTTCCTTCAAAGAGATTTTATTGTTGTCACTTTTGTCTCTCATATTAAGACATAGATGGCATGCCCAGTCACTGCAGCGTTTCTCTCCTCCATTGAATATCTATTTATTCAGAGAATAAGAACATTTGCAGTAAAATGGGCCTGGAATGGCCGGAAGTGTGAGAAATGTGGCATGGTGACATAGCAGGAAGAAAAACCCAATGCTCCAACAAAGCTGTGAGCAAAAATTATTGCTGTGTTTCTACTGAGCTGTATCCCTTATCAAAATACTCTTCCCATCCTGGAGCTGAGAGAAACATTTCCAGACAAAAGTTGTCAAAACATACCCAGATTTGCTGATAGATTTAATTCATCAACATTTTCATACTGCATTTTCATCTGAAAACTTCCTGCCCAGCTAGAGGAGCTCAGAGCCCCACCAAGGGAGTACATATACAGCACTTCATTTACTGAGGATAGTTATCCATTTATAGTCCACTTAACTACTACATCAGTCCTCAGGTTTTCATTTGCATTCAGCAAAGGCTTTTCTTTACTATCTGTCAACACACAAGGGACAGGAGTAGATATACAAACTGGTTACCATTATCCTGTTAGGAAAATGAGACAACTGATATTTTAATCCAGTAAATCATGATCTCTATTATGCATATCCCTGAGCATAGAAGGGGAACTTGGATTTGACTGGAATTTCAGAAAAAATAGGTATATATGGAAAATAGATTTGTCTCCATATCAAGAGCCTGTTCTTTGGAGACAGTACAAAGGAAAACAGACAGTAATATTAATATTCTCTTAATTTTTTGAATGGCTGAGCCACACAGTGAACCTTTTGGACCTAAATTACTATTTAGGTACTTAGAAAACATTTGTCTCTTATTTTGCTTACCTAAATTTAGTAACTGTGGATTCCCTAACTGACTAATAGTCATTGCATTAAGATGAATGCCTTGTTTTGGTTTTTTTTACCTTAAATTGTCTGCTGCTACAAATGATTTGCAGATGTCACATTGCTACACCTTACTCCATCAAAGGAGAAATAAATAAACATGAAGCTCTCCAAGCCAGGATCAAATACCCAAACAGACAGACGGACAGACAGACAGACACTGTCCTGACTGAGGACAGACACTTTGTTTGGTCATCTGAGAGGAAATGCAGGTCTCAGAAGAAAAATACTAAGCAGGTTATCTTAGCATGCAATGAGCTAGAGAGTGCCTGAAATATAGGCTTAAGTTTATAGTTGGGACAGTTTTAAATAAAGAATATTAATTTATTTAAATGTTGAGAAAAGCCTTACAACTCCAGCAATCGCCACCTCAGTGCATTATGCTGATTTTCAAAAAATACAGAGGCCTCTGCAAATGTTTCTTCTATTCTGGTGTAAAGCCACATTGCCAGATAGACTTCCACTTAGTGTCATTTTACTGAGAATTGGGAATGTCCACTTCCATCCTCACTTAGCCACTAACTGAACTAGAAGCAATCAAGTGGTCTGAACTTTCCCAGGTCTACATTGATTTTTAAGGGCTTTCCTCCTGGGATTGTCTGCCTTCAGTTGTCTGAAAGCGTGCTTTCACATCCTGAGATGTTTTAAGGTGTATGTAAAAAAAATATCTAAAAATGGAGCTAGTTAGTCATTCAAACAAAGAATGACAAGAATGGTGGGACAGAATTCTATTTCTGCGTCTAAAGAATGTGATAAATTCACTCCAGAGACAGTCTCCAGAGGAAGATGCCTTGGCACACTTTGTGATTGCCATTTTTCCCAGCTGGACTGTGTTAATGAACTCCCAGACTTGCACACCTTATTGTCCAGTCCCCCACACCTGGACACAACCATTTCCATGTCATGCAGATCTCCAAGTTACAAAGCTGTAGAGAGTGAGATGTGACTACTCCTCTCTTCAGGGCTGGAAGTGAGACAAGACTAATAAAAAACCACAACAAATTTAGTAAGCCTTCTCCTGCATTCATTAGAATTCAGGTGAGGAATTAAAGAGAAAAAAAAGAGCTGCTAACAGCTCAAAATGGCACATTCCTCTCATTGGTGCCATTGGCTGTAATCATAAAAAAACCAAAACACAAACCCAACCAACCAAACAGAAAAGTAAATTTGCAATTAAAAGCAATGGTGAAAACTTAATGCAATTAATAATCTGAGTTTGCTTTGATTGCAGGGAACAGGTTCATTCAGCACTGCCTCAAGCTTTCGTCTGCTAAAGGTCACTGACTGCCCATAATGACCAGGGTAGGAAATGAGCCAGTCTGTTGGAAAACACTATTAATAGCAGTGGTGCTTGGAAACAGATATCATGGCAGCACACAGGTAGGCAAGGGGAAGAGAGGAAGGGTAGCTAAAAAAGTTGAAGTGTACCTGCTGTTTGCCTGTTCTTAAAACTGGCTCCAACTCAGCTCCCCAAAGCTCACAGCCCACATAACCTAGAAAAGGCAGTCTCAAGAATACACAGAGATGTCTATTTTCCAAACTAATTTTCAAAGGATCCATGACTGGAAAAATGCTTGCATTGGAAACAAATTAACATTGAACTTTTACCTCCAGGAAAATCAATCACTGGGTTTATAGATCAAGACTCCAGGTTAGACAAGGTTCTGCAGTATGGGATGAGGGACAAATGTTTTTATTAGGGACCTTCCATTTTGCCCTTTGAATATTTTACTTATGCTCTGAGACAATGAATTTTACACAAGATAATTATCAATTGACACAAATTCTTCCTCATAAATATGAATGATGATCTGTTTTCTGAACACGAGGCACTGAAAGGTACAAAGGCATTCAAAAGTCACAGAGTTTAAATTTATTTTTAAAAATTTAGTCTAACAATTTGTGTTTACAAATATACCTCAGTTGAGTGCTGCTTGTTCTTGGTGAAATTTATATGACATGTTGGATTTTTGGTTCTGAGAGTGGTTTTCCCTGTGGTGTGCTTGCATTTCTAAGCCTTGTTTCAGCTGAGTAACAAGAAGCACTCTTTCCCAGGTGGTGAATTTGCCTAACCATGGCTATGCAACCTCTGAAAGGAAACAGATGCAATAATACAGACAAAACCTTAACTCCTTCACAGGCAAATGGTCCATGAAAAAGGGGTTACTACGTTTTGCTTTCAGCAGAATGGCCTCTGGTCCTGCCCACCAGAGGGAAGGAGAAATTGAAAGATCCTCTGGGAACCTGGCAGTGATAGGATGTAGCTCTCAGGAATTAACACAGTTTTTGGGTCTTTTTCTTCTGCTATCTTTTCCCAAAAAAAGGAAGAAGATAATCTCCAGGCTAAGTGTGCTAAAAAACTCTCTTCAGAACTCTGCAGAGATGGTCTTCAAAGACCTTCAGCTCCACTGAAGTACCATGGGAACTGCAAAGGACCAAACAAGCACAAAATTGATAAAGCTGGGCTATCTAACTTGGAAATACATTGAGAGATTTGCTGAAAGCAAGAAAACAGCACAGAAAAGCAAAGAGAGAAAGAGGAAAAAAATGCAAAGAGAGAGAAACAGGATTATTTCCCCTTAGCTAGAAAAAATTACTTCAGGTTCAAACATACCTTAAACTCTAAGGGAACTGCTCACGAGGCTTCATAATTTTGCATTTTTTCCAGTTACCATGTCAGATAAAAAGTCTGCCCTTGATACAAATTCATCATTTCATTTTCACTGGCACACTTTTCAGACAGATGGTTGTTCCAACCTTTTGTTCCTGAGCACCCTCTTGAAGATTTGAAATAACCAGTGATAGAAATTAATTGAATAATTGAACGTAACCTGGTTCTGCCTGTCCCCTCTCTCCTCTATCAAAGCTGACTTTTAACAGAGGTCCAAATTTCATATCCACTCTGGCCTTCAGTACAAAACTTCCTTCTAGGGAAAAGTTTCACATCTCCCCATTTCTCTCTCCAGAATTTGAGCAGGTGATATTTTCCAGTCATAGCTGTCTACTGATAGGAAATTGTGGTTTTTGAGGAAAGAATATTTTAGGAGAACTGCCCAGTTTTTGTGGGGAACTTCATTATTTAAAAAGAAAGTGCACAAAATCACCTCCCTGTACTTGAAAAGTGAGACTATTCCACCCTTCCCTGAAAATGGGAAACATAATTCCCCTTGGGCTTAGTGCTGCCATGAATCATGGGGCTTATGGTTCAGTTCTATAGATCTCTGTCCTGCTTCATAGGCCAACTTCTAAAGCCAGGCCATGTTCTAGAAATCCATCTTTTTACTAAACCAGAGATAAACACATTAAAAAAATATACATCTACAAAGAAAATAAAGGAAATTAAATCTTTAAAGAGGCTTAATATTTAAAAAAAATCGCTCTAGCATGAGGCTTTATCTTTAATAAACAGAAACGTAAAATGTATGGATCAGTAGCTAATCCTTCTCAACTGTTTCTGTGCAGTGTCTTAATTATGGCATAATGTTGCATTATACACAGGCATGCAGAATGGCCCCAATTCCCTTCCATGCAGCATCTGCCACATTACATTATCCTGCTTTCCTGTCACACTGCCTGCAAAGGGCCTTGGCCTCCATTTGTGAAGTCACCCCTGTGCTGAGCATTAGCTGATGGAGCACCTGAGCAGATTTGTTGGTTTGCTCCTACTCTCAGGAACAGAAATAAAGGCTAAATTCTGGAATGGCTGTGTCACTGATTGTGAGGTTTTTATCTTATTTTTCTTCCTGTTAGAGCCAGGATTAATGCACATGAGATGCAGTATTTTCACGTTTGGAGTCAGCTTTTTATTAATTCTTATCTGAAGAACAGTCTCACGAGTTGTGAGCTCTAGTTAACAGGGTAGAAAATGACTCTGTCCCTAACTCTTTCCACAGTCTTTTAAGTGCTAATTATCCAATAATGAGATGACATCTATATTATTTATACTTTTAACCCAATAACTAACCACTCGAGGTCTGCAATGCAGATCTTTTCATCCAGTTAGAAAACACCACCCAAACCCATGAAGAAGGTGAAAGAAGAACTTAGCCTACACCCTAAATCCTCTATATTCCTTTATATATATTACTATATACTAAAATCTTAAATCTTAAGTTTCCAGGGTTTCAACATAGCATGACATAATAACCCTAAAAAAGGTGAAATAACAATGTGACTGGAAGGTATACTTCACTAAGCTCCAGTGCTCCATATTTCTATTGGCTTAATAGTAGTAGTAGCAGTAGTACTATTTTAAAATCTCTCATAATAAGTTTAGGAATTATATTTATGTGACAGATTTTCCTGATTACAACACAGAGATGATGTAGGCAAATATCAGAAAGTGTGCTAAAAGACAGAGGAGATTTGCTACACAAAAAAACTAAGAAAAAGAATTCAAAAATTAACACCGGCAATGAAAAATTATAAACTCGTTAGAATAAGCATGTTTGTGCAGAGGTCTAGAGTTTCAAGGCACAAACAAATTAAAGAAGCTTCATGTAAGATCATACTTTCCTTTTAAATTGATGTATTTGTATTTGATATATTTTAAATTGATATATTAATTGTGTATCTGTTACTTACACAAATATACACACATTTGAGTGAGTTATGAATGCACAAATCCTTCGATTTCAACAGCTACATTTTAACTGTTGGTTCTATGGGATTTATGTTTCCGAATTCTCATTTACACACCTGAAAACTTTGGTTAAGTGTAGTATTTCAGGACTTCATCAGTATTGGGGAAAACAAGAAAAAAAAAATCTATCAAGACTCTGCCTGCCAGTGAACTCTGAGGATTGATGAAGTTATTAAAGGAACCAAGATGCAAAGGTGTTCCTGAGCCCTGTATGAAAGCGGAGGTAGTTATTGATAATCCATAAACCTGATCTACTTGCACTGAGTCTTTGGATATACCAAATCTCCTTGTTCCAAATCAGACCACAATATTCTCATTTTACCACTGTTAACCAGCCTAACATCAATTTCCCTCAGTAATTATTTGTTTACTTTTACTAATTGCATCTTTCCCCTTATAAAATAAAAATCTGTTTAGGGCTGCAGTAATGAGGGCTTTGGAGAAGGAAGGAATCACAGAGTAAAGTTGGGAAATACCACAATTCTTTTCCAGCCCTTGGCACTCAAACTTCATCACATCTCCAGAAGTTCATTATAATAGGAATTAGGCTTGATTGGCTGAGTGGGCATTAAGACAGAGTCAACATCCATGATAGAAAAAATAGAATTTTCAAAGCTGATCATCAAGCAGCCCCAGCAATCGAATTTATAAACCAGAGACATACTTCATAAGACAGTTAAAAGATTGATACTGTTGAAGAAATGCTGCAATTAGCTAAATTAATTAAATCAGCAAGCCACACCTACTCCACGTGACTGACTCTGTCTCTGTCTCCAGCTGGAAAAGGTGGATTTAGCAACTGAAGGGTTTAACATGGAGCAAGCACAGTACGTTATGTGCATCTAACGAGCTCCTTCCAAGTGTTATGAGAAGCACAGCATGGTTGAGAGATCACGGCAGTTAATTATTTCCCTGCCTTGGAAGAAGAGAGCCACACATCCCTGGAAGGAGTCCTTGCATTTCAACAAAAGCCTTTTCTCCAGGAAAGGAAGTTTTACAAGCAGGGGTTGGTTTGTGTACCAGAATGATCAGAGCTGCTGCTACCTTTGAAGGTACAGTCAGTTCTTGCAAGGCATTATGGTACAAATCCTCATTCTACCACCTGGTAAAAGTTCTTTTAGAAATATCCAAACCCAAAGCTACAACAGATGTAAAATGCAGTCTGTGATAAAGGATGGTGCCTCAAGCCATAGGAAGACACTGAGGCTGATAGAAGCAGCCTTTGCTCTGTTGCCCCCCTGCTCACCTCTGGAAAGGCAGGAAAGCTGCCCCTCTAACAGGAAGACTTAGGGAATGTAGGAGACTGTACTGCAGCAAACGTGGCTCCTTTAGGATGTTCACTCTCTCAGGTCTGCACATTGCTCCTCTGTTTCCTGGAGCAGTGCCTCTGTGCCTGTAGAGACCACACTTCTCTGGATTTCACACTTCCCCTGCTGCACTGCCCTGGAAGGAAGAAGTCTTTGGGGCATCACCTCACCTCAGGAGGCAGCAAGAGTTTTGGTAGTAAGATGTACAAACATGAAGCTGTGTTAAGACTTGTGACAAGGAAACAGCTTCTCCAGTGTTTTTATCCAGTTCCACTCACATGAAGATCCCGCCCAGTGCCACAGATGGCAAAATAAGAATGATAATCTTATAATTTCTTAGAAGAATACAGGTAGCAGGAAAGCTAAACCACAAGGAAAAAAATCGATGTGGCCAGAATACCCATCCTGACACCATGAGCTGACTTCTGGAACAGTTGTTTGGTGTCTCTGAGACAAATACCTTGTTTACAGGTTTTATGAGTCTAATTGCAATTAATTTGCAATGACTTCAAAACCACTGAAACTCGTGGAGGAATATGATTCCATTTAAACTGAATATAATTTTCTTTTTTTAGCCCTCTGATATCTTATTTGGCAAGACCAAGCAGGATAATTCTGCCAGCAACAAAGTCCAGAACAGAATTACACTAAGAAAGAAGGATTGACTTAAAAGAAAAATATTTCTTTCTATTGTAAGTGCTTCAAAAAGTTACCAATCTTCTAAAAATCAAGTTGACTTGAGAATAAGTTGTTTAACAGATATGGGGCCAAATACAAGTCTACAAAAACATACTGAGAGATGCTTATTTACATAAGAGGGATGGTTATTAACATTACATTAACCCCCCAACCAAGCATAGGCCCTGCACTAATATGTAAAAATAGATGGTTTTCTATTTCTATTCAGGCAGTAAAAGCTAGAAATAATTAGAAAGAAGAGAGAAAAAGAAAAGCTCAAAGCAATGTGAAGCCCTAAAAAAGAAAACCAATTGATATCAAATTTTCAGAGTGAAATTTTTAACGATTTCTTTCCTCCGTTGTCTTAAGATAATGCAGACAGGTAAAATTGATGTGAAGTAGTCCAGAATTTCTTGGTGAAATGATATTTCCTTTGCTAAAGGAAAAACAAACAAACCACTCCGACTTTGTTTAGACTATTAAAAAATGTCTGTTTCTGATTCCTGGTTATTTTAGATGTTGAACATTACTATACTACCTCTGTTTATCAGGTTAGCGCATATTTTCCATTTACCATCTTATTCATGTAATCAGCATCTTGGAGGAGTGGGTGGAAATTACTCCTTTAAAGGTTAATCATCATTCAATTGCTGGACTGTTTGCTTATGTGCAGTGCCTAACCCTTTCTTTTCCCTACCATCACTGTCCTTAAGTTAATAAAGTTCTTCCTCCCTCATGTTTAATCCTCTCCAATGCATTTATTTTGAATAATCCTATCTTCTCTCAGCCTTCAATTTGCAGCCTTCAACTGCTAAGCCAGCTAAGCTTTTTTCATCTTCTCCTGCAAACACGTGCTCTGTTCTTTGGTAGCCTCTTTTTGCACTTCTCCCCATTTCAGTTTCATGAACTGAAGTGACAAAATCACAGAGTACATTCACAGCCTTCGACAGCAGCTAATTACCCTACGTGTGCTAAAATCTCTCCCAAATACACTGCTGTCTTGTTTCACATCAGCTGCACAGCAGTGGGTTCAGGTGCATCCAGAGACTTTCTCCCCTCAAAACCAAGGTCCTTCTCTGCTTCTGGAAGAGGCATCCTCCAATAATAGTAACAACTCCTGCATTAATCTGTAATGAATGACTTCACATTATTGAGATTAAACTGCTAGTAGGCCATGTTCTCATCTGAAATGCAGGGTGAATCTTGCCTCATTTCATTAGCTAAAAAGAAGTGACCTCAGATTTCCAGCCACGTTACAGATCCATCTTGAGGCAGCCTCCTGGATGAGCTATCTACAGCTACTCTGGAGGCCATTAAAAAGTTGTGTTTATAACATATTGTTTTGTGCATAATGTTCTACAAAGAGAGGGCGCTTTTGCCATGACATATGGTGTACAATGTAAATGAACTCTGGTGTAACAAATTAAAAAGCTTTTACAGCAACCTCTAAATACTATTTATGGCTCCCAAGAGCTACCTAGGCTGGACACCAGTCAAATAATTGCAGTCACTACACCAAGTGCCAGAGTGCACTTTGTTGACTAACTGCTTCTTCAGCGAGCTGTGCAATCTATTTCTATGAGATGTACCAGCCATAAAACACCATCCATTTTGACAGCAAAATTGCAAAAGCACAGTGTGTTACCAGGTGTCATTCAAAGAATGGAGGCTGCAATGAGGGAGCCATTTGTAAAATCTCCCTGATCCTTAACACTTGCAGCTCTTGTTACAGCAAAGAAAACTCATCGTGGTGGAAGGTCTCTCCTAAGCTGAAGCCTCTCAAGGTCACAGGAGCCCTCTCCTGTCTGTGCATGCTGGGAAAACTGGTGAGTAGGGCTGACTGAAATACAGCAACTGAAAATGTTTCCAGTGAGTGGAGGGGTCCAGTTCTGTTGGGACAGAGAATCTGACAGAAAACACACATTTTCCTGAAAATTGATTTTGTATTTAGGAAAAACTCTGTTTATTTGCACTAAAAAATAACAAAAGGAAACCAACAGAACCCATGAAAATCATCAGTGATTTTCACATGTCTTTTATAGAGTCATAGAACAGTTTGGGTTGGAAGGGTTTGTCTAGTTCCAAATGTCTGCCATAGGCAGGGACATTTTTCACTAAACCTGGTACTCAGAGACCCATCCAGCCTGGCTTTGAACACTTCCAGGGATGGGGCATCCACAGCTTCTCTGGGCCACTTTTTTTCAGTTCCTCACTATCCCCACAGTAAGGAATTTCTCCCTTACAGCCAATCTAAGCCTACTCTCCTTCAGCTCAAAGCCATCACCCCTTGTGCTATCAGTTACACAGCCTTGCCAAAAGTCTCTCTCCAGCTTCACTGTAAGCTTCCTCCAGGTACTGAATGGCCAGAATATGATTTCCCTTGAGTCTACTCTTCTCCAAGCTGAGCAACCCAAATTCTCTCAGCCTTTCCTTGCAGGAGAAGTGTTCCATTCCTCTAATCACCTTTGTGTCTTTCCCCTGGACTCGCTCCAACAGGTCCACATCCATCCTGTGGTGGGGATCCCAGAGCTGTTTCTGGGAATTAAAAGCCAACCAACCATATAAACAAACAAATAAAAAACCAAACCAAACCAAACCAAACCAAACCAAACCAAACCAAACCAAACCAAAACAAAACAAAACAAAACAAAACCAAAAAAAAAAAAAAAAAAAAACCCAAAAAAAAACCAAACCAAAAACCACCTGAAGATGAGCTCTTTCTACTATTTAAAGAAAAGTATGTGTTAAGTCATCTAAAGGCTGGGTTGTTTCTGTGTATGTTTTCAAGGTTTTTTGGTTATTTTCAAATCAATGCAATAGGTCACCTAGCAAAATCCTCTTTATTCCACCTGGGTAGAGCAAAGGTAAGGGAGGCAATGGATATTCCACAGCTCTGAAAATGCCCCATTTATCACATGAAAATTGCTTCTTGTTCTTCTGGTCTAGGCTTATTTACATACAGTAATGCTGCTGTTGCTACATATCTTCATTCGTGTTCCAAAGGGCACAGCAACAGGCACAACCCCATTATTTGAGGCTGTGACTTGTTTTGGGGGACACATCCCAGAATGATGGCTGCATTGCTTCATAACTGAGCCATCCCCCTTGAGCTGTCTGCAAGCCAGGCTTAAACTTACACTACAGTTTTCCACAGCCAAAGGTTTACTGTCAAATGAGCCATACCAGTCCATGACAAAATTGCTATGATATTATGGCTTTAATAGGCGCTGAAAATACAATCATCTATCATGGATACTACATTTAAGTTGGAAAACACTCATGTGGCTTAAAAAAGAGAAAAAAAAATTAAATACCTGCATAGCAAGTGAGAGTATATATTTGTAGTCTTTTGGTGTAGATAAGTTTTGAAAGAATGAATTTGCTGGTGAAGATGATCAAGAGGATGCCTTCAGAATTTAAAGAAAGTGAGGTGAATGGCAAAGAACCAGAGGCTTTGGCCTTTTTCTGCATTCAGTATTTATTAACCATTTTGTGACACTGTAGAAAAGAAATAACTGTGCCCAGGACACAAAGAGTTATGCAGTAATTTAGGAAATGCTCTTCTCTCAGGTGTTATGTCCCTTTCTTCCAGACACTCCAGTCCCAGATATCCTTTGTAAAAAAAGAAAAATAAATTTAAAGGCTCTGAAATGACAGTATCAAAAAAGTACTGGGTTTTTTTTTCAGCAGATTTCTGAAACCCCACTCCAGATCCCCAGCCCAAAGGGAATTAAAAAAGACAATGACATTACACCATTATTTGTGACTAGCAGATTTCAATCAAAGGCAATTGAAGCTCCAGGCCAATATTGCACTGTACTCTGAGCCGTGTCTATCACTGAGAACAAAATACAGTTTACAAAGGGGAAAAGTTCCCACAAATCACAGTCGAGACACACTAGATTTTCTAACTGTCTAGACAAATAGGACCATCCCTGAGCCAATATTAATAAACCTTCACACATTCCAGTAAACACTTGGTAGCTCCATTTCTCTGTCAATCATTTTTAGCCCCTAATGAGAATGCTTTTAACTGTTGCTATTTGACTGTTAACACCAATTCCCTTAACTCAATGTTCCTTTGCCAAGCAAGCAGCTTCAGCATGGCCATTATGCATGGTAGAAATCTACATTTCCCATTATCAGTGACTGCATTTATATTTGAAGACTAAAGGATTAAAAAAGCTTAGGGAGAAAATATTCTTGGTAGCTGATTTGAATAAGGAAAAGTGTTACCCTGGCAAGCAGATATTGAGTTGAAAATAAGGCAATTAGAGAGCAACTAATTTTTTATAACACGAATTTAACAGAATTAAGTCTATACCACTTCACACATTAACAACATCCTTGCATTTGCCAAGCAACAATAAAAAAAACCCACCAGACTTTAATTCCTCTAATATGTTTCTAATGGCAGTGAATGTGCCCCTAAATATCAGTGGTCTTGTACCAGAGAAATTACAATTGTGCAGTCAGACAGTTTCATAAACACATATTTGTACAATGAATCTATTATATACCTCCTCTCTCTAAAAAATGAGGAGGCTATGCTTTTTGATATAATTAGATAATAATATAACATTTAAATAACTTCTCAATTGCTTATTTGGGTTCAAACATGCTGACTTAAATCTGATTAAGCAATAATGAACAAATTTTCTGTTATTTTGACCAGTCTATTAGCCATCTAATTTGGTTCCTGAGGGTAGTAGATAAAAAATAACAACTAAAGCTATTTCAACTCCATAGCTAGGATACAGCAGCAGATTACCAATTACACTCAGAAGATGAATTACCAATAGATTTCATCTTCCTTAAATAAATAACAATTTAAGTCAAGTAGGTCTGAAAATCACTTCATGCTGAGGAGCAGCTGTATTGCTACCTTTAATGGAAAATTAGCAGTGGGCTAGAAGGTCTGTGAAGGAGCTAAGGACATTTTCTGTTTTCACTACATGAGGGCTCAGTGGCTTTGAGTATAGTATAGGTAAGCTGAAAGGAGCAGAGAAAATCTGGAGCAGGAGTCTGAAAGCTGCTTCACTGTCACTGGGAACAGGACTTTATTTAATATTCACATCCATTTCTGCCTGACTTGACTTCTCAAATTTCACAAAAATTAAAGGCATAACAATGAAATGATAACACATTTAAAATTACATTTTCTCAGCACCCAAAAAGTCTGTTCATTCAGGGAAGTAATTGTTGCCCGTTTAATTGCAGGACTGTTTATATTGTTAATTGCATGTTGTTATAGGTTAAATACAGTTGCCCTGGATTTAACTTTATGATTTAAATGCAATCATGTAATAGACTTAGTTATAAGAAACATATAATTACTACATAGGCTGGGAAGCTGGATTAGCATTGCAACATAAATAAAAGAGACTTTACTACTCCTGGTATTAACACTGAGCAAATACTCAAATTGCTGACAAATTTTTACTTGTTCCTTAGGTCATTACCTGAATGGTTTGTGCTCATTTTCTTCAGTATGGAAAATGAAGATTTCATGTCACAAGAGCTGTAAATGGCCAGGTAATGGGAAGCCATTAGCAGCAGGCTCACCACATAAATCCAGCCTGTGAAATTGTGAAATGAAACCAGCCTGCACTGACATCACACCTCCTCTCCATCTTGCAGATCATTGTCCTAACATTTTTCTTCACAAGACCCATCCATCCTTGCGTACCTGCCGTTCTCCCTAGGGATTCAAGTTTGGTAAAATTTAGTGGCTATTGGCCTAGAGGTGAGCTAGAAGCTGCTGTTGGTCCCTGCTGGCTTCCTGGTTCAATATTGCCTCAAAGGTGGAGCAGTCACTTCCCCAAAACCCCTTTCTGCTCTATATCAAAATGCTCCTGTTCCCCCTCTGGAATGCCAGCTCCTACCCCAGTGAGCTTTGTTCTTGAGCATTACAGCCCTTTTAAGCTGAATTCCTGGTTATTAAATACCACTAGGCTGTGATTGGCAGTAGCCAAAATAACACAATCAATTACCTGTCCCCCAGTAAGGTATTAATTAAATTAATATCTCCCATTTGTTTCAGTACTGCCCATTGACTTTGACAAAATTAAACTGGATGCATCAAGCTCACTTCAGCTCCCATGTCACATAGCTAATTTAATCAAGGAAACCAGACTATCTTATTTATTTATCTCAAAAATAAAGATGTGATCCCTAGAATATAACATGACTTAAATTGCTGGATTCAGATACGGATTCAGATAGAAGTAAAATCAGACATCTTCAGCCCACTGGCAAAAAAAAAAAAAAAATCCACCAGCAGAACAGCAGCCTGTCGAGTTTTATTTGTAGATACATGAAACTGGTATAAATGTGAATTGTGACAAAAGGGGATTATGTGAGAACAAATAAAGTATCATTAGTTCAGCAAAATGTTTTACAGCTGTCTTTTCTGCCTGGCTACCATGAGCTGATTTCCAATTGTGTGAGTTGTGGCGACCACGCCCCTTGGGGGGTTCTACTCTCGATGGTTTAGGACAGGCAATGTACAGGTTTTGTGGAAAAAAAAAAAAAAAAAAAAAAAAAAAAAAAAAAAAAAAAAAGACATTTTGCATGGTTTAGACTTAGTAGAGCGAGGGGGTAGGCTAATCTGTCATATGTGGAATTAAATAGGAACAGTCAAAATTTGAAACCACCTTAACATATATTTTGGGAAAACAGTGGTTGCCGCAAATATTTGCAATTCAAATCGCAGCAATTTTCATCTCTTTTTATGAAAAGTCCTCCCAGCATTTTTTTAAGGATTAGTTATATATTAAAAGAGAGACTTTTTCTACTGGGGTAAACTGTCTTTCAAATATTTTTGACTC
Source organism: Sylvia atricapilla (assembly GCF_009819655.1). Taxonomy (NCBI): domain Eukaryota; kingdom Metazoa; phylum Chordata; class Aves; order Passeriformes; family Sylviidae; genus Sylvia; species Sylvia atricapilla. The sequence goes on from NC_089147.1 coordinate 11,256,849, forward strand.
AAACATAAATCCATTTACCTCACACAGGCTGTTTTGTAGTTCTTTTTGTGGTGCTTATTAATTAATAAACAAAATCTACTGCATTTAAGACAGCCTGTTTTTTACTCAGTTTTATTGCCTTTCATTACTGCATTGAGACTTCATCAATTTACCAAGGGTACGTCTGTGAAAAGCCAGGGTGTTTGGGAAAAGTTACTAAAAACTCCAGGTAGCTAAAAAAATGTCTGTTTAGAGATGTCAGTTTGCTCTTGCCCCACAGTGGAACATTTGTCTTTCAAACACTCCTTCAAATATTTTCATGAGAGTTATTTATGTTGGAAGATCTAAAACATTACAAGGGAAGTAATGTATTCCTTTTACCCAACAAGGAATTGCTGGAGAAGCAGAGGGAAAAGCAGGACAGCAAGGAACTGCCCCACTTGAACATGATGCTTGGCACCTCCCTTGCTCTCTGAGGCAGAGACACTGGGCTGCCCAATGGATAATGGATAATGTACCTTCCCAATATGCAGAGGTTATTTTGAATGGCAAAGTGGTTAAGCAAGGACTGGACATATCTAAGTCTCACCTCACCTGAGCAGTCAGAAACAAAGCTGTAATATGATTTTATGTTTACAGGCAGAATTCTGGGTGGAGGTGGATGCTAGTTCTTTAGAAAGCAACATTTTCACATAGTTGACTCCTTTTGTATTAGTTGATAAATGGAATTTTGCTAACCATGAACACTAGCCTCCTGAAAACACTTCATTCCAAAAGATTAGACTGGAAACAAAATGAGAAGCAACTTGAACAGGAACCAGGTATTGGAATAAAGAGAAGATCATTGACATATTTTTTGAGGAAAGCTGGATACAGGCATTTCCAGGAGAGGTGGAAAGTGTTCAGTGGTGGTGTGCCCTGTTCATCACCTTCTGAGCACTTTCAGCTTGTGGAGGGTTGCTTTCACCTTTGATCAAAACAGGAGTTGAAGAAGGATGCTGAGAGCCATGTGCCCTGCCTCTCTCTATTTCCCTGAAAAAAGAGGGATTGAGAACCAAGACAAATAAACACACCAGACAGTACAGAGAAGAGACAGGAGTTGTTCTGTGCCTGCTGTTCTCTCTTTCCTTGTCACAGAGTGGGGCAGAGGAGGAATAACCACCCCTTTCCCAGATACACTAAATTCACTAGATAGTGAAGATACACTATATATCTTCAGGCAGTTCTACAAACTGTCTCAGAGCACATTCCAGTATCATGCCTGTTGTCTCTTTTCCACCGTGAGGAACATACTTGTCAACATATTGCAAGTATGCGAAAAAAGTTTTTTCTGTGCTAGAGGACCAAAACAGGAGTGACATTCACAAGGGCTTATAAAATGTGTCATGCAGATCATCTCATTTTATGAGTTCTTCCCTCAAAATACACATTGAAGATATGAATACTAATATAGCATGCTTTTGTTTCTTTGAATAGCATTTAAAAAAAAAAAAAGTGGCACTGCTTACTGTCTAAATTATATCCAACAGTCATATTTCAGACCTAAAAAGACTTTCCAAAATCCTATTGATTCAAGGCATGCCCACTCATATCACAATATTAATATTTCCCAGCTGTAAGTGCCATGGAACTGTAAGTGAAGCAGAGAAAAGCTATCCAGATTCTCACAAACTCTTTATCTTACATTTGATCAGTCAAGTCAGAATTAAGTATGACTTTATAAACTATCCATGCATTAGTTCTTCATTAGCCCAGCATGGAAAGTTTTAGTGGTAAAAGCAAAAAAGCTGTTGAAAAAGACCACTATGGCCACCAGGATTGATCTGTACCTCTCCAGTGGGTTCTCTGTAAATGATTTTTTACTTCAGGCACATAAAGGGTACAGTGAGTGCATAGGGCCCTCCAGGTACCCCAGGCAGCAGGGGGAAAGTGTACAGCAGAAACAATAGTCCCTCATATGGAATGTGTTCTTTCACTATTCTCTGAATATGAAAAGGTTGCTTTTAATACCTGCTGCCCTTTTCTGAGCAGAGCTGTGGACCTCCTCTGGGCTGATAATGACTTCAGTACTCTCACAGCTTATTCCTTCTCAGACATTCAAGACAGAAAGTCCCATTTTCAGCAATTTCAGAAACAGTGATCTGAGACTACAGCAGTGAGAAATGACTCAATTACTCAGACCTGTTAGGGAACACATGCTAAGCAAATGTATCTATCTTATTAAAAACCCACCCTGTTCAATGAAAACCAGGGAAATTATATCACTTTCCTTGGGAATCTCCTCTTTATTGAATATAAGCATATATCAATTGATGATAATGTGAATTATATGTATGTCCACAAAGTGGAAGAACAGAACAATATTTACTGCCAATCCATCGTACTTATAATAGTATTTTTTATATATATATTTCTACAGGTATATACACTCTTTGAAATAGGTTTTTCTTTTAAGTGCCTGGATAACATCTTCCTGCTACATTTGAAGGCCAAAAAAAGAGCTCTAATTGCAACAGTACCTTTGGTAAGAATATGTGAGCTTCTGTAGCAGCATGAATCCAAGAAACACCAAAAAGACAAAACAAAATCCCTTCACCTGATAATAAGTGATATATAAATCATACAAGTTGCAAGTTTCCTACTCACTGTGAATGACAGCAACAGTTCTGAGGAAGGAAAAACAGTCCTTGACACAGCACACAAGTTTCTAACAGCCCCAATCTAACTCAGAGGTCTTTAGAGAATTGGTTGGAAGATCAAACAGTATTTTGCAAAAAAATTCCCAGGACATTTATTCTCCTTCAAATCTTTTTTTCTTGAGAAGACATCAACAGGATTTATTCTCAAAAAAGTGATTTGGATGCTAAGGAGTTCTGCAAACTGTCACTTTTTTATTATTTGACTTGGTGATGAACTGAGCTGAAATCCACCATGACTAAGGAGAATACAAGTCTCTGCGTCACCCCAGGAAAAGAGCAAGGAATGAATTGTCAAACTGATTCCCTAAATGCATCCAGTCTTGTAATACTGAATTTATTACCTGGTCCTGAAACAGACCTTCTCACTCTTGCATGCCTCACCAGCTCCTGGGACTGCAGGAAGATGTTGCTGCCCTTGCTCTTTCTCTACCTTGTCCCAAGAGGAATCCAATTCAGAGTGAATCATCTCCTTTATATCCAAAACAGGCAAAGTATAAAGAATAACCCCTCTTATTCCATCCTTCAGCCATAGATAGGATGACACAGCCCCTTCCTTATCATCTTTGCATCCCAAATAAATAAGAATCAGAGGGTGAAGTTTATTGTGAACTTCTCAGATAAAAACCCATTTGCATGGAGGGTTGTACTGGATTTGGAAGAGTCCACTGTGCAGAATAAAAACAAAAGCCTTTGGCCAAACTATACAAATGTATTCACCCTGTTCATATGACTTTTTTTCATAATCAACATTGAATTCTATAGAGTGGTTCAGACTAATATGAACACCTTAAAAACAAGGCAAACAGTGACAGGAGAGAGGCCCTACTTACAGTTCCATAGCAAGATAAATAAGATCCTCAGCAGGATGAAAATGCAGAGAAATAATCCTGAAACCTTTACTAACAACAGAAATGGTATTAGCCCACTCTTAAAAAAAGAAAAAAAAAAAGAAAAAAATAAAAAAGCAAACAAACCTCACCATTTTTGGAAAAGAGAAGCAATTCCTGTCATGGTTCCTCACGGTGCTCTTTGCATAAGAGCACTTTGAGGAAAATATTTTTAGTTCCTCTGCCAAACAAGGCAATGAAAACATATTGTCAGTGTTGGTCAAAAATTCTGGGAAGTGTAATATGCTTCTAAAGCATGTGTAATTCCCAAGCTTTGGAAAGAAAATACTGGTTTGAAATGAAAAGACAGCATTTTCCTAGAAAATCATCCCTTTTTTCTCAGCTTCCTTAGTGTTTTCCTTTTAAAACAGGAAATACGGAAAAGTGAGAGAAAAAATATTTTGAAAATATGTTTTCACCTCAGCCAATATCACCCCACTTTGAAAAACACATCAGAGCATTTTACAAGGGGATAACATCATTAGTTTTCTTTAGTCAGCATCCTCTCACATCGTATGCCATTTTATGCCTACATTGCCAACTGTTACAGAAGCTGGAATTGATTTTGATTTGTGCAGTTAGATTTCCAAGCCAGAATTAAAATATGTTTTTTCAATGAAGGAGATAAATCACTGACATCTCAGTGAAATAAAAAATACACAGTGGATTTTGATAAGCACAGGAATGACCTTTGGTAAATGTTTCCAGATATATACAAATTGGAGAATATTATACACACACATGAAACAAAAAGGTACATCAGAAGTAACAAAAAAAAAAAAAAAGTAACAGCAGAAACTCAACTGAGTCACTGACCCAATAAAAAGTTCTTTTCCCAGTTAAATGTGACTGGAAATAATTGCTGTAGGAAAATCCAGAGCAGCATAGTTTGACATCTACATGTTAGGAAAAAAAATTTCATTGCAAAGTTTCAGACAGTTCAAGGAGACAGTGTTCTCCTTCAGAGCCACCCACTAGTAGAATAGATTCATACACCCTCTTTTTAACCTGTAGAAAATATCCAATCTCTCTATAACAATTGACACTGCACCACTGCAGAAGACATAAACTTGCAGATGGTGGCAACACCCATGATTTTTTTATCTGTTGTGGATCTAAACAGAAAATTTTGTATTAAGTTTTTTTTTGTGTGCAGAGGGGAGCACAACTGAGATTTAAGAGACCATCATATAAGGAAAGAAAGAAAAAGCCATTTGTTATAAAGATAGTCCTAATAAAAAGAGAACACTTAGTTGCTGTGAACTGGCAAAAAAAGAAACCCAAAACCCCCGAGAAAACCACAAAAACCAAACCCAAAACACAACATTAATTTGTAAAAAAATTGTAATCTTGAGTGTGAACTATCAGCTGGTCATATCTGAGCACTTCAGGTGACAAGAAGTCCCCACAAATGCACAAGGGCAGGAACGCACCATTGCTCTAAAGTGTGTTTAAGCATCAGAAAATAATGAGCATCAGGGAAATGGGTTAAGTGCTGCAGCTTGCTCTGCACAGGAAAACTTCAGAGACCTCCATGGCATGAAGTGTGAAGCCCTGGTAAAACCCAGGGAGCTCCTGGCCCCTTTGGGCCAGCCCCTTCCCCAGCTAACACAAGCACGGGCTTTCCCTCCCACACGCCTCAACCTGCAGAGCCCATGAAAGGCCCGTGTGTCTGACACAGCCACACTCCTGTCACTTCAGATCACACACAAGACACCACCAAAGGCAGCTAAACTGACATTTCAAGCGTGATCAGAAACATGTGCTGATAAGCAGGATAAAAATACTGCTGCACAATAATGGGCTCTTGCTGTTACTCAAAGTGTGGAAGCCTTTATGTTCAAAGCAAGAAGCACTGATCCCATGAAAGAGCTTTTGTTCGCAGAACTTGATGGGGGTTTATGCTTGACAAACAGTGTAGCGAGCTGCACATTCACACAGACTTTTCCTAACCGTGGAATCATGGAATATCCTGAGTTGCAAGGATCGTCCAGTCCAGTTCAGGGCCGTGTTCAGCACCGTCCCCAAGAACCATAATGTGAGAGTTTTGTCCAAATGTTTCTTGAACTCTGTCAGGCTTGGTGCTGGAACCATTTCCCTGTTACAACGCACAACCACTCTCTGGTGAAGAATCTTTTTTCTAATATCAAACCTAAACCCCCCCTGACACAACTTCAGCCCACTCCCTTGGTCCTATCACTGGTCACCAAACCTGGCTGAGGGAGTTGTTCTTTCAGATTTTAGGTACAAGCAACCTTAGGAATTTTTAAAAGATTTCTTCATGTCTAGACTTTAAAATATGTATGAAGAGTGACCTATTAATCTGGAAACCTTTCAGATTGAGGCAGAGCTTACTCTTTAATTATTTTTTGTAAGATTGTTATTCATTTTCATTTCACATCCAACGGGAATATCCAAAACCTCTGTTTGTTCTGTGAAGTCAGTCTGTATTTTCTGTCCACTTCTAATCCAATTCTAAATTTCATTCACATTCAACATAACATAATATTTTCGTTTCTTTACCCTTACCAGACCAGAGAAGTAAAAGTTATTTACATCAGTAGAAAACACACACTTCTCTGTTCAGCTAAACTATGGAGCATTGTTATCCTACCAGTAAATAAACATGGTCCATTTTGCTTTTGTACTAAAGGAATATTCTTTCCATTGGAAGCAAACTGCTGAAAATTGGCCCAGTGTATTTCTTTCAGGCATCTGTTAAGCTAATAACTGCTTAAGCTCACAGTCCTGTATTTTTTTCCCCTACTTGGAGGGATGCTGGGAAAAAAATGCTAAATAAAATTCCTGTTTATCTGTTTTAACATAATGATGGTTGTGACAAACTCTTCATTGTTTGATTATTTTCTGGTCTAACTAGCCACAGAATTAGGATTACTAAATTTTAATTTCTCAGCGTCTTATAGCTGAATGCAAATTTTAATTGGCTGCTTGGTGTTTCAGAGCAATAGATTAATCTTTGTGAATCATCTTAACTGGCATGTTTTAGTGATCCAAGTAATTTACTTACATGATTTATTTCTTTGTATTTGTAGGAAATGTCCATATAAATGCCTTTATGTGAAACTTCCATGTAGCACAATAAATCCAGGCAAACTTCTGCCTTCAGAAATTGACCTTCTAGAAGATTTGGGATCACAAGAGAATACTTTCTTAAAAAAAGTATTTCTTCCCTCTTCAATAAAATTGACTTTTATTTAAAGCACAGTGTGTAAAAGATTACAAGCTAACTATCAAACCTTAGAGGAGTCTAAAGAAGAATCCTAAGGGCTGGGGTTGGGGGTTAGTCCTGCCCTCCCTCGTTTCTCCCTTTCCCCCTTTTCTCGCTGTGTCAATGCAGGAAGGAGTGACCCCAGAGCCCCGGGCTGAGCCTGCCCCAAACACTGAGCTCACATCAGCAGAGCAATCCCAGCCCCATCGCCTGGGCACTGGTGAGCACAATCTGTGCTGCATTTAGGAGCAGGCCCAGGGGCAATGATCCTCTGCCTCTGTATTTCTCACCACCCCTCTCAGAGGCCAGGAAAAGCTCATGACCTCAAATGTCAGGAATACTTAGCTGGGTGTTTTACTGGCAATGTACTGCCATGTGCTCTGCTCTCTCTCCTTAGGTCTGTGGTGTAAGAGCTTTCAGAGTACATTGCTGAACCTTGGATAATGAGGAATGACCATGGATGGATTTTCTCCTGATGCAGGAAACTGAGAAGGAAACCACATATGACAAATGCTAATCTGGCAAAGCACGATTCCTTTATTGCATAAATCAACTTCATGTTGTTTATCCAGTCAGTATAAAAACTCACTTACAGATTTTATTTATTTAACTGCACATTTTATTTGGCTTAGTGAATAGCAATCTGCCTGACCTTATGTGTACTCTGAAAATGTGGGCAAGGAAATGGTCTTAGCAACACTCTAAGAAAGAACATATTTCTCCCTCCACTCCATGAAAACATGGTCACTAGAGCATCCCCACTGCTGGCAGATTTCATTATTGTCAAAGAGGATACAATAACTTCTTTTGCATTTCTCCACTCCACCTGAGGAACCAGTTTTCCCAATATCATAATGACATAATATTAAAAGCTAAGAGAATCCAAACAAAGATTTCCAAAGCTGAAGAATTTAGACAGAATCCTCATTAATTTAAATGGCGAATCTATTTCAAATACTAAAATCTAAATATTTTTAATCAGTCCATGAGCTGATTTGTACAGTAAGAAACTAGTTTCCATTATTTTCTCAGATATGTTTATTTCTGAGTTTTCTGCACTGCTTTTAAGACACAGCTATCATTGAGGTAAGTCATAAACAGAGCTTGAGAAAAGCAAAACAACCCACAATCCTTGGGAGGTAGAAGTGAGTGAAGAAAAGTTCTCCGATTGTACCACAGCAGATTTTCAAAGTGCCCAGCAAACATCAGCTTGCAGCATTTGCAAATGCCACATCTGGTCATCTATTTTCAGGCCTAATTGGGAATCACTTGGGATACTGAGATGTGGATATTAAAATGTTTTTGAAGTTTGTTCTGTATTTCTGCTTAAAAACAGCTGTGTCGGCTTGCAAAGTCAGCATTTGCATATTGTTAAGTCTGTGGAAAGCCACTCTCTCCAGCTCATCCAGAAGGGTTCTAGAGACAAATCCCACGTGAATGTTGTGACTGCACTTTCTGCCAGTGTTTAGGAGGCAGGAGGCTGTCGCTTCACTTTATACCACATCTAATCAGTGCTCAGGCAGGAATTAAAATGGTGATAGTTTGCCATTAAAAAGACATGGGTGGGTAGATAACTTTGATCTTGGAGTCTGATTAGCCCTGGCAAGGAATGTCATTAAAAACATTTCGTTTTGGAATTTCAAACTGTATATATATATATATATATATAGTTTGTTTGTTTGTTTGTTTTAAGTGACTGCAATCTCCCTCCTTTACCCCCTGTCCAATCAGACAAGAACCAGCACTGTTGATCTTCAGAGATAAAGTCTGGTTTCTTAACAAAGCTTGAAGCTATGCAAACAAAAATTTGTGGGAAAATTTCATTTAAACAAATTCAAACCACTAAAGTTTCAAACCTCTTGTGAAATGCAAATACACAGCAGCACAGTAGGCAACACTAAATACAGACTTCTTCCCTAAAAATACCAGAAAGCTGCATCCTTTTGTACAGGCAGATACAAGGGAATTGCTGGAGTGAAGGTAGCCCATCACAGCCTCACTGACTTCATTACTGCAATGGCTTTAGTCCAAAGCAGCAGGGGCTTTGCACTCAGTCCAGGTGGGATTTTGCAGCAGCCAAGTCAAGGTGAAGGACAGGTAGACCAAAGCAAGTGGGTTCTAGTTCAGCTTCACCGCACTCTTGAATGTCTTCAAGCCATTCAGCAAGAACTCCCTCTGATCATCTCCCTATTGCTCAGCAAAATCTGCCTTTTGGTCACATGCATTTTTCCAGGTGAGCTCAGTGGAGCATAGGAGATATGGGGTAGAGGGAGAGAAGGAAGGACCAGAGGGGGAACAAGTTGAATAAATCTAAGAGGTAATTCCTTGTGAAATGGTCTATATTCAGCTCTTCTCATCACTCCTATTTCCTTTAGCTTCTACAACCAGAATTCAGTTAAGCCTTGTGGAACAATTATTAAATTTATAGATTAAGATTTTCCAGTGTCAAGCACAGAATATGAAAATAATTGGTGCTTATAAAAGGACACCTAGTAAAAAACTTGCATTGCTGGAATAACGTGCACTTTCAAATTCCATCAATTCTTTTTGTGGAAATGTTACACATGGAGTTGTTGTACAAGACAATCTATTCTTTTTAATCCCTAACCTCTAAACTTCCGATTTCATTTTCATACTATATAGAGACTCGAGGGACATTCTGTTTTTACATGTAGTCTATAAATTGTTTGAGGCATAGGCAATTTCTTTTGGTCTCCTTGTACTGCAGTCAGCTGTACAAGGTTCAGAGCTACAGCTGTTACAAACACCATGACAAAATAACAGACCAGTGAACATCTTGTTTGAGAGTTAAAAAGTCCAGTCAGGAATCAGACCAAGCAGGAAATTAGGAAAAGTTTCTAAGGGCAGCCATGTCCCTGCCCTGGCAGTACAGGGAACCCATCCCTGCATAAAAGGCAGCTTGCAAATCTACAAAGTATAAAGTGGTTGTGGATATTTCCTTTGACTAATCCTGTGATACAGTGGCAGCATTTGCTCATTTAAGCATAACATGGCACTCCAGATCTCCACCCTTAAGCAGAGCAGGAGGTTGGCATGTCAGTCTCACCCAGCAAAGGTCTGAATAACTAAAGAGACACAGCCCATCACTTCACAGATCACCATCTGGAAACAAAAATCAGTTCTTTCTGCTCAGTCCATGCTATTTTCTAAACAGCACTGATGAGTGAATTAAACATCAAAGTAATGAGATATCTACAGATAATGCTAAATAATGTCCAAATTCAGCAACATGCTATCGCCAACTGCATCCCTACTGAGTGTGCAGTTCCTGAAAGAAGTATTAATAAATATTGTGATCTTTCTCCAAAGAAGCTTTTTCCATCATAGTGGTATGACCATATTTCCAGAGCAATTTCTGACCACAGTCTTTAGGTTATCACTTCCACTCATCCTGTAATTGCACCTCAGCCCCCAGTGCAGAGCTGTACCTCCAAGTCTTCACAGGCAGTTCCACGTGACACGAGCTGGGAGGCTGTCAGGACCTTGCAAGGGTTTCACCCTTCCACACACATGGAAGCAGGTGACATGTTTTTCCTGAAACTGAGGAAAGCCTGAGTGGGAGAACCAGCAGCAGCCTAAAAGAAGCTGAGACAGCTCCAGAGGCTCAGTCAAAGCAGGCAGCATGCTGCATGCAGCAAGAAACATTTAAAAGGCTTTTGAGAAAATAGCTGCAGTTTCAGCTACCACATCAACTGAATAGCCCCCTACACGGCTCTAAAACTCATGAAATAAAATACTTTTCTTACAGTGTGCCAGGAAAATAACTGAAGCTACTATCAGAATGAAGGTGCACCTTCCCTAGCAATTTATTTTGTAGTGTCAGTACTTTTCTGACACAAAACTCCTCCCTGTCTACTTTTGAAGTGCTTTAGTTTGTGCCTTGCCTGACCCCAGCTGGATCTTCCTCAGAGAAATCCCTGTGGAAGCCACACAGCAGCAAACCCAACAGTCAGGCAAAGACTGATATCCCATATCCCAGTTTGCAAAATCAGACTTTGAAATAAGATTACCAGCCTAGCCCTAGGTGGCACAAATGATCACTGGGGATGACAGGTCCTTGAACTGCACTGCTTTGCTCTACAAGAACTCTTGTTGTGCTAAATGGATTGCTGTTGCAGATCTACCCTGGGGATGATACAGGAAAATACTTCACAACAATTACTTGATGCTGCAGAAATTACTCCTGAGGGCTACTCTCAGACCTGTGTCTCCAGCACATCCCTCCAGTATTGTCCTGCTACTCTGATCTACTGCACTGACATTTCTGTTAAGCCTTTTAATGTTGAACTTATGTTTCTGGGTAAGAGCATTTGACTTTTTCTGTCAAGCTAGAGAGTAAAGATTAGCATTCTAGAATTTTAAAAATACATTTTAACTCTAGGTGTGGAAATCCTCATTACAAACCAATCTTGTTCTTCCACCAAGTGACCCAGGGATGCTCTGCATTCTGGAACTCATGTCCAGAGAAACATCTTAGAGACAAATGTCTAAATGCAAGATGTTCTGGAGGAAGTCATGATTTTACTTCAGATTAGGGTAGAAGGAGTAATAAAATGCATAAAATATCTCTTCAGTCACTCTCTTTGATAACCTTGCTTTTTATCCTCAGAACAAAGTCAGATTTTTTTTTTTTTTCAGGGGGGATATTTTCACTTTTACCCCCACAATCTGTGGTCTAAAACCAAATCAGATTTCCAAAGACAAACTGATTATTTTCTGTGGCCTAAACACCTTAAAATTTCATTTCCCCTCCACAATAAACTACACATCCTAACTCAGTAACTGAAGCTTGATTTTCAAAGAAAAGAGAAAATATAGCACATTAAACTTTTAAAGCTACAGCTCCTAAGTTTAGAGCTTCTATAAAACTGTTTTTATTCTAAAAACAATCTAAAGACAATAGCGAAATCACGAAATCACATGTCCTTGTTTTAGCAGGAATGGATGAGAAAAGAGGAACTAGACCCTTCACAAAAAAAAAAAAAAAAAAAAAAAAAAAAAAAAAAAAAAAAAAAAAAAAAAAAAAAAAAAAAAAAAAAAATTGAGAGAGAGAGAGAGAAAAAGATTAAAGACAGCTCTGGTGTTCCTGATTTTTCCTTACTAAGAGAGGGAGTTTGGGACACATCCATCCTTCCCTTTCATTGTGCTTCCAGGAAGAGCAGCTCAGTTCTTCTGTTCACACTATACTTCATTCACCTTTTCTCCTCTCTGAAATTCGATATATTTGCACACGATTATTTTTCCAATCAAAATAACCAGGCAGAACTGCTAACTCAGAATTCAGTCACACGAAGAAAACAGGTCAGTATTTATGTACCTGTGTTTCTGCAGCACCTGTGACTCTTAATCAAATCCTAGACCCTTTGCACTATCTGGTGCAAACACCCAAAAACAGAGCGTGTTCTTGCTCTCAAGGGTTTGCAAACTAAATGTCAGACAGGAGACAGCAGGTGGGAAAAACAGTGAAAAGTACATGTACACCACAGAAAGGCTTCCTTAAGGCATATAAAACATGTCTGCTAATCATTTTCTGAGCAGCATGTAGTTTCTTGGAACAAAATCAGATCACTCCTTCTCAAGACACAGGAGGGTGGCTCCTTCCTGCAAAACACCTTGTTCACCTTTCCCAGGGATAACCACCTGGGACAGTGATAATGGAAAGGCTCTGTACACACAGGCAGCAATAAACTGCTGCACAAAGGCAGAAATGCCTACATTTCATGGCTAGAAATGCCCACCACCACTTATAAACTGGCAAGTTCGTGCCATCACGTCAGACCCTCCTTCTAATCTCACCCCCCACCACCCTGCTGTCCCCTCCAAGCCCAGTTCCTGTCACAAGGCTAAGCTGGAAGAGGGCAAGGCATGTTTAGGTTCAGGATGGCTCATTAAGTCAGGGCAGAAATTACAGGAATTTGTATGACAGCATAAAGGAGGATTTTATGGTTTGTTGATTCTTGCATTGGAAAAGGTATTGATCAAGTGTTGTGGAACAGGAAATCATCCTTTAAGTGCAATGGATGTAATAACAAGTGCGATTTTCTTGGAGAACATACAGAGGATTGTATATTAAAGCCATTTTTGAAGCCTTTGCTTTCTGCCTTTTAACTCATCCAAAGCATCTGTTGCTATGCCAGGAAGACAGTGAACTTTGTTTCTCTGAGTCCTCAAGTGGAGAATTTCCCTTGTTCCTTTTAACTCATCTTCCCAAATGTTTTGCATGCTTACCTCATGAAAAGGTTGTCAAAGGTGAATTTACAGACAGCCTGATCAAATCAGCTTTCCAGATACACCTCACATGAAAAATGTCTCATTACCATAGCAGTGACTATTTCCATATGGGAAAGAAAGGTTCCCATTTCAAGCCGAGCTGAGGAAAGCATACCCATGTCTTCAGCAGCTGTGCACAACCACTATTCCACTGAAAACAAATAGTCCAGGCAACACACTGATCTTTTCTTCCTGCTTAAAATATAGAGGCCCAAAACACATGCTTTGGGTGCAGCAATCACCTGTGAGCTGATCCTCACAGAGAAATGTATCTCAGATCCTCAGAGAGAAATGTATCACTTCCTACATTGTATGTTCAAGGAAATTAAGATAAAAAATATACAGATGAGAAAGTGAAGAACCAAAGTCAACCTCTACCTATAGTAAAGAGTAAGGCAAGTAGAAATAACACTCCTTAAGATTGCTTCCTCATCATTCATTATAATAAAATCTCTTTTGAGGGGAAAATTATTCTAGCTTCTTTGAGCTATGGCTGAGAATGTATAAGTGGCATCTCTGTGCATTTCTTTCACAGCCCTGATTCTCAAGATAATTTATCTTTTTTTAAGGATTTAGTGGTACTCAATAGTATTGGTAAGACTGTTTATGAATCTCAGAATAAATTGAAACACAACCTTACAAACAATAATAAGTGATCAGACAGTCCCTTGACACTGCACCAAAACACAAATGTTCTTTTTCAGGAATATTTCTTACCCATCAAACCCACTTGCTTACCCTTACCTATCTTCTTTAGAACCACAGCTTTCTAACAGGCATAAATCTTTCTCGCAATATAAATTTACAAGCAGTTATCTTGGTACCTATCATGCTTACTTACTCACTTGCTCCTTTTTTCCTTTCCTCCCACCGCTGTAACCAAGCACAAAAATCCCTAACTAACTGAAACTTATAGCCTCCCAAATCCCATCATACACTGGAACACCAAGCACGGAACCTATATGAGTCTGCTTCCTTAAGTGCTTTTTCAGTTTTAGTGACAAAGTTGTTCTGTAAGGGAAGGGTATATGCTAGTTTGGAGTCAAGATCACAGTAAGTCTTGTAGGTTCTTTTAAGATTCAACACTTCAGATTAGTGAGAAGAGAGTGAGCTAAGGGGTGGTGGAAAGCAAAAGCACGAGTGGCTCTTTAGCTCAGCTGTGAGACGTTAAGAGATTAAAAGCTCAATCTTGATTTTAGGGTAACAATTGATTTTATAAATAGGCATCAACTTATTTTGGGAATCTTGTGGCTTAGGCTAGAACCTACCTATATACTGGGAGGTCTTTCCTACCAGCAGACCAATCTACTGTCTTATCTTTAGAGACTCCCTATGCAGCCTACTCTCTAAAGTCAAAAATAAATTGCTGCAAGAAAAGGGTGAGCTGGGGTTCTCACAGTTTCCTATGAGGAGAGTGTCAATATTTGTAGTGGGGGTGCACCTGTGATTGTTTAAGAATTGGTATTTACAGTTTAGGAAGGAGTCTTTATGTTTAGGGAATTGAAATGTTCATCATGGCTTATTTCTACTAGTATGTCCTATTAGGTTTGTTCTCTTGTTTCAGTTTCTGTTGGCAAAAGGAATCCCAGGGGTCTTTGTCAGGAATATTGCTCCCTGTGGAGGGGTTGAAAACCAGTTTTCAAGCCCAGCAGGTACATTTGTTGTACATGAGGCAAAATGCTTTGCAGAGCCCTTTTGTTAGTGTCTGGTTGCACCTGACAGAACCCTGGGAAACTTCATGGTATTTCCTATATCATTTAGCTTCAAGGATGTTAGGTCATATGCTGGAACAGAGAGATAATGGGATAATGCCCATTTTCTCTGGATTTGAACCCAAGAGTTTCTGCAGCTCATCTTGTGTGTTTAAGTTTGGTAGATGTCCACATAATTCTCCATTCTCATGATTTCTTCACTGCAAAAAATCTTAATGTGGGAGAAAAATATAATGAGCCAAGCAACCATTATTTTTGTCACATATGGGTCACTCAGGAGGGATGGATCACTTATGACCAGGTTATTTGGAGGAAGAGGAGGGCAGCCAGCCCAACAAAAAGAAATCCACAGCCTAATGTAACTGATATGACTGTACAGACAGAAGGATAAACTATACTTGTGTCTTGCTCATCAATAAGTCTAAACACACTTAGCAAACACTCTTTTTGAATTTTCTGTGATCTGTAGAGGATTGGCCTGAAGGAATATAAAACACTGTACCTGCCTCCCACACGTGGTGTAAGGCTTAATAAATAGTTGCAGGATGATTGAAGATTCTGGAAGGAAAGGGGCTATTACAAATGTGGAGTGCTATTATCAATCTAATATGCTAAAAGTATTAATTTCATTGCCTCTGATAAAGTGTCTTGTTAATGAGCTATTTCAGAAATGTCTAAATGAATTCCATGGAAAATGATTTATGGTCTTGTTTCCAAAGAAACAAACTCTCCCTCAAGGAGCAAGGTTCTTAAGTTCTGCTGCTACTTTAAGAATTCTTTTTTTCCTTCTGCCAAAACAACTTAAAAAAAAACCAAAACAGTTCTCCTGATGTTAATAGAAATATGATGAATAAAACTAGCTAGGGACCAAGTTTCTTAATGCTGCATCCCAGCGCACTCCTGTAGTTTGCTGTGTCCAGTAGTTTGCCATGTTTAATGTCCTCCTCAAGCTAATTAAAATAACTGAATATTGGCCAGTTTCAAAACACTGCAAATGTATTATTTATGTCATCAAATGTCTTTTATAAAACACAAGGCAAATCCTACAGACAACCTCCATTATTTACTTGTATCTGCAAGGCAAACACCTCACTTTAAATCAATGGACATTATATTCTATTTAAAAAATAATTTTGTAGATCATTCCTTGTTTGGTTGTTGAATTCACTGTCCAAAAGAGACAAGAGAAACAGTCTGTTTTGGCAAGCGTTGTTCATCTTTTATATTTCGGTCCCCCTGTTATGTTCTTTGGCTGTCTATGTACTATTATAGCAATGTTCCTGCAGCTTATCAGGAGGCTGAGACAAACAATCCTTTCTCTTATGTAGTAAAACACCATTTTTCAGAGTCTCTAAAAACTCAAAAATCCCATGACCAAAAAATATTTTTGATGTTTTAAAAGAGATTTCTGTGTCCAGGCTGATTGTTCATTGTATATTTTGGATGGTCTCCATGCTTTGATTGATACAATAATCCTTCAAAAGAGACTTACTCAAAGTTGTTGTCTGTCTAACATAGCCAAAGGAAATGTTGGAGTAGTGTAGATACCCTGACATTTGAACTGAAACATGACTTGGAAAATATGAGGACCATATTCTGAGATCCGGTATAAAAATGAAAGGAATAAAACTGTGTATTTTCATGCTGGAATAACTTTGCTACAAATAGGTAGCTGCTACTAATCCTTTGAATGGTTTGTTAGTGCATGGTCCACTGAAATTAAAGAATAGCTTCTAAACATGCATAATTCTTCATGTTTTGTTCAAAAATTAAACCACTGTCAGTTGAGAAAAGAAGCCTTTTGTTAATTTGTGGCAGATAAACAGTTTCACGCTGAGGAAGAATTAGGTGTTAATGACTTCCTAGGGTTAGAGCTATTTTAGAGAAAATGGTGGGAGTAATGCAAGAGGAGTAAGACGCAAAAATTGAAAATCTACTGCTCTGTCTTATGGTATGGTCATGAAATATGATGTGAGCCGTTTAACTGCTTTATGTGGGTTAATGGATTTGCTTGCACTTCTCAGCTACGACAACGTCAGCCAAAGATTTTTGCCACCCACAAGCAGAAGAGAATAGACTCCTTAATACAGAATATTTGTTTTCAGTGTTTCTGCTTTCAGTGAGGGAGTGTCATTTCTGTAAAGCTTCATTTTAGATATTTTGCAGCAGGAGGGCTGTGAGTTGGCGCTGCCTTGCCTGGACTTCAGCATATTAACTCTGTTTGGCAAGTGAAAAAGTCAAGAAATCTGTTTAACAAGTTTCTTTTGTTTTGGGAAGAGGCATTTCTTCTCTTTTACCCAGAAACATCTTTATGACTTCTAAAAAGAATTTGGATAAAGTAGCCACTTGAGGGGGTTTTCATCTTGCAAGTGAAAGATGGCATGTTCCTGTAGCCATTACTTGGTTAGAGAACAAGGCGTCAGAGCTGTTCTTTTCTGCATGTTGGATTACTGAGGACTTTGCAGACAAATGGAGTGTAGTCTAGAGGGTGATAGCAGTAAAATGATAAAGGACTTTGAAAATGGAAATTGCAAGGGTGATAAAGAGGATGGAACATGTAGCACTTAGAAGACATAACTGTCTATACATACATAGAGGGATATTACAGAGAAGAGTGACTAATTATTCTCTCGAGTCATCAAGGACAGAACAAGGCTAATAGATTTAAGATGATGGTGGGAAAATGTCAGTTTTACATTAGGAAATTCTTTGAGTAGAAGAACAATCGGGACAATGTGTGATGCTCTGGAGTGGGTTTGGGTTGGATTTTCATCACTGAACTTGTTCAGTTGTAAGGCTAGACATCAGGCTGGTGTAATGGATCCTGCCGGACCTTAAAGTCTACCAGAAGCAAAAGGCCTTGGTCCTGCAAACCCTTGTGTAGGAGGGCAATCCTCATAGAGCCTGAAGATTTTGCTTGATTCAGAGTTGCCATATACCTTAATGAACTTTAATGGTTCATGTGATGTACCAGCTCCTTTACAAAGCATCAAATTCACAGGTAGTAATTGTTTAGACAAATTGCAAAGCATGTAAATTGTGGATTTTTCCCCTTATCAAAATCCAAAACTATTTGTCTTTTGTCCATGAAAAACCGGATTCAATATAATATCTTCCATTTTGTACATGAATGTTAAGCATTGGTTTATATGTTTAAATCCCACAGGAGTATGACTTTCTTAAATTTAAATTTAAGTGGAATATTTTCTTTGGTTGTCTGAATTTGATTCTTTACTGTGAGATTTTTTTTAATCTAGGTCTGTGGAGCCAACCTCCAAAAATATGTATTACACAAGACTATTTCCACAATGATCATTGTGGGAAAAAATTTCAATATGTGGACAGAGAAGACTATTGCCATCGTAGAATCCACGCAATTGGTTTGGTGCCTGCATCAGTATTTCAGCAGAATTTTTGTCAAGGACAGTCTTACTGCTTTTATTAGTAATTGCTCAAGCTCAACAAAACTCAAAAAAATGCTAATGAGATTAATGAATCAAAACTTTCATTGCTTGCCTACTGCTACTTGTGTCATACTCCAGGGAAATTAAGGTGCTGGCAGTGTTTGATGAACAGGGTAAAATCACAAGCCTCTCAAGAAACCAGCCTTGCAGCTGGAAATGGATTGAATACCACAGATTTCCTTGCTTAAGGGAGAGAGTAGTGGTGAGCCACCAGGATGAAAAGGCACCATACAAACTGCCAAAAGGGATCATCTTCTGTATACTGTATAGCTCTATGGATTTCATGGGGATGTTGGTCATAACTCTAACACAATTTGAGCAAATTTAAGATTTTTCCATTCTCCTGATTGTCACTGTACAATCTACCTTCTGAACTGGTTATGGTTTTTTGTATCAGATAAGAAAGTTCTGGATGTCTTTGAGTATCGTTGAGCTTGAGGATAACCTCCTTATTTTGATTTCTGATGTTTCTTTCTGGAAATCATATAACTTCCTACAGTGAGACAGTCAGTTGGCCTCCAGGCTTTATTTACATTGCCATTTGCATCTCATTCTCCTTGGTACTCAGATGCAGGGTGGATCACTTGGATAGTGTTTACTACAACAGCAATGAAAATATGTGTGTTCTGTATCTTGTAGCAGAGGGAAACTTTAAGCACCAGTTTTACTAAATGTTTTTTTCTTCAAGTTCTAAGTAGCTTATTTGGTCTTCTGATCTAAAGAGAGTAGCAGAGAATGTAGGCTGTGATAATGATGAAAGGACTAATGAGATACCAGGGAAGTCTTTTGGCAGCGTTATAAATAGATGAAAATGTGCAAGTGTTAAGATCCAAAGTCAGATCTTTGTTCACATAAAGGCAGGCTGCCACTTCTAGGATTTTTGTATGGGTTTCTAACTGTGACACTAGAATTGGTATTGTGAATTTCTTAAGGAAGTGTGCTATGTGCAGAATTTCAATTCCTAAAGTCATTCTCTCGAGCTTCAAATAACACTGTATTTTGACAAGGTATGTAAACATGAGTTTGTCTTTTCTCAGCAAGTTCCCCCTTTGTCACTTAAAGAAGTTAAAGAATTTGCTTCTCTGTTTCACTATTTCATGTGCCAGCCTATGACCTTTGTAACCCAGTCAGAGCACAGATTTTTCTCTTTTCAACAGAAATGCAACAATGCTTAAAATAAGAGGCTGAAACGTGCTCACCTTCCTACTATGTGACAGTATGTTAAACTCCGATTTTTTCAGTTAATTTAACATTCAGATGCAGTATCTTCTTGCACTCAGCTAAGACTTCTCAGCTTTATGCAGAGTGCTGGAACAAAAATCTACCCACAAAATCTGCCACCAAAGTATTGCAGAGCAGTGGGCCTATATTTGCGTTTAGGAGACAAATCAGGCACATTATTCCAGAATGTCCATAAAGTTGTCACAGCAATACCAACAATAAATGCAGAAAATTGCTTGTCCTGTAAATCACCTCACTGCTGCTCCTCAGGAATCCTCTAGCCAAACTTCCATTCCACATGCAAGAATACAACACAGCCTGGGGACTTATGAATGTCACCACCCCTAGGTGTTTTGGGGCTTTTTGCATAAACATTTATACTTCCTGGGAATAAACAGAAATGAAATTTTATCACAGGTGGCTCAGAAGTGCCCTGCTCTCAGTCTGGATTAAATAGTTTTGAAGTTGTAATATGAATAGTCCCAATAAAAAGTTCTATTTTATCATATATTCTTCAAAATAATTGGAGAATGAAGGCATAGCTTGTGATCGTCCCTGTTTCTTAGGAGGTGACTGGTATTTGGAATAATGTTATGAGGAGACACTGGAAGAGGGAACTTGTACCATATTCAGGAGTTCCACTAAGATGTAGCATTCAAGAAACATTTCTTCCTTCTGACATAGTATATACTGGCCTTATTAGGATTTTGAGAAAATAGAAATAAAGATGTCAGAAATAGTGCTATGATAGAGGTAGAGCTGTCCCAAGAAGGAGGAAAAAAAAATTTAAAACCACAAACCCCAAAATACCGCCCCCCCCCCCCCCCCATGTAGATCTGTGGCTGTAAGTCACTGGGAAACAAAGAATGCTTTCAATGTTATTTCTGATAAAAACTGAAGAAAAAGCTTTTCCCAAAATCTTTATATCCAGTCACCTTGGCTGAAGGTTTAAGCTTTGGGGGACTGATGAAAAAAGAGAACATTACTCCAAAGACTTCTCACTGGTAAGAAAAACTCCAAAGGGGAGAAATAGTAATTTGCTGATTCCATAAAATGCTTCTAATGAACTTTCAAGGAGGACTAGACCTTTGCCTGTGGGTTAAGCATTTCTTTCTGATTCCTTTGCCCATTACATGTAGGATTTAAAGACAAGAACTGGCTGACTTTTCTTGCCTCTCAGTTCAGGCCTTAGACAGGACAATTACCAAGAGCAACTTCTGAACCTCTGTTGCAAATGCACCAAATATATATATATCTATATATAGGTATATATATACGAGGTAAACCTATTTACCGAAACTTCCCCCCTGTGAATGGAGTATCCCCTGAAAACCTAGCCCATTAAAATGTTTGAATTGTGAATACTTTGGAAGCCCAGCTTCTCGCCTTGATTTTTAAAGGGAGGTATGCATTTTTTAATCAGAAAATTGGTATTTTGAAAGGAAGTTGATTTTGTAAATACCATGTGTGATATGAAAGGGATGTGTTCATAAAAAATAAAGAGGGGCAAAAAGCTTCTCCCTTCACCAAGTGCTCTCAAATAGGAAGAAAGCTATCAACAATCTTTCTGAAAGTCCAGTGTTCCTTCAGCCACTGAATTTGTTCTACATGGAGAGGAGCAGTAAATACTTGACCAATGCTTGGTACAAACCTGACAAATTCTGGGAATTTCTCTCTGTACAAAAGGACACTGTAATCTTATTCTTTTTCTGGCAGTTATTAATGAGTATGTACATATACATGGATAAAGCACTGATGAGATGCTAATCTCGAAAGAGATAAGAAAGAATTTGGAGGGTGGATTCATTTATAAGTCTGTGAGAAGTGCACATTTGTCATTGATACATATCTAATAAACTGTGTATGGATGACATATCAGTAAGTCACTCCCAATAAGGTTTTTGCAATGGTGGCATAATGCTTTAACTCATTCCCATTGTACCTTTCAGAATTTACAGCTGAGTGGATCTAACATGGGAAGCTCTCAGTAGTCAGCCTAAGTAATAAATAGAAGCTGGCTTTTTCTTGGGTATAAATACACCAGTGCAGACTTTGTAGCTATATTCTGCACAGACAGCATGTTCACAAATCAGTGTGTGCCAAGTATATCCAATTCTTATTCTGCATTATCTCCTGCTGTACAGTGTAAATAAAGCACTTAGCAAACATGCCTCTCATAGAAGACAAAACACAAACACAGTTAAAGATCTGATCAAAGTCTGAGCTACTCATGTACGATCAGATGTCAGCTCTTCAAACTGCAGGATGCAGAGGAGACACTTCCTACCCCTTCAGAAATACCTCCCTGGCTTCTTCAGAGAACTGCAGCATGTGTTACATAATGTGTTATATCATCCACTGACTCTATAGGTGCCTTTTTCATTAAAATCTCATAATTGGATCCACTTGCTGAGAGTGAATTCTGCCTGACTGTGTACTTCTGCATAGTCTGTCTGAAGGCACCTGGTTCATGACTCACTTGTGGATTCACTTTTCTCACAAGCTCTATTTTATAATGATGAATTCTAGTTCAGAAAATTCAGATTGTGTTTAGAAGACATAGGGGAATCTGATTTTTTTTTCCTGTTCTGCCTATGCAATCTGTGTTTTGTGGTTCGATGAAGGACCATTTCAGAACTGGTTACCTGTGACCAAAATAGAAGCACCAGTTTTCCTGCATACACAGCCAGGAGTAAAGATTGTTCCAAGTGTAAGAGAATCAGTCACCCCTCATTTAATTAAAAAAAAAAAAAAAAAAAAAGCCATTAACTCTGAATGAACTTATATATGCTCTCATAAACTTTAACAGATGGTCTATCATGCCTTGAGGATGGGCTTAGGACAATTTCTAAACTTCAATGGAAGACAATAGGCAGATTCATCCTCATACTATGGAACTTTGACCAGGTTCCTGGTTCTCAGACATGACAAACGTGAATTTGTTCTCACAAAGAGCCCTCAAAATGATTCCTGGAGTACTACCAGTTACTTTGAAAAGGTACACATAGTCATTATTAGAAAATATCTTTGGAAAATAATAAAAAAAAGCATTTTCACAGCACAGCACACAGGAATGTTTCTAATCTTATCAACTAACAGAAAGACAACTTCTCTATTTCATACTACTTACCTTGTAGGATGGAGAAAAGAGAGAAGGGTGACTGTTGGGATGGTCTAATTCTACCTCTCAAAGGGTTTTACTATATCACTTCTATCTCTGATCAAGAGGGATTATTAGGATTTCTTATCAGTGAATGCACAGTTCTAAACCAATACTCACAAGCATGTGAACACAGAATAAAATTCACCTTTAAAGCCCTAAAGGAGATGCAAGAGAAGGTACATTTACATTTTAAATTTTCCTTCCAAATCCAGCACAGGGTCCCTGAAGGAGTGAGGGCTATTTAAAAATTCATGTGAAGTTTTGGATCTGGAATCCCAGCATATTTCCTGTTGAGGAACTGCATACTTCACAAAATGCCATCACCACTTACCACTTTTATTATGCAGATCGTTCTCTTGAAATATGGCAGTAGATGATTTCTGCCTCATGGGATGTGCACGACTTAGACCATGCTGAATGATAATGGTTTGTGCAGAACCTTGCACTGCTACTCTCTTTACAGCATTGATTTAGGGGATAAAAGCAGAACACTTTTTTAAAAATATATATTAAAGATGACAATCAACACTTCCAGAAAAATTAGTACAGAAATTAAAAAAAATCCAATGAGTTTGCACCACAGTTATACATCAAAGTTCTACCAATGCATTATGTTTTTCTCTAGTCTTTTGAATCTCCTTGCATGCCTTCCCCCATACTCCTAAACAGAAATAGCTCCTTTCATCATGCTATTGGCATAAATAGGAGCAGGATTAATACTGGTGAAACCGTTGTATTAATTTCTGTATAAAGGCCATTTTGCTTTGTGGAAAAGGTCACCACACATAGACTGCTCTGAATACTGTATTCTATACTGCAAGCCATTAATTTGTAGATCACATCCAAAATAAGCATGAACCTACAATAGCAGTAGCACTATATGTGTCAGCCAATTTATTTTTTGAAGCAGTTGATTTGGTATGAAATTTGCACTGAGATAACAAAACATTTTCAGCAATTAAGTTACAGACAGACATAATTATTAAATGTTAGCCTGACTGTAATGATTTTGAGCCTAAAAAAAATTATTGGCTTAATCTGATGGTGGTTCTGCAAAGAAAGCTTTCCAGCTAGATAGGTATCTAGATCATGAAGTGACAGTGAGCACTCTGCCCACTGATTTCTTTTCTTATTATTATTTGAAAGAACCACCAACTGATCCATTGCTGTACCCTGTCCATTTCTCCATTCTCAGAGGAGGAATAAATGGGAATATTTGCAGAGATATTTGTACACCCGTGTGAAAAATCTTCCAGAGAGAGACTCCACAGTTCTTCTGTGTGGCCTGTCCCTGAATTATGGCAGGACTTTAGCCAAGTTTTTCGTAATGTTTAAGTTGAAGTTCTCTGGCTGCAGCAACTGATAGTAAAAATTCCTGTAACTCCTCATCTTCTGTTTCATACGGAAAAACTGAAGCAAATTACTATGTCTCAAGTCAGGTGCAGAGTATGTTTAAGAAGTTTAAGCACTTAAGAAATTATGTAAAGATATTTAAGAAGTTATGTGATTGTTGATTATGGTGTAAGAAGAACATTTAGAAGAAACATCCAGCACTAAAGCCCTGCATTTGGATTCCTCAGATGCACTGTTGATTTCCTGTGTAGCCTTGGCCAAGGCTCTTCACCTTTAAAATGTCTGATTTTTTATCAAAAAGGGACAAAGCTTTTACTGTAGCAGCCTCTCTGTTTAGTGAGAGAAGATCACAAAATATTCAGAAAGGAAGTATTTCATCCTTCTTTAAATCTCAGTACATCAGTTCCTGTAGCTCACCATTGCTAAGGACTCAGCAGCTGTCCTCGAATCTTTTTTCCCTTTTCCCTTCCTACACCTTTTTTACTGATATTTACATTATAAAACAAGGGTATTGAAACTTACAGTCAGTTCAAGACAAAATCCCTGTCTGCTTGATCAGCAATTACCTTGTTTTCAGAAGTCCTACATTAGTTTGAAATGTTATTTGAGGTTCAGTGTCTTTCAGATTAAATTGACATTTAAAAAAAGGAGAAATACTCATTCTCTCCTAACCTTTGGAAATAACACTGGGTTCAGACAGTACTATCTGCCGCCCTGCTACTTGTTTCTTATCATTTTCTA
Organism: Sylvia atricapilla; assembly: GCF_009819655.1. Classification (NCBI taxonomy): domain Eukaryota; kingdom Metazoa; phylum Chordata; class Aves; order Passeriformes; family Sylviidae; genus Sylvia; species Sylvia atricapilla. The sequence goes on from NC_089147.1 coordinate 11,281,588, forward strand.
CAGTGCTCAGGCTATTATTTTCTTTAACCTCTGATATGTGTTGTTGAGCTGGCCTGGGTGCCAAACACCAGAAGCACTTTGGTAAAAGAGCAATAGTGACCCTCCATACATTTGATCTCATTTCTTGACATTTCTGTCATCATTATTTGACTGCATGAAAGTGGTAAAAAACCCTACTAAACCCTCAGCCCCTGTGAACCTGAAGCCCTTCAAAGAGAAATAGCCTGTACACTGCTGGCAGAGAGCCTGCAAAGGACATTTATCCCAGGATCCTGCATAAATGCCAACCAGTTAATTGAATGTTCCCTGCCTGGCTTCCCTGCAGTTTGAATTTTTTTCCTCTCAAGTTTTGGTGGGTGAAGTTTTACCTCTCTTTCAACTGTTCTTTCTTTTTAGTCTGACTGGATTCATTCCATTTCTGACCAGAAAAAACATCTTTTGCCAGTTCAGAAAATTCACTAATCAGATTTTAGGCTGCCCCACAAGTCTTGCTCTTCAGTGAAGAGCAGCTTGACCCTCAATCCAGACAAAAGGAATGTTTGAGGGGAAATGCTTCTCTTTGCACTGAGGGTGTACACTCTGTGTGAAGAGGTATGAAAGCCTTCAGAACATGTCAGTTCCCCTAATTACAAGTCCCCATAACATCATTTTTTCCCCACTATGTGAAAGTATCTTCCCACCCATATCATTAGACATAAAGATCTGAATTAGATTTCCTTCATAGTGTTTATCTTCCAGTGGAGGGAATAATAAAGTGAACCACTCTATCTGAAAATGCTTGTGAAGACAAAAACCAGTTAAGCAGAGAAGTAGGTTCCTGGTGTTATTACAACCTGTCTTTACAGGACCAGAATCACAGCAAGTTACCAAGAGCCATCTGCAGTCTCCTCTTCCCATTTTTGATGTCTAATACTGAGTGATCAACCTTCAGTGAGTTTTTCCTTTTTTTGTTTTATTGAACCACTCTAACCACTGCTATTCTGAGAGACAAGACAGTTCCGAAGTCCAAGGATTAAGCTCAGTAGGAATGTGGGTAAACCTTTCGTGCAATTCAAAGGCTTCTTACTGTCAGCCCTCTACTTATTAAATCTGATTTCTTTTGCCAAAAGTAACTTGTCTAAGTTAAAGTATTGACCCTTTAAATGGAGAGGGGCTAAAGTATCTTTAAAATCCATTAGGATTCTACAATTGTCCTATGATCTCATTATAGGTCTTCACAATAATATCAGGGACAGGCTTCATTTAAAACTCCTGATATGGGCCTGCAAGTTCCTTGGAACAGAGAGTCCAAAGGCAGTAAGAACTGGGAAGTGTCAGATGCTGTTTTATGTTGGGGTACAGTGTCAGTAATGCTGTTGGTCAAATGCCTGAACTCAATGATACATTTTCCATCAAGCTGCTAGTGTAAATTGTGACTTGTGCTCTGGCAAACTTCTTTTGGAAAGATCTAGTTTTTCTAATAACTGTATTTTGACCAGGTGTTAAAGAGTTTAATTTCCTGCTGGTCTTAAACCAGCCACCACAGTAGCTTAAAAAACTTCCCTTGCTCATGTCTCCATAATCTTGTCACCTAGAAGGCAAATTAAAATGCAAGTACTGGCCAGTTGGTACATCCTCTTTGGCTCAGCTCATTGAAATCAGGAAATAAGTCCAGGTTACTCAGTGGCTGAGGATGAAAAACTCAGGTTTTCTATCTCCTTGGAGGGTAAAATTTTTATCTTCTTGCTGTGCAGCAAGTGACTACTTCGTATAGGAAGTTAAGCTGTTTCTGCTTTGTTTTGATTGTTTATCATCATTAGTTTGCTTAATGTTTCACTTCCCTTGGAATACAACGTAAAAATATGAAGGAAAATTCCTCACAAAGATGAGTATATGTCTTAGAGTGGTTGCCTTGTAGTCATAGCTGACTGCTGGAAGCGTTGAACCTGAGTTCGTGGCCCCCATGAGCAGTGAAAAATACAGGAAATGTGTCAGTAAGGAGAGTGGTTTTCACTGTTTTCCTGTGTCTGAAAATATTTGAAAGCTGGGAGCCAAACCTGGTTTTTTTCCTAATGTTTTACAAGGTTACAATTATGAAATAAGTAACACTTTCTATCTGTATCTTTTCATTTATGAGTTCATTTCAATAACACAATCTTTATAGTAGTAAAAGCAGCAGAAACAAAAACAATGCTGCAATTGGAGGTAAGTCTATTTTATTACTTTTTTTTTTTTTCTTTAAGCTCTTAAGTTACCCCAGGAAACTTTACCAGGCTAAATATTTACTTTTACATACTTTTCTAATGAGTTATTTTCATTCTTTCTGACATTTTCTATGGAAATTATTAAATTCATTAATCAGAGCTTGAACACTTTTTTCAACACACTTGCATTTCTAATAGAGGCATAGATACATTTGGTTAATGTCCTATTGTTTTTTTAATGATTGATTTGTTAGCAGAGAATAGCTTAATTAACCAAGGTGCTCTTCCTAAGGAAGGCTGGGTATTTTCAGGGAAGAACAGATTCAAATTAAGACGCTCTAGTATGGAATATAATGGGGCCAAAAGACTAACAGGGTATGAGCAAGAGAAAAACTGGACAAGAGGAGAAAAGAATATTGCATCATCTAATGTCAATTACTGCACTTCACACTGACTTTTACCCAATTATTTTTATCTTCAGCTTAGCTTGCATGGATACTCATAGAATGGCACATGGCCTGGATCAGAGAGAATTTTTAGGGTCACTTTTCATCACAGTGTGTCCATTCCTGTCTTTGAAATGGCCCACAAGGTGAAGAAAATTAAGACATCTGCAATGCTATAGACTAACCTGTAGCATGACCTGCTAATTAACTTTGGATATGAGCTCAGGAAAATGAAGACCCCAAGACTCCAAGTTTTATTTTGAAACAGGCAGGCAAATCATGGGGCCTTACAGCAATTGCATATTGCTGGATCCCAGGTATCCTCAATACTCTTTTACACATGGATTTTTTTGAAGCACAGCCTGAGGGAAAAATATTTCCACATGTTCACATTACCCACATGCTCAATAAATCCATCTCAGCTGTGGCTCTTGTTCATGGCCTGGGGCATTGCTGGGGCAGAAAGCTGAGGCTTCCTTCTCCAGCCTCCCATCACCACAGCCCTCTGCAAGACTTCCATTCCTATGCCCCAATAAAGTGCATCTATAACAAGGCATCCTCTCCTTCCCATGCTGAGTTGATAGAAAAGCACACCTTTCTTTCCACCAGTGATCCAGTGCTCCTAGGGCTGGTATAAACTGCTGCAATCAAACCCTAGCTGCAGACCAGCCTCTCACATCCCAGGTGCTTGGTGGGCCTATTGAGTGCCCCTGTGTGAGTCTTCAGTAAGAACATGACAGAGAACTCAGATCCCCACTGGTATCTCCAGCTTCTGGTCATTCTCTGTCCACGACATCACTGTCGCAATGTGATTTAGACCTCTTAAGGATGGATCATCCTATAATGGAAATGCAGCATTTTATGTCCATTTATCTTTTAAAATAAGATATCTGAGATATCAGTACAGTGAATCCTTCAAGTGCTGCTGAATCTTTGAGTCCATCAAGCATTTTTCATAAAGATTTTTGGGAGATGCCTCTCACAGTAGAAGACTCCACCACTTCTGAAAAGCAGTAACCAGCTGGCACTGATTAAGCTTCATTGTACTGAGGTTTGTATGTTAGTTTGAGGGATTTTTGGTATGTTATTTTTGTGTTTGTTTTTTTTTTTGTTTGTTTTGTTTTGTTTTTTTTTTGGGTGGGGGGGAGGGGGTTGTTTGTTTAATTGTTTTTATCTTCATTTTTGTTTTGTTCTGTTTTTCTTTGTTTGCTTAGGTAGTATGGGTATTTTTGCATATCTCTGTCTGAACTACATGAAATATTGGAGAGGGATTTTTCTCAGAAAATGTAGGTTCAGCCCTTTAGCACTAAAGATTTGTGACCTTGCACATGAGGCCTGGATGAGGCTTTGTTGTTTGACTGAAATGAAGCATCCTCAGTCTTAAAACTGAAGTACATTTCAGAAAGAGTTTGAAAATCAAACTTCCTAAACACTGTCAGTAAGTTGGTTAATATGTTAATTGGGCCCTGAATATAATCCCAAGAGAAAAAGTAGTTTGTGATTATTTTAGTAGACTGTTATTCAGCTCCATCTCCAAACAGAGCAAACACATACACAGAAATGGATGGTATAGGATATTCTTAGTTTCATTTTGTTCCCATAGCAATAATGACATCCCATTTCATTAAGATGTGTCTAGCATTGCTTATGAGCTAATAATTTCCTAGCAATAATTCAAACCACATCCTTCATTATCCAGAGGTGTTCTGACAACAATAAACTACTCATTTTTTAAAGCAAACCAAGTCAGGATTGCTATTAGCATTTTAAGGAAGATATCCATCTACTGCTGCTAAGTGAAGCAGTCATGTGGAAGGAGACTAGCCAAGTGAATTAAGATGTCCATGCCTTTGGAATTTGCCAGGAGGATGGTAAGATACAGTAATTACTGTGGCAATATTATATTGTGCAAGAGATAGGAAAATGAAGGAAGTGTTAAAAGTGTAGTTTATTTTTTGATCCTGTCATAAAAGTAATTGACTTTAATTATCATAATAAATGTTCTAGCTGTTTCAGATAATTACATTCAGTGCCTTCCATATAGTCTAAATTTATGAGGGTGTTTGGGTCAGCACACCAGCACAGCTTACAGCTATATATGAAAAGTGGATTCTGCTGAGAGTGCTCTCTTAGAGGTGTTCCCTTCTGAAAATATTCTCCCTTTTTAAGTAAAACATTCCTTGAACTCATTGCAATTGCACCACAGGAAACAAAAATGTTTCTGCTCTCTATGTATCCTGTATAGGACTATGTGTGCTGCAGGTGTAACTTAACTAGGCTCGGAGTACTCAATGGATGAGAACATAGTGTATTTCTTTGTCACTCGAAAAGTTGTGGTGAATCACAGCAAAGTTTTTCTTTGGCCTGCTTTATGTTCAGTTGGCCAGATGAAAAGGATCCAAAGAGGACAGGCACGATCAGGACATGCCATTCTTAAGACTTGAAAGCCAAGATTTAATAAATGTTGCTTTAATACCTATTTTACTTGCTGGCACATATGAAAGTCGAAGAGTTTTCACAGTTCTTTCAAAGGTGAATACAGTCTCTTTATTCAGGTGATTTTGTTAAAACTGCTCCAAAAGACCTCTGCATCCTCAGTAGGATTTCAGTTTGCCCTACTATTCTTTCTTGTACAATGCAGAGAGAGACACACGTGTAGACCCCACCTGGAAAACTCCACCTGCACCCAGCCCCTGGAACATGAGGTGTGTGAACATCCCTGCCCTGCTGCCCTCCTGCCCTGCCAGTGCCTGGCACAGACCCCTGCACAGCTCGGCAGCCCTGCTCTGACAAACCCTGACTGCTTTGGTGTGATCGGTCCTAAACCGGGTTACAGGCTGAGCACAGAAGCTCCTTGTCCTGGGCAGTGCCTTCATTCCTGGGAATTCCTGCCTATCCTCCTCAACTCATAGAGTCACAGAACCAGGGAATATGCTGGGTTGGAAGGGCCCCACAAGGATCATCGAGTCCAGCTCCTGGCCCCACACAGCACCATCCCCCAGCATTGTCCAAACACTTCTTGAACTCTCAGGCTGGTGCTGTGCCCACTGCCCTGGGGAGCTGTTCCAGTGCCCAACCAGCCTTTGGGGAAAAAACCTTTTTATAATGTCCAACCTGAACCTCCCCTGACACAGCTTCAGGCCATTCCCTTGGGTTCTGTCAGTGTCACCACAGAGCAGAGATCAGTGTCTGCCCCTCCTCTTCCCCTCATGAGGAAGCTGTGGGATGCTGTGGGTTCTCCCCCCAGTCTCCTCTTCTCCAGGCTGAACAGACCAGGTGTGTAACAAAGGGCCCCAGTTTAATAGGAGGCTGGACAGAGCAAACGACATGTCGAGCCAATGTGGTTATCATGTCGTTCTCCCCTTTATTGTTTACAGCAGTGACTTTTATACATTCACAACTTAGTTGACATTGCAGGTCACACAAAGTATGCAAACAATCTTGCAATAAGGTGGTTAAAGTATCAGAGCTACAATTTTGCATATCAAACCTCATTATTGCCCAGAACACCTTAGTATAAGCTGTGAGTTTTTCTGGTACCTGTGAATTTCTAGGTGTGTCACTGCGGCCTGCAGGCCCCATGGGCTCAGGGGCCCAGAGGCTCTGCAGGCCAAAGGGCCCAGTCTGGAATTGCTCACCCTCAATCAATCCAAATATAAATCCCAACACAGGTCACCTCAGCCACTCCTCACAGAGCTTCTCCTCCAGCCCCTTCACCATCCTTGTGACCCTCCTTTGGATGGTCTACACTGGTTTAATGTCTTACTTATATTGTGGCCTCTGAAGCTGCCCCAGCACTCGAGGTGTGGTTTCCCCAGAGCAGAGCAGGACAATCCCCTCCTTTGCCCAGCAGGTAATGCTGTGCCTGATGAACACCGAATTTTATAAAATTATTATACCCAGAGCAATATTACAGTGGGGTGTAAATGCCTTGTTCAGCTTTTTTAATAAAAATGTTCTACATTTATGCATAATAAACTCCAGTAACTACACGGGTTTCTCCATCCAGCCTTCAACGTGTCAGTCAAAGAGGATATTTGGAAGTGTAGATTTAAGTGCTCCACCTCACAAATGTAGAATTTAGGTGCTCTCTATTTGCTGCACTGTGTTGTGACATATGAAAGGTGTCACATATTGCAATAATAGCAATTGATCTACTATCAAAAAAACCAAACCAGCCAAGAATGAATAAAAGATTTATATATTACTTAAAACAGTATAGAAGTGTATGTAGCTCTCAGGATGTTAGGTTACCATCTAATCTGAAAGGTATGGCTGGATCTGGATTTACTGAAGTGCGGAACAATTTCATTAAATCATTGTGCTTTCCCTGTACCTTAGATCAAGTAACCTGATACCAGCCTTCAGGATGTTACATCAGCATTAGCAGTGAGGAAGGAATTTTTACTGTCATGCAGATTGCTGCCTACTGCCCTGACACATCCTACATAACAGGGTAGGACGATCTGATTGGACTGTGTCAAGTGGTTCAAATTCAGCAATTTAATATCTACTTGAAAGAAGTGAAAAAGTAGTATAAACCACTGAAAGTAAAACCAACTATGTGTTTATGATTTACATCTTCTCCTGAGATCCATGTATAAGGCACAATTTAAAATAAAATATTTATTTAATCTCTGGATTTAAGATGCAGAAAATGTGCTTTTCTGAAATACCATACATCTTCTTTTATTTCTTTTAAGAATTGAATATTCAATATGATCCACTTCAAGACAACCAAAACTATTTATTAATATATGCAGAATTTGGAAAAGTTTCAGTTCATGTTAGTATATTTCTCATTCATATTTTCACTATTTTCAAAATAAAAATTTAAATCACTTTGAAATTTATCTTTGTTTAGAAATCACCATGCATTTTTGAAAGCATTGTCATTCCCTATTAAAATTGGAATGTGCCCACTAGAGTTAATTAGACATAAATAATGAACATAGTTGTTAAAAACCCCAAGGTGTTTATCTTAGTTTTAAATTAGCACAAAACTGATTCATATAGGTGGAGCAAGAGAGAAGGCTGCTAAGTGATCAGAAGACTTTCTCTTAAATTTTCATTATATTTACTTGTGAACAGTTCACATGATATTATCACCATTGTGATAAGAAATGAAGATACATTTTCTAAATGTGGAGTCTTCCTATACATATTCCAGCTCTTTAGCGTAAATGTCACCCACCTAGGTGTGAGTGAAATTTTGGAGATCAAGGTTTCAGTTTAAAGATGTTGGATGATTTTGTTTTGGGAAAGATCGACATCATCAAAAACAGATCCGGGAGAATGATTTCCAAGGAAAAAACATCTAGGGAGCTTCTGCTCAACAGCCAGTCTGAAACAAGCTGAGAGAAGAATGATCCTATTCTATCATTTATCCCTTCATCCACATAGTCTCTCGTGACCTTCCATTTTAACTGACTTGTATTTTACAAAGGACTTGGACTTGTCCTTGTGGGTCTCTTTCAACTCAGCATATTCTGTGATTCTGTAAAATAGACTATAAAGCTATAAACACAAATCAATTTTTGCTAAATTTGTGCTGTAGTCTGTAACATGACCAAATCAGAGCTGATGAAAAGTGGTAGGGTTTTTTTCTGAAAGGTGGGAGATAAAGGAACAAATCAGGTGGGAGCCAAAACTTCATGCACCATCTGCATTCCATCAGGCAGCTGAAGAAGAGAAGTGAGATGGAAACATACTTTTCAAAGAGTGGAGGAGATTCTTCCCTTGTTGTATATATGGGCAGATATTGTTCTATGTAAGCATTTTTAGTAAACTTGGGTGGTTCTTCTGGAGAATTAATACATGTTGGCGACAGTATATCTCTCTGAGATAGCAGGAACAAGCTTGATCATGTATCAAATCAGATTCCCATTCCTCCTTCATTACCAGGTAGGAATAGCAGCCTTTAACCTCTCCAAGCTCACAGGTATTTCCCTCATTTAGAACTCAGAGAACTGAGATATATGTGTGCCTCTTCAGAAAAATTCACCTCCATTATTAATAACAGATCTTGGTTTGAAATTTGAGTTAAAGCACCATTCCTCAAGAGGCTCAGGTTTCATATTCTTTCCATGGTCTGTATTATATTACTACCTGATAACACATGAAAGTGGGAAGAACTTAACAAGGGAGCCAGAAAGGGGCAGAATATAAGAGAATATAAGGTGTTTTTTTCACAGCCTTTTTAAAGTATAACAAAAGTTTGTCTATGGCTCTATTCTCCTCTGTGAGATTTTTGCATAACAAGCTTTAGGAGCTGTCTCATTATCTCCTGTGGCAGTCAGTGCCAGCCATCTCCACCTGGGCATTTGAATGGGTCTGAAGCAAGGTGATGCCTTTATAATGATGCCATCTGATCAGTGGCTTTAGCAAAAGCAAGAAAACTGGGAATTTTCTTGGTGCCTCTATATTTTTAGGATTGCAATCTCACGTCCATTAAGATTGATATGGTGATTAGCATAATTAAGTCAGCTGGCCTTGGAGCTTTCCTTTGCAAAGTCACAATTACTGATGTTGTTTTCATCCTTTCTTGTCTTCTCAGAGACATCTATTTTGCTTCAAAGGGAAAGGTGATTTTTTACCCCAGAGCAATTTGGCTTTGCATCAAGCTCTTCAAAATTTTGTCTCAGGACTCTCTATAACATCACAGTAACTTGAGATGGAAAAGAACAAATACATAATCTGGACCCAGCACACAGCTAGAGGCAATGCATAATTGTTTTAGACAACAGACTTGTCTATAGTTCCTACCCAGGTTGGTCTCAATTGACCTTTCATTTAAAGAATCATCACACAGTCCTCTGACATGCTAGAAACTGAGCTTGAACTTTCTTTCACTTTTTATTCCCATATTTCTCTAATTTCTTAACAAAGATAAAAGAAATATAATGATGGTTTCAATATGTTATGCTGATTCTTATTGAAACAAGAACAGCAACACTGTTTCCCCTGAAAAGATTTTATTTTTCCCCAGAGGTGCTTTCTTTGCTGTTTCCAAGCAAGGTCCTTGCTTTGGTCCCCAGTTCAAAATGTCAGTGTAGATCCCCCTGGGAGAAACGGTATCTTTGGTGTTACAGAAAGAGCACAACCTTCTTAAGATCTTACAAGTGTTCTGTAGTGGAGCAGGAAATTGGAGCTGTGTTTCCAATGACCGAGAGGGCACGTTTGGCTGTTGGACCAGGCTTTGCCTCTGAGATGATTGCTGTTGGAAAAGCAATGTGCCTCAAAGGGCACATCAGCCAGAAACCTTTTAACCTTTACCGTACAGGACAAAGGAATCTCTTCAACCTTTCTCTTACCTTGCTGTATTTTCCTGATAGGATAAAACAGTGACATCAATGAAGCTATTGGAAGAGTGAGGAGCCACATGCAGTTTAAGAGGTGTTATTTAATGCTGATTCTCTATAAGTCTATGCCATTTATAATACACATTGTTATGAGCGTATTAGAAATTCAATTAGTATTTGTTACTAATGCTTCCATGTCATAATTGCTTAACCTTATTACTGAAGTACAATCACTTATTAAAACCTTGCTCAGTCATTTGTCAGCTCTTTATGAACAATTTATAAATGGAACCTGACTCTGCAAACTGACCTCTCTCGTGTCCAATAATATTGCTCCTCTGACTTCTAGGTGAATTCCTCTGCTTTGCATGCTCACAGCCTACGATTTGATTGCTAAAAATAGTGAACCCACTCCCATACTTTCTTTCTTCAGGTTTATCCCTACATGACCACATTTGGGCAACAGGGAGCTCTCAGGAGCAGAGCTGAAGAGAAGCCCGCTAATACTTTACAAGACAAACACAAGACACAGCTGGGCTCTTTGAGCTTTTTTTTACCAAAGTGTGTTCTGGAATTAACAGGGAGGAACTTCACTTCTTGTGTGGGCACAACTTGACAGACAAAATCCAGAAAAATTTCTCTCTTCATTTGCATGCAACAGAAATAAGATCACATTTTTGTGAAGCTCCTTTCTGTCTCCTCAAAGTTGTTCTCTTGCCATTTGAGGCAAAAGGATCAGTGCCCTCATGTGCACTATGTGAGAGACTGTCTCTGTCCAATTTTCCCCTCCTATGCAAACACTTCCAGCACAGTTCTGAACTGATCAGAACTCAGAGTCTCTTATCTAAGCAGATTTTGCCCCTCAGCCTGAGCAGGACCATCGACAGCCATTGATGGCCATTGTCAAAGGTTTTGAAGATCATGAGCAAATATTGCTTTTCCTTTATGATGTGAAAATTAGTTGTGGTGAAGAAACAGATCCTTTGCATCTCAGTGTAACCATCACACAAGGCTATTACCTGAGGATCTGAGCTCATACCACTTTTATACTGGTGTTGAATATAAGGTGCAAATGTTAACATGGAATACAAAGGTAATAGAATTAAAGAAATAATTGTGTAAAGAGAGAAAATACTAAAGTTGTCAATTAAAGATGTTGTCAAAATGTAGGATTACTGAAAAGTAAAAGTGAATTAAGACCGGAAGTGAGGAAGGCTGACGATATAAGGCTGGGCTGTCACAGAAGCAGAGTGAAAATCTGTAGGGGGCTGGCTGTTTAGGGACTCAGCCTTTTAAGAAGCGTATAACCTGAGAGTGTGGGACATCAATACATTTTAAGGAGAATATGTGTTAGGTATTTGTGGTGTGACTCCACATCGTTTGGGGCTTATGCTAGTAGGTATGGAACATATTTGGGTCAGACGTTCTATTTAGTTGTTTTCTTGGGGAAATGAGTTTGGATGCATGGAGCCAGTGCAGAGATGTGAATCAAGACAAAGTGAAGACTTGTGAATTTTTGATACATATACATATATATGTGTGTGTCCACATGTACTGTGTGTATAAGGAAGGATACAAATATGACTGCAACTATGAAGGTCTATATAAAATATGCATAAGTATGTTAGGTTTCTTTCTAGCCAAATTGCTAATAAAAACATACATCTTCTTCTTTAAAGGTCTAGAATCATCTCCTCAATTGCTTTGGATGTCAAGCTCATTTAATTAAACTCATGCTTAGAGCCAGAAATGCACATGAACCAGAAAAGAGGGAGGTAGTGGGAGAGATTGTAAAATTACTTGGCTTCTCCAAGAAGCCATTAGTTGGCTTCAGAGACCTGAGAGATGATAGGATTTAATCAAGTCCTAATTGTCTTGAATTTGAGGGTTATAAAGGATGGTGAAGGCCTCTGTATAGATTGGAAAAGTGAAGTCAAATGTTTTATCTATCTATCATTAAGAGAGAAGAGATTGGAGTTGATTGCTAGGAATTACAGAAGTGCTGGCAGTCAATATTACTTTCATTCCAAACTTATATTGATGTCTTGACTTCTGGGATGTTTGGGTCATTGCAATTGGGTTTTTGGCTAAGCAAAAGCAAAATCATATAATGATCAATGTGTGGATGAAAAATGGAATAAAAGATGTCCACAGTGAGGAGAGTATGGCAGATGGAACTCAGTAAGGAGAGGGTGAAATGAAATCATAGAAAGATGAAATGCACCCCAGCAAGCTGAATTTCCTCTGAAATGCCAGTATCTTTATGAGACTTCAGTGTACCAAAAAAGAAACTGAGTTCAGCCAGAGAGCTGTCAGCAAAGGTTTTTATTAAAACACAAGAATTTTTAAAGCTAGAGTAAGAATTAGATTGACATTCTGTTTATTGCTACATAAGAAATACCAACAGTTTTTATGGCAGAATATTGGACAGACAGGTGCAGCAAGGCATTTTTGTACTGAGCTGATTTCTGACAAGAAAAGCAGATTTTCTGGGCTGTCTTCAGCCAACTTTGATAATTGTTCACCCTGATTATAAAACTTCCAAACCTAATACATGACATACAACCTGTAATTCTCTATTTCCCTCTCTCATTTTGAAATAAAAATAAGCATTAAAGGCAAACACGATGTTTCTTGACAAAACTGCCCATTGGACCTCCATGGTGAGCAGAGATCATGGCAAATCCTGTCCCTGACACCCCCTTGGAGAAATCTGCTGGACCACTCCATGAATAACCAGGGCTCTCAGACATCATCTGCCTGATTCCCCTCATTTTCTTCCCCTGCCTAAAACAAGCTTGTACCCCTAGAATACAGGCTAGTAATTTCCCCTAAAATTGAGCTCCTCTACCTTTTTTTTTTTTTTTTAATTTAATTTTATTTTTTTTATTTTTTTAAGGCCTACTTAGCTTGAGAGTACAAATTAGTTATAAAGAAATTTTCAAACTGAAGTTGCCCTAAATCTATAGGTGCTGCCATTTCACTGGCAGGAATGAAGAAGTGTGAATTTATTCCACCTCAATGTCCAGATTATGAAAGATCTGAAATGGTCTCCAGTTGTTTTTTGTGGTATATTTCACTTGTACATTCCCCATGATGACAGTTTGTATGTACACAGTCCCTAGCACAAACAATTCCTCTTGGTTGTTTAATACAGATCTTTTGAAAGCTGATCTAATAAGAAATAAAGAGGGAAACAATATGTTCTGAGTCCCCAAAGTGTGCTGTGATGGTAACAAATGCCCAGATAGTGTGGTATTTTTAGCTGATAGAAAGGGTTTTCTGTCCCCTAAGCAGATAAAGGGTGATTTTACTTTTTTCTCCTCTTTGGATGAATGTTAGTGGATTTTTAGAATGGTGAGGAATGGATTCAAACATAGAGGGACAGAGCCAAGTTGTGTATCTCAGCCAGACTTATCAACCTGTGAGTCCAAGAGCAGCTGAAAATGAAAAAGTTGAATCATCTGAAAACCCAAATTTGAAGCTTTGAACACCAATCATGGTTGACCATTAAAAAATATGGGAATATTCTCTTGCTAACCTGGACCACTACTTTGTATAGCTGTATCATGCAGAGGGTAAAGAGTCTGTATTTCCATACTGATCCTGAGTAGGATAAATCTAATATTTGTGTAATGAGTGTCTCAACCATTTAAGCCAAATATTTGACATGATGAGACCTCAGAAAGATGAGAGGAGGGAGAGCTGGAGACAGTAGACTTGGCGCCTTTCATAGTTGAGTTTCAAATCACAGACTGACTTTGTATGTAGGGCATTGAAGTTCCCAAAACACTTTCTTAGGATTTTTGTGCTAGGTTTAGCAGTTAGAATATAGAGAGAGGTGCAGCATGGAGAGGAGAGAATTTTTCTTAACAAGTGTTAAATGACTGCCTTCCCCATTTTCCTCTCTAGAACACAAGCCATTTGCCTTAATGCTTCTTTAACAGATGCTATTAGAGAGCAGCAATAGCAGTCTCACTGAAGCCCAGCAAATCTCTAACCCATCTGTTTGCAGGAGCAAAGCCCCTGCCCTGGCCAGCAGGATGAAGAGAGCAGTGCAGACGGTCTGCAGAAGCACCACAAGGGAAACCTCTAGCCCAGAGCTGACCTGCAGCAGAGAGAACTGCAAACGATAAGATGGATCAGCAGATGCATAGTTAGCAACTTTTCAATAATTTATGTTTGCTTTCTCCCCTCTCCTAGTTAACATTCCTTTTCACAAGTGTTCTTCGTTCCTGTCTTTGTTACGGTATGTGCCTGTGGTTTAGCCACTCTGTATCCAAATTATCGAAACCACCCAAACCAAAGGCACCTTCTGCTCAGTATCCTGTTCCTGACAGTGCTCAAAAGTAGAACCTGAAGGAAAGTTTATTGTGACTAAGTTTAGTTTTGTGACACAATGTCTTACTTTCACGTTATCATTAGTTGATCAACATCCAATAAACATTTTCACTTATTGTAGTGCAGTTAAATTCTTAAAAGTATAAGCAACCTCCATGAAAGAACTGTCTTTTATAAGGCCCTAGAGGTATGTTAAGGTATCTGCAGGCAGCTGACAGGAGGTAACTTGCTGTGCTGTCATAAAATGAACATCAGGGCTGCAGTTAGATACCATTTTAAATACTAATGTTCAAGACTAGAGTTGAAAGACAATATTATGGAATAAAATTCTTCCCCCAATCTATTCATTTTTTATTACAGCAGATGCAATAGCACAGCTGGGACCATAATAAGTAGCCAGATGAAGATGAAAAATGTTTTACTGGAAGAGTCCTTTTACCTACAGTGTCAGGAAGTGATGACTGCATTCATGGATCTTCCCCTGCCACAGAAAGGTTTTCTTAAACTACCACCCTAATGAGTGCTAAATTTCTGAAATTTTGGGGAAATGCTGAGTTCAGGATCGTTTAGATCCAAATTTTGCTGTGATGCAGCTAGACAGAGGCATGTAATTCAGGAGTAATTTTCATTTCAGGACCTGATCATCAGGAAGCATTGACATAATTACATAGCCTGGCTTCGTTTTCTCTCCTCAGTTTTATTTATATTGCTAGTTAATGCATTGGTAGCTGCTTTTTAGTTCATTTCTGTGCGCAGTGAAATACTCACAGGTGGACAGAAACCCCTTTGCTTATGCCAAACATTCTTCTGTGTGATTGACTTTGGACAGATTTCAGTCTGAATAAAAACTTAGAGGGAGCTGATCGTAAGTTTGTGGGCCAACAGATTTCCAAACTGGGGAGTAGAACACAGACCTACCACTGCCTTTATTTGTGCTTAGTGCCTTCCTGAGCATGCTGCAGTTTCTTTAAATATGTTTGGCAACACACAGCCATCCAGAAGACCTGGGTTGCTGAAGCAACTTGTAACAATTCATAGCAGTTAAATGGCCATGGGGTGAGTGAAAAAGATCAAACTGCCTTTAAACTACACTGATAGAGATGAGAAATGATATTACCAAGCAGGGATGTTCTTTCTTGTTTCCAGGAATTTTCTGCTCCTGGGTTTGTTGCTGCAGACCTATCAGGCCAGATTCTAATTTTTGTTTGAATGGCAAAGAAAAAATGTGAGAAAGAGATCAGAAGCTGGTGATGTGGACTGTTTATTTGAAAATATTTATTCCATTATTTTCCTCCATTTTAGGCAGCAAGTTAATTTAGCCATCAAATTTTTAATAGGCTTTATGGAAACTGGACACTGAAACCCAACTGCACACCAGGGGAGCAGGTTTTCTAAATACCTTGCAGCTTGTCTGGGCCAGGGCCAGCAGAATGGCTGCTTTGGATTAAGAAAGAGCAGTTCATTAGCTGAGGCAAATTAGACCTCTACATTGGCCATTCAAATGTTGAAATGTGTAGTTCCAACATCCCTTCTGTTGAATAAGGGCCTGAAGTTGGATTCCTCTTAAAAATTTGTGTGTTTTAAAAGCATAGAAGACTGCAATGTCTACTATATGTAAAACAGGCATTTTAATTTTATGTGGAAAACATTTTGCTGATTCTAGTTCTTATGACTGTATAATTTCCTCAGCACTTAGTTTTGATTTAGAGACTCGCAGTACAGGAAAAGCTGCTGTATTTCCTCTGACAATTGATCTACATATTAATCATCTTCACTGTAAAAACGAGTAATTTAATCCTAGGATAGGCTTCTGCAAACTGGATCTACCAAGTGGATCTCATTGTGCATTTCTGCAATAGATGGGTCTCTTCTAGATCCTTTGAGTACTGGAACTTCTCATCCCTGCACATGTGAAAGACCACATCTCATGTCACAGTCACAACAGGGGCTGCTCAGAAGGTTTAGAGTCCCAGGAGCAGGGGCATTTCATGGAACTGATGCATTGTCAAGTTTCCTAGGTGGCATTTTCCAAGTGCCAGGTCCAGTAGATGAGTAGGATTTTTTTGTTGTTTGTTTGTTGCATACTGTTATAAGTGCAATTGATGTGCTTGCTTTAAGCTCTTTCCTGAAGTACTGCTCTGATTAAAGAAAAAGAAAAGAAAAGAAAAAAGAAACAACTGCAGAGAAAGTCATTGCTTTAATGTGCTAAATGAACTTTTCTGAGTCAACTGAAGTTGCCGAGATTCCCATGTCTCTATCAGAAAAATGCAGCTAAATTTGGCAAATCAAAACACTGAGAGAGCTCACTTGTTTCAAGGAATCAAAGCTTCTGACAGATACATAATATGTAGTGTTCAATTCTGGCAGACGTTTGAGGCAAACCCCTCATTGTTCAGTCTTGACAGATATATGAGCTATTCTACTACAACTTTACAAAAGAAAAAAACAAAATGCCAGTACAGACTCTTCCCAGATTCTGAAATTACCTTTTATTTAAGAGAATGCTTTCCAGGCTTGTCTCAAACATCTCCTAGCTTCCACAGGAAATTCACAGGTCTGGCTAGGAGACTGCTATGCTGGTCTTTCCATGAATTTTCTGCCTTAATGCATGGAGAGGTGAAAATCTTGCTGGAATTGCCAGGCAAGCATTCAGGCCTGGAAAGTTTTGAGGGACATTCTTAAACACAAGTTCAATTGATTCTCGTAAAAATATCCAGTCTTATACAAATTAGATTTGAACATGTAAAACTGTGGAAATGTGTTCATTAAAGCAAATTTCAGAGCTCTTGCAATTTTCATATTTTAATATACCCACCTTTATTCTGAGCTTGAAATAAAGCTGGTCCTCCTCCAGCAGATGGATCCATGCACCTACAGAACTCTGTAAAAGTTCTGCTACTGACTTGAATTTCATAGCTTTACTTTACATTTAAAAGAAGATGCCAAAATTCAGATTCAGCCTTTAAGCTGAATTCCCGCCTGAACTGGTGCACTGAATGTGTAGGACAGTAGATCTGCAATTCATGACCTCATTGTCTAAATCTATTCCCTAATTTAAAACACGAACTTTACCATGTCACAATCTACACTGATAGAAAATGATGAGTGGTTTTTTAGTTAATTACCTGTCAACCCTTTTGAAAGAGTAACAGAGGATCCATGTTTAAAGTATATTAAATGATTTGGTCACCTCTGTTAATTGGGTCCCTCAGCTGGAAAATCTTTCATCCTATGGTGCAAACTCCCTTTTAAACAGAGCCATCTGCACCATTCATTTTGTTGACAAGAGGAAAGGGCTCATCTTTCATGATGACTTGCTGCTGTGGTAGCCATTTTCAGCAGGACACTCCCATTTTTCTTGAGACGTTTCTTTTCTATCTTTAGCAGTGCAGCCAAGGCCCAGGACCATTTACCTCCCTGAGCTGCTTTCCTTCTTGGTAAGAGGACATCAGTAATCGACCAACCCTGGAATTTTTTGTCTCCCACCTTGCTGAGTCCTTGGTTACTAAATGGAGAGTTATGAAAAATGTCTACTTACTGACACCATACAATTCACCACACTCCTCATGCCAGGCCCTTTCCATGGGAAAGGGAGGGAGAAGCTATGAGATCAGAGAAGTGGAAGCACTGTGACAGTGAGAAATAAGTGGTTTTCAGGACTGCTGTAGCCGCTCCTATTAGAACACATTGTCTGCTGCAGAAGCCTGGGTAGGCAATAAAACCATTTCATTTTCAAGTATCACGATAATGGAGTATTGTCAGAGGACTGAACTTGTGTCTTTAAGATAAGCGGTGCATGCTGACACAAGTTGAAGTAATGTCCAAGTGTTCATAAGCTGTTCCTTTGTATGGGTGCTCACAGCTTGTTTCTAAGTCACTAGAAAGAGGAAAGGGTGAAGCGATCATGCAGGACTTTGCACCATCCTTCCTACTCATCCTTTCTTTCAACTCCCAGTCTCTATCCTGTGACTGAATTCATCCTTCCTTTGCTTTTGGCCTCTCTCTGATACATTCTTTAAACCATTCCCTAAGCTGACTCAAACCGTCTTCCTACCTGTAGCCCAATCTCTGATGTATTTCTCTTGCTTTTCAGTTCTGCAAGAGATTCAAGTTGAAGTCTACTCAGGAGGGTTCTGACTTAGTGGCTGCAATTCCAGCTGTTCCCTCAGCCCTTCCATGGTCCTGAGACTGGAAGAACTTTTTGGTGCATATCAGGATTAAGATTGTCTTCCAGGATAAGTTAATACTGAAATCAACCAGGTCTCTGAGAACCCATTAATACTGCTCTGGCAAGGAGAAAATATTTAACTGTCAAAACAGATACTTAAGTAGACGGGTAAATAAAATACTGGGGAATACACATTGAAAAATGAGTTGTCAAAGCTTTTAGAAAGACAAATCTGATTGGAGGAAATCAGGAAAACAAGAGGTGACTGGTTTAAAGGGTCATGGCAGATATCTGCAAAGGATGGGGGAAAAGTGTTAGAGGCCTAGCCTCTAACCTAGTCAACCTTCTTACTGTTTCACTTCTTCCCTGTTTCTACAATCATAGAATCAAATAGAATCCTTAAGGTTGGGAAAAAAGGTCTAAAATTGTCAAGTCCAACCATTAAGGCAGTATCACCAGGTTCTGCACTAAACCATGTTCCCAAGTGTCACATGCCCATGCCTTTTGTGCACTTCCAGGGACAGTGATTCCACCACTTCCCTGGGCAGCCTGCTCCAAAGCCTGACCACCCTTTTAGTGAAGAATTTTTTCCTAATATTGGTTCTAAGTGTTCCCTGGTATAACTTTAGGCTGTTTGATCTGGTCCTATCACTTGTTATTTGGGAGAAGAGACTGACTTCCACCTGGCTACTCCCTCCTTTTACGGAGTTGTAGAGTGATAAGGTCACCCTTGAGCCTCCTTTACCTCTAAACAACCCTAGGCTAAACAACCTCAGCTCCTCCAGGTGCACCTTATCAGACTTGTGCTCCAGCGCTTTCACAACACATGTTCAGTGCACGCATGTACCTCTCTGACCTGGATAAGACAGCACTGGAACGAGCAAAATGGCCTCAAAAATGCTCCATTCCAGCCTTGCTTCTGCAGCTGAAGGCAATCAGCATTCAGGGGAGCCACGTCTGCTTCTGCCAAACCTGACCCTGTTTAATTTACACAGCTACGAAGATCTAATGAGACATTTCAGAAAGTCACTAATACCATGGGGTATTGCTGTTGTCACAAGGCATTTTGATTTGCTAACATGAAATGGGAGTGCAGATTAGCGTCCTGCGCACCCCGTTAACATCTGAATGGGATAAGAGAGACGGGTTCAGGTGGTCACCAGGGACTCCTGTCCTGGCCCTGACTCTGCTGTCCAAGTTAATTGCTGCAGACAGGCTGGAAATCCAAGAGCGTGTTTGTAGCTCTCTAATAAACCACTTTGAGTTTGAAACAATGGTTAAAAAGAAATCCAAGGTTTTTCTTAAAAAATCAAAAACAGCAGTGACCCTGTTTAAATGTTGAGTTTCAGTACTTAACTGTGGTGATTTCTTCATCATAAACTATCTATTTTTCTTCTGTTTTTTGCATTCACAGCTAATTTCCCATTCTGGCTCCCATTATGCCAGCTCCCATGCTTTATGCAAAGCATCCTCACCTTTATTTTCACCAGTATAACTCAGATTTTTGCCCTCTTGTGAGAAAACAACCTTGAAAGATATTACGAAAGCTAAGAAAGAAGAGTGAGAAGTTGGCTTCTGTAACTCAGGCATGTGTTGGGGGAGCAGCGGCAGTTCAGGATTACATTCAGCCAAGAAATTCAGTCTGATTCTAATCTCTTTCCTCTACAAGCTGCCTTTTTATATGCAGTCTCATTTCATCAGATACACAGAAATTTGACAGATGAAACTCAATTATTATGCCACATAATATATATTATTAAGAAATAGTCAGGAAATGTAACAAATACCTTTAACGTGCAGTCCTATGGCTGCTACACTGTTGTGTGGGAGATGTCATGACAGCCAAGCCAAGCACCCAGGTGCCAAAGATTTCATGGCAGAGAAAGATCTCATGTCCAGAGACAGTTGTGTTTAGGGAAGGTGCCCTCTAACAGTGTATTCAGCCTGCAGCAACAAAGCATCAGGCTTTTTTTCCAGAAACCCTCCAAAAGCATTGAGTGGCAGGCAGCAGAAATGCTGGAACAGAGAAAGATTAGTGCCTCTGTGAAGGTGTGGTCTGGGGGCCTACTCAAGGCTGTGGTTCTCAGGACAGACCCAATGTGGGGAAGAGGAAGAGCTGGATCTGGGCAAAGCACCACTGCGCAAACATCCCTTCTGCAAGTGCAAAGTGTTGCCTTGCACAGTGCAACTCATGGTCTCACTTTCTTCCCTTGACGCTAGCTGGGAATGAGGCCATCTTCAGATGGGATACCAAGGCAGACAGGGATCTTTAGGACTGCTTCATTACAGCTGCTGAGCACAGTGAGATGGAGCTCACGCTCTCATCCTAATTACAGAAGCCATCGTCACACAACAAACTTTCCAGCTCGTGTTATCTGCTGCAAACACACATAAGTGTGTGATGTGTGATACAAATGACAGAAAGCTGTTTAAATTTGGGTTATTTTTTATCCTAGTATGGAGAAGTGCTAGGAAGGAGGGAGTGATGCCCATAAAATCAAAATTCTGAATAGAATTTTATTTATTTCAGTTGGAACAATTTGCTTTCTGTCTCCACTTTTCACCAAATTTGAACAGCCAAAATAAGACAGCATATAGAATATCAGTCATAGGGAGCAAATCTTTACATAAATATATCATTTAAGTATTTTAAAAAAACAGAAGCATGTTTCTCCTGATCTTTTCAGTTTCAGAACATGTTCTGACATAGGACATTCATTCTTGTGTCTGGTAGAATTCAAAAAAATAACAAATAAAACATCATTATTTTGAAAAAATATCTTAATAATTTTGTGTGAAAAAACAGGAGAAAAATCTGGGGAATTTTGCTATCTTGGACTTCAAACTTTCAACTTCATTCTGAAACAAAGACCTCACGTTTCTTTTCTTTGAAAATGGCTGTTACCTCTATAAAAACCATGACTTCTGTATTTTTCTGTATAAGGTAAGACATATGGGGCATCATAGAATTTAGCTAAAGTCTGTTTTCCTACCACAGGCACACATTAGGAATACACACTGGTATTTCTTTTGTCCTAGTGGATGCCTCCTGTGGTCTGCTATGCCAAGACACTTCCCTGAACAGTGCCTGATGAGATGATTTAAATGAGCTGCAAGTTATCATTTCACCAAATTTCTTGCTATCTTAGTTATGCTTACTGTCACAAGAGAGACCAATCTGGAAGTTGAGATTTAGGAAGATGCACTGTGCAGTTTCTGGTTTAATTAGGACATTAAGATTTATTTTCTTTTTTAGAAGTTTAAGTACAAGGAATTTGACTGCATAATTCAGCATGCACCCTGGCTAGCCCTTGCACTTCTCTTGTTCTGAGGTGAAACAGATTGGGAAGGGGGAGACAGCTGTGAGAACATCCTGTAGAGTCAAACAGAGCCAGTCCCTAATTTACATTGTGGCCTCAGAGATGAATTAATTAGATTTTCCAGCATGATACTGGCAATAACCTCCTATACCCATGCTGGGCATACACACTCTGTTTGGAACTGGCACTGAGGAGCAGGAGATATTGATTTGATGGCTCAAACAGATTATCTGCAGTCTTCTTAGAGTGAAGGGAGATGGAGGAGTGTTGGCTGTTATGAACTGCTCTGCTGGGAGTGCTGAAGTGCCTCTGTGCCTTTGGGACTGTCAGATATCAGCTGCTTTCATAACACTGCTAAAGCAAGTGGTGCAGTTGTGGCTTTCTCCATCCTCAGAGCACAGGTCATGGTGGATCATGTGCAAAACTGGGTGAGAGGCAGAAGATACATCCTTTTTTCTGACTAAAGGAAAAAAAACAGGAAAAATCTGTATGTGTTCACATGCATTTTTGTGTGGCTGTACAGAAAGAAAGCGATTTTTAGGTGGGTGTAAAAACCTACTATGTCCTTTTTTTCTACCAAAATATAAAAGCACACAATTATACTTTATCTGGTATGAAAGTTTGTCATTTTCATGGTAATCAAAATTTCATTTCTGACAATGTGAAGAGGAGAAAAGAAGGTAAAAGTCTGGCTTTCCTTTTACAGTCTTTTTACATTTCTTAGAAGCAAGGAGTTTGCTTAATAGAACCCTTTCTTCTCCCAAGAATTGTTTGATCTGGAAGGGTTACCTAAGAGATAATGCAAAAAGCACTTATTACATCAATAGTAAGGAATGCAAAATTAATCTCTTTAGAAGTTCACACTTATTCAATATGAATTTTAAAAATTGATAATTTCATAAAAATTCCCTCTGCTTTTTTTTTTTTCTTCACCATTTTCTGGGCAAGTCGAAAACCTGAAAGATATCTGCTGAAATATGGTATAGCTTCAATATTTGGTAGAATACAAGGAAACTGGATCTAATTTTATTATGAAGGAAGACTACAGTTGATACACTGGTGACATCATAAATCATGAATGGCTTCCACTAAGAAGAGGCTTATGTTATCTTCTGATTTCACTTTTTCTTTTCCCACCTAATTTCCCACTGAAGTTCCAGCTAAATTAGAAAACCAATGTTTCAGGTTTGAACTAGGAAAAAAAGCCCCAACAATCAGCTAATGACAGTATTTGTTTATTTTCAATTACTTTAGACTTCTGTGTTTCAAATCAGCAGGAGCACTTAGGTTTTCAGCCTCCTTCCCATTACTAGAATCAGACAAGTTTGCAGTGAAAATGCAGACTGAGCAGCAATTGATTTCTGCTAATGGTCACTCTACTAATGAACAATCTCTGATTTAATTCTACCTATTTATGTCAAGTTGAATCACCACTTCTCCTAATGCCCTTGAAAAAAGGTGTTTCTTCATCTTCCTCTTCTGAGAATTAGTGCAGCTTATGACAAAACTGCTGCTATGGCACATGCATGATGCACTCGTGCCATATCTGCAGACTGGGTGGTGTCTGTTACAAATCCATGCTTCTGTCCAAGTTTCTGCTTATTTTTAAACACATGGCATAAAACCACTCAGCTTTCTTCCTAATGTTTATTCCCTGGCAAGTGCTGGTTTTTCATCAGCAGTTTTAATGCAGAAGATCAGCTAAAGCCAATGAGCTCAGTGATGGATAACAGAAGCAACTGGTTGTTCTGGCAAGTCCCTCCAAGCTGCTTTATTAGCAACTGTTGGGATTGCCACTCCGATTTTTTCTGCAGCAAAAGACCTTGTAAGCAGAGCTGGGTGGGTGGGTGGGTGGGTGGTGTTATGGTAGGGAAGTGTTAAAGGGGAAGAGACTCTTCAGGAGCAAGGAGTGCTGGCTGAGGGACTTCCAAGACCTTTATGAATGTCAGCTACCGGTGTGGGAGGATCACGTGGCCAATTCCAAACAGCTCATGGGATTACCTGGGTATTTGGGGGATCACTGAGCTTTCCAAGCATGATGATATTGCCTGTCAGAGAGCAGCCAGCAGAGAAACGTGAAATGAAAGGAATATTTCCTCCTGGTAGTCTTTTTCAGAAGCTGTGAATATTTATATAAATCAGTAGTCACAAGAGTGGACCTCTCACGAAATAGTTTGGAGACATTGGAAACTTGAAAACCAGTAGATGGGTGATTCTTTTGGCTAAAGTGCTTACTATTTGAACTCTAAACACAGTTCTGTGAAGCTTTTGAGTCTAAATAGGTATAGTATTCAACATTTCCATCAAAATTCAGCACCTAGTATAGTTGGGAAGAAAAGAGTGTTCTGTTGTTTTAAGGCAAGAGGAGAATTTAGTAGATCTGGCTTCAGTTTTGCAAACATTTCTTACACCTGCAAAGTGCACTAAGTACTTTTCATTATAGTGTTTTCTGTGCAGACAGTAAACTTTCTGGGAAAGAAATGGACTTTTTTCCAATATGTTTGTCAACAAAACATTTCTGAGTTTTAGTTTGGATTTACAGATGGCTGCTATACAGCAAATGTCTTTGAAATTTGTCCTGGTTTTTTTTCTAGTCCCATCCAGTTAAAAAGCAGTGTTCTTGGATGCTCTTGGCCATCTGCATCACAAGATTAGGCTGCTGTTGAACACTTATCTGAACATATAAGAAGCTGCCCATCAGAAAATTTCCTTTATGCAGCCCATGCAGCCTTTCTCAGACACCATACAATTCAATGTGCTTTGCACTAGGAGTGCCAGGATTCTCCCCCTGCTGTTTAGCCTATTAAGGCTAAGTTACACATGGAAGCAGCAGTTATTTGTCAAGATAATATCTATTTTCTTTAACAAGAAAATTATCCCATTGATGAAGTCTGAGTATGAAATGCCACCTGTTAAACAGAACAGATTATTCATGGAAGGCCATTCATTATCGTCAAGGCTTACAATGTTTGTTTATGCATAAAGAAACTCTAGCCTTTGTGGGTTTTATGTTTCTACACCCATTAAATTTTATTTTTTTAATAATCAAGTTACAGCTGTTCCAAACAGCCCTCTCTCCTGGGTACTCTGAGGTTGTTTGTCTGTATTCTCACTTACTCTACATAAATACTTGCTCTGAATGATCTGTCATGAAAATGTGATTCTTATTTTGAGCTGCATGTATTGATGGGCTCCCTTATATGCAAATGTGGCAGATTAATGAGGCAGGGTTTTCAGAGGTAGGAGTGTTAGAATCTTGGATAGGATAAAGTGGCCAACAGGCTGATTAGATTACTATAGTTAACTCACAGGATTTGGAAAAAAAATGAAATCTTTACTAAGGAAAGGCATACATTCTGTAATATTATAGACTTGCTGTATTATACTCTTGCTTGGGCAAATACAAGGTGATTGTTTAAAAAAAAAACAGACATAATAAAGACTAATAATAGAAGGCAATAAATTATGCAAAAGATGTTTTATTTCTTTTGCTAACAGTTGCAATCATGTTGAAAAGGATCTCAGTCTCATTCTTTAATTATGAGTAAAATCCAAATCTATTAGTGTAAATTTCAAAGCCATTATTTTTTTGGCTGGTTTTCCTTTGGGTAAATCTCAGTATCTTGTTTTGAATATACCATAATGAAATGTTTTATCAAAGGCCACATAATAGTGTTTAGATGTTCATTTGATTGACTAACATTTCTTTATTTTGAGAAATAGACTTTACTTGATAAAAAACCTTCTCCCGTGAGAAATCTCAGACACATCCTAACAGGCTTCCCAATGCCATTCTGTTGCTGTACTGTGCATATATCCACCTTCAGTATTGTGTGGTGTCCAAAGACAATTTTGGTCCGCTCTTGATCAAAAGTCTGCAGGAGGTGCTGCTGGTACAGCTAGGTCAATATTATGGGTCATTCATCACCACCTGGATTCTAATTTTCAGCTATCCTGAATGTCTCTAGAACCATTCAGATTTTGATTTGTCTCTGGAAAGTGACTATTTTAAAATTATCAAGCTCATTTCCTGCCCAGATGTTCAACAAGGCTTCCAGAAGCATAAAGCTGACCAGCAGATTTCAGGCTAAGAGATTTGGGGCAATCTACTATCTGAGCCAAACTTAAGGTCATGGAGAAGCCTGTAAAATTTCCAGGGAAGAAAAAACAGCAGATACAATTTTCTTTGACTTGGACAGGCTTCTGCAATACAATGAGGCCCATTTGCAATAATAGGAATGGACAGAGCTTGCCAAAATCTTGTAGCCTAATTAGGCTGAAATTCAAATGAGAGAAGTCCAGCTGCTAAAAGGAAAACTGTGAAGCTGAAGAGCTAGAAACAATCACAGGTAAGTTAGAGATCCCTGTACACATTGCTGAAAGCAAATCTGTCTGGCTGGCAAACCTGAAAGAGAATTGCTCAGTGAATGTTCATTCTACTGAAAGATTTTACTCCAGGCTGTAACACTTCCAAAGTCTGCAGCAACAGATCCAGAGGCCTGGGGCAAGTGTGTCTTGTATGGTTGATGGGACAGAAAGTTGGAAGTTTACTCCAGACTTTTATTCTCTTTTGGTCAACTTCATTTCATTTTTTCATGTCTGCAAGTTTTCTTTCCACCCTCCAGTCTTTGTACTCACCCTGAAAATAGATTGGGTGTTTATGCTCTAACAAACTCCAACTGATTCAGTGCTACAGGGAAAAGTCTTCCCATCAGCCATGAAATCTGTCTGCCAACTGTCTGGTCTTTCATCCAACTTCTCCAAAGTTGATGTTTGTTCATAGGTACATATTTGTGTAAATAAATATGTATACAATCATATAGAGTCCACAAAATAAATATCATCAACTACACTTTATTATTTCAAAAAAAGCATACTTAAAGTTCACAATAATTTAACATACTTGAATAATTTTCATTTTCATATCCTGAGAAAGGAGTGCAGAAATATCAAGTTTACCTTGAATTGGGACATTAGTTATATTATACATCTGCACATCTTGGTTCTCATTAATTTCCTAATCCTGGAATGCTCTTTTATGGAGATTATTTATAACAACATTTACTTTAATCATCCACCTGTGGAGGAGCTAATATTGCCAACATCCACTTTCAACAGTCATGCTGTTGGTCCCTTAAGTAAAATGTCTCAAAAAATCAGTACTTTTAGTCAGATTTTCTTTTTCTTCCTTATCTGATTTTCAGTGCTCTAAGGGTGTTGCAATAGGACATAAATAATGGCAGGAAATTCTAACCTGGTAGCATTGTTGTTATGGCTACAAAAAGTTTGTTGGAGATTTTCAGCAGACCCTTTTTATGAGATTTACAAGGCACACATCTCTTAGAAATAGGAGTAACCTCTGTCAGGATCATATAGGAAGAAAGCACTGAGCTTAGCAATACTGTGAGAAAGTTTACCAAGAGCATAAAGTAAATCTTTGTTAAAGCCTTACGTGTGACCATTAATTTGGCAGTTTTATTGAATGGGTGAGGGAAACCTTTCACTGTATTAAATGGCAATAAATTTTGAATGGATTATCTGATCTTCGGTGTGACATCTTGTAGCCAAGTCCTGCAGAGTGCAGCACAGATTCACTGGGTTTTTTGTTGGATTGTTATTCGTCCTGTAGTTACCCCTCAAAAGTACCTTTAAAATTTGTCAAGCTGTTATGAATGTAGTTTGATTAGCGGCTTAGGAATTGTGCATTCAGGGCCTGTGTCCTCAGGCCAAGTTGCAGCATTTTTAATCTACTCAACCAGTGAAAAACAGATCAGTTCATTAAAAAAAAAGGTGTATAAAGGATGAAAAATATAAAGAAAATCTGGTCCAATCATATATCTGTTCACTGCAGCTAAAGAGAACTTATTGATAGCTGGTAATAGAACCAACTTCGTTGAACTGGTTTGTGTTATTTCTAGAACTTGATTAAAACCAGGAGAGTTATCCCTTGGCTTTTGCTATGGGCATTAGAACCAAATTTTATTTTTTCCAGGTAACTACAGGTACCCTCCACAATTCCTATTATCACCTTTTAGCTTTGACTTCTCAGTTCTAGACACAGATCAATAGCAGTCAGATTGGCTTTCAAGAAGCACCCTTGCACCCTTCTGGTGCTGACACCACGTTGCTTAAAATTCTCTTTTCTGCCTTACACTTGGTCTTTGGTCCTAAAACATTGACCACGAAGTTGTTTTTTTCTTTTTTTCACTTTCAAAGTTTCTCTAGCAACCATGCATATGTAACATTTGTTCCAGTGAGGTGGCAGAGCATGGATTTTTGTAAAAGCTGATAGTGGTAAAGCAGGGAGGTGGGTCACCATCCTATCTCACTCTCTGGTGTGAAACTGATTGTGAAGGTAGAAAATCAATATACAATAAAAGTGGTGCATGTTGAAACTAAATTGAAATGATTGATTTTTTCTCCTAGGATCATTAGATTCTCCCCCAAAATCTGTTTCTGGTTGTGGAGAAATATTTACTCTTCACTTTAAGTTCATGGTGTAGTTCATTTATTTTGTGGTGAGTAAGACATTACTTGTGCAGGAAAAAAATGCAGGAAATCACTGTACTTCAGAAGCATTCCCAGAAGTCCCTGTAAACACAGAGCACTTAAAGGGATGGATATCTTCTTAATCCATGAACATTCTTGGCTGTTGCAAATCCCCATTCCACCCCTAGGAAAGTAAATTATGCAGTGCATTAGTGCAGCATCATTTGCTTTCAGAAGGCTTTGGGTATCCATCTGACATGAGGCAGAGTTGGCCTGGGGCTTATTGTCAGCTTAATTGCAGGATGAGGAAAGAACTGTATGCCTGCTATGGCACCTTGCCTTGCTCAGGTGCTTCTCACATGCTACATATGTGTGTGCCAGGCAAAATTTATGAATAAATTGTGTTCTGTGTTCACAGCCCAGGTGAGACTGCAATCGAGCCAGACTCTGCTACAGGGTAATTCAAAGAGTCTTGCTGATCTTCGGGAGACCAACAACTGAAGTCTCCTCATGTTTCAGGAAACTTGTGACTGGCGATTGAAATCATGCTATCCATGTCAAGCAGTCAAGTCCTTAACTGGTCTGGATTAAGCCTATGTTTGTGTAGCAGCTGTGGTGAATAAAAGATTTAAACTTCCTACATGTTCCTTAAAGAAATGAGTTCTTCAGGGACCTCGATTAATGTTGGTAGAAATAGACTATTGATATAAACTCTGCAGAGATTTTCACCCCCCAAAGAAAAAAATGGTTCTTCATGAGTAACAGAGTGAACCACAGCTGGCCATGAAAAATCCCTCAGCAGATATCTGCCATGCTTGGTTCAGTCCTGTGCTCAGTGACCTTTGCTGTGAGACTCTTAGAAATTCCCCATGTGCATGCTTCACTTTCTAATTAATTTCACCATCTGGAAGTGTTTCCTTCTATTCATTACATGTAGCCCTTTCTTAATGCTTTCCCATTGCTGATAATCACATTTTTGAGGCTAACCAGCTGCAAACTCAATTTTTGGAGAATGTACAGGGTTTGGTCACCAAGCAAAGCAATGGTTGAACTCAGAAGCAGAAGGGCTCACATCCCTGCGCTCATAATTCTTTTCCTCAGGTTTTCCCCACTGGATTCTACAAAATCTTTTTCATTTATTTTTCATTTACTTAGTTTCTCATTCTGCCTCTTTTTATACAATTTCAGTCTGGAAAGATCTTTCTGTCTTCTTGACCCCACAATGATTGTTTTCTTAACTTAATATCCTATGATCTGCCTTAACTCTGACCCCCACCTTCACTAAGCAAGTTATAATATTTTTACAGTTAAAGACTGATAATAAACCTGTGGGCCTACTTTATCATGTGTAGGTCACAGTACTAATAAATCCAAAAATTCAAATAATCACCATTTCAATAGTCTCTAATGCTTCTATGTAAATCTATATATGACCTTTACATCTTATTAATCTAAGATTTATGTTTGACAAAAGCTTCCAATGCATTATCTATCGAATGTTTACCCTACAGCAATAGACATCAAAGACTGAAATGTCAAATTTTCAAGTACTCATTTAACATTTTTAGAGCTTCTTGCCCCTCCCCAAAGCAGCCTTTTTCCCTAGAGTGAAAACTTTCAAAGAACTCTTCCTTTCTTTTCCTGAGTGTGTTCTTTGCCTATTCTCCATCTCTTTTCTTCTGCTTTCAATAGATGAAAGATGGCAAAGGAATTGGAAGTATTTTGGGAGAAAAATGCACACCTTGTCTCTGTCCCTTCTCCTTACTACAATAAAAAAAGAAAAAAAATATACTTTCACAGGGGAATAATAAGGAGTATATCTGAATTAATTAATGGCTAATACTTCTCCCGGTTCCATACTGGAGCATCATTTGAAATGACAAGCACTCCGTGTAAAAAAAGTTACTGCTTTTCAATCTTTCCTATTAGTACTGCTCTGAGAAAACAGAAATGCTTGTGCAAGAAGATATGGAGGCAACTAGAGTTACAAAGTTGCAACTTACCACAATTTTCTGACCACAGCAAGAAGCAGTATTTAAATGTTCTCTGTTTTTTTTTTTTTTCCTCTTTAAGTGTTTCTCTAAAACAAAGTGTCTTCATCTGTTTGATCAGAGAATGAAGGGAAATGATATCAGAGAAGACCACAAACAGCAATGCTCTATTTCAGGTGAGCTGCTGTTCATCTCTAATGAATGTCTGTTTGCAGCATGGGGCAGGTTCACCCCATGGTCTGCTCTAGACCTGGAAATCTCAGAGTTCACGTACAACTAACAAGACTGTCACGACCAGTGTGAGAGCAGGTGCTTTTAAATCAAAAAGTCAAACATTTTCTATTTCTGAACCAGAAAAATAACGTGTGTACAAAAATTTTTAGGATGAATTACTCTGTTACAAACACCTACAAGTGCCCTGAGACAATCATTAGGAGGAAAATGGTGTTTGCTGTTACCTCTTTGACCCAATGACCACTTCAAACTCTAGAGTTATTATTGTAAAACCTTACTTTACTGTGTACTTGCAAGCAGCACGTGCCTTTCCTAGGAGCACTGGTGTAGGAAATAGCAGCTCCTGCTCCTGGCTCTGCTGTGTGCTGCCCTGTCTCTGCAGGCAAAGGTAAGGACTGTCCACTTGCCCCCATGGCACAAAACCTCGGTTTTGTATTTGAAACACGTTTACCTTCCTGCAGCTATCTGAATTATCAGATATCTGGTGGAGAGCGTTAGTAGGTAGAGAATCTTTTTCCTTCCTGTCTCAGATGTGACAATGTACCACCTCAGAGGTTTGCACAGCCGTGTGACACTGGGGCTGTGCTCCTCAGGCAGTGCAGCCGAGTCCCCTTCTTCTGCAAAGAGGGGTCAGCTCCCAGCTGCTTTCAGGGTGTGTGTATTTCACTTTGAGAACATCAAACACCTTCAGTTATACCTTCCCTAGTTAGAGTATCCTGCCATGGGGCCATTCTTGCTTCTGCCTTCTATATGGCCAGTTTCAAGTTTACAGAGGAATTTTGGTTCTTCTTACTCAGAGCAGGGATGTTAATATCTGGCTGCTCCTAGGGATATATTTGATTTGCATCTAATTATCATTTTTAAAGTGCTTTCCAGTCCTCCAAAGAAAAGGCCTTGATGCTCCCCAGCAGAGAGCTATTGGCCCATGCTGGGACACAGCTGGCAGGATGCCCTGCTCCAACGAGATTTCTTCGTGGTTCTTTTAAGATAATTAGCTGATCTGGTACCTGGTGTGCTTCTTAATTCTTATCTAACATGACTAATTTCCAAGTGCACACACATGTGTGTGCATGCACAGCTCTGATAGGAACACATCCAGAGGGCTGGAGCCACGATCCATGTGTGGCAAGGGCCAGAAGTGGTACCAGGGGAGTAGTGAAATCCTCCTAAAAAAAGTGACACTGATCTGCCTACGGGTGGGAAAGACATAACCATGACCCAGGCAAGGGATGGGGAAGCTGTTACTTGATATTTTTTCCTTTAATGTCATCTTGGATATACAAATGTCTGTGAAGGCAGTGGATAAAGTGCCCAGCTCTGGCTGGAGAAGGCCGTCACTGCTTCACGCCTGGTCACACAGTGCTGTGGAGTGTAAGACACAATTCAGCTGGAATTTAGAAGCAGCTGCTGCACCAGGGTTTGTTTAAAGCTGTTTTTCCCCAGGAAGCCATTATTTGAAATAAATCTTGTCCATTAAATAGACACATTTGTGTAGTTACATAATGCAACATTGGGTTTGTTAAACTAGAAAAGCATACGATATTCAAAAGCTTAATCTGGACAGAAAAATAAATATATAATTTTAAATAAAGCATTTATGTAGCTGAAAAATACTTTTTTTTTTTCCTAGTCTGAGCTTTAGTGCCTTAGAAGCTTATTTTTCACTGTTGGCTACTCCTAAAAAAAGCAAACAAGCCATACAAAACCCTTGCCTCTTTCAGTATCTCAGACTGAGCTCCTCAAAATAGATACTTTCCTGTACAATTAGGATATATTTTTTTTAAAATACAGGGTCTTCTTTTTGTATGTTCATTAATTTGCATTTTCAAAACCAACTGCCCTCTGCATAAATATGAAAGTAAGGCTATCTAAGTTCAGAGATAATGAATAGAAGAAACCAACTCTGAAAAAATTGGCTAGAAAATCTGACATAGACCAGAAGTCAATGGAATTTGAGCAAAGAAGAAACATTTTAATATTAACATCACACAGAAAAGGAACTTGAAACTCTCTAGTTTGATATGCCATTGCATGTCCTCCCTCAGAGCAAACCCTCAACAGTAGCAGGAGATTGAAACTAATCATGGCTTATATGTTTACCTTGGGGATTTGTTATAATCAGCTATATCCACCAAAAAATGATTGAAAGGCAAAAAAAGCAGATAAAACTATAAAACTTTATTTATTAATATTGCTTTGTGTTTTAAGCTGTCATGGTTCACATGTTCTTTACAAGGATTGAAATGCTTATTTTTAATTAAAGATGGAGTTTCATACCTCTGCACTTTCAGAAACCCGGATTTCATGGTGCAAATGCTCAGGTTGGGTCATGTTTGATGCCACCAGGTAACATGAATTTGGATGAAAAAGGTTATTTCCTGTCACTGACACTGAAGGTTGCCCTGTATTCCTGTTACAGCAGGGTGAATTGGAGTGCCACACTCTTCTCCCCCCACCCTATTGTCAGGGCTGTATTTTTAGGTGGAACACAGCAAATTTAAGGGATTCACCTGAGATCAGATCAAAAATCTGTTGCAGAGGAGGAGTTCAATACAGAACTGCCAAACTTCTCTTTAAGTTTCCTCTTGGTTGGATTCCCCATCCCACTGGAACTACCTTCCATTAGTGGCACAACATATTATGTCTCGAGCAATGTGCTCATGATTGTGTACACCGGCAAAGTGTGAATATTATCTGGCAGATAGCTTATGATCAGTGCACGTAAGCAGAGCCCAGAAGGATTGCTTCTATTTTCAGCTGTGCTACCACTGCCTCTGATCCACGACAAGGTTGCCTGAGTCAATGAAATCCCTGGCTGCTTGTCTCCAATAATTAAGCAGTAAAACTTTTAAATGCGCACCCCAAGTTGGGAGGTCACTGCGTTGATTGTTTATGTAAGTACTTTGGTGGGGAGAAAATACCAGATCCTAAAGGACTCTCTGAGTCAGTCAAAAAACTCTAATCAGAACTGAGAGCTGGCAGTTTCAAGTTGAGTATGTCTAAATGAGAGGCAAGGTAAAGATTTTGAACACTGAAACTGAGTAAAAATTTGTAGAAATTATGGAGGGGATAGATTCTGCAGATCTGGAAATCCTTTGAAGACCTAAATATCTTTCCAGGCAGAATTATCTCAACTGAGAGCTGGTTAGTGGGCTCAGTACTGGAACTCTATTTTTATGTCCATAGCTGCGGTGGTGTAATAACTTTGCTGAATTTTGGCACAGGGTTTTACTTTCACTTCAGATGTTTTTCTACTTAATGCATGGACTTCTGAAGAAAAAACATGATTGCCTTTGATGAATGGCTTCTTGGAATAACAGTTGTGACTGGTAGTATATTAGTTGTTACTATTGATCCCAACAAGCTGTAATAGTTCTATGAAGTGCAAAATGAATAGAATCAATGACTTCAGATTTCTTCTCAACTGTAAAGTGACAGTGTTTTTCTCTGATCACATCACCAATTGTCAGGCATTTATTTGTTTCCTGGTAGATGCTTTTTCCTTGAATAATCCCTTGAATAATATCTAAGTCACTCACTGATCTTATGTCTTCCCTAATCATTTCATATAATAGTCTCCGTGTGATTTTCACTTATAGGCCTCCTCAAAGAAGAATTCTGAAGAATCTTAAATCAGGAAAGGCAATGATTCATACAGGTTTGGTTAGAGGTTTGCCTTTACTTTATAAAGCAGCAGGACAAAATGACTCAGAAGAAGAGGATCTCATTTGTAGAGTGATGAACCGGGGAGAATCACTTAGGAAAAAAAAATGGACATGAATAAATAGTGTGTGATAAAAGACAAATTGGATTAGGAAGAACAGAACTCTGGTTCTGTTCACCAGGAATTTTGGTAAACAATAATTTCTGTGGTTACTCGATCTTTTAATTTAATCGTTTGAGGACATCATCTTTCACTTTTAATGGTTTTTACATTCTCAGTTATTTGCCACTCAGCAATATGACAGTTTTATAAATGTTCTGACACCCTATGAAATATTAGCTAACAGGAAAAGACATGTTTTTTGAGGATAATATGGGAATTCAACAGCACCTGCAGAAGAACTAACATAATTTATCACCTTTTAAGACAGCTGAAGATCTCAATCAGCCACCTGTTACTTTGAAAATGATCATTAGGCATAAACAGGGCCAATTTGAAGCTTTTAAAGTTCATTTTCAAGCTTTTACTCACAGTTAATATTAATTCACTGTCAGTAACTCATGAATATCAAGAAATTCTGAAAGGATCAGCTCTTTGTTCTCTTTGAGTTTCTTCTTCCAAACCTCAGAGGACAATCCCCATGAGAATATTGATGGTGAAAGTTGCCTTAACTGGGCTTTCATCCTCTCTGTAGAAATATTTGTGATGTCTGACTTCAGCTTCATTTGAACTTCACAGATGAACCCATTGCTTCAGGTGGACCAGGGGAAATAATGTAGTTTAAATGCAGAGAAGAGTGGACAACATCTTTCCAGGATCCTCCAAATATTGGACCTTAGTTGGGAATTGCTTAGTTTTCATCAAACCTAAGAAAAGTCTGAAAGATTTTCTTACCATATGGCAGAAGTGTATCAGGATTGTTCTGGGTCAAGTCTCTCTCACTCAGGATATCCTCCTGAATCTGGCCAAGTTTAGAAAGATTAGGAACTCAGGAAGTCAGTAAGTTATTACAGGGGTATAGAGGAAGAGGAAAGGAATCACTACAGGGCACTAGAAAAGATTCTGTCTTTGAGGGTGTTTGGTATAACTTATTAGGCATGGTTCTTTATTTTTTAAGGACCAATGTGGCTTTATTTTGTTGTTGGAGAGAAAGAAGAGGTGGGGCAGTCATGCAGTATTGGAATGGCACATAAAATTCAAACCATTTACAGAATCTGTTCTTATTGCTACTTTCTTTGAAACTGGTCAGAAATGTGAATAACATTTTTGTCATAATTGCTTTATGATGGGTCTTTTGTGAGAGGAGAGTATAATAAGACCAAAAAAACCAGACACGCACAAACACACACACATACTGAAAGAAAAAAGCACCAGCTTTTTTTGAAGTAAAGGTCTGGTAAAAAAAAAAAATCTAACTAAACATTAAATTTTATGTTCCAAATTATTTCTTTAAAAATCTATAACAGGCAATAAAATTAAAATCAATCAATTAAGTAATTTTAAAATCAAAATGTTCCAATCCAGAAATATCTGAATAGAATTGTGTGAAATTATCATGACTTTCTATTACAGTTTATATAGATCAGATTTTGTTAGGATTGCCAAGTCTTTTTATGACCATTTTGCTGCTTAATAATCGCTTTTTTTAAAGGGCAATTAGGGAACTGTAAAATGGGGATTTTTAAAGGGCAATAGTCATTGCAGGAAATTCTTGGCCTGATATAAATAATAATCAGTCAGCACAGAAAACAAATGAGAGAACAGCACCAGTGGGGCAAGAAGTAGTGTAATGTAAAGTAGATGGATTGAATATATATGTTTTGTGATGAGCTATTCTACAGAAATCAACAGTTACACAACTTAGAATTAAAGGCCTGGAGGACTCAGTATTCATTTAAAGAAGCAGGATGCCATTTAACAAAAAATATTAAAACCAAACAAAACACCAACCTAAAATATAATTGACTCCAAGGGAGAAAAATTTGTAAACTATAGCTGGTTTTGAAAAATCCAATAAATTCACAAAGTTCTCTGAAATGACTGCCTGACCTGACTTTCACTGCACATGTAAATAAAATAATCTTGCAAAGGAAGAGTTCCCAGGGGATGAGAAGAGAAGGATCATTTAGGAGCCATTATAGGCTTGTTAATATGCAAAGCCACAGGAAACTGTGACATTCTGCTTTATTGGTATCACTGGAGGGACTGCTCCAGAGACAGCTCCAGCCTCAAGCAAAGCAGGTAGTGTCCTGGTGTAGCAGAAAACTGAGATTAAAAAAAATGGCTATTCCCCCTTCTGCATACATTAAAACCCTGCAGCCCAGGTTAGAGGTACCAAGGGGAAAGTTGAGTTGTGCTGATAGTCTTCCCTTGTGAGGAAGAAGCATAGAAAAAGGCAGGCATTTTTTCCTTCAAAATACCAGTGACCATCCTTATGGATGCAGCAGCAGCATATTCAGCTCCTCACTCCTGCCTTGTGGCAGAAGCAACTTAGCCCTGGCTTGCTCATTCCCACAAGTGAGGCTTTGGCTAGGTTTTTGAGAAACACTAAGACAGGACGTCCTGCAAGTTTAATTTTGGTAGGTCCTTCCCACATTGTTTCTTCTTCCAGAGTTGGACGTGGCATTCCTCTCTCAGGGCCTCTGAGCTGTGCTCAGCCCAGGGTGGCAGAGCAGACCCAAAGCTAAAGGGAACGAGCTCCTCCAGGCACAGGGTACAGCTGAGTGCTCAACTCCTGCACCTGCACTGTCCCTGTTGAAGGGTAGTGGTTTGCACAGCAATTACAGGATGGTCATGCAGCAGCTCAGCTAGAGGTGGCTGGGACTCTGCTCCCTCTGCTTTTCCCACCTGCCCTATCCAAAATCAGCAGAAGCAGGGGTAACTTCATTCTATGCATCTCTGCTGTGCTGGATATGTCACTAGGGAAAGATATAGTCTTGAATAATGGCTGATTCAGGTCATCTATCCCTGCCTTGACTGGTTCTTCATCCTCCACAAGTCTTCAAACTAGATAATTTGATTTAAACCTTAATTCAGATATGGAAATCAAAACCTCTTGGTGTAAATACTTACAACTAAGTGCTATAACCCCATATCCCATTCCCTATTATAGGTATCTTCCTCATGATACAGTACTGACAAGAAAGAAAGCTGGAAATAGAAGTGCTATAATTCAAATGAAGTGTCACTGAGGATGAAAGTGAGGCCAGAGAACCATTTTGTTCCAATTTCAGTAGAGACTTCTGAAGTGACAGGCAAAACCAATTTATGTTAGGCAATACAACAGTTTGGAGTAGATGGCAAATAGGCTTTATCACCATCACAGGTAAAGCCCTGCTTTGGATTTTTTTTTTTTTTATTTTTCCCCTACGGACTTCACTACTTGGTTTCAGGTGGCCATGTGCAATGGGAAAACTGAAAAGAGAACAAGGAAGGAATGATGACCTGTGTAACATGCTGGCTACTCCTCATACTCCTGTAGATAGAGTTTATTACACACTATGCTTGACATTTAATGCTGCTGCCTGCTTCTAAGATTCAGCACTATCTTCTTCTATTTGCAGCATAAAAAGCTGAGGTTTTTCCTTTCGTTTCTCATCACTTGCTTCTCAGAACAAACCTCTCTTTCCTGACCTTTTTTGACAAGCATTTCAGGGAGTCCTGTACTCAACAGGTTTACAAGCCATACTGCTCTTAGTGATTTACTGGGGAGGAGAGGAGGAAATGAGAAGGGTGAGCAAACTCCTAGTGAAATTCTGTAGACGAGAATGTAGCCATAAAATGTGGACATGCAGATTTTATCTTTCAATACATTCTAGAAAATATTAAGTCAGGGATGGATATTGCTTTTATAAAAGGGAAGTGTCAGTTTTCCCTTAATATTTATGTGGGCATATTACTATTTCCTTTTATATCACCTTTTATATTTGAAAGGCTCATAAGGTGCTTTATGTACTCACTCAACGGCAACATGAATAATATTTCACTCATTATGAGATGCAACTCTGATATGAGAGATGTGGCCAGTGTTTCATAGTCCACAGTGAAGATAGAGCTCAAAGTCACACAGTCTGGAGTTTGCTGAGTTTTCATTCCAAAGGTGTGCAGCACCAGGAAAGGTTACGGCACTCAGTTGTAGCATTCAGATTCCCACTGTTGCTATTCTCATGAAGCAGAAACTCTCTCCCCCACACAAAGCAACTCCATCCTGTGGGAACATTCCAGATAAATACAGAGTTGGAGGTTTTTTACCAAGGATCAGCGTGCTGAAAGGAGGGTCAGCACCTAAATCAGCCCTGGATAGTGTCAAAATAGTCTTTTCCTGAAGATTCCCAACCATTGGGACTTGCTCCACTTTCTCTGGCATCCACTTAATCTCTTATGTTGTGCAGGGATTTTCAGGCAAAAGGAACTGTCAGAGTCAGCAAGCAAGGGGGTGTTTGGCACTAGACTCCTAGTGCAGGAAAAAATAAACTTGTAAACAGCAAAGTTCATGCACCCAGCTTTCCTTTGACTTAAACAACCCTGGCTTTCTGTGGCACTGACTTCCCCAGGGCACTTCACTAAATCCTCCCCATCAAAATTCAAGGCATTCTCAGGAGCATGTGGTAACTTTTTATAATTCATAATGTGGATTTATCTCTACTCTCCTATTTAATTTAACCTTTTGAAATAAACATAAAGGAAAACAATGATGTGCCAGGAAGAGGACATTATTAAGAGATACTGTGTGTAATTGACTCAGTGGGATCTTTCAAGTACTTTGGAAAGAATAAAAAAGGAAGACATAGTGGGCACTTGAAACTCTCAGGGTTACAATCTTCGTGAGATACTAATCCAGCCAAACATCAAAGGTTAGCACTGATAGGAGGCAGTTTTAAAATATGTGTGTATATTTTTGGATATATTAAATTACTTTGAAACTTAAAATTCTTATGCGGACACTCCGTTTCTGAAGATGCAGAGATGTCACCTGTGGCAAGGTAATTTTGGAGTAATTCTGCTTGGAGGGGTGTGTGAATAGTGGCAGAATAAGAGTCAAGTCCTGGACTTTTCTTTTTAACTCAAGGGTCAAATCCCCAAGTGGCATAAATAAGGATATTTTCCTGTAATTTGAAGGCTCTGATGGTCTGAAATATAAAAAACAGGTCAACTAAGGTAACTCCTGATTTACACAGATTCAGAAGAGCTTTGACAATTTTACGCCCTCTAAAGAAAAAAAACTCACATAATTTTTTTTCTTGTTTACATTGAAGAAATCCTGCAAATAAATGGTGTGTGTCAATGTAAAAGAGTAATTATTTTGCTGAGGGGTTATAAGTTGCCCTTTGGTGTAAATCAGAGTAGGGCTTAACCCCTTTAGACAGCTTTAAAAATAAATGAACCAACCTTTCATCCAAAGCTGCACAGCAAATCCCTTCTTTCATTTTTCAGTCTCCTCTTACAAAGAGAAAAAGCAGAAGCATTAATGAGCTAGTCAAATATTCAAACCTTGCCAAGGGAGAAAGGATCCTTCAGTCATCATGAGCTCAACCTGATAAATCCTTTTTAATTAGTGTATATGCTAACATTGTATAAAGCAGCCATGAATCAGAGACCCCACAAAGCAAAAGTGAAGAAGAAATACATCATGAGCAAGACGAATTGGAGCCCAAAATATTTCCATTCTGGCTTTCAGAGAGCAGAAAAAGCATGCTTATTAATTGGTTAAGTCCATCAGTAATAAGCTCTAAGCTATGCTCGGTCTGTTCCCAGCACTTTACACAATGTCTCTGCAGTAATATGCTGATAGAAAGGGCATTTTCTGGTAGCTGA
The DNA here is from genome assembly GCF_009819655.1 of Sylvia atricapilla. Lineage (NCBI taxonomy): Eukaryota > Metazoa > Chordata > Aves > Passeriformes > Sylviidae > Sylvia > Sylvia atricapilla. Next base: position 11,321,539 of record NC_089147.1, read on the forward strand.
TAAAGCAGCAGCAAAATGAGAAAGTTGAAAGGGAGGAGTATAATAAATGTACTTTTCTTCTTATTATGGGTGGCAATTCTCAGCTACTTAGTTAAAGGATTGGCTCTCTGGGGGGATTTCTCCATGGAGACCTTGCTCCTGCGCTCCAGAATATGCTGGTGCCTTTGGGACTGTCAGACACTGAGGCTTGGGCTACCATTGGAGTGTCCGGTTGTTGGATAATCCCAGATTTCTAATGTCAGCACTGAGTATACTGACACCACTGAATCACTAGTTTGGGGCCCTTAGCAGTCAAATTTTCCCTGCTGCTAAGGTGAATCATTTTTTGAAAGAGTGACCTCATAAAGTAAAAAAAAAAAATCAAACCATTAAATTCTATGCAGAAGACAGTCATGAAAACAAGGTTCACAATAAAACTGTGAGCTAGCAATGCTGAAAATCCTGCTGTAGGTCATTGTGAGGGACAACCTGGCAAAAGAGGCAGATTTTTGGATGTTGTAAATTGATGTAGCTCTTCTGCTTTTGCAGAAAATACACAGGTTAAAGCATGTCCTCAGCTGGCATGTGAAACTCTGTAAGGATCACAAGAAGTGATGAGGGCAGCCCACAGTGACTAGAAAGGTCTTTTCCTTTTTAAAAAAACCCTCTCTCAGGCAATGACACATCAGCTCAGTTGATGCAGTCTATCTCTCACCCATGTTTAAAATCATCATTAAATCTTTTCCCTAATATTTAATGTGCTTGGCAACTCCTGCCTCTCTTTTAAGAAATCTAGCTGTAACATAAAGGTCTTATTATTTTACACATAGGTGGTAGCTTCTATCAGAGTTGGGAAGAGCAGTTTCCAGCATATAATTTTTCTGAGCTTCACTAATATTCTTGCTGAGCTGTTAGAGTGTTTAGCTGTTAGGTCTGGAAGAATATGTGAAAGGAGATTTTGATGTGTTTGCCATATTTTAAAATACTTTCCTTAGGATATAATCACATTCCCTTGGTGTCTTGCTCCCTGCCATCTGTTACATCACCACGATACTGTAACATGTTTAGCAACCCTGGGTTTTAGAAGCTTGACTGACAAGGTTTGTGACCTTAGAGGCTGAGAAAAGGGTCCTTCTTAATTCCTCAACACTGATGTGTTAGGAGAGATAGATAAGACTTATTATGCTTTCATATCTTTCTCTCATTTATTCATCACTCTTTTCTCACCAGGACTGTGATGAAGTCGGTGTTGACAGACGCTAAACACACTCGGATTTTTCCATATAAGATGGAGCATTTTCTGATGAAAGCAGATGAAAGTTGATATTTCGAGAAGAAAGCACACAGAAAATTTGTGATATGAATTCTTCTGGAGTTAAAACAATGCATTTATAGTCAATTTTCAATCACTCAAGAGAAAGCAGAACCCAAACCTCTCCAGGAAGACAGCTCATGGAACACAGCTCTTAGCAAAGATGGCACATGGGCCACCTTCTGCTTGTCAGGAAGAGTTAAGCAGCTTATCAAAATCTGCATTCAAATCATACTCTAAGTGGAAGTTTCTTCTTTGGAAGCAGAGGAGTTGTGCACAGGATTTGCTTTGTGTGAGGCACAGGTCTGTGCTGACCATCAGGGACAGCTGAGCTGAGGTGTTTGTGAGGGCCATGGTTGGTCATCCAGAGCAAGGCATGTGGGTGCATACCTGGGTTTCTATTTTCTTCCATAGTAAGTCATGCACACAGAGGAAGAAAGGAAAAATCAGGCTGAAGCTTGGAGACAGGCAAGAGAAGAAGATGGAGTCATCAGTCTCCACTGAAGACACGAATGTGTTAGACTGTAAAGGAATATAACTCAGGGATGTGAGGCATGGCAGGGCCATTCATAAAGTGCTAGGAAGGCTGGTCTGGTGCTGGAAAAGAGAGGAGCAAACAATGGGTCCAGATGAGTAATTTACAGTGATACCACGGCAGCACACAAAGGATATTGATTCCTTGGAGCCTCCAGCACTGCATCAGGACATCAGGAGGAGAATCCAGAGAACAGGAACTGTGGGTTTGAAGCAGTGGCTGAAAAAGGGACCTCTAGGAGTGCAGCAATGGAATAAGAGGGAATTATAGATTATGTCAATGAAAGTGTTTGATAACAAAGTCTGAGAGAGAGGAGTATCAAGCAGAGTACTAATAAAAAGCATGTATTATCATTCACATTAACAATGATGCTTTTAATCTGTTTCGATCCCACTCAACCCAGGTTTTAAAAAATTAAATAGAAGAGGTGAAGAGTGCTTTTTCCTGGAATCCAAATTATCTAGGATAATCTGTATTAAGAGGGCAGGGAATGGCTCATAAAAGGAAAGTTTAACAGATATTGCTCAGTTAGTGAATTATATAGTGCTCCCTTGCAATATAGAAAATTCATAAAGAGGGTGATTAGGGGCACTGGACAGAAATCACAGGAGAGATTAGCTTTGCAGCTCTCATGCTATAGAAACCTGATACTCTGCTTCTCACAGATGGAAATTTTAGCCTTCATTTGGATACCCTGCTAAGCTTCAAACTCCACAAGAAAAGTCAAGTTGGTCCATGTTTTGAAAACTGGATAAAAAATGTGGGTCTGTTCTCATTTATTCTAAAGCTTTTTCCATGATGGCACTAAAGTGGGCTATAAAGAAAACATAAATGCAATTTATGTCCATTACATGTAAAGAAGGATGAGTTCAAATGGTAATCCAGCCATGTATCATCACGTTGCAGAAGAGTAAATGGCATCCATTATGGGGCTGTGACTCTGTCCAAGGCACTGACACCTCACCGTGCCTGAGAAATCAGTGAGAGAAGGTAATTTTTTCTTTTAGCTCATACCTTTTCATTGAGTAAGAAATCTTTTCCCCTCATGGTTATGTTCTATTATATTCCTGTAGTGTCACTTTAGATTAACAGTCAGGGTAATTAATATGGAATCCAAGTGAAAATGCTCTAGAAGCACTTGTGACATTCATATTAATAATGGAGGGGTTCATCAAAATTAATGTTATTACAGTAAATACCAAGAAAATTAACTGTGATTGGCTCATTATTTTAAATTGTGCTCCCATCTGCAACTGACTCTTCTAGGTGGCTGAATGGAATAGGTCTGGTGATGATTCAGGACTTGGAACCAGAATGCAAACAGAAAGCACAACGAGATGTGATCAGCATTAGAGAAAGTCTTTCATACTATCTCAGGTGCACCTGCTGTTAGGCAGATAAGACTTGAAAGCCTCCTTCACTCACTTCCCTATCCAGTATACGTAGGAGTTTTTTTGAAGAACCATAATAGATATTCCAGTTTCCCTGTAAATAACAGGAGGTTCCAATGTAGGAAAGTCTCTCTGCATGCAGTGCCACAGTTGCATTAGGAGACTATTTCTACATCAACCAGCTTTGACCCTAAACTCATGTGGTGATGGTGCACAAGAAAGAAAATTAAGATAGAAAGTGATTGTCACATGGACTGATTTGACAGAGCCACTAGGAAAAACAGACCTTATATTCAAGATTTTTCTGTTGTTATCCAGTATACTGCCAATCTGAAAGTACAGTCCATCACTTTGACAAATGCATAGATAATATCTTTCTGGAGAGAAGTACAATTTCATCTCATTCTTTTTGAATGTCTAACATAGAAAGCTTGTGTCTGCTTGTTTTACAGAGACCTAAGCAAAGCATCTCAGTTTTATCCACTAGTAAATATATATATGTATATATACATATAGTGAGAGAGAGAGAGAGGCAAATAGGTAAAATCAAAGAGTTTAGATATCCCAGAAGTGAGACACTTGGGAAAGTGAGAGAAGAAAAGAATTTTTAACTCAGAAAGCATAATAAAATATGATAGCATGCAGAAAGAAATTCACATTGCAGCAGCAACATAATTGTGCAGAATCAGGAATGTCCAGATTTGTATTTAGCAAAATTCTGTTTGTTGTTATCCACCTCTCATTTTCATGCTGAGGAAAAGATGTATTAGATAAACAGTCACCTGAAGGGGATATTTGTAACTTTACTTGACTTATTTTTGGTATGTTACAGAAATTAAAATGGCAGGAGGGCTGGAAATAGATGATCATCAAGGTCACTTCTGACACTAGCCATTCTGTGTTTCTATGTAGGAAATGAAACACTTGGTGTATATAAAAGTAACTAAACCAGGAAAATCATGTAAATAATGGGGGAAATAGCTCCCTATGTACTTACTGAAGACATTGCAGAAATGACCACTGCAGTGTTTTCTCATTAGGTTGAAGGCTTTGTTGTTAAAAGGAAAAAGTCAAAAACTAAAATATACCCCAATTTATTGACACCCCCATGAATTTCAGTGGGGCTGTTCTGATTTATGCCATTTTTGAGGCATCACTGAGAAGCTGGGGTGTTGGAAACAGTTTGCATGAACTGAAAATCCACAGCAGTTTGGTTCTGTGATGTCTGTGTTCTTTCTCAGGTGAGAATTTTTCCCTAATGCCCCTGAGGTGTCATTAGTCCTCTCCCCATTGACACTTGCTGAAAAGTTTCTCCAATCTGCATATAAATGATGCAGAAAAAAATAATAGAAAAAAATCATAGTCGCTCCTGAATTAACTTTGGGTTTCATTTTAACATTCAGATTTAAAAAAATGCCTCTCTTTGTAAGGAAGTTTGCTCTTTTTCTTGTTTTAAATTACATTTTTTCAAAGAGAGAAATGAGTTTTCTGCTTCTGTTGAAGTCAAAGCAGAGATGACAAAATGAACTGCCTAGCCTTTTAGGAGGAAACCTTACATTTGAAAATACCATTCTGAATAGAAGCTGGGAATTTGTACACACTCATTTATCATAGAGGCCATGAAACCAGCACCCTCCATTCCTGTCTGGAGAGAAGGAATGAGCTATTCCAGCAGTGATATTGCTGCAAATTGCAACTAAACATAGGGTATTTTGGAAGTTTATTACCATGGCCCATTTCAAAGACAAATATTTCTTCTCTACAGCCTGCTCTGAAACAGGAGGATCTGTGTCACTTAGGTGGCAAGAGGATCCTTTATTTTGTCTGTTGCCACTAAGCTGGTTTGGTGTCTTTAGTGGAACCAACAAAACTGACCAAGAAAATCATTAAGGTTAGATCTGATCTTCTGCAATCACTGTTCTGCTGGAAAACATTTATGGGTCTGAAGATGGAAAGGTGAAAGCGTAGTAGATGGGGCTATTGACTGGTGCTGTGAGTTACACACAAGTCGGATAAAATAGCATGTGGTGAGGTTGCAGTTGTCTGGGTGTGATAGTAACAACTCAGTTTGCCTATGCCATAGTCCATCCTGTGACAAGTATGTTTTTATCAGAGGCTGCTGAAGGGCTCTGGTTGGTTCCCTAGTGCACATGAAGGCTCCTCAGCATCTCTTGAAAGCATGACTGTCATTTATAGGGCACACAATTCTTGGTGTCAAAACAATCTGCAGAAATTAGGGACTAGGCTGCACACCTTTGACATCATCTATTTGTAAACCTAAGAGCTGAGACTGCATGTATTTTGTGGAAAAAATCCCAAACACTATTTTTTAAAATTTATTCATTTATTTATTTATTAAGGCTTCAAGAATCATGGAACAAGGAAAACAGGAAACTTTTAGTTCTCTGTTCTGATTAAAAGCTGCCTGTGCATCTAATAATACAGGGGGAAAAGGGGAGAGCTTCTGCACTATTATTTAACATAGAAAATGGATTTTTGAGGGGGAAAATAGAAGTTTTTATGGAACAACTCTTCAATAAACAATGGCTATCTTCTACACCTATTTAAGCACATGTATAACACATTTGTGAAAGAGAAAAGGTGTAAAGGAACCTGCAAAGGATAACTCAGGTGGCCAGAGCTATTCTGATTAATATCAGAAATCCCTTTTTATGTTGGTATCATGTTAATTGTGATGCTTGCAGCATTGTAAATCATCTTGCTGCATCAAGCCAAATGAAAGAACTACAATGAAACAGAGACAGGAGAGATGGGTCTTGTTCCTTAAAAAAAAAATCTTTCAAAGAAGCATAAGCACAATGTGCTGAATCAGTAAGACTATTCTGAATCAGCTGAACTATTCCAATTTCCAGTAGGTGTATTTGGTACTTAAAATTAGGAAAGTGGGATTGTGACAGTCTTTTCCTTTCACAAAGCCTACATTGTCAATGAGCCTGAAGTTGGCTCCTGTGAGTCTGCCCTCAGCACCTTCAGCAGTGGGCTTAGGTTCTGACACGGTTGAGCCCATAAACAGTACGTCAGACTTAGTAGAGTTCCCTGCAAAGGCACAAGGATGATCCACTTGAAAAGATCAACATTTTTTACTGCTGACCACAGGCTTAAAACGCTTCTTTTGGCGAGGGGGTCAAGGCAGTCACCTCCTGTCTTGCAGATCCAGTGATCAGCATGATCCATGAGTGATGGAGGCCAGGCCTGTGCAAGGAAAATTACCCAGGCACAGTGACACAATCCATGTACTGTGGATAGCTGTGCCTCTGTAGAACTTCCAGAGGAGATCAGCATGAGAACCTGCGTCCTTTTTGCTCAAACATACCATCATGATTCATTTGAAGGAGAATTGACACATTCTGAGGTAAAGATCCTATCATCCCAGTGAGCCCAGCCATCAGCAGTACAGCCATTTATGGTTTGCCTTCACAGAACCATATATAGCAGAAGAAAATAATTATATATACTTTCTCATTTTCAAAGTAAAATATTAGGATAAAATCTCATCTTTTTTTCTTCCATCCTCTTCAGCTCCAAAGATGATGGGGGTGAAGTATCAATTTATCAAAATCCCTCAACGACAGCGCAATTAACTTGAACCGAACAAGAGAGATTTTTCCTGTGATTTTGTACTACAGTCAACCTAAGTATGAAAGGAAACAGTGTAAGGAAAATCCACAATGTGATGAAAGTTAATATTTTAGAAGATAATGAGATGTAAATTGCTAGTTGGAACAATACCTACAGGCTCAACTCTTCATATATTTTTTTTTTTAGCCAAAGATAGGGGTATTTTTACGTATTAATAACTTTCAGTTCTTGAGCTCTTTATAAAAGAGATCTGTAACAAAATGCCTTTGCTTTTCAAAGGAAGAAACTGAACC